>NC_060141.1:470116606-470741606 GCF_021461385.2 Schistocerca piceifrons | reverse complement strand
CAAACTGACAGATACGTTGATGGAAATAGTAACAAAGTAACTCAACTATACGACAAATGTGCCGACTGAAACAACGCAAACGAAAGAATGAAACCATCACCTTGGCTAACTGAAGAACTGAAAAAAAAAAATGGCTCTGAGCACTATGGGACTTAACATCTATGGTCATCAGTCCCCTAGAACTTAGAACTACTTAAACCTAACTAACCTATGGACATCACACAACATCCAGTCGTCACGAGGCAGAGAAAATCCCTGACCCCGCCGGGAATCGAACACGGGAGCCCGGGCGTGGGAACCGGGAACGCTACCGCACGTCCACGAGCTGTGGACCAAGAACTGAAACAGCTCATGAGCCTCAGGGACGCACACATAGTGCATACAAACAGCGCCCATGCTTCAGGATTACCTACAAGCAGAAGCGGGGCAGAGTCAGTCAAGCTGTGAGAAATGCAAAACTCAGCCAAGCCCATACATTAATTGTCAACAGAAATAGACCAGCTGTCCTACGGAAAAAAACCTACACGATCTTGCTATAGGCAAAGAAAGAGCTGCAGCTGATACCCATTGTCACAGCCTATGAACTGAACCGGTACTATACATTACCTACAACGACTACTGGACCACAAACGAAGTAGATATTCATAAATTTCTTCGTAGGGGTAAACCATTGTAGCCACAAAAAATTCTATCTACTGTCAGTTACACAAGAAGGTGTACGCTAATGGGAAAATCCTTACCTAAAGACAGGAAAATTGCTCAGGTCACACCAATACCCAAAATGGAAAATAGAAGTAATCTGCCCGCATCACTAACGTCGATTTGCAGTAGGGTTTTGGAAGATATACTGTGTTCGAACATCATGAATTACCTCGACGAAAACGATTTATTGACACATAATCAGCACGGATTCATACAATATATCGTTCTTGTGAAATACAACTAGCTATTTATACTCATGAAGTAACGAGTGTTATCGACAGGGGATGTCAATTTGATCCATATTTTTAGATTTCCAGAAGGTTTTCGACACCGTCTTCTAACCAAACGGCATGCCTATGGAATATCGCCTCAGTTGTGCGACTGTATTCGTGATTTCCTGTCATAAAGATTACAGTTCGTAGTAACAGACGGAAAGTCATCGACTATAACAGAAGTAATATCCTGCGTTCCCCAAGAAAGTGTTACTCCGGCCCTCTATTGTTCCTGATCTATATTAATAACATAGGAGACAATCTGAATAGCCCTCTTAGATTGTTTGCGGATGATGCTGTCTTTTACAACCTTTTAAAGTCATCAGATGACCAAAACGATTTGCAAAATGATTAAAATAACGTATCTGTATTGTGCGAAAAGTGCCAATTGACCCTGAATAAAGAAAAGTGTGAAGTTATTCACATGAGTACTAAAAGAAATCCGCTAAACTTCAATTACACGATAAGTCACAAAAATCTGAAGGCCGTAAATTCAGCTAAATACTTAGGAATTACAATAACAAATAACCTAAATTCGAACGATCATATTGATAATGTTGCGGGTAGGGCGAACCAAAGACTGCGATTCATTGGCACAACACTTAGAAGATGCAACAGGTCTACTAAAGAGACTGCTTACACCACACTTGTCCGCCCAATTCTGGAGTATTGCTGTACGGTGTGAGTTCCCCATGAGGTGCGACTGACGGATGACATCGAAAAAGTAGGGCAGCTAGTTTTGTGTTATTGCCAAATAGAGGAGCTAGCGCAACAGAAATGGTATCTGAATTGGAGTGGCGATCATTAAAACAAAGGCGTACTTCGTCGCGACGTTTCTTATCACGAAATATCAATCACAAGTTTTATCCTCCGACTGCGAAATCATTCTACTGGCACCCAACTACATACGGAGAAATTATCATCACGATAAAATAAGAAAAATCAGGGCTCGCACAGAAAAATTCAAGTGCTAGTTTTTCCTGAACGCCGTTCGAGAGTGGAACGGTAGAGTGTCAGGATGAAGGTGGTTCATTGAACACTCTGCCAGGCACTTTATTGTGAATAGCAGAGTAATCACGTAGATGTAGAGGTTTCCGTAAACATCACAGCACAATATCCGCCTTAACAAAAGTAACAGATGACCTGAAGCTTGCCATTGATCCATAAGAGGCAGCTACCATGTGTTTCTTAGACATCACCAAAGCCTTTGACACCATCGACTGTAACTTCTTACTCTCCAATCTTAGCAGCCTAAATTTCCCACCAAGTGCAGTGCAATAGTTTCGCTCATACCTGACGTTTCGCCAGGAGTGCTTCATGTGTGACATCTTAAAGTCACAACAGAGACAGGTAGCATCAGGCACCCCCAGGGTTCTGTATAAGGTTGTTTACTCTTAATGTGTTGTCAGTCTTGTCCTATTGCAAATACCACAGGTTGGCTGATGACCCCTAGTCGTATCTAAGTTCAAAACCTACAAATCTGAAGACAGCTACCGAGATTTTCAGCACCGAGATGTGTACACTATCATAATGACCACAGGATATAGGATTAAAGCTCAACCCACCCAAAATACAAGCGGTACTGATTGGTCATTCTACGCTCGTTAGCCCAAAAGACCGGGAACCCTGCCACCTTTAACCCTAAATGCTACAAATAATAACTTCTCTCCTTCAGCAAATAGTGTAGGACTAATAATGAATGAAACTCTAAATTGGACTGAGCATGGAACTGTAATGTGCAAGAAGGCATCAGCGTCTCTCCATGCCCTACAAACATACTAAAAACTCTTCCTTCTTGGCCTGAAAAAAAATTATACAAATATTTCCAATTATTGATTACAGTGATGTTATCCTGCAAGGCCTTTCTCAAGAAAGCTCACGGCCCTGCAGGTGGTTGTGAATGCATGTGCTCGTTGCATCTGTGATGTTCGACTGTGATCACGTTTCAGCATCATATGCACAGCTGTTCTGGCTGCGTGCAGACTACCGCAGAGATTTGCATGGCCTCTGTCTTCTCTTCTGTTTGTGTCACTGAACGCTGTACTTCATACACAGAAGCGCCAAAGAAACTAATATAGGCATGCGTATTCAAATATAGAAAATGTTCAAATGTGTGTGAATTCTTAAGGGACTAAACATCTGAGGTCATCCGTCCCTAGACTTACACACTACTTTAACTTATGCTACGAACAGCACACATGCCCATATCCGAGGGAGTACTCGAACCTCCGGCGGGAGGTGCCGCGCAATCCGTGACATGGTGCCTCAAACCGAGCGGCCACTCGGCGCGGCTTTCAAATACAGAGATACGTATACAGGCAGAATACGACGCTGGGGTCGGCAACGCCTATATAAGACAACAAGTGTCTGGCACAGTAGTTAAGTCGATTACTGCTGCTACGATGGCCGGTTATCAAGAGTTAAGTGATTTTGATCATGGTGTTATAGTCGGCGCACGAGCTATGGGGACCCAGCATCCTCAAGGTAGCAATGAAATGGAGATTTTCCCGTACGATAGTTTCTCGAGTGTACCGTGAATATCAGGAATCCGCTAAAACATCAAATCTCCGACATCGCTGCGGCCGGAAAAAGACCCTGTAAGAACGGGACCAACGACGACTGAAGAGAATCGTTCAACGTGACAGAAGTGCAACCCTTCCGTAAACTGCTCCAGATTTCAATGCTGGGTCATCAATAAGTGTCAGCGCGCGGACCATTCAACGAAACATCATCAACATGGGCATTCGGAGCCGAAGGCCCATTCGCGTACCCTTGATGACTGCACGACACAAAGCTTTACGCCCCACCTGGGCCTGTCAACTCCGATATTGGACTGTTCATGACTGAAAACATGTTGCCTGGTCGGACGAATCTCGTTTCAAATAGTATCGAGCGGATGGACGCCCTCGGGTATGGAGACAAGCTCAAGAATCCATGGACCCAGCATGTCAGCAGGGGACTGTTCAAACTGGCAGAGGCTCTGTAATGGTGTGGGGCGTGTGCAGTTGGAGTGATATAGGACCCCTCTTATGTCTAGACAGGTGACACGTACGTAAGCGTCGTGTCTGATTACCTACATCCATTCATGTCCATTGTGCATTCCGAGAGACTTGGGCAATTCCAGCACGACAATGCGACACTCACATGTCCCGAATTGCTACAAAATTGCTCCAGGAACATTCTTCTGAGTTTAAACACTACCGCTGGCTACCAAACTCCCCAGACATGAATATTACTGAGCATATCTGCCGGCCGGTGTGGCCGAGCGGCTCTAGGAGCTTCAGTCTCGAACCGCGCGACCGCTACGGTCGCAGGTTCGAATGCTGCCTCGGGCATGGATGTGTGTGATGTCATTACGTTTGTTAGGTTTAAGTAGTTGCAAGTTCTAGGGGACTGATGACCTCAGATGTTAAGTCCCATAGTGCTCAGGGCCATTTGAACCATTTTTGAGCATATCTGGGATGCCTTGCAACATGCTTTTCAGAAGAGAGCTCCATCCCCTCGTACTCTTACGGATTTACGGACAGCCCTGCAAGATTCATGGTGTCAATTCCCTCCAGAACTACTTCAGATATTAGTCGAGTTCAGGCCATGTCGTGTTGTGGCACTTCTGCGTGCTCGTGCGGGCCCTACACGATATTAGGCAGGTGTACCAGTTTCTTTGGCTCTTCGGCGTATCTCTCCTCGACCGTAATGCTGTTGTCTGAATAACGCGGTAGAAACATTATTTCGAATCAGAGTATAATTCTTTCTGTCTCACTCCATCATTCAGTCACCTTGTCGAAGTCATTTTCAGAAGCAGGAACCCGACTCTGTGACAACATCCCCCCATTATTACTGAGAACTTAATAACATCTCCAGTTTCAGAAGACAGGTAATTACATATCTATTAAAGGAACAATAAGATTTCCATTGTGCCTATACACCCCTGTAACCCTTGCTCATACCTTTTTTCAGCCTGATAGTCCTCATTTCCTAGTACTCTTATCCGAAACAGTGTCCCTAAATTTCCTTTCTGCGGAACTCGCTATGTCAGAAAACATCTATTGTAGACCTATGAATTCTTCTTATATCTCCCATTATCATTATTGTTATTAATGTCACAATTATTGTTATGATTTTTGCTATTATTATTATTATTATTATCACTATTAGTTGCGGCAGCAGCAATAATACAGGTAATGCCAGTATTAACTTCGTTAGTTGTTAGTATAATTTACTCACACTGTCACTTCAAACACTCAGATCATTTTAACACTAGTTTTCACATTTAAAATAGTTAATTCTAAGGTAACTATGATTTAATAGATCCTGTATGTGTGAAACCCTGGTCTGATGTAAGGAGAGACGTGACGGCCCTAATCAGATCAGGTTAAATAAATAAATATAAACACATTTCATTACACAACCAGGTATCGGAAATGATTATTAAGTTATAGCACATACACGAGGTCGTTGGTGTGACTGAGAATAAAACAATATTAAATGTGTTTCAGCCCTTTTTCGGTCTGATCAATGTAACAACAAGTGTTAAAAATGAGCAGGATTAACTTCAGCGCATTGCCGGTATCGATGTAACAGGGCATCCCGTGTTCAACGGAAAATGTGTAGCGTTTTCTGCATGTGTGTGACCGCTGAGAAAATTGCAACTAATTCCTTCTGAGCCCATAGTGTTGGAACATACGTCGCTTTTTCATGAAGCCCCAGAGAAAGAAGTGAAATGACATGATGTTCAAGGATCTTGTAAGCCAATGTACAGGTCTTCACCGTCCAATAAACCGATTGCAGAAAGTGCGAGTTAATGGTGCACCTGCCGGTTTGGCACACAGATGCTCTTGCATGAACAGTCTGTACATTGGCCACTTGTGTCGAGGAAGCAACATGTAGGGCCCAAGAATGTAATCGCCTGCCATACTGTCCCAAAGTTCACTGCAAACAGTCTCTGATGACCTCGCGTAACTGTACGTGCGTTATCAGAGACCCTTACATGCGAGCCATGACAGCTGCACATACCTTTCCGAGTAAATTGAGTTTTATTCGTAAACAGAACATCAAGTCACTGTGAGTCTTCGTTAGCCTGTTACAGAGCCAGCGTACAAACTCAAAATGAGACATATTCTTGTCTGGTTCTAGGGCCGTTCGTCTGATAGTACGAAATGGGTGATAAAGCTGTCCACGCAACTGATTCCACACTTTACTGTAGTGAAAACCGAACTCAGCGTTAGTTGCTCGGGTACTTGCATGTTCTAAAAGCGTAACGGCAGGTCTTCCACAAAATCAGGTAAGCACCCCTTCTGTGGCGGGCCTGCATTGGGCATGCGTTCCACCAGTGTTTTGGTATTACCCGGTAAATGTGCGATAATGCGGATGTCATCGCGAAAAAAAAGAAAAAAGAGACGTTGGCGGTATATTCTGTGAGGTCTTCCATCAATGCCTTCAGCTGCACCGTAAACAAAATGCATACCACGCAGTTCTATCCGTGTTTAACGCTCCATGATATGTACTGCGACCGTCCTCCAAATACTACCGAGCTGTGTTATGTTTGCGGGTTCGATGCGAACGTCAGTACGTCACAGGACTAAACGAAAAATTGGTGTAATAATATCTGAATGTACACCATATACGAATACGTAGTGTATGCCTTTTGGATATGTCTGAAAAAACATACACAACGCATTCGTGTAACTGATTCGCCTAGACGGGCAATGAATCAACCCTCTTCAGTGCGGATGCACAAGTACTCCGACCTCCTGCGAGAATGTAGTGGCGAGAATGGCGGAAATGGACAGGGACAGCGGATAGGTGGCGCTCTGTGGGAATGTGGGTCGGCCGTGAGGCGTGCCAAGGTAGTCCGTGCAGTTGCCATAACACTGTGTCTTGGATGGTGCAGTGGTTAACGCACCTGACTCATAAGCAGAGATCTCAGGTTAGAATCCTGGTCCGGTGCACATTTTCGCTCATCGCCGCTGATTCTGCGTAATGTCCTGATGCAGCTTCCCTTTCCTTTTCCCCCTCCACCTTCAATTTACGTATAAGGTACACTTTGTTCATCTAGTTCCAGTGGGCGTACTTACGGATACATAGTGCTGATTCGATATGCATTTACGACACCTCAATGCTTAACGTAATACACTAACTGATCACAACTGTCCAGATACCTATTAATGGGCATTAATATGGGGTGTGTGCATCTTTCCCCTTTAAGATGCTCTTAACTAATCTGAAGACACTTTCAGTGAAGTGTCTGAATGTCTGTGGAGGAATGGCAGCCGATTCTTCTGGAAGCAGTCGAAACCAGAGAACTTAGAGATCTTGGAGTGAAGTTGACGTTGTAACTCATTCCAAAGAAATTCTGTTTGGTTCAGGTGGGAACTCTGGGCACACCAGTCCATCTCAGGAACGTTATTGTCCACAAACTGTTGTTGCTTCACAGATGCTGCTTTATGAGAGAGATGGTGATACAATCAGTCATAGACTCTGAAATTATCCTCTACCCTACGCAATAAACAATAGTGTAAAATGTGTTCATATCCTTGCGCGTTTGTCATTTTCTTAAGCTCAATAAGAGGACCACAATCTAACCACAAAAAACACTCCCATACCGTAACACCACATCCTTCATACTTCACTGTTGGCATTATTCATGATGGCAGGTAACGTTCCCCAGCCGTTTGCCAAACCCAAACTCTTCCATCGGACTGCCACAGGGTATAGCGCGATTTATCACTCCAAATAAGATTTTTTCACTCATCAACTGTCCTGTGACGCCGCTCTTTGCACCATCACAAGCATAATTTAACATTGATTACAGAAATGTGTGGCTTGTGAGGAGCCGCTCGACCATTGTACCCAATTCGTTTCAACTCCATTCACACAGTCATTGTACTAACTAGACTTCTGGTAGTAGTACTCTGGAACTCACTAGCGATTGCTTCTCTTGATTTCATGCGATTTTTTTACCAGCACCTTCCATATTTCTCAGGTGCCCGTGTCCGTCAGTATATAAGGTATGCCTGTGGTCTTCGTCTAGCTGTGATTGTTCCTTCACGTTTCGACATCACTATGACGTCACTGATAATCGACTTGGGCTGGTTTAGGAGGGTTTAAATGTTTCTAATGGATTTGTTACTCAGTTGACATCCAATGACTAGTCCACGTTCGAATTTCGGAGCAGCGAATTGAGGAGTTTTATCGACATTGACAAGATAATCCGGTCGTGTTTGAATTAATTCGTACATAATTGCAGAGGCGACTGGAAAGTACTACTAAAATGCGAGAGAACTCACATAAAGGTCCAGATCGCCCGCTGATACTAACATCTCATTCTCTCCCCACATCCATCACCCCTGGCGGCTCACCTCCAACTGCCCAACATTACACTGGCGAATAACTTCCAACAACGAGCCCTACAAGCCACAGACTGCACACAGCGCAGTCAGCGGTTTTAATACAGAGCGCTAAGTGGCGTTACCAACATAAAAACCTAAACAGCCTACTTACAGTATTGCTTTTCTTGTTAAGGCAGGACATGGGTGAAAGTTGAGCCCAATCAGACGGGGACTTAATCGCAAAGTTTACTTTTCAAATACATTTCGACTAAACTAAACTCCACCCGAAGAGACCTCAGAAGACCCAGCGGTATAGACCGACCGCCGCGTCGTAGTGAGCCGACACATGTAGTGGATATGGATATGGAGGGAAATGAGGTCAGCATACCGCTCTCCCGGCCGTTGTCAGTTTTCGTGTCCGGTCATTTATACTAACTAGAGCAATATTTCATACCGAAATCGGTGGAGGCTCGTAACAAACATTTGCATATACAGTGTGACAATTAATGGACTACGTGAATTAAAATCGTCATAACTTCTGAACGGTTTGCGTTAGAACTTTCAAAATGCACGGTTGGCCGCAGGACGGGATGGGAATTAGTATGCGTACGGTTTAGCGAGAAAGCCCACTTTCATTTGGATGGGTTCGTCAATAAGTAAAATTAGTGCATTGGGGGGACTGAGAATCCGTATTTCGCGATCGAGAAGTCTTGTCACCCTCAGCGCATGATTGTGTGGGGTGCAATGTCCAGTCACGGAACAATTGGTGTGATATTCCTTGATGGCACGGTGACTACCGAACGGTTCGTGAAGGTTTTGGAGGATGGTTTCATTCCCATTTTCCAAAGTGACCCTGATTTCGGCAAGATGAGGTTCATGAAAGACGGAGCTCGACCCGATCGAAACTGGAGAGTGTTTGATGTTCTGGAGGAGCACTTTGGGGACCGCATTCCCGCTCTGGGATACCCAGAGGCCACTGGCATGAGCCTCGACTGGCTGCCGTATTTTCTGGATCTCAACACATGCGACTCCTTTTTATGGGGCTATATTAAAGACAATGCATACAGCAATAGCCCCAAAACCATTGCTGAGCTGAAAACAGCCACTCACGAGGTCATCGGCAGTATCGATGTTTCTACAATTCAGCGGGCCATGCAGAAATCCGCTTTTCGTCTGCGCCACATCATCGCCAATGATGGTAGGCACATCGAACATGTCATAACCTAAATCCAAGCATCTGTAATGACGAATAAAGTGTGTGCACGCCGTAATTTTTAATTAATTTACGTTTTTTTCGATACAGTTCAATAAGTGTCACCCTGTATCTCGCAGTCGGTTCGTAAACGGACGCATGTTTACTTTACCTCCTTTTTTGCTTGTATTATCACATATATTTTTTTTTTTTTTTAGTTTTCGTTATTAATTTCGATGTTCCGTCTACTCCGATGTAGAGTGAATTAACGCCTTCTTCTCAAAGGCTGTTAGTACAGGTTTTTTTTTTTCAAACTGAGACAAAAGCTTTGTTAAACTTAGGGTATTAACTAACGTTTATTATATCTCGTGATTCGCCACGGCAAGAACAGTGTCGCTTCAGCACTGTTACTGGTAGGTATACCTGGGTCATTCAAGAAGAGCGGCACATTCTGAGTTGCGACACTTTGCATGCATGTCCGAAGAAACAGACACTGTTTTGACTATTGCAGCTGTTTGAAATATTACTAAATTTCGTGTGTCGTCGCTTACAACCAAAAAAAAGGGGGCATAGAATCCCTTTTCTCGGCGAAAAGTGTTCTTATAATACATAAGCCCATTTATGATTCAATGTTTTCGTAAATTATGTTCCTTAAATTGTACCTAATTGACGTCCTTTATTAAACGGTATTAATTTTTATAAATTATAATTTCATATTTTCCTAGTAAAATATTTTTAACTTGTTTCTCATTTTTTATTCTAACTTAAGTACTAATTAATTTCGCCTGATGGAAGTTCGAAATTGTAGAATATTACGTATACTGCCGTATAAGTAGGCGGTCATAAAAAAAAAAGTTTTTAGAAAAGCAAGAAAAGTGACACAACTTAAAGAAATTTAAAAAAAAATTTCTTGATAACACCTGACATTCGACGAGAACAGAACTACATGTCCATATTACTGTTACAAATAAAACTGAATTTACTGCCAAAAATACTTATTTGAAATTTGAAGGAAGCTTATTGTAATTCAACATAAGCCTTATGGAGTTATTTAAGTCGGTTTTTCTGAAGTATTTCGTTTTTTAGTCGTGTCATTGTTCTTGCTGGGGTGCGGTATGATTTCGTTCAGGACTTGCAAGGTGTCCGTCTAATATATCTACTCCTAAAGCCGGCTTATTCCTTCACCTGATTAAATGTTTCGAGATTCGTCAAAGTTTGTTTAGTATGAAATGCGAGATTATTTAATGGAAACAAAACTAAATTATGTCATGCACTAACGGAAACTTATTTTTCGATGCTTATGTTTGAAAAGCAAACATAAGTTCATAGTGTTTGCGGATTTAGGCATAACTTTTCAAAATGTTCGGTGGTATGTACTCTTTGATACCCTGAAGGTATCTGGTATAAAATGCAGGAGCGAAAGGTTATTCACAATCAGTACAAAAAGCAGACGTCAGTTATAAGAGTCGAAGAACATGAGAGAGAGGCAGTAATATAGGCAGGGTTGTGACCTGCCTACGACGTTACAGAATATGTACATTGAGCAAGCAGTAAAGGAAACCAGAAAGAAATTTAGAGAGAAAATTAAAGTTCAGGCCGAAGAAATTAAAGTGACGTTTGCCATTGTCACTGCTATTTTGCCTCAGATGGCAAAGGCTATGGAAGATCAGTTAGACAGAATTTTGGAAATAGATTATGAGATAAAGTCAACACAAGATAAAAAAAGTGGAATGGCATATGGTCGAATTAAAAGACGCGATGCTGAGTATATTTGATTAGGAGACTTGACGCTAGAAGCAATAGATGGATGAGTTTTACTAGTTAGGTAACAAAATAACTAGTGATGACCGAAATAGAGAGAACGTAAAATAAACACTGGCAATCACGAAATTTGTTACATCTAATATAAATTGAAGTGTCTGAAAGTCATTTTTGAAGATATTTTTCTATGCTGTATGGAGGTGGAAAATGGAAGATAAACAGTTCAGACAAGAAAGGAATAGAAACTTTTGAAATGTGGTGATGCAGAAGAAATGCGAAGATAGGTAGGTAGACTATGTTAGTAACGAGGAGGTACCTGAATCGAAATGAGGAAAAAGAGATTTGTGGCACGATATGACTAAGATATTTTCCAAACAGAAACAAAATAAAGCTGATGCTACATTTGAAGTACAACTACTTCAAGAAGAGACTACCCAGTTACTATATTAAAAAGGCTTGAAGAATATGTAAGTTTAAATATAAAAGCGGCTAAAAGTAACCAGGAATGAAACAATGTAAAAGAAGCAGTAATTAAAGCAGAAAGAGAAGCACTTGTCACAAGAAAGAAAAGTTTTTTCAAAAGGGCCTGCTATACTGGGATGAGGAAATACATAGTCTAATTGAAAATAAGAAACATGCCTATTTAAAAATGTTATATTCCCTATACGATCAAGATCTGAGACTAGATTATAAAACTAAACCAGCTGAAGTCAAAAGGAAAGTCAGACGAGTTAAAAACATTAATTGGGAAAATGAAGTCGGAGGAGAACAAAACAAAGCACACACAATATTGAAACATTTAAACAATGGAGATAAGGGCAATCTGCAAATAACACAGTATCTGAACCTAATTTGTTACAATACTAGAAATCACTGTGGACATTTGTGCTACATATACAGGTGGTTCTGTCCGACTCTGAACCACATGGGAATGTAGAGTTAATAACGCTGGAGGAGCTACAGGATGCAGTAACGCTTAGCAAGAAGAGGAAGATTCCAGGATGTGAAAAAAATCAATACAGAACTGATAAAATGTGCGCAAAATATTGCAAAAATAAGAACATTCGATTTTATGAATATTTTCTGGCGAAGTGGTTATATACCTGAGGGGTGGAATATATAGCCCAGATATGCCCAATTTATAAGAAAGGAAACAGACAAGAATGTCAAAACTGCAGAGCTATTAGCCTTCCGAATTTATGTTATAAATTATTTGCTAGAATTTTCAGAAAGCAAAATCACCAGCCGCTGACTGTGCTATATGATGCCCAACGTGGTTTTCGAAAATGCAGAGCATGTTTGGGCTGAATCTTCACCAAGACATAATTAATAGAGGAACATGTGAATTCAATTAATCAACGTTTCTGGCCTTCATTAACTACGAAAAGGCGTTTGATAAAGTAAATTGAAACAAAACAAAATGGTTCAAATGGCTCTGAGCACGATGGGACTTAACATATGAGGTCATCAGTCCCCTAGAACTTAGAACTACTTAAACCTATCTAACCTAAGGACATCACACACATCCATGCCCGAGGAACGATTCGAACCTGCGACCGTAGCGGTCGCGCGGTTCCAGACTGAAGCGCCTAGAATCGCTCGGTCACACCGGCCGGCTAATTGAAACAAATTGTGGGAAATTTTAAGAAACAGAGAGATTGCATCTCATATGAGCTGTATATGAAAAACAAAATACAAATGAAAATGGCAAGCAACACACATAATATGACTGAAATAAAGCAAGGAGGTAGACAAGAGTATCCATTCCCACCCACTCAATTAGTACTCTATTTTTGCTGACGGCCAAGTAAATATTAGGCAAAATGAAAATGACTTAAGTTGTGTTGGCAGAAGAGCCAACACCGTGTTACTAGTGGAGGCCGAAATGCACGCGTTTTAGCTCACGCAAGCTGGCGTGAGGAGGGAAGAACTATACTGACGTGAGGTCTGGAACATGACAATGAATTATAATTCAGAAAGCGGACGTAATTAGTTTGACACTTAATTTTAATCCATTAATGACGAACGTCGCTCTTGACGGTACATGATTCACAATATTGTCTGTTCAGAATTCATTCTAATTACTGAATATGGCGCCTTGCTAAGTCGTAGCAAATGACGTGACTGAAGGCTATGCTAAACTATCGTCTCTGCAAATCAGAGCGTATGTAGGCAGTGAACCATCGCTAGCAAAGTCGGCTGTACAAATGGGGCTAGTGCTAGGGAGTCTAAATGGTTCAAATGGCTCTGAGCACTATGGGACTCAACTGCTGAGGTCATTAGTCCCCTAGAACTTAGAGCTAGTTAAACCTAACTAACCTAAGGACATCACAAACATCCATGCCCGAGGCAGGATTCGAACCTGCGACCGTAGCGGTCTCGTGGTTCCAGACTGCAGCGCCTTTAACCGCACGGCCACTTCGGCCGGCGCTAGGGAGTCTCTTCTAGACTAGACCTGCCGTGTCGCGGCGCTCGGTCTGCAATCACTGATAGTGGCGACACGCGGGTCCGACGTCTACTAACGGACCGCGGCCGATTTAAAGGCTACCACCTAGCAAGTGTGGTGTCTGGCGGTGACACCACAACTTACAAGAAGGTGTCTTTGATCTAATTAAAATAGCCAGAGAATACAATCTGAAAGTCTACATCACAAAGACAAAATAAGTGACATTTTTAGAACAACTTGCCATGCGAGTTAAGATTGAAATTGATAAGTAGGTCATAGAGAAAATTAATAAATTTCAATATTTAGGGTGCAGTATTACATACAGTACAAACAATGAAATGCAAATAAGTTAGACCTGTTTAACTATTTGTATGGAATTTTTCGCAGAATATTGGGAAAGAAAGTTCACAGAGATACTCTACTGAAGTTCAAGAAGGTTCTGGCTACTACCAGCACTGCTCAACTGATGCGATAACTGGACTCTTTGAAGAGAGATGAAAAGAGAACAGAAGGAAATGAAATGAATTACCTTAGACACGTGGCTGGGTATACCTTGATGAATAAAAAGAGAAATGATGACATCCGAGCTGAATCTGAACATGCAAAACATAATTTGCATAATTAAAGAATATCAGTTGATGGGAAGAACATATAGACAGTATTCCAGATGGAAGAATCACTAAAACAATAAAACAATAAAAACTAAGAAGCAAAAGATCTTTAGGAAGACCAATAAAGAGACGTCTGGAACAATTTTGAGGGTGACGGAACGGACCAAAAGTCCAATTTTTAATGGAGATGTACGTGTATGACTAAAAGAAGGAATGGTTAATAGGAGACATTCTGAGGCATCAAGGAATCCTCAGTTTGGCAGTAGAAGGAAGTGGGAAAGGAGGGGTGGGTGGGGGAAGGGTTATAGGGGGAGAGTAAGGTTTGAAAACGGTAAGCAGAGTCGACTGAAACACGCTCGCGTCTTGTACTTGCGGTGTATAAACGTAGATGTAGAAATGGAAGTAGAAACTGTAAGGCAGAAAGTTCGTAAATGGAAGTTTTCCGCCTGTATTGGAAGTGGTCAGAGTGATATGCAAACTAGGCATTGGTTTGGAGCTGACAGATATGGATAACACGAGGGAAAGAGCCATCTGTCTTCGCGAGCGGCGAAAAGTGCGTCAGCAGTGTCGGCGAGCCGTGCAGCAGCGGGATTGGGTGAGCTGAGCTCCACTCGCCTCCCTGCCCCGCCCTTCACGACGGCTCTGGGCGCACTGGGTGTCGGTCGCTGGACGCGGCGTCAGTCCAGTGGTCGATGGGCGATGGGAAGAGAGGACATGCTTTCTCTGGTGCTGCTCGCCGCAGTCGCCCTGGCCGTGTGGCTGTGGGGGCAGCTGAGGCGCCCTCCGGGATTCCCGCCAGGTAAGGCGCCACCTGCCGATGCAGAACGTTCTTACTGAAGGCCCCTACAGACTCACCAACCCTATCGGCCGATAGACCACCTGATCAATTTCATGCCAGCCTACACACGTCCTGACCGACTGCACTCAGCGATTACAGTGCCGCAGCCGCTATTGTTGTGACTTGTTAATCTTAAATTCATTTTATGAGGTCCTGCTTGGTTTTACACAGAAACAAAAACGGGGGGTTTCCCATGGCTATATTACAGGTAACAAGGTCAAACAAAAAATAGGCTGAGACAAAGCTGTGGGCACGTAAGTGGCTAATGCAATGAATGAAATATATCTACGTTATATTATTAACCCTTTCAGTCCCTCTGACTACAATTGTGTATCCTAACTTTTACTGTGTCATAATTTCAACAGAAGTATTTTTCCCCATAGAAACCTCAGGTACACATTTGTGAATGTTTAACCTTTTTATCATGTGCAAGTGCTGCTAACTGTTGAGCATCACTATGAAAATATCAGCAAGTCAATATAGCAATGGGCTGCATCTCATAACCACCAGAGTACATGGATGTGGTTGGTTCACTATATTCCACTGTAAAATTTAATATTGTTATTATTATTACGCAGGATAACTATTGAATGATCGATTTACTATTTAACACAATAGAGAATATTTCATCATCATCATTTCCTTGGGCCTTTGTCCCACTTCAAGGCGGGGCCGGCCATGTTACTATGTATGTGGCAATGTTCGCGTCAGAGGGTGGTTGGATGCCCTTCCTGTCGCCACCCTGCACCCCCCCCCCCCCCCCCTGGGACGGAAGTAGTGTACCCCAGCTGTCTGCGTCTAGTGTAAGCCATCAAATAGTGCGAACGTTTGGAATGTCTGAGAGTCGTCTAACTGAGGGTGGACATGGGGACCAGCCAGTATTTACACAGTGGGATGTGGAAAACCACCTAAAAACCACATCCAGTCTGACTGGCACACCGATCCTCGTCGTTAATGTGCTAGGCGGATTCGATTCGGGGCCGGCGAGCCTATCTGAATCCAGGAAGCAGCGCATTAGCGATCTCGGCTAACCTGGAGGGTCACAATAGAGACTATTTCGTAATTAGTTACTTCACTTCATAAAATTAAGCCAAATACACAAATTATGTTTTGAAAACGGGTAAGTATTTTTGTTTAATCTTGCATAAAAATCATTAAAAAATCACCCAAGAGCATAGCCAAATAAAGAAAAATTTTCCTTCTTCCAGAAAAAATTCAGGTCTGGAAGCGTTAAGGAGCTAGAAGCCGAAGATTTTCGTAATTATCTAACAACGGATGAAACATTCATTTCGGCAGTGCTGAACATCATCAGACCATTCTTAACGATAAACAGTACAATCATAAGAGAGGCTGTAGGCTGCAAGGAGAGGCTGCTAACTACATTAAGACTTCTGTTTAATGGCAGAAGATAAGAGAACCCGAAATTCAGTGCTGTTGTATTCCCACAATTATCTACTAAAATGATTCCTGACACCTGCAGTGTGGTTTTTGTTTGACTGAGGAAACACATCGTGGTGAAACAAGATAGATAAAACAAAAGCCGGCCGCGGTGGTCTAGCGGTTCTAGGTGCTCAGTCCGGAACCGCGAGACTGCTACGGTCGCAGGTTCGATTCCTGCCTCGGGCATGGACGTGTGTGATGTCCTTATGTTAGTTAGGTTTAAGTAGTTCTAAGTTCTAGGGGACTGATGACCACAGATGTTAAGTCCCATAGTGCTCAGAGCCATTTGAACCATAAAACAAAAGACGTTCACGTAAACATTAATAATTTATTTATATATGTAGCCTAAAGGATGACCGGTAAGTCAAAGAAAACGTTCCACATTCGAACAAGACAGACTACATGTGATGCTGGTGAACATCATCTAGTGGCATTTGGTAACAGAAATGGAAAAAAAGCGCACTTTGCTCTTCATAGCATAGCGCTTGGATATAGAATGGGCCTCTTGTAACATTTACACCAATGAAGCAAGGGCGTTTATTGGATTAGCGTCCATTAAATGTCGATAGGTCGGTTTCTAGATTTTGTTTCCGACAAGTATTGGCAATAAAACCTAAAAACAGAAATAGAAAAGATGGACTGACTTTTATTCTCTCTATATGCCACACGAAACCATTATGAATGTATTTTAAAGAAGTGCTTCATTTCTTGTATCTATATTGCTATACTTGTAGCATGTAGTGTGCCACAGATGTCTCTAGTCCTTAAATTTCTTCGGATGCTCTGTCACAGTTTCGTCCGCTTCGCATTCTGTAGAGCACCATTGAATCCCGCATGCAGTGACAAAAGATGAACTTTTGTCGGGCGGGTGGCATGACAGCACTAAACACCTCATAATTTGTTAGGTGAAGTGGTGGGAGGCTTCGGCTGTCATGTGGTCCCACCTGCCCGACATTCCGACAAGGTTAATCGTCGGCCGGTCTGTCAAAACACGTACACACGGCTGTTGGCGTAGATGACGCTGAGAAAAGTAATTTAATATAAGACATATGGGGCCGCAAATGTCACGAAATACTCCAGAACTGGATAACAAATGTTGAATATGTGATGTCACATCCTAAATACAGAGGCTATTCTCAAGCTCATTTGTGAAGGTCTGATTGAGCTACTCAATAATTCCACTCAAGCAGAAGGTGCAAATTTCGAAAGTCTGGGAATGTTGTAAACGTAGTTCAAGGAAAAGAAGTCTTGTAAGTTACTACGGTAACAAGTTAAAAAGTTTAGTACTTAAATACAATGCAAAGACAGTGAAACTCGTGACTGAGACAACGCAGGCTATAAGATCTACTTGCAAATATTAGAGAAAGAATGAAACTGCGTTGCATGGATCGTGCCAAGGATTTCACCCTTCTCAAATTATACAAATAAATTATTATATTTACAAAACCATTTATTTGTGAAAATAACATACCCAAGTGAACTACTGTTGGTAGCCTACTTGACATGTGTACAAGTTTAATATTTTGCTGCAGTGAAATCCAGTGTTTCAGAAAGTCATTACTAATACTGTATATTAACGTGGAAAGACACTCTCTCTCTTTCCAAGCATTTATCACGACTTGCGCGGTCTGCAGGTTAATTGGATGTGGCATGTTAATTCTAAAGGGCGACTGGATGCCCTTCCTGTCACCACCCCGTATCCCCCAGGAAGGAATTAGTGTACCCCAACTGTCTGTGTCTAGTGTAATCCATGGAATAGCGCGAATGTGTGCAGATGTCTATGAGCCTTGTAACTGAGGCGGAACATGAGGACCAGCCTGGTATTCACCTAGTGGGATGTGGAGAACTGCCTAAAAATCACATCCAGGCTGGCCAGCTCACCGGCCCTCGTCGTTAATCTGCCGGGCGAATTCGATCTGGGGCCGGCGCCCCTACCCGAGTGCAGGAAACAGCGCGTTAGCACTCTCAGCTACCCTGGCAGGTGCAGAAAGACACTAACAGCAGCTAATTTCACGAAATTGTAATTTGATTAGTTAAGCTTATGATTGTACGAATCCTTTTTTTGCTTGTGGCTGTTGTATTATAAAAATGAACCGCGATTTTATTGAGAGAATTGTGTAATTCAGGATATTTCAGTTTCATCGCAAGTAATTATGAATAAAAATGATACTGAACAATTTGAAACATTGTAACTGATGTTAGAAACATCTTCATACAGATGTAATGGCACAGTTTATAACCACAGTGCATGTACTGCACTTACAATTAGGCTTCATCATGTATGGCTACTACGAGAAATGTAACATTCCACGTCCTTCCGTACAAAGTAAATAAAATGGGTACACATGTGGAAAGTTATCTTGTGTGTTTGCAATCAAAGTTATCATTTACTGCTTCCTGCACGAATCCCTTTGCACATGTGCAAGGCTATGGGGGTTTACAATTTTGATAGCAAAACATCCAGGGCATTTACTCCGATATTTGTGTCCGATTTCTATTTTTATCAACGTTTTCGATTCACATTCTTATTTTTGTCCTTGTTTTCTTTCCAATGAACCCAATGATGCTGTTAATCACAGTCTAAATTTTATACCGCACTTATTACCAGCCTTCCATACTTCCTATACTTCGAAGACTTGCTGTTCTGAAGAAATGCTAAGAAGTCGAAACCAGTAATGATAGTAGTTGTGTAACTTGAAGCAGAAATATATGATAAAGAAACTCACATTAATTTCCAATTCTTGATGTTCAGGACGAAATTATGATCTTCAGATATGCTGGATAAGGCTGTTGTATTCGAACAGCTTATGTTAAATGAATTGCCGTGTATCGCCACGTCGCAACCTGCATTCATTAGAGGCTTCTCAGTTTCGTATACCTAAAGATATTTATGTGTGTGTGAATTCCTAAGGGACCAAACTGCTGAGCACATCCATCCTGAGACTTACACATTACTTTAACTTATGCTGAGAACAATACACACACCCATGCCCAAGGGAGGACTCGAACCACCAGCGGGAGGGGCCGCGCAATCAGTGACACGGCACCTCAAACCCCGCTGTCACTAGCGCGGCATATGTATTTACCAGTATTTAATTAATAACCTTTCAATAAACTCTAACTCAGTAGCAGATTTGTTTTTCAAATCGAGAAGAGAGCGTAAGATGAACCTGTTCAACCAAATGTCTCGTAACTGTAAAACAATCACACTTCGTCTTCAATATCGATAACTTCCAAAGACTATCTTTGATATTAAGTAAAGTAATTATCTCTCGACTAACTAATAATGCAACTAATAGCTGGTATGCCGTAAATAGTTGACCTCACAAAACAAGACGACTGTCTGATTCCATCAGTAAAATTTTTTGATATATTTGAATCAAATTCCAAAGGTTATGCTGTCCACTATTCTTCACAATATTCCCGTAAAACGTTTCTCAACTCCGTTAATATCAGTCATTGCCTGATATTAGTTCCCAAATAGAATAGTTATTTCAGCGTCACTCCATTCGCATCTAATTAGACGTACGTAACGGTAAGTGTAACACACAGAATGTGACAACATTCACAACACCACATAATACTTAAAAAGTAAATAGCTCCGGCTTATCTAACTTCGCTCAGGTGGGGAAAGACGCCGATGTTTCAGTTATTACATTTGAATCTTTACAAATTTTAACACATTTACGAGGACGTAGTCAAAAGTAATGTCTGAATGTCTGAAAAGTCTTACAACTTTTTACACAAAGTAAACTTTATCACCATTCGACATCTTTATTCTTTATATCGAAAAATTTCGTTCTCAACATGGTTATCCTAGCGACGAACATATTTCTCCCAACGAGAGACCAGTTTGTTGACACCTTCACTGTTTAATGTTTGACTTTGTTGACGAGGCAACAATGTCACATCTGCTTACGCCACTTCCTCATTATCAAAGCGAAGCCCTCGAAGATATTTGTACGTTTTAGAAACAGATGAAAGCCGGATGGGACCATGTCGGGTCTGTATGGAGAACGATCGATGATAATGGATCCAAGGCGTCGGACTGTTGCAGATGTCGGAGCGTACGTCTGTGGTCTGGAATTGTAATGCGGAAGAAGACGGTGCTCCATGTGTAGAACGAACTTTTCTGCAGTTAGGAACTCGGTTATAGAACGCTATTTCCCACACGCCGACGTAGTTACGTTGAACACCGCCATGTTACACGCTAGCGCAGTGGTTCCCAACCTGGGGTAATTACCCCCTGAGGGGCCAAATGAAATTTTCTGAGGGGTAAAAACTTAAACGATTCGATTCTATGACGGTCACAAAACTAAAATATTTTCAAAAGATCATTACTGTTATCGCAATTTTGTAAGACTAGTTTTGATTAGATAAGTTATCAGTAAGTACTTTTTCTCAGTTAGCACCATTAATGCGGTGGAGATCCATTCACTAAGCACATGTATTGTGCTTTGTCGAGTACATCAGCCGGCCACTGTGGCCGAGCGGTTCTAGGCGCTTCAGTCCTGAACCGCGTGACCACTACGGCCGCAGGTTCGAATCCTGCATCGGGCATGGATGTGTGTAATGTCCTTAGGTTAGTTAGGTTTAAGTAGTTCTAGGTTCTAGGGGACTGATGACCTCAGAAGTTATGTCCCATATTGCTCAGAGCCATTTGAACTATTTTTTGAGACACATACGTAACAAATGCTGAATATCGCAAGAAAATACCTTCTCCAAGTTGTGGATAGTAAATGCAGTAGTCCAGAAATTGCTTCATTACTCGCTTCGAAACAGAAAAATGAATTAATTGATAGCACCACTCAACATTAACTGCATAAGGATTACTATAGTGCTTTACACAGTATTATTATTATTAGAGTGGTTAGGCACGAAGCATTAACAGCCTGAAGTCGTCCAGTTTCTGCTAGTTCAGAAGTAAGGAGCAGTATGTCTAGTGCACACATCTGAACTTCTTCGATTCTGAACGGATTTGCTATGTGAAGGTCAAGCAAGTGACGCAGTGGAGAGAAGTAATGCAGGGGATGTATGTTTTGTAACTAGTGCCGGTCCTGACTGTGTATAGTTAGCTTTCTTACCTGAGAAGGAGTTGTAGGTAGTAGATGTGATGCACCATGAATTCCTTCGTTATTCATTCACACACACACACACACACACACACACACACACACACACACACTGCCTATATACCATTCATATTTCATCATTTTAAAAATGAAAGTGTTCCAAGAACATTCTTTCGGAAGGGGGGAGTCAACTGACGGCAGCGGGAGAGAAGGGGAGGGGGGAGCGGGGTACTCTCTAATGTCTGGTTGCACTTAGGGGTAATGAAAAAGAAAGGCTAGGAGACACTCCTCTAGCGGCAGAGGGTTGTAATTGGCGTCAGCGAAGTGGGAAAGTCAGTGTAGTAACATGGATGACACGACATAGTATTGTATTATATTGTATTGAACTGGGGACCTAGAAACTACGGCCGGCCGGGGTGGCCGAGCGGTTCTAGGCGCTACAGTCTGGGACCGCACGACCGCTATGGTCGCAGGTTCGAATCCTGCCTCGGGCATGGATGTGTGTGATGTCCTTAGGTTAGTTAGGTTTAAGTAGTAAGTTCTAGGGGACTGATGACCTCAGAAGTTAAGTCCCATAGTGCTCAGATACATTTTTTTAGAAACTACGGAGAGGCTTCGTCCCCGCCGTAGCCTTCAGTGGCTCACAACCCCACAAGAGGCTACAGCAGTGCACACACTCCACTGCCGTCCCAAACCGAACCAAGGATTATTGTGCGGTCAGGCCCCCAGTGGACCCCCGTGGGAACGTCTAACACCTGATGAGTGTAACCCCAAATGTTTGCGCTGTAGAGGAATGATGGTGTACTCGTACGGGGAGATAGTGTTTGCGCAGCAATCGCCGACATAGTGTAACTGAGGTGGAATAATGGGAACCAGCCCGCATTCGCCGAGGCAGATGGAAAACCACCTTAAAAACCATCCATGGAGTGGCCGGTGACATGACATACTTCATTCAATACTGAGGACAGTATAAAAAATTCGGAGGCATTACTTTTCAGCATGCCCTAGTATGTTTTTTCGGGGAAGTTTGCCTTAGCATTATCTAACGAGATCTTTGCCGACTAATGGTTTTACAATGTCGTCAGCAAATCTTAACGTCTTTGTTCCTTCGCAATGATCATTAATTTTCTCCCAAATTGCTGCTTAGTTTCCTTTCGTGCTTGTTATACACAGTCCATTCACAGCAATGTGACCACCACTAATGTTCGACGTCAACGTGCAATAACCATTCGCAGAGGGCATGTGGCAGCATTAACAATGGAGGGTATATGAAGCACGTCGAGGGACGCGGTAAACAGTGTTGTCGTTGTCGTAGTGCGGAAATGGAGCAAATTATCTGACGTCCAAAAGGTCATGATCATTGGCTTTCGGACCAAGGTTGGAAGCATTTCTGATAAGACAAATGTTTCAAACCGTTCACGTGCCTCCGTGGTTAAGCTATACTGTGCGTGGCAAAATGGCGCTATCCAAAATCGGCGCCGAGGTAACTGTGGTGTACCATGGGGAATGTTTTCGTGGCATTCTCTGGGTGATATCGTCATTCTAGAAGGTACAAAGGATCAGCACATGTATGCATTATCCTTGGGTTCCATGTCTCCTCAACGACCGTTTAGCGGACGGTGCTGTGTGCAGGCCTCGGCAGTAGGCGCCTTGTACATGCACCCCTGCTGGCTGTTGTTTGACGTCGACGAAGTCTAGAATTTACAAGCCAGTACCTCAATTGGACATCCACTGAGTGCCGACAGCTGACTTCTTCAGATGAATCGCGTTTTAAGCTCCATCAGACAGTTGGCCGTTAGCGTATTAGAGCGGGAAACGTCTGAAAGCATACACCCTGCAACAATCGTCGGAAGAGTTATGGTCTGGGGAACGCTTTCATTGCATTCCCTGGGTGATCTCGGCGTTCTGGAAGACACTAACTATCAACACAAGTATGCGTACATCTTTGGGGACCATGTCCACACCCACGTGCATTCTGTTATTTCCTCGGCACGATGACATCTGCCAACAGAACAATACAACGCGTCACACGGCTCGCAGCGTACGTGCGTTGTTCGAAGACCACCAGGATGGGTTTAGCGTACTCACCTGGTCATGAAATTCCCCGGATTCTAACACAGTTGAGAATCTGTGGAACCTCCTCACTTGGGCAACTCGCGTTATGGATTCTCAACCCAGAACCCTAGCACAGCTGGCCACGGCACTGTAGTCGGCATGGCTCCAGCGGTCCGCACTGCAAAAGATGGTTATTCAGG
The DNA here is from genome assembly GCF_021461385.2 of Schistocerca piceifrons. Classification (NCBI taxonomy): domain Eukaryota; kingdom Metazoa; phylum Arthropoda; class Insecta; order Orthoptera; family Acrididae; genus Schistocerca; species Schistocerca piceifrons. The sequence goes on along the minus strand of NC_060141.1, from coordinate 470,717,689 downwards.
CTTTTCACCAGGACAGCGTATGAGCTGATTGTTAACATAGCGGATTGGCTACAACCACAACTCACTTCGTTTCACGTCTTTCGGTCGTCATACCGAGCGGGGTGTTGCTGTGGTTAGCACAGTGGACTCCCATTCGGGAGCCGGCCGCTGTGGCCTAGCGGTTCTAGGCGCTTCAGTCCGGAACCGCGCTGCTGCTACGGTCGCAAGTTCGAATCCTGCCTCGGGCATGGATGTTTGTGATGTCCTTAGGTTAATTAGGTTTAGGTATTTCTAAATCTAGGGGACTGATGACCTAACATGTTCAGTTCCATAGTGCTTAGAGCCATTTGAACCATTTGAACCCATTGGGAAGGACGAAGGTTCAAACCCATGTCCGGCCATCCTGATTTATATTTTCCGTGGTTTCCCTCAATCACTCTAGGCAAATGCCGGGATGGTTCCTTTGAAAGGGAGTGGCTGACTTCCTTCCACATCCTTCCCCAATACGCTGGGACCGATGACCTCGTTGTTTGGTCCCTTTGTCGAAATGAACCAACCAAACGCCAGACCGATCATCATAACTGCAAACAGAGTGATATGGTGCAGCGATAAGGCACTGACCGAATTTTGGGAGGATGGTGATCCAAAGTCCACTGCACCCGTGAAGATTTGGGTGTTCCAGGATTTCTCTAAATCACTTAATGCCAACGCCAGACTCGTTTCCTCAAAAGGCTCGGTCGCCTGAGCGTGTGTCTCGTCTCTAATAACCTCGTCGCAGACAAGAAGTTAAACTCTAATCGTCCTTCCTCCTTTCTTATAACTACAGCGTAGATTCTGTACATAATGTAGATAATTTTACCCCCTCCCCACCCCCGCCGCCTTCCATCCCTGATAACTTCTGAATCTAAGAGAGTGTATTCCTATCAACATTGTAAAAAAACCTTACTTTACAATTGCAATAAATGTAGCTTTACTTTTTATCAGTTGCTATATTTCTCCGGAATCCTTAAGTGATCTTCCCTTAGGTTGCTTCTACCAGTCGTTAGATTCTTCGGTAGCAAAGTGGTTTTAGAAGTTTGCAGCGAGAACTTATTAAACCGACTATTCGGTAACGCTCATATTTTTTAGCAAGTGCCTTCTTCGGCATTGAAATTAGTAGGACCTATGTTTTTCTTGAGAGTATTATGTTTTATTATGACAAATCTTACAACTGACCTCAATAATTCTGCAGGAACATCGAGTATGTCAGGTCCCTTGTTTCCACGTAGGTCTTTCAGTGTTTAATCAAATTCTTCTTGAAGTGTTGCTTATCCCATTTTATCTTCATGCCCTTCCTCTTCTTTTTCCACAATACCCTCTTCATATTTCTTTTCTTTACATAGCCCTTCTACACATTGCTTTAGTATTTCAAACTCATTCTTTGCGTGGCACTTGCTGAGATCCTGGTTATCATATAGCTAGTTCCCTTTTCTCTGAAATTTTCTTTAATTTACCAACATACGACCGCTATGTTTCCTATAATGATACATGAAAACGTCCCATAAATATTCCCCAGATCATAATCTTGTACACACCGCCTCCTCCAACAATAGCACAGTGTCTATCTCTGAATGTTGTATCGGGACAAGCTGACATCCTTCCACCCTGTAGGCCAGGAAGCCAGATTCATTGGCGAAGGTTAACAATCGGCAGCCAATAGCATTTCAGTTTCCAAACTGTACAGTAAATTCCAGGCATCTTCATAATTTCATACTGATTAGATTCTCCTTCGAAGCGCCATATGTTGTATGTAATGTCTGCCGAACTGTTGTCATAAACAAGAGGTTGGTTGACAAATGGTCAACAAACTCGGCTACATCAAGGATGGGGAGCGAGAACGATCGTATCTTTTTCAAAAGGAACATCGTAGCACTCGATCTCTCAGGTTTCCCCAGCGTCAATGGTGTACTTCCGAGCGATGTTTTAATTTCAGTGAGTACACATAGCAGTGCAACTCGCAACACCTGAAGAAAATGACTGTGTCCGTCATCGAAATATTGTGCGTAGAATGAATATAACAGTTCTACTCAACACCTGGATTCATACCATTATTTCCACATTCATGCGTATACGTTTACAGAAACATAAATTTGGAAGCTTGGGCATGTGTCTAAACTGATTTCACCACTCGACCATTTCGCTAGCTGAGAATGGCACCTCCGGGTTGTTTTGGGCTCTGAGATATAGCTCTGCAGCAGTCTCCTCAGCTATTATTCCCAGTACTATCATAAATGCACTCACTCAGAATAGTTATGGCTCTCTCTACTTTGAGCTCTAAGTCGTCGCGGCTCCGTCCGCCAACCAGCACGTCGTCACTGCTCTTTAGGTCTTCCAGAAGTGGTTCCATGTTGATGTCCCAAAAGAGAAGTCCCAGGACAGAGCCCTGAGGACATCCCTTGGTTACTTTCTTACTGACGTTTCCGCTAGGAGCCGATAGCCAGACCTCCCTGTCTTCAAGCTCCTCAGACAGCCATATAGCGGCCCTGGACAATCCTTCTCCCACAAGCAGGAGAAGAGTGAGGGCCACCACAGGTTGTCAAAGGCGCTGATATCCACCATGATGCCGACGACATAGTTGTGCAGGGCAGAGTCACAGACATCGGCAGCCAGGGCAAATACGTCAGACGCCGACCGACCCGACCGGAATCAGAATTGTCTGTCACTCATCCCGCACAGTACACGGTGTGCTGTCAGTCTGTCTGCTAGCAACCTCTCAAAAAGTTTGCCCAGTAAGTCCAATAAACAGATGGGTCTGTATGACTTAATTTCTGTGGGATCTTTGCCCAGACCGATTTTGATTATTGCTTTTTTCCAAATTGCTGGGAATTTCTCGAGTCGTAGACACCCGTTGTACAACTTAGTGAGAGGTGCCACCAGCTGGGAGGCGAGGAATTGTACCACCTCCGCTATAATGCCGTCTGGGCCAGGAGCCATACCCCTCTTAAGGGCCTTGATTTGGGCAGCTACTTCTTCTTCAGAGAAAGGGTAGATCATATCCCGTCTGGGCCAGGAGCCATACCCCTCTTAAGGGCCTTGATTTGGGCAGCTACTTCTTCTTCAGAGAAAGGGTAGATCATATTGTTGATCTCATAGGCCCTTCGGTCTTCCCTTCTGATTCTTTTTTGTTCTTCTGAATCCTCTTCCTCTTCAGGCAACAGGACCCGAAGGAGGACCTTGGCGGTTTCCCGCCAAGTGTCCATCATCCGGTCCCCATCCCTGATGCTGGATAACACTGTAGGTGATCTTATTTTTTCCTGTACAGGTTTGTAAGGGGCACCCCAAGGGTCTATAGCCAATTGGCTTTGCACATAGTTTCCCCAACTCCTCATCCTGACTGCCCTGAGCTCCTGTTGAAATTAGTCTTTGCTCTCTCTATAGACTTGCAGCCATCGTTGCTTTTCTCCCCAGACAACAGTCCGCTGGTAATACCTCATCGCCCTCCTTACAGCCTGGCGCATCTGTCCCAGTTCGGCCGACCATGGTGTGGGGGTGGCTGCGACAGCTCTCCTCCTGGTTGGTACAGCTGCGCTTACTGCCCTGGTAATTGCTTGTGCCAGTTCTTCAGCGTATTCCTCCACGTTTTCATCACCATCTGGCAACATCGGGATGTCGCACTCCGTCGCTAAGCGGTCTCAGTTTGTCTTATTATAATTAAGCTGTATCTCTCACCCTTTGTCCCAGTAGCACTCCCTGTCCCCTGTAGTAAAGGTTATTAGATTGTGTTGTCGTTATCCTGTCCCATACTTTCCAGCCTGTGATTTTTCTGACAAGATTTGGCGTTACTAAAGTAACATCAATGTTTGTACCTTCCCCCCCCCCCTCCGCCTGAGTAGGTGGGGGGTACCCTTACCTGTTGGCGACCACAAGTTGCAGTGGCATGATCGTTTCCTCTGCCTTTTCCCCTCAGTCGTCTTGAGTGCCACTGAACCATTGGGGGGACTTTGCATTTATGTCTGCAGTCATGATAAATTTACCCCCCTGCAATGCCGTGGCTACTTGTGTTAACTTATCCAAGAATTCATCTATTCCTCTTCCATATTGGAAGTACATGTTGATGACGTATAACACTTCTGCTGCTGATTGTAGCTCCACGACATTGCAGTGGTCATTGGAAAATTATGCGAGGACTGTGGCTCTTAAGGCTCTGTTGGTGATTATGACTGCGGCCTTTGGTTCTGCTCCACAGTAAATCACTTGTCAATTGGCAGTCATGAATGGGATCCGCCCAGCTTGGGAGTACGGCTCCTGCAGACAGAGCATGTCCGGACTCTTCTCCTCCACCACATTTAAGAGCTCCTGCAGGACTAATTTACTATTGTGACTGCTAATCTGTCCCACGTTTAAACGGCTCACGTCGAAAATCTGTATGGATGTGTGACTCTGGCCAATTCTTAGACCAATCGTGGGCTGCTCTTCCGTTAGTGATGACAGTTTGGTTGTACAGTTCATCAAGATCAAATTCTTCGTTACGTCTTTCAGACATTTTTTTAACCATGTGCCACAGCGCCCCAAAGTCAGTATGGAGATTTGTTGCCTTCAGCTGAATTCTACCTACAGCCTCCACCAGCGGGAAGATGATGTATTCGTGGCCGAAACGCACCACATGCCTTAAGGCTGTGGTGTGGACAGCCGGCTCCTCTAGACGAGATAATTGCCGAGTGTGCTCCAGGTTGGGGTGTATTCTTGCAGGATCAATTCCGATTCCTCTCTGAGGTGGTGAGCGTGCAGGTGAGCCTGTGCTGTTTACAACATTGCTCTGGACATGTTCTTTAGTACTTCTTTCTTTGCTCTCTTGCATCGGTGAACTCCCTACCACAGGATGCCTTTGTGGCCGTAGTTGATCTTCGGTCGACCTTAGTCCCCGGCTGGGAGGCGAGGGAGCATTTTCCTGACCACAGAGGTCTGTTTGAATGCACACGTCTTTCATCACTATTGCGTGAGATTGGAACTTTGTGAATTTTTGAATAAATTCTCTAAATTTATACGCCCTCATTGCATCCCTCAACCTTTTGCTCGGGGACTTCCTCTTCGGCTTCCTGTGTGCAGATATAGCCTCAGCCATAGTCTATTCGAGCAATTAGTCTTTGCTCTAACATCCTGTGAGTAGGGCAGTTCCTTCTGGTGGTATTGCACGACTTCCTTCCTCTTTTTGTGCGCGGAATGCAAACCCCGGTTTTACTGCAATTTTTTCTGATGTGATCCTCCGCCCAACACCTGGAGCAGACCGGCTTTCTTTCGCAATGCTTATGCACGTGGTCCAAGTTACCACAGTTGTGGCGTCGGGGAACTACTAAATAGTCTCTAACATTAATGGCTTGAAATCCAGTGTATATTCTCCGCATAGTTGTGAGTTTGCGTGTGGTCCCGTTTTGAAACGAAGCTTAAAGTCATTTTTAAAGGTTTCCCATTCCACGGTGTCAAAATTGTGTTTGTAAATAGTCTCGTATATGTCACATTCGCCGGCCGGAGTGCCCGAGTGGTTCTAGGCGCTTCAGTCTGGAACCGCGCGACCACTACGGTCGCAGGTTCGAATCGTGCCTTGGGCATGGATGTGTGTGATGTCCTTAGGTTAGTTAGGCTTAAGTAGTTCTAAGTTCTAGGGGACTGATGACCTCAGATGTTAAGTCCCATAGTGCTCAGAGCCATTTGTCACATTCCTTTAGCGCAAGTGGCACATCATACAGGATCACCAGCGGCTTACGCTTTTTTGGTGGTTCGCATTTAATAGCTTTGTTTAGTTTGGGATTTTTTAGAATTTTGTCCCCGTCCTCTGGTTAGCAGATGAAATAAAAAATTAGTACAGTATAACCTGATACATTACCGAGTTTTGCTTTACTTCGTCGGCGTTGTCCTTTGCGTGCAGTGGCCACGTTGGATGAGAAGTTGTAGACTATTTCATTTCGTAACATCAACGACCATGGCACTTCATTCAATACCACTAGGACATTTACTTATTGAGCGAACTGTATAAAAAGCGAGGCATAAGTAGAATTTGTTTTTGAAAATGATGCGACTGTTAGAAAAGCATGAAGAGGTATGAAGACCACGCTTTAATTTAAAGTCATAGGAATACTGTCGCGGAAATCAGGCAAAATAAATTAATAATAATTCAGTATAGCAAATGACACTATATCGTTCCAGAGCCCATTTTTTAATTCTCAAACTTCTATGAAGTATAAATGCAGACTGAAGCGACGAATGAAAATTTGTATCAAGGACAAGATTCGAACCCCCATCGCCTGCTCACTAGGCAGATGCGCTAGCTACTATGTCACCTTGGTACAATGGCTTCCTACAACTGCACGGATCTCGCTTTCACGCCTCCGTCCTCAGTTGAAATTCCATTTCACGCCTTAGCCCACTTGGTATTCCCCCTAAACAGGAACGGCACTGCAGAGGCTTTTCAACTTTATTGGATTTGCACCTCAGACTTGAAAGGTCTCTTCAACCATATAATGGCTTCCTACAACTGCACGGATCTCTCTTTCACGCCTCCGTCCTCAGTTGAAATTCCATTTCACGCCTTAGCCCACTTGGTATTCCCCCTAAACAGGAACGGCACTGCAGAGGCTTTTCAACTTTATTGGATTTGCACCTCAGACTTGAAAGGTCTCTTCAACCATACTATTCCATTTCATTAAAGCACTTACACCTGAGTTTCAGGCAGGATCCCCCGTGTAGTTCAATGCTGAGGTGCTTTTGCAGTTCAGTTGGACAGTGCAGTTGGACAGCCTCTGCAAAACTGTTCGAGTTTAGAGGGAATACCAAGTGGGCTGGAGCGTAAATGGGAAATAGGAATAAGGAGGGAGGCGTGCTTCGGTAGTCCGTCAGTTGTGCAAAGAGACTGTGCCAGGGTGGCATAGAGGTCAGTGCATCTGTCTAGTGAGTAGAAGACCTGGGTTCGAATCGGCGCTGGCGCAAATTTTAATTCGTCACTTCAGTCTGCATATTTTCCTTCCTAACATGAGAAAAAGTTGTGTCTTTGTCAAACTGTATTTTACTGCCACTTAATTAGCAGTGACTCATAAATGACTGTCATTTTCATACAAAGAGGAAGAGACGTTTAAATCTTTGGTTTTTGAAACAAATGCTACATGTTTGAGCATTTTGACGTAAAAAAGTAAAGTATCCTCCTCCTGAGGGTTGGTGCTGACACTTTAGTAGTCCTGGTCCTTTTGTCTCTGGTGTGCACATGTCTTCCTCTGACGTCAGAGCTAACTTTTCCAGTTTAATGTGGACCCCGTACTACAGAGCAGCTTCGTATGTTTACATTAATAAATCAGTGCTAAAAGTGGAATACGCGATAAGTAACAGAAAACAATGCAAAAGAATCTAACCTCAGATCTTTTTGACTACACGTACTAATCCAATGAGTCGCTTTAGTTTTTGTTTTCCGTTTTTGCTGTGACCACTTGAATATACATCTATGTCTTTCATTTCTGTATCGCAGATCGCTGTTAGGGCGGTGTTAGTTTTAGTCTCAGAATGTGTGCTTGTGGCTACAGAGAAGTCGATTATTAGATTGATCGCTTCACTTGCAACTTCCTGTAGAAATGCTAAATTACATTTACAGCAGTGCAACTCACCTCTTCGCTGCACCAGGTTGCGTAGGTACGCGGAGACGTTCTGGGGCCGTCCTTCAAATTGGGGTCGCGTGAGGATCTCGCTTATGAGGTTCTTGGTGGAGACGATGACGATCAGGTCGCCCCCCGGACGAAGGCCCAGCAGGGGCGATCCGTACCTCTGGGCGAGATACGTGAACGCCTCGCGCTGCGATCCCAACTTCTCGCTCAGACGGCGGACGTCCCCTGTAGTTGCCCACCAGGGGAAGCCATGTCAGACCTGGCGAGGGAACCAGACAGACCTCTTTAAGAGTATTCCTTAACGAAGGGATTTTAACACCCTTGTGCAATTTATAGCTAAGCTGTCTTCTACGTCATGCCATATTTTCTTGATAGTAGCAGGAGTTTACTGAAATTCTTGCTGCAATATTAAATACTACATTCGAATATACAGGGTGTTACAAAAAGGTACGGCCAAACTTTCAGGAAACATTCCTCACACACAAATAAAGAAAAGATGTTATGTGAACATGTGTCCGGAAACGCTTTATTTCCATGTTAGAGCTCATTTTAGTTTCGTCAGTATGTACTGTACTTCCTCGATTCACCGCCAGTTCGCCCAATTGAAGGAAGGTAATGTTGACTTCGGTGCTTGTGTTGACATGCGACTCATTGCTCTACAGTACTAGCATCAAGCACATCACCGAGCGAGGTGGCGCAGTGGTTAGCACACTGGACTCGCATTCGGGAGGACGACGGTTCAATCCCGTCTCCGGCCATCCTGATTTAGGTTTTCCGTAATTTCCCTAAATCGTTTCAGGCAAATGCCGGGATGGTTCCTTTGAAAGGGCACGGCCGATTTCCTTCCCAATCCTTCCCTAACCCGAGCTTGCGCTCCGTCTCTAATGACCTCGTTGTCGACGGGACGTTAACCACCAACCACCACCATCAAGCACATCAGTACGTAGCATCAACAGGTTAGTGTTCATCACGAACGTGGTTTTGCAGTCAGTGCAATGTTTACAAATGCGGAGTTGGCAGATGCCCATTTGACGTATGGATTAGCAAAGGGCAATAGCCGTGGCGCGGTACGTTTGTATCGCGACAGATTTCCAGAACGAAGGTAGCCGACAGGCAGACGTTCGAAGCAATTGATCGGCGTCTTAGGGAGCACGGAACATTCCAGCCTATGACTCGCGACTGGGGAAGACCTAGAACGACGAGGACACCTGCAATGGACGAGGCAATTCTTCGAGCAGTTGACGAGAACACTAATGTCAGCGTCAGAGAAGTTGCTGCTGTACAAGGTAACGTTGACCACCTCACTGTATGGAGAGTGCTACGGGAGAACCAGTTGTTTCCGTACCATGTACAGCGTGTGCAGGCACTATCAGCAACTGATTGGCCTCCATGGGTACACTTCTGCGAATGGTTCATCCAACAATGTGTCAATCCTCATTTCAGTGCAAATGTTCTTTTTGCGGATGAGGCTTCATTCCAACGTGATCAAATTGTAAATTTTCACAATCAACATGTGTGGGCTGACGAGAATCCGCACGCAATTGTGCAGTCACTTCATCAACACAGATTTTCTGTAAACTTTTGGGCAGGCATTGTTGGTGATGTCTTGATTGGGCCCCATGTTCTTCCACCTACGCTCCATGGAGCACGTTATCATGATTTCATACGGGATACTCTACCTGTGCTGCTAGAACATGTGCCTTTACAAGTACGACACAACATGTGGTTCATGCACGATGGAGCTCCTGCACATTTCAGTCGAAGTGTTCGTACGCTCCTCAACAACAGATTCGGTGACCCATGGATTGGTAGAGGCGGATCAAATCCATGGCCTCCACGCTCTCCTGACCTCAACCCTCTTGACTTTCATTTATGGGGGCATTTGAAAGCTCTTGTCTACGCAGCCCCGGTACCAAATGTAGAGACTCTTCGTGCTCGTATTGTGGACGGCTGTGTTACAATACGCCACTCTCCAGGGCTGCATTAGCGCATCAGGGATTCCATGCGACGGAGGGTGGATGCAAGTATCCTCGCTAACGGAGGACATTTTGAACATTTCCTGTAACAAAGTGTTTGAAGTCACGCTGGTACGTTCTGTTGCTGTGTGTTTCCATTCCATGATTAATGTGATTTGAAGAGAAGTAATAAAATGAGCTCTAACATGGCAAGTAAGCGTTTCCGGACACATGTCCACATAACATATTTTCTTTCTTTGTGTGTGAGAAATGTTTCCTGAAAGTTTGGCCGTACCTTTTTGTAATACCCTTTATATTCACGCATGACTTCCCTACAACAGTTCAACTGCATGATGGCCGCAAAAAGTAAGAAATGGACACTTGGGAAAAAGATACGATGCACCACGAAGGAATTATCCGAATGGAACAGATATCAGTAGATGTGGCGTATACGTACAGTAAAACAAGTGACTGCAATTACAGAAAAACTGGATGACGTGTTCATGAGAAAGGGCTTTACATATTGAGCAAGTCAATACCGTGTCCGTCACTGGGATTCAGTTCGAAGCGGGACTCATCACTGAAACACTTCTACTCCAGTCAATGAGGTTCCATGCCAAAAACCTGCCTGGAGACACTCTGGACAGCGTGAGATACCAGCCGGACTATCACGGTGCCTGACAACCGGAAGTGATGGTCCACAGTGCCATTTCATTTGATAGCGCGACCCCTTTGGTTGTCATCCGCGTCACCCTTGCAGCACAGTGGTATGTTGACGATATTCCACGCCCCGTTTTGTTCCCTTCATGCCAAACCACCATGAGCATACATTTCAGCAAGACAATCCAACCGCACACAGCGCGAGTTTCTATTGCCTGCCTTTGTCCTTGCCAAACCCTACCTTGGCCAGCAAGGTTTTCGCATCTCTCCCCCCACTGAGAATGTTTGGAGCATTGCGGACAGGACGCTCTAACCAGCCTAACATTTTCACGATTTAATCCGGCATAATTTTGTATGATATCCCTCAGGAGGTCATCCAACAATTCTGGAAATCAACGCACAGTCGAATACCTGCTTGCCAGGGCCAGAGGTGGACCAGTGCGCTACTGAGTTGCTCAATTTGTCAAGCTCTTACTCTTGAATATATCATCCAATTCTTCTGAAACTGCAGTAATTTGTTTGCCTGTACGTCAACATTGCGTCTATCGATTTCCGTCCCAGTCTGATAATTCCTTCGTTTTGGGTGTTTTTTTTATATTCTTTATTTTTATATTTTTTGTTCTAGAGAGTACGATACTAAGCTAAATATTCTCTGTACTTAAAATCAATAATGCTCCTCAAAATAAAGAAGTTTCCAAGCCCTGATGCAACTCCTATTCGGTCCTACAGGTAATATGATGTGAAATAGCCCCTTAGGTATCTCACGTTAATTGAAGATCTCTCGCTATAATGGACAAGAACGAAATTCAGTTATACTTAAGGTTAAAAGAAGGTGTGCACAGTATTACAGACTAATATAAGCGATATCCTTCTGTTGTAAAAACTTAGATTATATTCTAAGGCCGGCCGGTGTGGCCGAGCGGTTCTAGGCGCTTCAGTCTGGAACCGCGCGACCGCTACGGTCGCAGGTTCGAATCCTGCCTCGGGCATGGATGTGTGTGATGTCCTTAGGTTAGTTAAGTTTAAGTAGTTCTAAGTTCTAGGGGACTAATGACCTCAGGTGTTCAGTACCATAGTGCTCAGAGCCATTTGAACCATTTTTATATGCTAAGCTCGACCAGTATGAACTACTTTGAGAAAAGGACATCAGACACTCATATGAAACATACTGTGCACCATATGCCGAAAACAGAAGTAGTTTGGCCAGGGTGGTGACAGCACGTTCTGTTACTGCACATTGCATACATTAGGGGCATGCATACGTTCAGGGGCAAACTTGATTGATTTATGACCCCCTGGGGATTAACTGATTTATGATCCCCTTCCATCCTACTGAGAAACTCTTTGATCTCGCCGACAGCCTTCCTGCCTGGATCACTAAAATAAACCCTCCCGTCTCATTCCCTACCCTTGATTTGTAACCTCCGTCCAGAGAAATTCTGTCGAAAGCCTTTCTCCCTCACACTTCCAGTTCAGTTGAGATCCGCTTCCCCTCCCTTGAATTATGATAATTCATCTCTCCGAGAAATCCTCACCGCTGTTTTTCCCCATCCCCCGGCTCCCCCCCCCCCCCCCCTATCCCTGCACCACTTACGGTCCAATTGCGCTATCCAGAAATCCTCTTGACATCTCCCTTTAACCTATTGTGCTGATTTTTCACCTTTCCTCCCTGCAACACCTACAGCTCGACTGCGATATCGAAATCCGGACAGTTTTCCAGTCATTACCCAACCTCTTCTGAATGCATATCTAAACAATTTGACTGCGTCTTCATATACACGCACACGCCCTCCGCTGGGCTGCGCCATGCACCTGTGTCCACTTCCGCCCTGCAAGTCGGTCAAGAGACACACGCAGTCCGCTGGAAGCCGCATCGGGCTCGGGCCTGTGACACAGCACCGCACCGCGAGGGATGCCAGCTATCAATATTACGCTCACATCTCGCGGAATCAGCGTACTGGCCGTACAGAGATACTCAATGAATACCGAAATTACAGGATGCATACTGAACGTCCAGGGGGCTTCTCTGCTCGCAACAGTGGATCCAAGCTACAGTCTTGTGGCCATCCGGCCAACAGGTCACCTTGCAGGCGAGGTCCCCATTGTTGGTGACGGCGTCCTTTGCTTTGAAATTCCCACCTCAAACGGGTACTTCCGGTTGCAACACCCGCGCCTCAAACCAAGAGACCACGCAGTCCCAGAATACTGTGCTCCTATTGACTTAAACACACTGAAGAGCCAAAGAAACTGGTACACCTCCCTAGTATCGTGTAGGACCCCGAAGGCACGCAGAAGTGCCGCGACACGGCGTGGTATGGACTCGACTACTGTCTGAAGTAATTGCGTTGGGGTTGGGTTGTTTGGGGGAGGAGACCAAACAGTGAGGTCAACGGTTTCATCGGATTAGGGAAGGATGGGAAGGGAAATCTGCCGTGCGCTTTCAAAGGAACCATCCCGGCATTTACCTGAAGTGATTTAGGGAAATCACGGAAAACTTAAATCAGGATGGCCGGACGCGGGATTTAACCATCGTTCTCCCGAATGCGAGTGCAGTGTGCTAACCACTGCGCCACCTCGTTCGGTCCTGTCTGAAGTAGTGCTGGAGGGAAATGCACCATGACTTCTGCAGGGCTGTCCATAATTCCGTGAGGCTACGTGTGGCTGGAAATCTCTTCTGAACAGCACGTTGCCAGGCATCCCAGATATGCTCAATAATGTTCGTGTCTGGGGAGATTGGTGGCCAGTGGAAGTGTTTAAACTCAGAAAAGTGTTCTTGGAGCCACTCTGTAGCAATTCTGGACGTGTGGGGTGTCGCATTGACCTGCTGGAATTGTGCAAGCCCATCGTACGTGTCACCTGTCAGAATCGTATCTAGACGTATCAGGGGTCCCTTATCACTCCAAATGCACACGCCCCACAAAATTACAGAGCCTCCAGAAGCTTGAACCGTCCCCTGCTGACTTGCAGGGTCCATGGATTCATGAGGTTGTCTCCTTATCTGGACACGTCCATCCGCTCGATAAAATTTGAAACATGACTCGTGCGAACAGGCAACATCTTTCCAGTCATCGACAGTCCAATGTCGGTGTTCACGGGCCCAGACGAGGCGAAAAGCTTTTTGTCGTGCAGTCATCAAGGGTACACCAATAGGCCTTCGACTCAGTAAGCCCATTTCGAGTATGTTTCATTGACTCATTCGCACGTTGACACTTGTTGACAGCCCAGCATAGAAATCTGCAGCAATTTGCGGAAGGATTGCGCTTCTGTTACGTTAAACTATGTTCTTCAGTCGTCGTTAGTCCTGTTCTTGCAGGATCATTTTGCGGACATAGCGATGTCGGAGATTTGATTTTTTACCAGGTTCCTGACATTCACGGTACAGTCGAGAAGTGGTAGTACGGGAAAGCCCCACTTCATCGCTACCTCGGAGATGCTGCATCCCATTGCTCGTACGCCGACTGTAACATTACGTTCAAATGCACTTAAATCTTGATAACCTGCCATTGTAGCAGCAGTAACGGATCTAACAACTGCGTCAGACACTTTTTGTATTATATAGGCGTTGCCGACAGCAGCGCCGTATTCTGCCTGTTTACATACAGTATCCTGTATTTGAATACACATCTCTGTACCAGTTTCTTTGGCGCTTCAGTGTATTACAATTGGAGCACCAATCTGCTGGCATTCGAGAATGAGCGAAGTATCAGAAACACTTCCTCCTCATGACACCTGCGATTCTGTAACAAATCTGGCTTTGTAATAACAATATCTACATCATCCCTATGATTGCACATAGTTAACACATTAAATCTTTCGTACCCTCGTGACTGAGCATGCACATTGATGTATTGAAATTACATTTTTTTCTCCACGAAATATCGAAGAATCTATACTGATCATCCTCGCAACCATTTCATTTTCTACGCACATGTCGGAACGCTGGCCGTTACACGTTAAAATGTTAGCGTTTCTTCCAAGATATCGAAATCATTCTGTCTACGAGTGCGGTGAATCACAAATCAGGTGTTTCTAGTAAAACACTTTTCAAAGACATATCACATCAAAACACATTAACCAGCTCCATAGGATTTCTAAATTGCGACAGGCGTCATACATGCAGCAGGTGATTGAATTTCCACATCACTCAATGAATGGCGTTTCGACAAGGATCAGAGTAAGCTCCCTACTGTAACGTCTCCTGGCAAAACACATATTATATGTGGTAAAAAAAAAAATTGAACTGGATGATTATAATTTTATTCCTGCATGGACAATGATTGTGTGAACTTTATGTAATGAAGAGTAACCATTACGTGTCATGTTTTATACTTGTATAGAATTAGGTATCGATTTATTAAAGATAATGTCTGTGTCGGCGAGTACTGAAACCACTACAGACGAAACTTATTAAATATCAAACAAGGATGTAAATGTGTTAAACCGGGTATAAATAGTAGTGACCGAGCATTAATTTCTCTGTCGTGTTTTTGGAGTTTCGTGAGTAGGAACAGTCAAAAAAATGGTTCAAATGGTTCTGAGCACTATGGGACTTAACATCTGTGGTCATCAGTCCCCTAGAACTTAGAACTACTTAAACCTAACTAACCTAAGGACAACACACACATCCATGCCCGAGACAGGATTCGAACCTGCGACCGGAGCGGTCACGCGGTTCCAGACTGAAGCGCCTAGACCGCACGGCCACACCGGCCGGCTAGGAACAGTCTGTGACGCCATATTGTATGCTTGCGTAGCATTCTTTTGGTATTTTATCCCATCCTTTTACTACACTTTCAGCTATTTAAATATTATTCGTGGTGCTGAGCTGCGCTACGAACGAACGAGCCGCTGCCGTGACGCATTCAAACTGCATTGAATGAAACCAATCATACCGCAAGGAAGCGGACAGGTAATAGTGAACGAAAATTATTCTTTCAGCTGTCAGGATTGCAGGGCAGAGCAGCAGGTTTTATGATGTGTTTTACAGGTGAACGCTGGCTGCGGATGATGATATATTATTAACAGTGCAAAAAGATAATTTACCTTCATGACATAAAAGAAATCTTGCTGGGGGTAGTTTTGATCTGGCAAACGTTATAGTAAAAATATTTTTTTCTCTGATAATAGTCTCATATTCTCGTGTTAGTCGTGGTACTTATTGGTGTTTTAATGCTAACAAAAATCCACTGCAAAATTTTGATGTTGAACAAACATTGTGTAATGTAGCATCAGTATTGATAAAAAATAATTTTCAGTAATTTTTCAATAACTATAAAGTAAGAAAGATATGTTGAACTTTATAGCGAGTTTTATAGAAAGCCAGATCCAGAATAATAAGAACATAATATATTTTGTTTCGTTGAAAATTAATGATCCAAATAAAGTCACAGCACAGCATCGCTAAAAAGTATTTCAGGGCTCCTTTCGTAGCAACATATTTTATCTCATCCATTCATCAATATATTAGGTGTTACGTGAGCAATAACAAAGAGAGCGAAACTACCTCGTGACACCTGCAAGGAACTAATTAATTCAGTCATAAACATTACGCACTTAGCAAATTTTTGTAACATCACACAAAGTAACACTGAATTCCCTCACGTATTTTCCAGAGTCGTGATACTGTGTTGGCAGGTTGAAAGAGAAGGAATACGTGTTATTCAGTCACCAGAAGGTGTATAAGACGATCGAAGTGCTGGTATACAGTAAGAGAACTTCCGTACTGAATCTTCACAAAATTTCCATGGAGAACTTTAGCAACACAGGCGGTGGCTACCCAAGCATACTGCGCAGAACATTATAATTATTATTATTATTATACTATTATTATTGTTATTACTGTTATTATTTCACATCATGATTGGAAGTGGTAGTAAGAATTTCAAATGTCATGCTATGTCCTTCTTTAGTGAAACAATTTGCGGGAAACAAGTTACATAATAATTTGATCAGTAACTTTATCATCACGACTGGAATCAGTGGTGTACAAACCGATTGTGAGAATTTCAAGTAAGCCACATCTATCACAAAACCTACTCACCTTAACCTATTATTTTGTTATGGAAGACAGAGCACACTCTGTTATTTGACCCGTTCCGAAATTATGCCTCTACTCTTAAACAATGAAAAAACAGCAAAGCAGCAGTACTTTGTAAACCAATAGCTGTTGTCATGCTTAGATGTCTGAAAATCCAGTGTATAACCGCCGTAGGGCGTAATCCCCGGCCTCGCGGAACCGCCAACTACCTGGCCAAGAGTTCGGACAGCGACTGCCTCCGCTACGCACTTGCACACCAAGAGAACTTTGTCTCAGGCATATTTACCAATATTATTATAGTTAAATATTACGACTGCAATGCTAATCTGGTGGCATTCGGCAACGAGCGAAGTATCGGGAATACCTTCTCCTCCTAACGTCTGTTGTTCTGTAACGGATTTCATGTTGAAATATCGGTATCTACTCTAGTATTGCCTGTGGTCGAAATTCGATCAACTGAGTCAATGGAACCGACCTGTGACACATGAAATTTTTATATCTTAAAATCATACACTCCACGTAAAACTGTGACTGAAATTTTAGCGTCAGGGCGGACCATAGCAAATGCTGCACTGTAACTACCAGTATTCCAAAAATAATTTTTTGATTTCTGTTGAGTTATTCGATCATTTAAAGTGAGTCCATCACACAGTGCATCGAGAAATAGATTTTGTGTTAACCGCTGCAAATTAACTTTTTCCTTGCGATAACACGCTGTGAATGCCGTTGTATCACGAAAAGTAAGCTCAGGTACGAAATGATTCGCATTACAAAATGTAGACTGTAAGCTCATCAAACCACAATTATAGCTCTCAAAATTATTTGGAATTACGTTCAGTGCACATTTAATTGTATTTTTCAAAATTGCAATTGAAATATCAGTATGAACGGCCACATTTTTCCAGTTACTTTGTCTATGCAGAAAGTGTCTCTCTAGCTCTTCGACTTTCAGTCCGATACGTTAGTGTTCTTCTACGAGCCATAGCATAAAACAAATATAGTGTCCGTATAATAATGGAAGTCGTAGCTATTCGAAATGAAGAAATTGAAAATTAGGAGCACTTCAGAATTTCTTGTGACGTCGGCAAACGAACACGTTGTTATTTCTGTTTACTCTTAGACGAAAGTAAGGGAAAAAAATAACAAAGTCTGTTGGCCCCGACGTCTTCATTACTAAATTTCGTTATCCCCGGCTGACAACATCAACGACGTAGAAGTTGTGGCATTGTAGCTGGCCGTTATGCGTGTGTTACTGCAAATGAAACATCTACAGCATTTAAATATGTACGTCCCTGTGATGCGATTTCACTAAAAGTTGTTACATTTGTGTGTTGTTTCCACCGTAGCACTAGAACGGCACGTGTGGTGTAAACTGGCAGCAGTGTCAGAGACAGAAAAACATATCTCATCTAAGAATGTCTACTTTCTTTTACCCCCCTTAATGGCTATGGACACACATGATTTTTGGAGCACATATGTGGCAAAGTACCTTTCGAGTTATTAGTTTCGTTGGCCTCCTTGTATAATTAATTTTAAAAATCGATACTTCCATTTTCGGAGTTCTAATATTAATATTATGATCGTTCAATAAAACTGAAGAAATTAAGAATTAGGAACTTACTTCAAATTTTCTGGCAATGGCGGCAAATGACCACAGAGCTACACTTACAAAAAAAAGCGAAATAATGACAACAATATACAATGTTATTTACAGACTTCTTTACTCCGATATTTTGAGTTCGACTGCGGACAACATCATCCACCTAGGAGCCGGCGCATTTTATCTGTCTGGTATGAATTTGTTACTGCAAATGAGCCAAATAAACATGAACGTCCCTATAATCTGATTTCATGAAACGTTTAATCATAGCACCTTATCGGTACACGGGACAGAAGTTGGCAGCCCTTCGGTTTCGATCTTCACATTTTGGAAATTTTAATGGGTGATGGAGAAGGTATTATCAGATTTAGGAATAGGGTAGAGTATACCTCCTTTTACCACGCTTAACGCCAGTATACACACATGAATTCTGTCTGTATGCACATGTATGGCAAAGTATCTTTCGAATTATATAAGTTTCATTGGCCTCCTTGTATAATTAATATTAAAAATCTGTACTTCAATTTTCGTGTTTCCTTATTAATATTATGATATCCCCCCTATGGCTGGGCGTAATTTTCCACGTAAAATGTTCCTACATTACGACTTGACACGTAGATCGATACGGTGACATCGAGATTTTCCACGTAAAATTGGAGAATCTATAAACAGCTACAAACATCAAACAAACATACAGTCGGTCATTAAACTTTCACATCAATCAGCGAACGACATGCTGAAAAGTGTCCGCCCCAGTAGCTGAGTGGTCAGCGTGACGGATTGCCGTCCTCTGGGCCCGGGTTCGATTCCCGGCTGGGTCGGAGATTTTCTCCGCTCAGGGACTGGGTGTTGTGTTGTGTTCATCATCATTTCATCCCCATCCGGCGTGCAGGTCGCCCAATGTGGCGCCGAATGTAATAAGACCTGCGATATGGCGGCCGGACCTGCCCCGCGAGGGGCCTCCCGGCCAATGACGCCAAACGCTCATTTCCATTTCCATGCTGAAAAGTTACACTATCCAGAGGCGTAACTTCCGTGGGCATTATACATACATCAAGTCAGTGAACTTTGACATCAATCAACGAAAAATGTATCGTAAAAAACCTGAGTACGCTGCCTACACCATGGTATTTGCCACGAACTCCTCAGTTCAGTCATAAACATCACGTGTGTCATACATTTTTGTAACTTCACAGAACCTAACACTGAACTTTCTCACCTCTTTCCTATGACGTCATACTTCTTTACAAGCTCTTGTGGCGAGGAGCACATGTTATTTAGTCTCCAGAAACGGTATAAGACGACCTCCGTTCTGACGTACAGTAGTATAATTTTGTACTCGAGCCGTTAAGCAGTGTGTTATTACCAGGGAAGGCCTTAGCAGGCGAGGGGCCATGTGGAAAACTTCCGCTCAGGGCTCTACCATATCCCCCCCCCCTCCCACCCTCATCCAACATAAGTTATACACTTTCGTCACGTTCAGAAGAATTCTAAGTGTCATCATTGAGATACTACCATAGTATCAAAATACTGTTACTACAACAGACCTACTGTTGTGATAGGAGAATATTTACCAGAATTAAGGCAGTGGCGGGGATCGAACCCAGGACCGAAGACGTTTGGATTATGAATCAAGACGCTACCCCTAGACCACAGCCGACACTATTATTTTGTGGAGCCACCCCCACATTGGACACTCTCCTTGTTGACAATTTGGATCCATGGCTTCATGGGGTCTGTACCACACTCGAACCCTACCATCAGCTCTTTCCAACTGAAATCGGGACTCATCTCACCAGGCCACGGTTTTCCAATTGTCTAGGGTCCATCTGGTACGGTCACAAGCCCGCGAGAGACGCCGCAGACGATTTCTGCTGTTACCAATGGTACACGTCTCAAGGCATCTACTGCCATGGCACAGTGATGCAAAATTTCGCCACATTGTCCTAACGGAGACGTTCGTCGTACGTCACACATTGATTTCTGCGGTTATTTCACCCAGTGTTGCTTGCTATTATCATTGACAACTCTAAACAAACGCCGCTGCTCTCAGTCGTTAAGTGAAAGGCGTCGGCCACTGCGTTGTCTATGGTGGAAGGAAATGCCTGAAATTTGCTATCCTCAGCTCACTCTCGATAGTATGGATCTCGGAGTACTGATCTCCCTACCGATTTGCGAAAAGGAATGTCCCGTGCATCTAGCTCCAACATCTGTTCCGCGTTCAAAGTCTGTCACTTCCCATGGTGCGATCATAATTATTTCAGTAGTCTTTCCAAGTGAATCGTCTGACTACAAATGACGTCCAATGCACTGCCCTTTTATATGTTGTGTACACGACACTACAGTCATCTGTGTGTGTGCATTATCGCTATCCCATGACTTCTGTCACCTCAGTGTAAGCTAGGGTGAGGAGGTATGTTACAACCATAAGAAATTTATTCTTGGGTTTAGATTGTTACTATATTGATCAGAATCATTACGTATACATCACTATTGAAAAACACTCCTGGAAATTGAAATAAGAACACCGTGAATTCATTGTCCCAGGAAGGGGAAACTTTATTGACACATTCCTGGGGTCAGATACATCACATGATCACACTGACAGAACCACAGGCACATAGACACAGGCAACAGAGCATGCACAATGTCGGCACTAGTACAGTGTATATCCACCTTTCGCAGCAATGCAGGCTGCTATTCTCCCATGGAGACGATCGTAGAGATGCTGGATGTAGTCCTGTGGAACGGCTTGCCATGCCATTTCCACCTGGCGCCTCAGTTGGACCAGCGTTCGTGCTGGACGTGCAGACCGCGTGAGACGACGCTTCATCTAGTCCCAAACATGCTCAATGGGGGACAGATCCGGAGATCTTGCTGGCCAGGGTAGTTGACTTACACCTTCTAGAGCACGTTGGGTGGCACGGGATACATGCGGACGTGCATTGTCCTGTTGGAACAGCAAGTTCCCTTGCCGGTCTAGGAATGGTAGAACGATGGGTTCGATGACGGTTTGGATGTACCGTGCACTATTCAGTGTCCCCTCGACGATCACCAGTGGTGTACGGTCAGTGTAGGAGATCGCTCCCCACACCATGATGCCGGGTGTTGGCCCTGTGTGCCTCGGTCGTATGCAGTCCTGATTGTGGCGCTCACCTGCACGGCGCCAAACACGCATACGACCATCATTGGCACCAAGGCAGAAGCGACTCTCATCGCTGAAGACGACACGTCTCCATTCGTCCCTCCATTCACGCCTGTCGCGATACCACTGGAGGCGGGCTGCACGATGTTGGGGCGTGAGCGGAAGACGGCCTAACGGTGTGCGGGACCGTAGCCCAGCTTCATGGAGACGGTTGCGAATGGTCCTCGCCGATACACCAGGAGCAACAGTGTCCCTAAATTGCTGGGAAGTGGCGGTGCGGTCCCCTACGGCACTGCGTAGGATCCTACTGTCTTGGCGTGCATCCGTGCGTCGCTGCGGTCCAGTCCCAGGTCGACGGGCACGTGCACCTTCCGCCGACCACTGGCGACAACATCGATGTACTGTGGAGACCTCACGCCCCACGTGTTGAGCAATTCGGCGGTACGTCCACCCGGCCTCCCGCATGCCCACTATACGCCCTCGCTCAAAGTCCGTCAACTGCACATACGGTTCACGTCCACGCTGTCGCGGCATGCTACCAGTGTTAAAGACTGCGATGGAGCTCCGTATGCCACGGCAAACTGGCTGACACTGACAGCGGCGGTGCACAAATGCTGCGCAGCTAGCGCCATTCGACGGCCAACACCGCGGTTCCTGGTGTGTCCGCTGTGCCGTGCGTGTGATCATTGCTTGTACAGCCGTCTCGCAGTGTCCGGAGCAAGTATGGTGGGTGTGACACACCGGTGTCAATGTGTTCTTTTTTCCATTTCCAGGAGTGTATATTGTCTTAGAATCCATATTCAAACACAATCTAAAAATACACTCCTGGAAATGGAAAAAAGAACACATTGACACCGGTGTGTCAGACCCACCATACTTGCTCCGGACACTGCGAGCGGGCTGTACAAGCAATGATCACACGCACGGCACAGCGGACACACCAGGAACCGCGGTGTTGGCCGTCGAATGGCGCTAGCTGCACAGCATTTGTGCACCGCCGCCATCAGTGTCAGCCAGTTTGCCGTGGCATACGGAGCTCCATCGCAGTCTTTAACACTCGTAGCATGCCGCGACAGCGTGGACGTGAACCGTATGTGCAGTTGACGGACTTTGAGCGAGGGCGTATAGTGGGCATGCGGGAGGCTGGGTGGACGTACCGCCGAATTGCTCAACACGTGGGGCGTGAGGTCTCCACAGTACATCGATGTTGTCGCCAGTGGTCGGCGGAAGGTGCACGTGCCCGTCGACCTGGGACCGGACCGCAGCGACGCACGGATGCACGCCAAGACCGTAGGATCCTACGCAGTGCCGTAGGGGACCGCACCGCCACTTCCCAGCAAATTAGGGACACTGTTGCTCCTGGGGTATCGGCGAGGACCATTCGCAACCGTCTCCATGAAGCTGGGCTACGGTCCCGCACACCGTTAGGCCGTCTTCCGCTCACGCCCCAACATCGTGCAGCCCGCCTCCAGTGGTGTCGCGACAGGCGTGAATGGAGGGACGAATGGAGACGTGTCGTCTTCAGCGATGAGAGTCGCTTCTGCCTTGGTGCCAATGATGGTCGTATACGTGTTTGGCGCCGTGCAGGTGAGCGCCACAATCAGGACTGCATACGACTGAGGCACACAGGGCCAACACCCGGCATCATGGTGTGGGGAGCGATCTCCTACACTGGCCGTACACCACTGGTGATCGTCGAGGGGACACTGAATAGTGCACGGTACATCCAAACCGTCATCGAACCCATCGTTCTACCATTCCTAGACCGGCAAGGCAACTTGCTGTTCCAACAGGACAATGCACGTCCGCATGTATCTCGTGCCACCCAACGTGCTCTAGAAGGTGTAAGTCAACTACCCTGGCCAGCAAGATCTCCGGATCTGTCCCCCATTGAGCATGTTTGGGACTGGATGAAGCGTCGTCTCACGCGGTCTGCACGTCCAGCACGAACGCTGGTCCAACTGAGGCGCCAGGTGGAAATGGCATGGCAAGCCGTTCCACAGGACTACATCCAGCATCTCTACGATCGTCTCCATGGGAGAATAGCAGCCTGCGTTGCTGCGAAAGGTGGATATACACTGTACTAGTGCCGACATTGTGCATGCTCTGTTGCCTGTGTCTATGTGCCTGTGGTTCTGTCAGTGTGATCATGTGATGTATCTGACCCCAGGAATGTGTCAATAAAGTTTCCCCTTCCTGGGACAATGAATTCACGCTGTTCTTATTTCAATTTCCAGGAGTGTATTACTGTTGTTAATATGAATGTAAAATGATATGTAGCTGACATGAAAAGTACTTCAACGTACTATTCTCATAACTGATAATATCATATTAACCTAATAGTAATTATAGTTACATAAGTATCAAAATACACAATACGTACGCATCTGGCACATATGGAACGATTACATTACTTTAAATATTGCTCTACGCAGACTATAACATTTCTGTGACATGCTGTAAGAAATTCTTATTATTTAATTCTTTTTTTTTCGTTTAAAGTTTGCTGCCAGTTTGACCAATGCAGAAATTCTCATACTTTCCGAAACTTCGCCTACACAGGGGAAGATGACATATTCGACGTCTACATCTACATCTACATGCGCATGGCTACTCTACAATTCATATTTAAGTGCCAGGCAGAGGGTTAAGCGAAATACCTCCAGACTATTTCTCGCCAGTCCACTTGTGAACTCTGTGCAGTTAAATTCTGCACATCACACTTCGTGTCCACGACGACCGCAGTCTTCTGCAGATAGATGCGGCAGACGTGCTCTCCAACTGTGTCTTGAAAACTGTGGCTCGATATTTGTATAGAAGATAGGTGTTGTGCTAATCTTAAACTTAGTCTGGCGAGCAGAATTAATTGAATGCTGTAACTGTACAAAATATATTTTCCTATTGCTATTATTTTCTTTATAATAAATATCTCCACAGCATCCTATTACTCCTATTTAACTAGCATTGGGCTTTACTCCACTGAATAAGTTATTTAAGACAATCAGTTATGGTCAGTAAAATAATTTTTGTCTATCGTCTAAGGACAGGCAACCATAACAGGGCTTGTCAGATTGCAGCATATTAAAACCACAATCCACCCTAGTTTTACGTGACACGTTCCTTAATGTTATATATGATATGAGATAAATTAGAATAAAAAAAAAATTACTCTGTAACTTTCTTTGCCCTTTATCCTAAAGTATGTCGTATCCGAGTGTTAACTGTTACTAGAATTAGGTAAGTGCTGTCCTGCTTGCATGTAATGTTTTTGATAATAGCTGGAAACAGTCTTTTCCTTGTTGAATTTAGATGCAAGCTATGGAGAGCGTCATGTTGCGGAATTAATGGCAATGTGTCAGTGAATGTAATGTGGGGTCGATCCAAAACGATCTTTGAAGCTCAATATTCACGCGCTGCAATAACAATTTTTCCAGAGCTGGTCAAAGTGCTGGAAGAGCGACACCATGTTCATATTGATGTGTGATGTCGTTCAGGAAATACTTGCAACGTCTTCCTTAACTGCGTAGCTGTTGTAATCTCAGCTATTTCTAGCATCCCATGCTATCATTATTACATGAGCCAGTGACCAAGATTTACCGCAAGGAGGCTAGGTTACATGTAATATCACTGAGTCAGTATTTGCTTTAGAGCACTGGTGAATTGATAGTCCTTACCTAACTCTTGAAACGTTTTGACGTTCCCCTACTCATGACTGCTGCCAAGTACCACGAGCTTTATTGTCGTCTTATTCCCATCCGTGTCCTCCAATTAATTAACAGCCTTTTCATGTTGTGGTACATCTTCTTTATTGTTTTGCTCATTTTCACCATCGTACTTCACAGCATTTGTATGGTTGTTTCATAGGTTTTGTAACTATTACTTTTACAGCGCTGCCTTTTGTTACTGTTACTCACTTTATTATCACATGCACGTGTCGGTCTCATCACTGAAGGCAGTTTATTTCTGCTCACAGTTTTTAATATTTGAAGTTTTCGACGTGTTTGTGAGGCAACATTCTTCACACTTCTAAGTCGTACCTATCCTGATATTTTCTTTCATTCAGGAATTTTCACTCTACGGAAATGACTTAATGTGTTACGTACCCAGCATGGGACATTTCTGACCATCTTCCGACACTTTTTTCCATTTTTCACTAATTACTTGTGAAACAATGCATTTTTTTCGCTTAGTATGAGTGTTCGTCTTAGACAGAACATCTTATTTGTATTTTAGCGTGTCAGTTTCGCCTAGTAATTTCGTAATGATTTCGTTTATGGAATTGTCATTATTAAGCTTGGCGTGCAAATCTTTTTCACATTTGCAACGTATCCAGATTTTCTGATCCAGGCTAAGAACGACACCACTTTCGCATTTAATACAAACGTTACCCTCGCCAAATTCTGTTTTACAGTAGCAACAGTTTCAGTTGGTTTTATTTCATGATTAGCACGCAATTCGGATGTTCTACATGAGTTCCCAGTTCTGTATTCTAGCGATTTGACAGTGTTTTCTTTGGTTACTTCATTAACGACTAACTGAGTACCTCACGTTGACCAGGTACTTGCTTACTCAGATCTTCTATTAGTCCATCTCCTCCTCTCCTGTCTGTCTGTCCATTTCTCCCTCCCTCTCTCCCTGTCCGTATCTTCCTATGCCCTATCTGTGCAGGTATCCTACTTCCCCTCACTGTCAATCTCCACCTCCTCTTTCTCTTCCACATTATGACGCGCTTTGTGATAAGAGGCTGCTGGTTCTTACCCCAAAGCATTTTTTTTCAGATTCTAAGTAATATGTGTGCCAAATTAGGTTGTTGAGATTGTTCCTGGAGCTTAGGGTAAGATTTTTACCCATGACTTTGCCAGCGGACACACATGTCAAATTTTGTTTCACACATATTTAAAATATAGATGTGCACATATTTCACCTGTATCTCTAACGATTTTCAACCTATAGTTTTTATGACCTCCCCTCATGAACCATGGACCTTGCCGTTGGTGGGGAGGCTTGCGTGCCTCAGCGATACAGATAGCCGTACCGTAGGTGCAACCACAACGGAGGGGTATCTGTTGAGAGGCCAGACAAACGTGTGGTTCCTGAAGAGGGGCAGCAGTCTTTTCAGTAGTTGCAGGGGATGATTGACTGATCTGGCCTTGTTATACTAACCAAAACGGCTTGCTGTGCTGGTACTGCGAACGGCTGAAAGCAAGGGGAAACTACGGCCGTAATTTACTGTATGATTAAATGATGATGGCGTCCTCTTGGGTAAAATATTCCGGAGGTAAAATAGTCCCCCATTCGGATCTCCGGGCGGGGACTACTCAAGAGCATGTCGTTATCAGGAGAAAGAAAACTGGCGTTCTACGGATCGGAGCGTGGAATGTCAGATCCCTTAATCGGGCAGGTAGGTTAGAAAATTTAAAAAGGGAAATGGATAGGTTAAAGTTAGAAATTGTGGGAATTAGTGAAGTTTGGCGGTAGGAGGAACAAGACTTCTGGTCAGGTGACTACAGGGTTATAACCACAAAATCAAATAGGGGTAATGCAGGAGTAGGTTTAATAATGAATAGGAAAATAGGACTGTGGGTAAGCTACTACAAACAGTATAGTGAGCGCATTGTTGTGGCCAAATAGATACGAAGCCGACACCTACTACAGTAGTACAAGTTTATATGCCAACTAGCTCTGCAGATGACGAAGAAATTGAAGAAAAGTATGATGAAATAAAAGAAATTATTCAGATAGTGGAGGGTGACGAAAATTTAATAGTCATGGGTGACTGGAATTCGATACTAGGAAAAGGGAGAGAAGGAAACGTAGTAGGTGAATATGGATTGGGGCTAAGAAATGAAAGAGGAAGCAGCCTGGTAGAATGTTGCACAGAGCACAACTTAATCATAGCTAACACTTGGTTCAAGAATCATTAAAGAAGGCTGTGTACATGTAAGAAGCCTGGAGACACTGACAGGTTTCAAATGGATTATATAACGGTAAGACAGAGATTTAGGAACCAGGTTTTAAATTGTAAGACATTTGCAGGGGCAGATGTGGACTCTGACCACAATCTATTGATTATGACCTGTAGATGCTACACTGTCTTACTATATACGTAAACTAAACAATGCTGGCACTAAAACTACTGATATATCCTTTCAAGGTTAGTATATCAACTTTAGATTAAAACTGAAAAAACTGCAAAAAGGTGGAAATTTAAGAAGATGGGACCTGGATAAGCTGAAAGACCCAGAGGATGTACAGAGTTGCAGGCAGATCATAAGAGAACAATTGACAGGAACGGGGGAAAGAAATACAGTAGAAGAAGAATCGGTAGCTTTGAGGGATGAAGTAGTGAAGGCAGCAGAGGATCAAGTAGGTGAAAAGACGAGGGTAACAGAAGAAATATTGCATTTAATTGATGAAAGGAGAAAATATAAAAATGCAGTAAGTGAAGCAGGCAAAAAGGAATACAAACGTGTCAAAAATGAGATCGACAGGAAGAGCAAAATGACTAAACAGGGATGGCTATAGGACGAATGTAAGGATGTAGAGGCTTATCTCACTAGGGGTAAGATAGATACTGCCTACAGGAAAATTAAAAAGACCTGTGGAGATCAGAGAACCACTTGTATGAACATCAAGAGCTCAGGTGGAAACCCAGTTCTAAGCAATGAAGGGAAAGCAGAAATGTGGAAGGAGTATACAGAGGGTCTATACAAGGGCGATGTACTTGAGGACAATATTATGGAAATGGAAGAGGAGGTAAATGAAGATGAAATGGGAGATATGATACTGCGTGAAGAGTTTGACAAAGCACTGAAGGACCTAAGTCAAAACAAAGCCCTGGGAGCAGACAACATTTCATTAGAACTACTGACGGCCTTGGGAGAGCAAGTCCTGACAAAACTGTACCATCTGGTGAGCAAAGTGTATGAAACAGACTTCAAGAAGAATATAATAATTCCAAGCACACAGAAAGCAGGTGTTGACAGATGTGAAAATTACCGAACTATCAGTTTAATAAGTTACAGCTGCAAAATACTAACGCGAATTCTTTACAGACGAATGGAAAAACTAGTAGAAGCCGACCTCGGGGAAGATCAGTTTGGATTCCGTAGAAATATTGGAACACGTGAGGCAATACTGACCCTACGTCTTATCTTAGAAGCTAGATTAAGGAAGGGCAAACCTACGTTTCTAGCATTTGTAGACTTGGAGAAAGCTTTTGACAATGTTGATTGGAATACTCTCTTTCAAATTCTGAGGGTGGCAGGGGTAAAATACAGGGAGAGAAAGGCTATTTACAATTTGTACAGAAACCAGATGGCAGTTATAAGAGTCGAGGGACATTAAAGGGAAGCAGTGGTTGGGAAGGGAGTGAGACAGGGTTGTAGCCTCTCCCCGATGTTATTCAATCTGTATATTGAGCAAGCAGTGAAGGAAACAAAAGAAAAATTCGGAGTAGGAATTAAAATCCGTGGAGAAGAAATAAAAACTCTGAAGTTCGCCGATGACATCGTAATTCTGTCAGAGACAGCAAAGGACTTGGAAGAGCGGTTGAACGGAATGGATAGTGTCTTGAAAGGAGGGTATAAGATGAACATCAACAAAAGCAAAACGAGGATAATGGAATGTAGTCGAATTAAGTTGAGTGATGCTGAGGGAATTAGATTAGGAAATGAGACACTTAAAGTAGTAAAGGAGTTTTGCTATTTGGGGAGCAAAATAACTGATGATGTTCGAAGTAGAGAGGATATAAAATGTAGACTGGCAATGGCAAGGAAAGCGTTTCTGAAGAAGAGAAATTTGTTAAAATCCTGTATAGATTTAAGTGTCAGGAAGTCGTTTCTGAAAGTATTTGTATGGAGTGTAGCCATGTATGGAAGTGAAACATGGACGGTAAACAGTTTGGACAAGAAGAGAATAGAAGCTTTCGAAATGTGGTGCTACAGAAGAATGCTGAAGATTGTATGGGTAGATCACATAACTAATGAGGAAGTATTGAATAGGATTAGGGAGAAGAGAAGTTTGTGGCACAACTTGACCAGAAGAAGGGATCGGTTGGTAGGACATGTTCTGAGGCATCAAGGAATCACCAATTTAGTATTGGAGGGCAGCGTGGAGGGTAAAAATCGTAGAGGGAGACCAAGAGATGAATACTATAAACAGATTCAGGATTTCCTAGAAGAAAGAACACAACATGTCATCCTTAACGGTTCAAAATCTGCAGATGTAGAGGTAATTTCGGGAGTACCGCAGGGAAGCGTGATAGGACCTTTATTGTTTACAATATACATAAATGACTTAGTTGACAACATCGGTAGCTCCGTGAGGCTATTTGCAGATGACACGGTTGTCTACAAGAAAGTAGCAACATCAGAAGACTCGTACGTACTCCAGGAGGACCTGCAGAGGATTAATGCATGGTGCGACAGCTGGCAGCTTTCCCTAAACGTAGATAAATGTAATATAATGCGCATACATAGGGGCAGAAATCCATTCCAGTACGATTATGCCATAGGTGGTAAATCATTGGAAGCGGTAACGACCGTAAAATACTTAGGAGTTACTATCCGGAGCGATCTGAAGTGGAATGATCACATAAAACAAATAGTGGGAAAAGCAGGCGCCAGGTTGAGATTCATAGGAAGAATTCTAAGAAAATGTGACTCATCGACGAAAGAAGTAGCTTACAAAACGCTTGTTCGTCCGATTCTTGAGTATTGCTCATCAGTATGGGACCCTTACCAGGTTGGATTAATAGAAGAGATAGACATGATCCAGCGAAAAGCAGCGCGATTCGTCATGGGGACATTTAGTCAGCGCGAGAGCGTTACGGAGATGCTGAACAAGCTCCAGTGGCGGACACTTCAAGAAAGGCGTTACGCAATACGGAGAGGTTTATTATCGAAATTACGAGAGAGCATATTCCGGGAAGAGATGGGAAACATATTACTACCGCCCACATATATCTCGCGTAATGATCACAACGAAAAGATCCGAGAAATTAGAGCAAATACGGAGACTTACAAGCAGTCTTTCTTCCCACGCACAATTCGTGAATGGAACAGGGAAGGGGGGATCAGATAGTGGTACAATAAGTACCCTCCGCCACACACCGTAAGGTGGCTCGCGGAGTATAGATGTAGATGTAGATGTAGATGTATGTTGCAGTAGGTACTGTGAGATGAAGAAGCTTGCACAGGATAGAGTAGCATGGAGAGCTGCATAAAACCAGTCTCAGGACTGAAGATCACAACAACAACAGTTTTTATGACGTAGCTGAAGTATGTGGTGTAAAATATACAATTTTTCTGGTACATTCAGTGGTATATGTGAATACTGTCAACGAAGTACGTCACGAATACTGTCTGTAGGAAAGAAGTAATTAATTAAACGTAATGTTTCATGCGGCAGTTTGGATACATGGACATCGAAAATGCCGTAAGCGATAAACTTTTTCACCTTGATGGTTTTCTGTGTGTCACCAGCGAGAAAAGGTTTCGTAAAAGTCTGAAATCATTCGCAAACTTTATTGCAAATCTCTAAATGCTCTCATTCTCAAATACTAGGTGACTAATGAATGGGCAGTTGTGCGTAATGGACTGCAGAGCTTTTTCACTTCCATCCTCGCCCCTTAGTTATGTAGGTGGTTCTTACTCCCACAGCGATGACTTGTAGGCAGTGAGTGACGTGTGTACAAAGTTTGGTGGAAATCGGTGGAGTGGTTTAAGAGGAGAGGTGGAACATGCATACATAGAAACATACATACACACATATAAGCGTATATATGTACATCCATTTTGTAATATCTGTAGAAATAGCAGCAGGTACATTGTTTATCACTGTGACCTTTGACTTCTTCGCATCTGACAAATTCTTTCTCACATTTTGCAACTTCATTTATAGAATTACTGTGCACAAAACTAACAGACGCTGCCATTTTGAACAGTCAAGACTGTTTTTTTTTTTCATTTAGTCAAGTACAACGTTTTAATTTTGGGAATATTTAAAGCAGTTTAAGGAACGTTTCCAATTCCAAATTGTAACATTTGCACATCCCAGCCAAGTGTGCACTGATTTAAAACTTTCTGGTAGTCTAAAACTGTGTACTGGATTGGGATTCAAACATGGGACCTTTGCCATTCGTGGCCAAGTTCTCTACCAATTGAGCTATCCAAGCACCAGTAAATTTCGCCTGCCCTCTTAGCTTTATTTCCACTAGTACATTATCTCCTCCTTTCCTTTGTTCACAGAAATTGGTTGTTGGTAGGACATGGCTTCAATGTATCCTTTCTTCCAGGAGTAGGTATGCAGGAAACATACTGTGAAGGCTAGTCGAGAGTTGCGCTTGGATAGCTTAGTCATTGAACACTTGCCACAAAGTTCCCACTTTCGATTCCCGGTCCTGCACATGGTCTTAATAAGACAGGAAGTTACAATTCGCCATGATTCGCAACACTGTAAAATATTGTCAAGATTTGACTCAATACTTTTCAGACAGTAGGGCTACTTCATTACAAATAACTGCTTCATTTGCGAAAAGTATGAGATTACTATTAATATGGTCTGTATGTTTGTTAATCTACAACATGAACACCAAAGGTCTCAACACACTTCCCAGGGGCACACCAAATTTTATCCACATCTATAGATGTTTCTTCATTCAAGATAACATGTTGAGTCCACTCTACGAAGAAATCCTCATCCAGCCATAAATCTCGCTTGTACCCCCTACAGTAGTACTTCTGATAATATGTGTAGCTGTTGTACTGATTTGAATGCTTTTTGGAAATCTGTGTTTATCAATATTCCATTTTTCAGTGTATCCTTGTATTAGTTTGTGTAGTCTGTGGTGCAACCTCCTCTAAATTCTTCTTTCATGTCTGCACTACATTCCATTTCACTAAATTCACTGCATTTCGAATATTATTTGTTATGTACTGTTTGACTTTCATGTCTGTAGCATAGCTCAAAACAACGTTAAGTTATATGTTGTCTCACTTGCGTATCTGTCTGGTTTTACATATTTGTGTCACACATATTCAGGCATAAAGTAATGATACAAGGTTATTTTATCTGGTAATATCTCTCCTAATGCTGTAATACAAAATACCAAATACGCCCTAAGGAGTTTTAATGACAGTACCTTTGTAATGTGGCAGCTGTGTTTGTAATTGAACTCCTAGTACAAGTAGAAACATCACGCCCTGATTTCTTAGAACTATGCCATATTATCGACAAATTTATGGCGCAAGTAATCAATTAATCAACACAGTCAGTGTGAGAAAAGAAGCATAATTAAGCAGCACATACATTAATCTTGCAGTGGAAGAATTTCAGGCGTAATATCAGTACCAATGAACAAGAATATCATTAGTACGAGTCTGAAGATATCTAAAGTGTTGTAGTGAGCAACTTTTAGTTGCTCACTGTGCAGCGAGAAGTAGACTGCATTCTGGAAATAGAACTGTCAAATATGAAACGCTGAATATCAGCTAACAATATAACTTAAAATTGGTTGAATGATGTCGCAGTTTGAAAGACTGGAATATGCATGGTTTTTCACAGGATGCTAGACACCCCGAGACTGCTCTATTCGAGACAGTTTGTAAGACACTGAGGAAATACACATTTTCAGTATCACGCACAGTGTCCCTCCAACCAGCATCCATGTCAAGACTTACCATGTTATCTGAAAATTATTGCATCATAATGGGAGTACGTAATCCTTAGAATAGTGGATGCTATCTGTGACGTGAAATATTTGATGAATTTTACCATATGGTACAGTTAGCTGATGAAAAAGTAGTGTCTAGTAACAAGTGATGACGAAATGGCAGCCGCCAAACAGATATACCAATTTGTACTTAAATATCGTGCAAATGGTCAGTAAAGTCCAAATGACAAATAGTATACAAATTAAAATTTATGTAATTGTTTCAAAATCAAGTGAACATAACAACATTTCAGTCCTTGGAATCACAATGACATATGAACGAAAAATCGGATATACCAACATCACATGAACTAAATTCTATACACAACACAAAGAAAATTATGAATAAACTAATCTGAAGAAAAGGGTGACAGATCTGACTGAAGTAGATAAATTTCGATTCTGTAGCCCGTCTCGTGTCTACTGATTTCACAAAGACACAAATCGTTTGCAACACGATACAGAGTGCATGTTCATTTCCACAATTCACAGCAGGTTTAGTAACACCAATTACTGTAAAATTTAACCAAGGAATACGAGAACCTCATGAATCACTTAACAGAATATCCATGCACATAATCAGTCTCCTCAGATAACCGAAATAAATAGAGCTAACTCACCGAAAGTGCAAACCGATAGCAACCACATTCATCACCAGCCATAATGGAGTACCAAGCTTCTGCCCAAATGTCACAGAGAGAACGCTTGAAAGATGATAACTGTGTTGTCAATTCTTGTACAGAGTTAACTTTTCAAAGTTTCTGCAATGAGTAGTTCATAAAATAAAGTAATAATTTAACTAAAAATTGAAAATGGTTACCTGGCAACCTTCAAGTTTACTTAAATAAAAGTGACTTAAATAAAAGTGACATACATTCAACACATCTCTGAAACGAACCAGCTGGACAGAAGTAAATGTGTTACTGAAGAATTATTGTGCTTTCAGATTATTGTTATTCATAGTTATCAAGTCCGAGTATAAATATAGACAATAATAAATTCCAAAATTTGTAATCTTATAATAAAATGTTAATATGCAATTTGTGAACGATTAGTATTTCCCACCTTTGTTGTTTAGATCATAGCAAAAATTATGGTTAATGCAACTTCAAAAAAGTATGCTACATAGAATTCAAATGATTCTGTTGACTTCTAATGTTTCTGTTGTAGTAGAACTGTTTTCTATTTTATGCTACTGTTACCTGATTTTTGATGAGTTACACATAATACTTGTGGTAATTGTTTCTAGGGCCAGATGAACATTCTGACCCAAATTTTAACTTCAACGATAAAAATAACGTTAAAGGTGGGAAGCAAGTACAAAAAAAAAACAGCATTTCTTAAGGAGAATGTACTATGTTATACCTTGGCCCTTAAAGATGTAAAAATTCACGTAAGTTTTACTCTTGCGTCATTAGACAGTAAATTTTTACAGTATGTAGTAATGAATTCATAGAGAATATCAGTTGTTACCTAAATCTACTGTAAGACATAATCATTTTTCTGAGAGTTAATCACTAGCTTATAGGTTAATATATGTAAAAAAATGTATGAATTGTTTTCAAAACATTCATGTACGTTTTAGTCCGGAATCATTACATATCTATTGCTCTTTGTATGCTCAGTTGAATGTATGTACTGAGAAAGAGGTAATATATTTAATAAAATAATTAATTTAATAATTTCAAATGTACTTTATTTCATTCTTTCACTGTGATTTTGTGCTAATATAAACGAGGAATTTATATATTTCAACCAATTAAACCATTGGCAGTGGATGATTTGGTGACATGATAACCCTGCACCATCAGCATGCTATTGAATGTGCAATTATGTCCTCCACAAGTCATACCTGGAATCTAATTTTCAATCGATGGAGCTCAATTATCACTGCTATTGGCATGCAAATCATTTCTTGCATTTCAGTTTAATATTTTCATGGTCCTGAGTCCAAACTTCTCCGTTCTTCAATGATGACTTCTGCACCTGACTTTCACCAAAATATGAAATTTCAGGTTGTAGTCTTTCAGTTGTCAGAACAGGAAGATCATTTTAATCATTAATCTAAAAAGTTAACAGCTCCTGCTGTAATGAACGTGATGTTCGTCACTTCATTGTAATTTTATTCTCTCATTTTATTGTCTGTGAGGGAAACATTACACTCCTTCTCAACCCTGTATCTTTTTAAGATGTCTTTTTATCTCTCTCTTTTTTTTTTCCTCCGCAAGCCACCTGACGGTGCGTGGCGGAGGGTACCCTGAGTACCTCTATCGGTTCTCCCTTCTATTCCAGTCTCGTATTGTTCGTGGAAAGAAGGATTGTCGGTATGCTTCTGTGTGGGCTCTAATCTCTCTGATTTTATCCTCATGGTCTCGCGAGATATACGTAGGAGGGAGCAATATACTGCTTGACTCTTCGGTGAAGATATGTTCTCGAAACTTCATGGAGACGGTTGCGAATGGTCCTCGCCGATACCCCAGGAGCAACAGTGTCCCTAATCTGCTGGGAAGTGGCGGTGCGGTCCCCTACGGCACTGCGTAGGATCCTACGGTCTTGGCGTGCATCCGTGCGTCGCTGCGGTCCGGTCCCAGGTCGACGGGCACGTGCACCTTCCGCCGACCACTGGCGACAACATCGATGTACTGTGGAGACCTCACGCCCCACGTGTTGAGCAATTCGGCGGTACTTCCACCCGGCCTCCCGCATGCCCACTATACGCCCTCGTTCAAAGTCCGTCAACTGCACGTACGGTTCACGTCCACGCTGTCGCGGCATGCTACCAGTGTTAAAGACTGCGATGGAGCTCCGTATGCCACGGCAAACTGGCTGACACTGACGGCGGCGGTGCACAAATGCTGCGCAGCTAGCGCCATTCGACGGCCAACACCGCGGTTCCTGGTGTGTCCGCTGTGCCGTGCGTGTGATCATTGCTTGTACAGCCCTCTCGCAGTGTCCGGAGCAAGTATGGTGGGTCTGACACACCGGTGTCAATGTGTTCTTTTTTCCATTTCCAGGAGTGTATTTATGTAGATTTCTTGCTTTTGTGAAACTTACTTACCATATTAAAAAGATTAATGTTTCAACTCCATGAAACCGTGGGATTCTTCTTTTTCGTTGCTTGCATGCCATTTCTTCACCATGTGGACATGTTAATTACTGGATTTAGCAGTGTTAATAGAAGAGGGTGGCTGAATGTCCTTTCTGTCCCCATCGCTTTCCCGCCTAGTACGTAATTGGTACAACCAACCTTTGTGTCTATTGTTATCCCAAGTGTTAGTGAATAAATGCTTCTAAATGTTTGTGAATCGCATAGGTGACTACCAGTCCGGTTTTCACTTAGTTGTATGTGGAAAAGCACCTAAAAGTCACATCAAAACTGGCTGGCACACTGGCCCTTGACGTTAATCTGCACGCTGGCTTCGATCTGGGGCCGAATCCTGGGAGCGAATGTCCGGACGTGACGTCTAAGAAACCACAGTAGTATTGTAAAAGTCTAAAAGTATTTGTAAATAATAGCATCAATAAAATAAGACTGGACACTTTGCTGACGAACTAGTTGCTTTGCAGCAGTGAACTATTGATAATAATTACCTTAACATGCATATCGGCTTGTTTCTGACGGACCATACTCTTTAAATATGCAATGCTAACCTGTTTGTTGAATAGAAACTTGTAGAAGAACTCTGACATACGAGCTTGGAACTTCAGTAGTGGCATTACACTTATTTACAACTTATAAAAAAACAGATACATGTTTCAAAGTTTTAGTGCCGTTCGAAGTAGTAACCAGTATTGTGCACAACTCCTTACCAGCGATGTGTTAGTTGTTGTTGTTGTTGTTGTTGTGGTCTTCAGTCCTGAGTCTGGTTTGATGCAGCTCTCCATGCTACTCTATCCTGTGCAAGCTTCTTCATCTCCCAGTACCTACTGCAACCTACATCCTTCTGCATCTGTTTCACGTATTCAGCTCTTGGTCTCCCTCTACGATTTCTACCCTCCACGCTGCCCTCCAATACCAAATTGGTGATTCCTTGATGCCTCAGAACATGTCCTACCAACCGATCCCTTCTTCTAGTCAAGTTGTGCCACAAACTTCTCTTCTCCCCAGTCCTATTCAGTACTTCCTCATTAATTATGTGATCTACCCATCTACTCTTCAGCATTCTTCTGTAGCATCACATTTCGAAAGCTTCTATTCTCTTCTTGTCCAAACTAGTTATTGTCCATGTTTCACTGAGTCGTGAGATACCTTTAGTACAACCAGTTGTGTTGATAGTGCGAGTGGAGCGGTCTATTACCCGAAGAA
Organism: Schistocerca piceifrons; assembly: GCF_021461385.2. NCBI lineage: Eukaryota > Metazoa > Arthropoda > Insecta > Orthoptera > Acrididae > Schistocerca > Schistocerca piceifrons. Next base: position 470,680,672 of record NC_060141.1, on the reverse strand, counting down.
TATCTGTAACGGTTCTAAAGCGAATGCTTTCTTCAATCTGGTTATCAAGTTGAAGTCACAAGGGATTAAGTACAGAGAATGCGGTGGATGGTACAGCACTTCCCAGCTCAATCGACAGTACAAATTAGTCACAACTTGTGCCCCACCATTGTCATGCAAAATGAAGTGTGTGTACAGCAGGAAGCGTCGGCGCTTCTTTCTCTAAAGCTGTTAATTTTTGTAGCACAGCCTAGGCTATGACTCCAGCTTGAACTCTAAGCTGAAGGAGAATTTCATGGTATTCGCTTGAGAATCGTCAGAGATTCTTCGAGTAATAGACAGCTCCACTCTCACTAGCAACACAACTGGTGCTGCTAAGGATTTCCTACAACTTCCACATTGGTGACGACGGATTATACATAACGACGGTGACTACTTTGAAGTTCAGTAAAACTTTCAAACATTTATTTTGCGTCTCCTCAATGCGTATAGAGGGTAAGTCAGAGGGAAAGGTACATACTTTGAGTGGTGTTAGAATACGTCATTCTGAACAAAAAGTGTCCTCTGAACATATGTCCTGTTCTTAACTGTTTCAGGAGAAACTAATGAAAACAATGGGGAACAGAACAAATGCAGATGCCGGCTAATGAGACATTTTGATATAATGATATGTTTAAATACAACACAAAAGATGTTATAAAGGTCCACTGTCAACTACAACACATTTTGCAAGTCTTGTAGGAAGCAACTGTCATACTGATATGAGCTCGTTCATGAAGTCCTTTATTTGAACACATGCACGTAAAATACGAACGAAGAGTTCAATGAGTAAAGAATGTCTCGGCCATTGATTGCGTCGAAATATCTGTAATTGGAGATGCATCAGCCCAACTGGTGTACAAGTCAGTTGCTGTGAAGATACATCGGAAGACTACTGATGGAAGCAGTGGGCTCACTAAATCAATGTGTGTGTGTGGAGAAAAAAGTTCGGATTCAGAAAAATGACCTATGAAAAGTAAAAACAACGCTATGTGGCCTTTTGTCGCTTTGGTTGTTTTTACATGTGAGCGTCGGTGAAGGACATGACATGCGACCAACACCCACGATTTTCAAACAGCTGTATCTTGGACGTAGTTAAGAAAAGCGCATACGTTCATTTAAAGTTTTTTGTTCGGAATCACTAACACTATCACCCTCAAAGCATATGCCTTTCCTCCTGACTCACGCTATATAAAGTGAAGTCGCTTGCTGGCTTCCTTCTGTATGTGAAGGCTAATCACAGGAAGTGGCGTACGGCTTTTGATCTGGGTTTTACTACTCGATAAACCGATTCATCAAGTAGGTATCTGTATACAATTTAAAAATCTTTCGTAGAAATTGACTAAATTATGTGAATTAAAGTATCTCGCCATTGCGAAAACGATGATGATGCCAAATCCACCTTGCGATCAGCCGTCATAATTCGAGGGAAAAGCAGTGACTCGAGAAAGCAAGAAGCACAAACAAATTTGTATATGACGTTGTGTCCTGCCACTAGATTCTGCAGCTAGTAGCCGAAAAGTTGTAGTATCGAATCCCAGTATGGGCACTTTTTCACTTTGCCCTTAAACCTACCAATTACCCGTCAAGGATGTGGTGATACAGCAGAACTAGACTGTGGTTCGGATTCCACAGTGCAGTGTAGCTCCCCTTTCCCTGGTTTTGTTTATATAAACGAAATTTTGCAGCATCGCAGCCGAGGACTCAACTTTCAGCTACCGGTATCTGCTTTCCTCGAATCAAATATAGATGTGATTACGATTCTTCGGATGGAGGGGCGAAAAAGTCTGCCGTAAAGCGTCTGTGGCACAAAATTGCTGCAATGAGTCTAAACAATGAATCTGTCCATACTAAGCTTTACGACAGGAGTGCCATCAGGCACTACCGATCTACTTCAAGTGCGTTTCTTCTGTTTTCTTTTTAATTTTATTTGAGTTTTGGTATTCGAACTTGATCCACTCAGCCAACACATTATAAGGCTGGAACCGAGGGTAAGTGATTGCATGTCATTAACAGGGCTAGACTGCGACCCAGCAAGATAAATAAAAATATATTCACCTCTAGCGAGACAGTGATTGGCTGATGCGTACTTGACAATGCAGACGCAACACAGTGGGGAGATCCCCATTATATAAAAGCATTTTAACACGTTAAGGCTATATCTCTCTCTCTTGCCTTGAGACTGACTGCACAAGTTAGAGGAAATAGGCTAGGGCGTTGAGAGCTTTGCCTTCTTCGAAGTGAGGACGATACACTTCATGTATCACGGCGACAGATAGCAAGCGGTAGTTAATTATTCCTGTGAGAAATTTTCGAAGCAAAGAAATTGTGCACGTCGCTCCAACCCATAGCTAGTGTGCAATAGCTATTATTTCCACTAGTGAAAGAGTAATGTTCTACAGAACGCAGGAAAGTTGCGACTGAGTGAATTCAAAGAATTTTTAGCATGTTGCAGCCCTGTCAGCAACTTTGATAGACTAATATATTGAATAATCCGCCTCAGTTGCGAAAATTTTCTGGTCTATACCCAGGTTTCAGCTAGAATAATCCAGCCTTCTTCAGAAGCATAAAATTACTACAACGTGCCAGAGTAAGGCACAGCCAACATTAGAAATTAAAACCTATAGTACCATGATACCATGTCGAATTAAAACGTAGTTGCCACTCCCAACCGAACGCGGGGTGACGTGATGCCAGGGCTGGACTTCAGTTAAGTAGTTTGAATTCGATATGGTACCACAGTACTATAGGCTCTCCGTCATCAGGCCCCAAGTGGCCCATCGGGACCATCCGACCGTCGTGTCATCCTCAGCTGAGGATGCAGATAGGAGGGGCGTTTGGTCAGCACACCACTCTCCCGGTCGTTACGATGGTTTTCTTTGACCGGAACCGCTACTATTCGATCGAGTAGCTCCTCAATTGGCCTCACGAGGTTGAGTGCACCCCGAAAAATGGCAACAGCACATGGCAGCCTGGATGGTCACCCATCCAAATGCCAGCCACGCCCGACAGCGCTTAACTTCGGTGATCTGACAGGAACCGGTGTATCCACTGCGGCAAGGCCGTTGCCTCACAGTACTATAGGTTTTAATTTTTAATGTTGACTGTGCCTTACACTGGCATGTTCTAGTAATTTTATGCTTCTGAAGAAGGCTAGATTGTTGGAGCCGAAACCTGGCTAAGGTCCAGAAAATTTTTGCAACTGAGGCGGATTTTTAAATATATGGGTGAATTCAATTAAGACCAGAGTAGGGAATTAGCGTTTCACATCCAAAACGGTGATAACGCCATTGCAGATGCCGCTTGGTAAAGTAAATGTTGAGTCAGGATTTTGCTCACTCCAACTTGCATACACTTTGACCATTGAATATCAAAAGCTAGGATACTAACCTACCCTCACATTGAGAACATGAGAGTTTTTTTGTTGGTTCAAAAGGTAAATTTACTCTCCACCAACTCAATGCATTGACCAGCTATGACAATGTAGATTTAAATGATCTGATGAGGAATTTCAATAATCATTCTTTCCTGTGATAAAAAAAATTATGTGTAGAGATAACGATTTCAATAAGGGTCATTTCAATATGTCCAAGAATTAATTTTTTTGTCATTGAGTGTCAAAAGTAATCGAACATTATTCTTGTTTATCACTTCACCAATGAAAGCAACAGTTGATAAATTATATGTAGAATAAAAAAAAGGGAATAGCTGTTTTCTGTCTTCCTAGAATAGACCCCAAACTTTCACTTTTATTAATTCATGCATTCTAGGTACATGACAGTAGCATTTCTAATGATTTTTGTTATGATCTGCACCTGATATTAGGTGCCTTACAGGGCCAGGATCATATTTATTAGGAATGTCTGTCTGACATCCTGGGCTTGAGAAGACAGTTCAGATTTTTTGTCCTTTTGCACACTAAGTAGTAAGCTAAGTTTGCACACATTAGTACACTCACTGTGCGGATACAAAGTTGAGATGCCACGATACGAAATTAAAAATGGTTCAAATGGCTCTAAGCACTATGGAACTTAACATCGGTGGTCATCAGTCCCTTAGACTTAGAACTACTTAATCCTAAATAACCTAAGGACATCACATGCATCCATGCCTGAGGCAGGATTCGAACCTGCAACTATAGCAGCAGTGCAGTTCCGGACTGAAGCGTCTAGAACCGCTCGACCACAGCGTTGGATAGATTGAGGGTTTGCTTTTGATAAGTGCAAAACACATAAACCTCCCAAACAATAAGCTGACGAAAAATGGAGCAAAAAATGTAAATATAAATGTGGCTCAACCGTGTAGTAATTGTAAATAGCAGTGTATTCATGTATTTATTATTTGCTGGTTCACCACGTTGTTGAATCGGGTTATGTTGAGTCCTGACTCAAATCCAGCAACCAAAAGACGAGAAAACGGGTTCAAATATTGAATATAGGACAGTGGATGATATTTTGGGGTGGTATTAAATCAGTCAGGCTTGCAAATGTATGAAACAACGAGTGTTAGTGCTCCTACACTATTTTTGGAAGTGAAGGAAAAGGTTCACGAAAAACGAGATAGAGAACAGTTGTATTTGATGGCAACTGGCGAAAATGGTGTAGGCGAAAACGCCAACATATTTGAAATGTTGCAGCGTTTATTACAACACTCTCAGAAATGAGAAAAGCGTATAGAGGGGCGCATAACACAAGCAAAAAGAATTAGAAGGGGCATAACACTGGGGCTGAAAGCAACTAACAAGGAAATACAAAAAACACGTGATAATATTTAAGGCGAACTGAAGCTAAGGAAGCGCAAATCACGATTCAAACGCTCGTTATGGCACAAACAATTGAGAACAGACATTGACACAGTCCAAACAGGCACGGTTACGTTGCGTGAAAATACGCAACAAAGTGTCAAAAAGGTTAAACAACAGGCCGAAGCTTTCGCCATCAAGGCAACGACGAAGGCGAAACATGTTATTGCTGAGACGACGTCTCACAAAAGAACGACAAAAGCAGCATTAAAGAAATTCGATGCTCGTATTTTAACAATACAAGAGAAAAACACCAATTTCAACGGCTGGGATCGGAAGTTTTACTTTCGATCGAAAGTCGTGGTGACGTAGAAAGCGTTACTGAGGAGTCGCACACGATGACAGAATCCACTTTGGTGTCGGTAGATACCACTGTGAATACTGCAAAATCAACAGTCGCAGATCATACGATAGAAAGGGTTCGCGAAATTTCGTGTGACGTAAGACGGAAAGGCACATGACGATGCCAGTTCAAGAGCGTGGTTTGCAGCGAGGTTCAGTACGTCAAGCAAAAAACCGTAACATGCGCTGATCAAACCATAATGACGCATTATGTAACGTCACAACCTGTAGGACGAATACCGACGGGTTACAGTACGGTATCTAACGAGCCAGAATCGCTTACACGTCAAGATACATAGCCGGTAGTGATCATTATGCACGCATATTGCACAATGAGACCTGCTAGTGATTCTATGACACAAATGTCACAGAATGAACCAAGTTACACACGGTCGCGTTGATTTGACGCAAACCAAGGACAGAATTACAGTCTTCAAAACTCAGCAGATACATCACAGAGAGATGCTAGAGGTTTTGATGATAACAACTTTCTCACAGTGCGGAAATACCAGCACTATATGGAAAACGCAAATATTCTCCACCCCCGCACATTTATTGACCAATTTAAATTAGTAATACCGACACATTGGCCACTGAAACATAAGTTAGATTTTATCTGCGCACATGTGAAGGGAAGTATTGCTGAAACTATGCAGAAGATAACAGAAACTTGCGATTCATATGATTCGTTTAGAGCTGCCTTTGTATCAAGAATAAAATATGGATTATTACAAAATGTCTCATTCGAAAATTCGCGTGAGAAAACATCAGTGAGATTATTTGGCTAAAATGAACCAATACTTAGATAACTCATATAGTGACGGTGAATTGATTCAAACATGCAAAACGAAACTGCCAATGAAGTTTCAACAAGCCTTGATAGGATGTGGGGGCGATAATGTAGAAAATTTCAAAGGTGTTTTGAAAGAAGTAGAATTCATGTGTGAAAACGACGCTCAAAGACGTTGCGATTCAGGACAGAGTAATTCTGATAGAACAAGTAATAGTAAAGAGAATAACAATAATGGTTGCGATGGTAGGCTAGTATTGGGATTGAATTTTGGACGAAATAGAAATAATTATGAAAATGGGAGTAGTGGAAACACTAGACCGCAGCGTAATGGATATGGTTTTAATAGTGGCTGGAACAGGCGTAATATAGACGAAAACAGGAATGTAAACTGGAGAATTCAGGATAACCGACAGACTGACTTTAATCAGCGATCTCCAGGTCCATAGAGAGAAAGCAGATGGGGATGTGGTGTGAGAACGCAGCCACAGGCAAATATTTCGAGTAATTATCGGAGAAACTAACCGCAGAGGGAGGCTAAATTACGACCACCAAATCCTGGGAAGCGTGAGGATTGACTGACGTTAGGCGTTGCAGGAGTTCAAGCAGATAACACACTTTCTGCAGAAACGGATGACAAGGCGTCTGCAGCAATAAATAGGTTAAGGTGTAAAGTACAAAAGTCGGAATTGGAAACAGGAACGACAGAAATATCATCAAAGGTATCTGCACAGATACTACAAATAGGGAGGAAGTCACAACTGAAGTGTTAGGACGAGATAGGTTGGACTGAAAGAGACGATGAGGATGAACTTCAGGCATTACCTAGTAATGAACCATTTGATTATAACAAAGCATTAATGTACATGGCGCAGATGTTTGATTCTGCACCGACGAAAAATGATTTTCTGCAGGATAATACACATCCTACTGTTACCTGTGTCGCTACGATTGTTCAAGACTATAGTATTAACCGACAAAATACGGCTTATTCAGGTCACAGAAAATAGAAGAAAGTACGGATAAGTACACCTGATCAAAAGTTGGACACACTACAGGATCTACTAAAATTCTTCTACAAAGAAAAGCAGAAAGAGTCTGAGGCATTGTGGACTGCGAGAATCGAACAAAATCGGGAAGAACAAGTTAGTAATGGAAAGGAAAATGACAGGGAAAATATCCCGTCGGGATCGTAAAGCGAACTAGATTATACGTGAACAGTCTGATAAATCAGTTTAAAATGTATACAATTTCAGCACACACGAGGAAATAGTACGGCAGTGTTACCGCGACTATGTAATCATCACACCAGACACAGAAAACGGCGTCGTAATAAATGACGACGCAGTTGAAAATTTGAATCTGCAACTCTCAATGGCAGATAACAAATATGATAACGGGTTGAATCAGCTTGCGCATACAGACACACGTAACGCAGAATCTGACGACTCCCAGAATCTAAGTGTGAAGTACTGTCACACTTGAAGAATACTTGCCAGGCTCTAAAATCCAAATTAAACACGATTACACAGATCTGTGACGAGCAGACAAGCTTAAAGGAAGTAGCAAGGTGTGAATATGAGGATTTAAAATCTAGATTGGTTACTTTAGAAGCTGATCTAGAAGCAGCGAGACTAAAGTTGGACAATTTAAAAAAGGGAAGCACGTCTCCCCAAACTCTAGATGAAGACGAAATTGATATATATTACATAAAAGGAGTTTTGAAAACTATAAAACAACAGCTTTCCCAAAAATTTCAAACGAACTGAACAAAGACTCAGAGGTGTTAAGGGTCAAACATAAGTGAAAAGACAAGAACTCGGTTGGCATCCATCAGCATTAATAGCTGAAGAATGAAGTGTTGTTCTACAGACTGGACCCAGGTACAAGTTTATGGACACTATGTGTTCCTGATGAGCTCGTGAACAAGTATATGTAGTACACTCACTTAAGTAATGGGCACTTTGTGGCGAAGAAATGTTGTATGAAACTTAAAGAGACCGCACATTTCCCCAACATGGAAAGACGTATTCGGAAAGTACTCAATAAATGTAAGGATTGCCAACGTGCAAAACATGTTACTTTAAAGACTAGACCACCATTGTCACCCACAATACCGAAAACGTTCAAACATCTAGCAGCAACAGGTTTGATGGGACCATTACCAAGGGCAAGGAATGGAAACACGTTTATCTTTGTAGTTCTAGAGTTAACGTCAAAGTATTTCACTTTGACCACTATGAAATGCGCAGCTGGTGTTGCGATCAGTAAAGCACTACAACATGATTTCCACCAGCGGGTAGGGCTTGTAGAAAAGTTAATTTAAGATAATGGGCCACAATATAGATCTATCCTTGGTTGGCTACTTTAAAAAGACATAAAATTAAACCCATATTCATATCTAGGAACAACCCAAGCGCCAATTGTGCAGAGCGAACAATGAAGGATATTGGAACATGGTGTCATCTGTACTGTAGTTCACGACATACCACATGGGATGCCAATTTACATAATTTACAGACTATTATTAACGAAATGCCGCACAGTACTAGACGATTACTATCAGTCACAGTGCTCAAAAATAAAAGACCATTGGATAGGGTAAGAGAAGTTGTACAGTTCCCCCCATCCAGAAGACCGTCATACCAGCAGATAATAAAATTGGCACTCAAAAACATTGAACGAGCAGCTGCAAAAAGGAAGCTCAGAGCAGACAGAGGTGCGTCCACATGGATATTCACTGTGGGACAGTCAGCTCTTGTTAGAACTCACTTATTATCTAATGAAGAAAAACGGGTTTGACATAAATTTTATCCAGTTTATAAGCGACCCATGTTAATTAGTACACTAGTTCATGCAAATGCAGTAGAACTGGTGAACCCAAGAATGAGAAAAAATATAGGTCTACATCACATCAGCCAACTTAAGGCTTATGATGAATGATAATTCTTACAGTGGTCAAAGACAACTAGCCATGAAAACTAAAATATAAATGGATCACAGATGATACAGCGAAAGAATGTAGATATGTTTCAAGTAGCAGCAGATCTCAAGTGGCAGACACGTTGAGCTACAAACATGTGAATATTCAAATATAGGTACAATAATACTAATCACTTAAATCATCAAAGTAGGTTAGAAAAAAAGAAAAGAAAACTAAATGCATGGTGTGCTAATTAACTAACATACACATCATCAATCCATGCTCATTCAAGAAGTAAAGGAACTGTTATAAAATGAAGTAACTTAATGTGTCAGAGATATAGTTCAATATTTTAATTTTTTCTGTGAAGTACTGAAAGAAAACTATTTAAACGTTCATTTTGTGTTATTCATGTAAATGTTGAAATGTAAAGCTCATAGGAAATTTAAATAAAAAAACTTGTAAGTAATAGTACAAAGCAAAAGTTATTGTAAAACAAATGAAACAAAGAAGGAATGCAACACAACGTTGCTACAATCGTCTGAGGAAGGGAGCCAAGCTAACGACAGAAGCGAAAGTTGACGGGTAGCTACAAACGGTCTGAGTGTGAGAGTTTATATGATTGCACAATAGGGCATTGACGACAAACCGAAGACAGAATAAGGAATTTGCTGTCTCACACTTCACACTAGTGTGGAGACTGAGCCATGTGTACTTTGAAGAATATTGTCCCATGCTTCACCCCAATAGCGAGAGGACGAGAAAACTCCATAGCAGCAAGGGACACAGAGGCCGTCCACTTGCGAGGAAGGCCAAGCGAACCCATCAGCAGCGACATTCAGTGGAAAACCGTGTGCAACTGCTCATTATTACAAGCGCCTGGCAAAATAAACACAGAATATTTCTCTCAATATTCCAGATGGAGAAGCTGATAACTGAAAACAGATATATCAAATGGTTCAAATGGCTCTGAGTACTATGGGACTTAACTACTGTGGTCATCAGTCCCCTAGAACTTAGAACTACTTAAACCTAACTAACCGATGGACATCACACACATCCATGCCCGAGGCAGGATTCGAACATGCGACCGTAGCGGTCACGCGGTTCCAGACTGTAGCGCCTATAACCGCACGGCCACTCCGGCCGGCGAAAACAGATATATCACTTCAGAAATTATCTATTCAGACTTGACCATACCTCATAACAACATTACTGCTAGTCATTCCAAATACTTTTGCTGAATGACATATCCTATCATTATGCCCAAGAAGCTGCAAGTTCAAAGAAAGAAGACATGAAGAGACAGCAAGTAACGAAGAGAAGAAAGGGTCCCAAGATGAGGACAGAAGACATCAAGATTCCCTTCTAAATCCTACACCTTAAACCAGTATGAGATTTGGCAGAATCAACAGAAAGCAATATTCAACAAAACGATGGATGATATTTTATTCTATCAAACTAACCTGAGCCTTGGCTGTCTCATGTTATGCGTTGGATTAAACCTTGATTGCTATTCCGTGTTTAGTCTCCCGCGGTTATCACGATTATGCTGTTATCATCTCTCCACGAGTGGCAGCAGCGGTTAATATCGATATTTGCACCTTGCACTCGTCGGTTAATTGATGTTGAACTCAAGTACGCTGTCTACGAGTGCGAGGCTTTGGCCGTTTTATTTGCATTCGAGAAGTACCGCTTGTACCTTGGACATCGGGTTTTCCATTTAAAAACTGACAATCAGGCTTTGAGCTGGGTGTTTGCTGGGTCACGTAAAACTTGCCGTATTGCCATGTGGGCAGTACGCATTTGGGCATTTTAGTTGGAAGTTAAACCTGTGAAGGGCTCTGAAAATATCCTTGCGGATGTCCTCAGCCGGATGTTCGCCGAAACTACACCTAGTGAGAGAATCCAGCAGGTAGAGGGAGACAGTCTTAACTGTATGGTGTTGGGCGAAATTCCCCTCTTGTTTGAAGATGTTGCTCAGCATTAGGATCAGGACCCTGTTTGGGCAACCATTAAGCAACGTGCGTTGGCAGGAGAGCTGTCGATTGAGTGTATTGTTAAGAGTGGTATTCTCTGTAAGAGGGTGGGCGATGCTAAGCAGTGCAAGATCAGTTTGCCTGTAACTTTGGTGCGTCCGGTTTTTCGTTATTTTCATGATTCGTTGGTGGGTGGCCATTTAGGTACTTATAAGACTCTCCAAAAGATCATGGAGCATTTAACTTGGCCCTCCATTGACCGGGATGTGAGAGAGATGATATCCCAATGCAGCTTGTGTAATATAGTCAAACCCAAGAGTGCTTTTCAACAGGGTTTGTTGAGTTCTGAACGAGAGTCCTGTCCTATGCACAAGCTCTATATTGATTACTTAGGACCTTTACCTTGTACTAAGACGGGTCATCGATGTTGTTGTTGTGGTCTTCAGTCCAGAGACTGGTTTGATGCAGCTCTCCATGCTACTCTATCCCGTGCAAGCTTCTTTATCTCCCAGTACCTAATGCAACCTACATCCTTCTGAATCTGTTAAGTGTATTCATCTCTTGGTCTCCCTCTACGAAAAGAAGCATATCAGCTTTTGTCAAAAGTTAGGTGCTCGTTTTCTTGAGCATCGAGACCCAGGACAACGCAGGTGCAGTGTAATAAAAGGCATGGTCCAGAGAATACATGCCCATGCATACACTCCAGAACTTTTGAAAAACAGCCTCAGGCAATTGCACGTCGGTGTCCATGTATAGCCTTTCGTATTCACCCAAATTGAGAATACTGGATTCCCGCCAGCCATTCATGGCATGCTCATAATCTGCACTTGTTATGGCATCACCTGTGAGAGTACTGGTAAATCCACATATATCGGGCAGCGTGGTTTTGTAGAGTTTTGCCTTACTATGCAGATACTCATAAGGGAAAACTCCTTTCCTAATCACAAGCTGAAACTTTTCCTCATTGGTGTATGCAGACCAGGTGATATACGTATCTTCCGGAGGTAGAGTGTCAACAAGTTTCTGAAGTCTGCATGAAATGTAAAGAGTCAAGGAAGGGGATTGTAAACTCCAGTTTGAGTCTCGGTCCGGCAAACAGTTTTAATTTGCCAGGAAGTTTCATATCAGCACACACTCCGCTGCAGAGTGAAAATCTCATTCTGGAAGCTGAGTGTAGTTTTTTGCGTTATTCGTTTCGAGAAAGAAATCTACTTAATATCAAATCAAACACGTTTCAGCCGTCTCATTTCCAGACTGTCACTTTATTAGGCTGTCAGTTTCGGTGATATGTTCCAAGAGTCGGCAGAAGTGATCGCTGTATCAAACAGAAATCTACAGATAACAGTCTTTGAACGTTTGCCCCTTATTTTGATCGGAACCGAGGTTAGAATCTTCCTACATGTCGGTCAGAGGGTATGAAGATGGCGTAATATATCGCCGAAACTGGTGGCCCAATAAATTAACAGTTTGGAAATTATACGGCTGAAAGATGTTTGATTTGACCTTCTATACTGAATAGCCGAGTCCCACAACCATCTCTGAGAAAATGGATGTAGAGAGAAATATACTTCTCTACACTCTCAGGCAAGACACTAATCTTTCTTTGTAGCGAAATTATCCATTTTCTCAACTAAAAAGAGAGCGTCATACCAGCTTAAATTATAAAAGAAGATGGATGTGTGTCATTGTAACTGGTACTTCAAATTGCATACATTGTGAGCTGCAGCACGGAACTTCCCCGTAAGGTTACAGGAGTTTCAGCTTTTCTATCTAACTGCAGCCCACAAATATGACAGTTAACCGCAGCATTGTATAATTGTTGTCCTCCTCTGATTCGCTAACGGGGATGTTGTTGCTGTAAAACCTATCAACATCCCATGAGAGTTTTTCAAGCTCAGTGAGCAACAAAACCGCAGGGTTATCCCCAAAATATGATTCATAGCGTTTAAGACTTAAGTCACATGAGCATTCAAGTTGGTACGCTGCCGCATACGGTCCATGTTTTTGCGTGAAGGTTGAATGTGAGGCGAAGGGGTTCCCTTCACAGCAGGTGATAGGAGCAACGAGACATTCGAAGTCAGTGTATACAACAAACGGACATCGTTCGTGGTGGTGAGCATTCTTGAATTTAACGAACTTGTTTTCGTTTGAAGGCATGACAACACGTACCAGTTCCTTGGATACATAGTCCTCCAGATCTCTTTTTATATTCACCTTTCTTCTGAAAATGAATTTAGATACCAGAAGCAAATGTACTGTTTACAACTGTTTTTATTTATTTGGGAGTTAAGGAGACGGGACATGTCTTTCATCCTTGAGTAATGTTGATTATCACCTTCAGAGAAGAGCAGCGTGTGTACATGAAGATGGTGCTCATCTTTATGTTTCGGAATATGAAGTGTTCGAACTACAGTATGCTTGTCCTGCTTCTGTTGCCGATTATCACCATCATCATCATCATCATCATCATTATCAGCGTCATCTGGCTCTCTTTTCTGCTTTTCAGGCCATAAATATGAACTGATTTTCTGGGAATTCGTGCCTCAAATTTAGGTATGTCCTGAAGCCTTACGAGAACTCGATACCGTCAAAGTTATAACACACACGTATGTTAAGGCCTATTTTGTATCGAGATGTGCGCTCTGGATTCTATTTAATTTTTCTTTCGGAAGCCAGGATTGACCATGCAAAACAAGCATTATCCTTTTAATTTTGAGCATTAATAGATGCCTTCTTATCAGCTATATCCTTAAGAAGCTTGTTGTTTAACGGATCATAAACATGAATATGGATGGCGAGGTGTGTGATTTGTCTGAGTGCTTTATTTGACCGTCTTACTTACGTCACGGAAAACCAGGCCAGTATAGCACCTAAGGTGGTTTCACGATACCACTCGGCTATTGATGTGCTCTGAAATATAACGCCATTATCACCCCAGATGTAGGGCATGCTTTTCTCCTCAGCTGCATCCTGCTGTTTGGGAGGATGAGTCAGCTCGCAGCAGAGTATTGCGTTACATTTAATGGAATTAAATCTCGGATCATCTAGGACTATAGGGAGCTCTGCCTCCAGCACTGGGAAGCATACTTCTAGAAACCTGACTGGGTCGCGATACGCCATGGCCGGATTCTCAACTCTAGTGAACGAGATGCACCCGTCAAATGCCCTAGGAACTGCCTAGTATTCTAGAGGGGTCATGACGCTGTTAGCCTGAAGTCCGTATCTGGACGGGCCAGGGCACTACCCCTAGCCACAGGTTCATTATCACTATGTATAGAGGAAGCTGAGGACTGTGTCCACTTGGTGGATCACGGCCTTGGGGAGGAGGCGTCTTCTAGGGTGTGTGGTATGCGCCGAGGTACACATACTTTTCGCTGCCGACGAGGGCGAACAGTCGGAGCCGGAGTAGGTGCAGGTGAGGGCAGAGAGGACCTGATGCTGGAGCCTTCATCACCGCCAGCCCTGGGGGTGGGGGAAGATGGTTGCTCTTCTTCGTCCTCTGACTGAACCACCCATGAACACCAGAGGGTACGCGATAGTGCGGGGGCCGGCACTGAAGCGGCCGCAACTGGTTCCGGTGCCTCTTGAGCAACTGCGAGCCGTGCTCTGCCGGCAGTGTACGACGCTCAGGTGATTGGTTGGTGCCTGCCCCCATAATCACAGCTCTGGACACCCGTGCCACAGTAAACTGCTGTGGTGGCGGTGTTGGTGACACCACAAAAGTTAAGTGCAGCCCTCAAGATTTTTTAATATATGCTGCAAAAAAATAAAAACAGTTAAGTGTATCAGCATTCCAGAATAATAATAAAAATTATACGCTGTAACGATGACGTTTTCATTATAATCACCTTTTACATTCTGGGTCCCAGGGTTAGGCAGTTCAGTCGATCTTTCTGCTAGTTCTCCCTCCTCATTGAAAAGGGCGAGATGTCGTTGCCTTTCAGAGTTCTCAGCAGCTGCCACTTCATGCACGCTCACCAGAATTGTTGTGGTGCCATTTATCCATGTCACGAAAGTAGTCTACAACAAGGCATTGATTATAAGACACAACAACAACAACTGAATTTGCTTACAGCGAGATACTGGTCATACATAACTACGCAAAAAAATGAAAGTTCATGCCACATGAAAGTGATGACTTCTGGTCATCATCCTCTGTGTGCACCCCTGGTAGATTCTTCTCCTGAACATTTTTTTTATTTTTTTATTTGTGGGGACCCACATCCTCCAGATGCTTAATAAATGTAAACATGGTCCGTAGTACCCTGTAATGTGACTTTTATTTAATCGTTAAATTAGTTAATTTCAACTACTTGTCACTGTCTGCATACATCACCGTGTATAAATAGCACTTTACACACCTCACATTAAGATAAATCATTACTGCACAAATTTCTTACAAGAGTGCTTTTCCAGGTTGGTTTTACAGGTACTTGACAATGACAAGTAGTCGAAATTAGTCAATCGTACGATTAAATAAAATTCACGTTACTACCTACTACGGACCATGTTTACGTTTATTAATGAAGGATGTATGTATCACACAAACGTACACGACGAAAAAAAATGTTCTGACATTGCAAGAAAACACCCCAAGTACTAGCAGTTCACAAGGAAGCATATCAATAACAACAGAACCAACACCTGAAGTATCAGAAACAGATACACCATCATCAACAGCAACAACAGAAATGACAGCATCAATGACACCGGGAGCTACACCAGCAGCAGCAGCAGCAAGCAACTCACCATATCCCAGTGAACGACCTACAAGGTGCAGAAAACCTGTCCTTCTGGAGGATTTTTGGTACCTAGCCAGGGCAAGGAACGGAGTATGACACCACAAAATGTAAATACAAATGTAACCAGTTCTCATCCTCATCACCTGCAGATTCTAAGCTTAAACATTCATTGTCTTAGAAATAAATCATTAGAACTTGAGGTAGCTATGAACAGTGCAAATATTGACTGCATGTGCACTGTGGAGCATTGGTGCAGAAGTTTTGAACTAAGTAGCATTAATATTCATGCGTTTAAGTTGGCAAGCCAATATTGTAGAAAAAATACCAAAAATGGAGGTGTATGTATATTTACCAAACCAAGTATCAGCAATAAAAGAAGGTGTGAAGCTGAATCATTGAGTGTGGAAAATCATTTTGAAGCTGCAGCTGTGCAGTTGAATGAAATACAGGGAAAAGTCATAGTCATAGCAATATACAGACCACCTACTGGTGATGCAGACATATTCTTTAACCAATTAGAAATATTGCTTAACACTCTGTTCACCGATAGAGCCTCTGTAGTTGCGTGTGGGGACTTCAATATTAATCTTATGAGTGAAAGTAGGCTAAAAGATCAGTTCCTAAATCTGTTATGTAGTTTCAACCTGCTTCCACACATACACACACCCACAAGAATAACAAATAATACAGTCAGTCTTATTGATAATATATTTTCAAATGTAGGACGCACAGAAGTTGAAGTGACAAATACTGATTTGGGATTATCCCTTCAAGGCCACTGAAAGAGAGAAAAACACCATGTATAAAAGAAATTTTTCTACAGAGAACTGTGTAGAATTCATAAATATGCTAACTAATGAGGCTTGGGCAGAGGTACTATCCCTAACAAATACAAATGATGCATATAACACATTTTCTTCCATTTTCATGGGATATGTTGAAATGTGTTTTCCAAAAAAGCTGTCAAAAATCAGGTCACATGGTAATACAAAGCCAAGTTCTTGGATCACATCTGGCATCAAAACTTCCTGTGGAACTCTAAAGAGACTAACTTCCAAAATGAAAACATCCACAGACCCACAATTCATAGAATATGTCAGGAATTACGAGAGGGTATATAGAAAAGTAAATGCTAAAGCAAAATTCATGAGTAATGATAGTTTTATAAGACAGTCTGAAAACAAATCAAAAGCCATATGAGGTATTGTGAAGACTGAAACGGGGAAGAGTTTTGAAAACCAGGACATTAGCCTCAAAAATTTAAAAAATGTCAATATTAATAAACAAAATTTGCCAAATTATATTAACAATTATTTCATAAATGCAACAACTTCATTAAGCTTAAAATTTACAAATGAAGAAAAACCTGAATATCCAAAAACAGCTTGTAGGATGAGGGTAGAGCCAACAAATGAGGGTGAAGTGTTGAAAGTCATACAAAGCTTGAAACCCAAAATGTTGGCTGGCATAGATGAGGTGCCTGTGTCAATCATAGCAAGGACACCACCACAAATCGCAAAGCCCTTTGCGCACATAGCCAATTTATCATTCAGTGAAGGAGCTTTTCCAGAACGGCTGAAAATTTCAAAAGTGAAGCCATTATTTAAAAATGGCGACAAGTATAAGGTAGAAAACTATCGCCCAATATCTCTCCTCCCAGCATTTTCAAAAATATTAGAAAAACTGATGAAGCACCAATCAACACATATCTAAATGACCATAATTTACTTAACAGAAATCAGCATGGCTTCCAAGCACGTAAAAATTCAGAAACAGCAGTAATGTGCTACACTGAACAAATAATCTAAAATCTGGAAAAAGATTATAGTGTAGTAGGAGTAAATTTAGACCTCTCCAAAGCTTTTGACACAGTGAACCAGGACATTCTCTTAGAAAAATTGGAATCGTTGGGTATACATGGGATAGGAAAAAAATGGTTTGAATCATACCTAAAAAACAGAACACAAGTTGTAGGACTGACATCAACTTACTCCAACCACAAAATAAATTCAGTATCAGAGGCAAAAAATGTAGAAATAGGAGTACCACAAGGCAGCATCTTAGGGCCCATATTGTTTCTTGTCTATATAAATGATTTTCACACCTCAGATGATGCAGCCAAAGCAATAATATTTGCAGATGATACTAGTGTGATAATAAGTGCACCAAAGCACAACTGCTGATAAAGTACTAAATCACATCCACTCTTGGCTCAATGCAAACAGGTTGACATTGAATGTAAATAAAACAAATTATATGCAGTTTGGGAAAAGATGTCAAAATGTAAATCTTGATCTGGTGTGGGGTGACAAAGCCTTAGACAGAGTGACATCCACAAAATTGCTGGGGATTCATGTGGATGAAAACTTAAATTTTAATGACCACGTAATAAAACTTGCACAGAAACTTAATTCAGCCTGTTTTGCTCTCAGAATTATTGCAAATGTTTGTACCTCAGAGGGTGCCAGAATGGCATATTTCGGCTATTTTCAATCTCTTGCCACATACGGAATAATATTCTGGGGTTCCACAACAGGGCGCCTAAAACAAATTTTTTTGTTGCAGAAGAGGGCCGTCCGAATAATAACTCGCAGTCATCCACAGACACACTGCAAACCCATATTCAAAAAGCTTAGAATACTTACTATACCATCATTATACATATACAAATGTGTATTGTATGTCAGGACCCACATTGCAGATTTTCAGACAAATGCCGACTTTCATAACTACAATACCCGTAATAGCGCAGCGAACAAAAAGAACGAATACACAAAGGCATGTGAGCCATATCGGTGCAAAACTGTACAACGCACTGCCAGTCAACATCAGGAAGTTAGAAGATGATGACAAATTTAAAACAGAATTTAAGAAATGTCTAGTAGAACAATGTTTTTATTGTGTAAATGACTATGTAGCTCAATAAATATTTTCTGATGATATTTATAAAGGCAAAATGGAAAATACTCAATATGTAGGCCCTACCTAATCAGTCATTACCTAATCATTCATTACATTACATACTTAAAGGACAGCTGTTGTGTGATGTAAATATATACTTAAGCAGTGTGGTGTATATAAGGACTTGCCGTTTAGGGAGGACAAAACTAAAGCCTTATGAAAAACAGACTATGCGTTTAAAATAACAAGCAGGGATGTATATAGGATATATTACTTACATTGTATTATTATTAACCTCATTGTATTATTTTGTTTTGTACTTTTTTACGTATATATTGTTTGTGTCCATTTCTTTGAAATGGCTTGACAACATCCATACAATATTTATTGTCAACGGATGGATAAATAAAATAAATAAATAAATAAATTACAAATATACTTACATTCCTGCTGCATTTCGGCCCGCAATAGCGAGGTCAAAAGCTTTATACACACGTGTCACGATCTGAATACATCAAGAATGCTTTATGGACATGTAAACTATCACACACACACACACACACACACACACACACATACATACATACACACACACAGAATTTGGAGATGAACTTACATGACGGTAGCATAACCTCTTCGGCCTGCTGTTGACTTTCAGCATCCATTGGCTGCTCTAATGCTAGTACAACAGCAGAAATGTTAAAGCGCTTGTTACGATTTGAATACTTCAAGAGATGTTTTCTGAACATGTAAACTATCACACACAGAATTTGGAAATTTACTGACGACCCGTCCCCACAGGTTGCTTCCAGGAGTGCTAGTCTTTTTCGTTTCGCAGGATAGCGTCTGTGAAGTGTTGAAAGTAGGAGATGAGGTACTGGCCAAAGTAAAGTTGGGAGGGCGGGTAGTGTTGTAAACTTATCAGTCCGTCGCTGATATAGAAGACTGCAAACCTTCTTTCCTTCCCGTCTGGGCAAGCTGTGCAGTGACTAGAGTACATGTAAAGCTTACTGGGACAGAGTAAATGCTAGCTGCAATGATGTCGATAATTCGATCGTAATATTGGCATTTTAATTTGATATACCTCACAACTGACAAAATTTACAAAAAAAAAAATGTGAATCTCTTTGTCCACCCACACACTCCTGAGAATGGCACATTAACAATTTGCAATTACGCTCCCCTATTACCGGCAGCTGCGTTGATAAATACTCGGCACCTCGCGAGGATAACTTCTAAATCGAGAATATTAGGTAAGTTGTTGGAAGTGATGAGGCGTCGGTGAAAATCTCGCTTCTGAGCACACAAAGAGCTCTAACCGCAGAACTCAGCACGGAACACGCGTTGGTGCAATGCTGCGATACAGACCGTATATCTCCCTTCGAAGACGATGGCCAAGACGCCGTCTCCAAGTCCGTACCGCTCGATGGCTGAAGGCGAAGTCCTCCTCCGCAATTCTCTCGTCTCCCAAGCGTACGAAAACGCCGCGGAAGAATACTCAGTTTCGGCCAATGTCGAACGCTCTATCATCGCCGAAATCCCTCCACTGAGATCTACCCAGTGATCGAGTAGGTCATAACGGCCCTGGGCAAACGAAATTCCCGTCTTCGCCACGTGTTTCCCAGCACAGGTGGAGACTAGATATTACCCACGTGCCGTCCTTCTTAATCACACACCCATACAATCTTTGTGAGACATGAATTACTTGGAAATCTCTGAAAAGCATGACTGAATACCATTAGTTTTACCGACACTGCTTGAAGGGAACTTGTTCCCGTGCCGTCTTACAAATTCACTAATGCTTAGCCTGTATGGAACTACAGCAATACAGTCTCAGCGTAACAATACTTCGATCTGAACGCTAGCAACATGTCTCACCTACGCATGGGATACGCTGATGTACCCCCTGAGAGAATCCCTAATTACCACAACCCACAGATACATTCCACAGAACATTACAACATCATATTAACTATAAAATTGGTGTTAGCAAGTTGCCATACTTTTTATTAATGATTTTACTTTTAAAAATACGGCTCTAGGCCCAATACTGAAGTTGAAAATAGAAAATAAAATAAAATAAATAATGTGAAAATGACATGAAATTAATATTTTAAGCAAATTGGCGGTACCACTTAAACAGGAAATGAATTCCCTGTCTTGACAAACTATTTTGTTGTATGATATTAATATCAAAAGGAAACTAAACAAATGTGACCTTATTCTTCATTAGTATAATTATTTAGTTATGAAAAACTTTATCAATGGTCACTGTCCCTACACAGTTGGCTTAAACAAGACAACTTACGTTTATTGTGGTCACTGCATTTGCTCTATTTCTTGTTAATTTGCAAGCAATAGTATGGCAACAATGCCTTCACTTAGTTGTACAAAAATTGCGAACATATATCATCAACACAAAACATTAAATATGAACACACGAATATGTAATACACAAGACAAAATCAAACATATTAATTTGCACCAGAACTGTACAATAGGACAAGGATTCACGTAAAAAAATCTAAATGAACAAACATGACGTTACTTCAACCGCCAAGATTCAATAGTGAATGATTAAGCAAATTTAAGATCAATCAATTAAAATTCAACGCAAGCCCTTTATGATTGTTCTGAACTTTGTTCACTATTTTTTTAAAGCAAAAAAAAAAAAAATAACAGATTATCTCTGTTGAGAGAGTTCTTCAGGAGTATGACACTGACTGTTCTTGGGGTTTTGCACAAGAGAAGCAATGGCACTAGTTCATTTATGGAAAGTGAGTGACAATGATTTTTTTATGGGACGCTGCAGTTTGCTGATGTGGCAGTCGCTCCATCTAGCAGAGAGCCACTGCGTTTCCAGGCGTTGGCGAGGTTCTGGGGCGTCATCCGTGTCGTCTACGCCCGCTGTAATGCACATAAGTGGCGTGCACCTCCGCCGTAGACGTTCGGCGGCGTGTCGCGCTCGTCGGCGCAGCGTAGTGTATTTGTCGGCCGTGGCGTCAGTGGCGTTTATCGGTTAACCTGTGCGCTCTGGCTAGCTGGGACACATGCAGGGCTCATAGGAGGAAAGGCACGGTCATCGTTTCTCTTTTGGCGCCCTCGTACTTCTTGCATCCTCGTCTTACGGTAACAATAAATTACTCATCGTCTTCTTGACTGACTCTATAGCGGCACATCGCCTTCTTTATTCCCTATCTCTAACTCTTCTGGAAGCCTCCGCTCCTGCAGAGACCTCCTCTTCTTAAGTCCCGTCTTCACGGTACCGCTATAATTACGGAGTCAGCCTGATCCGATAATACACTCCTGGAAATTGAAATAAGAACACCGTGAATTCATTGTCCCAGGAAGGGGAAACTTTATTGACACGTTCCTGGGGTCAGATACATCACATGATCACACTGACAGAACCACAGGCACATAGACACAGGCAACAGAGCATGCACAATGTCGGCACTAGTACAGTGTATATCCACCTTTCGCAGAAATGCAGGCTGCTATTCTCCCATGGAGACGATCGTAGAGATGCCGGATGTAGTCCTGTGGAACGGCTTGCCATGCCATTTCCACCTGGCGCCTCAGTTGGACCAGCGTTCGTGCTGGACGTGCAGACCGCGTGAGACGACGCTTCATCCACTCCCAAACATGCTCAATGGGGGACAGATCCGGAGATCTTGCTGGCCAGGGTAGTTGACTTACACCTTCTAGAGCACGTTGGGTGGCACGGGATACATGCGGACGTGCATTGTCCTTTTGGAACAGCAAGTTCCCTTGCCAGTCTAGGAATGGTAGAACGATGGGTTCGATGACGGTTTGGATGTACCGTGCACTATTCAGTGTCCCCTCGACGATCACCAGTGGTGTACAGCCAGTGTAGGAGATCGCTCCCCACACCATGATGCCGGGTGTTGGCCCTGTGTGCCTCGGTCGTATGCAGTCCTGATTGTGGAGCTCACCTGCACGGCGCCAAACACGCATACGACCATCATTGGCACCAAGGCAGAAGCGACTCTCATCGCTGAAGACGACACGTCTCCATTCGTCCCTCCATTCACGCCTGTCGCGATGCCACTGGAGGCGGGCTGCACGATGTTGGGGCGTGAGCGGAAGACGGCCTAACGGTGTGCGGGACCGTAGCCCAGCTTCATGGAGACGGTTGCGAATGGTCCTCGCCGATACCCCAGGAGCAACAGTGTCCCTAATTTGCTGGGAAGTGGCGGTGCGGTTCCCTACGGCACTGCGTAGGATCCTACGGTCTTGGCGTGCATCCGTGCGTCGCTGCGGTCCGGTCCCAGGTCGACGGGCACGTGCACCTTCCGCCGACCACTGGCGACAACATCGATGTACTGTGGGGACCTCACGTCCCACGTGTTGAGCAATTCGGCGGTACGTCCACCCGGCCTCCCCCATGCCCACTATACGCCCTCGCTCAAAGTCCGTCAACTGCACATGCGGTTCACGTCCACGCTGTCGCGGCATGCTACCAGTGTTAAAGACTGCGATGGAGCTCCGTATGCCACGGCAAACTGGCTGACACTGACGGCGGCGGTGCACAAATGCTGCGCAGCTAGCGCCATTCGACGGCCAACACCGCGGTTCCTGGTGTGTCCGCTGTGCCGTGCGTGTGATCATTGCTTGTACAGCCCTCTCGCAGTGTCCGGAGCAAGTATGGTGGGTCAGACACACCGGTGTCAATGTGTTCTTTTTTCCATTTCCAGGAGTGTAGTTGGGGACGAGAGGTGGATCTATGCAACTGTTCTCACCAAGTGTAACCGCGTAATTTCCCTGCAGTTGGCCCCACCTCGGGTGATCCACGCGTGTCCTTCTAACCAGATTACAAGTTGTTGACCGCTTGTTAGCCGATATCGGACGCCGCTACCACAGCCGAACAGTAGGAACCTGTCGGCCCTATCTCCATGGAGCGCCCATCGCTCGCGTATACCTATGTGGGCCGTGTCGTTCGGCAGAACCGGTCTCGGTGCTGACTGTAGTCTGGCACTGCCCTCGCTCTGTTTGCCGTTCAGCTTTCCATTAGGTCAAAGGCCGTGTGTGCTCACAGCTATTTCGCCACTAGTGCTTCTCTGCATACCGTGCCCAGTTGGGTAGTCACACCTCATCTGCAATCGGTACATACAACATAGATTTATTTTACCTTGTCTTAACCTAAATGGCAGCCTTTTGACTTCACAATATGGGTGAACGCCGGCCGTAGTGGCCGAGCGGTTCTAGGCGCTACAGTCTGGAACCGCACGACCGCTACGGTCGCAGGTTCGAATCCTGCCTCGGGCATGGATGTGTGTGATGTCGTTAGGTTAGTTAGGTTTAAGTAGCTCTGAGTTCTAGGGGACTGATGACCACAGCAGTTAAGTCCCATAGTGCTCAGAGCCATTTGAACCATTTTTTGTGGATCAACTAAGTCTACAGGAATGGCCTAAAGCTATACTTAAGTGTTTCTTCTAACTTAACAGACATCATAATTAATCAATTTACAGATGTGATTGAATGAACAAGCATTCTTTTTACAAAACTGTAAATAAAAAACATTTTTTTGTCAGGTGTCTCATGTCTATAGTATGTTGTTTGTATGTTGTTCAGCACCTGAACAGTTAAAAATATATTTCTTATATACATATATTTAAACAAAACATGCAAAGTTAATATTATTATGCAGGAAGAGGAATGAGGGTATATAGGATCTTCGTGCACATGAATATATGTCGCCAAGGTCCTCCTGTGAACAAAAAAATAAAGCACAGACACCAGCTCTGGACTGTGCCTGATTCCTTGATTAGTATTTTAGTTATTCCCATTTCTTGCCGGTCGTGATTGTTACCCTTTTTTCCTTGCTCTTACTTCACAAACCTTTTTTTGTGATTTAGTTCTCATTCCAAATTTCCTCTTTAACTGGAAGCCAATGTGGTTTCACATAAATTTGTTTGTGTAATTGTGCCTGGTTGGACCTGATGAACATAAAGAGCGATTAACCGTACAATATTAACTTTATTTAGAATACTTTTCTCTGCTGGTCCGCAGCTCGCGGTCGTGCGGTAGCGTTCTCGATTCCCGGCGGGGTCAGGGATTTTCTCTGCCTCGTGATGACTGTGTGTTGTGTGATGTCCTCAGGTTAGTTAGGTTTAAGCAGTTCTAAGTTCTAGGGGACTGATGACCGTAGATGTTAAGTCCCATAGTGCTCAGAGCCATTTGAACCATTTTGTTTCTCTGTTGACATACTTTATTTTCGAAAGCCCAATTGTTCGGAATTTTCTTCCTATGCAACACCACGTCATGTCATGGGTCCCCTGCGATTTCTCATAAGACTATTCTACCTTGCTTAGCATCCTGTACCCTTCTTTAGGGTTGATCTCCGCTCTCGTAACCGCGCAGAGCCTTATCCCATCCACCTCAAATAAAACACCACTCTCGCAACTGCGCAGAGCCCTCTCAACACATACTTCCCCCGATCACGTCACCCGGACTCTGCTGGTAGGTACAAAATGCATAAAAAAACTCGCTATAGCTTCATGAAAAATCTGTTCGGTAACCCCTTGAACCAACGCTCGTTGCATTTTTCTCGTCTGTTTCAACGGGCTCGCTCGTCAAAATGTCCGCCACAGACTCAGCTACCTAGTCATTTTTCTGCTTTACTGTAAACGCTAATTTCTCTATTGTTTGCCCAACATTCTGCACATTTACTGACGACTATAACGTCGCTTGAACCACAAATTGCTGACTTCTTATGGACAGAACTGTAGGCTATGTTTGCCCAAATGTTCCCCTTAGCTACTAAACAACAACCTACACACAAGAACATACCATAACAATTATATTTCTAACATCTAACTAACTTTAACATTATTTACAAAAACAGAACAACATCGCCTCATCCTATCCCACATAGGGCTTCACATGTGTGATATGGTGCACTCCCTAGGACTTTCCGGTTTTTAGGCTCTCTAGTTCTACGGCATTGGGATGGGGAATTCGCCGCACCCGCACAGGGCCATGATACAGAGCGAAGAACTTTTTGCACACTTTCTTCTGTTTGTTAGACAAGCGGTGAGGTTTCACCAACACTTTGTCATTGACCGAAAATGTCCACACTACTGCCGACTTGTCCGATCTCACCTTACGCGAGTTTGCAGCCACCTGAATGTTTTGCAATGCCTGGCGTACAATCTCTCTGTGTCTTAATCTTGGGCGTGGGAGAAAATCTACAAGCTCCCGAATTCTGTCCGGCGGATAGGTGTTCTTAAGCACTGTCTCCGGGAGAAGAAGTGTGGTGCTATGGGGCATTTCATTGGTGGCCTCTTCAAAGTCTTTAAGAAAGACGTCCCATGTTTCATGTCGTCTCGAACAGTACATGCGGCACATCGCTCCCAAATCCTTCATCGTTCGTTCGGCGGGGTTACAACTTGGTTTGTACCTAGAGATGTAAATAGGCTTTATATTGTATTGCCGAAGGGTTGCCTGCCACTGTTCTGACATGTACTGAGGACCGTTGTCAGATATAATATGGTCGATGCGCCCATCTTGCTTTAAAAAATCTCGCCGCAAAGGTTTACTGACACTGAGACCCGTAGCCCTTTTCAAAGGTGTCAGCGTTACATACTTCGACGTCAACTCAATTACTACAAGTATGTAGCATCAAGTAGTGGTGCCTAATCTCTACTTGTGTCTTATCTCGATATTTTCGTTTGATTGTCAACAGGTGCGGATCCTTATCCTGTTCTTTCTGAATATCTTTCATCGAAACAGCCACGTAGTTCTCAAACGCCACCTTCTTCATGTACTAGAGAGAAAACGGTTCGCCATCTCTCTCCCGTAGCTGGGTGTCATTTCCACCAATTGGCGATCGTGACAACATGTCAGCGATGACGTTTGATGACCCCGGTACATAAATGGTCGTAAAGTTAAATTCTTGTAACAACACAATCCACCGGGCCAGTCGTCCATGCGTGAGCTTTGCTGTTTGGAGGAATTCGAGCGCTCGATGGTCCGTATACACGCGAGTTCGACGGCCAAACAAGAAGTACTGAAATTTTTGGAATCCCCAAACTATCGCCAAAGCTTCCAGTTCCGTTACAGAATAGTCCTGCTCGCTCTTACTGAGCACACGACTTCCGAAAGCTGTGGGTTTGTGTATCCTCTGACCATCCTGCTCATGGTCTTGAAAGAACATGACTCCAAGACCCGTCTTCCCGGAGTCAGTGGCCATGCAGAAGTCCTGTTCAAGATTGGTATGGGCGAGAATAGGAGCCTCAAGGAGTGCCTGCTTCAGACTCCTGCATTCCCCATCGGCTACCTCTTCCCACACAAAAGGCGTGTTCTTCTCTGCCAGTGCACAGAGTCGGGGTGTACCTAACTTCTTTATGTGTATGAATCGTTAAAAAAGCTAATTACTCCGAGGAACCTACGTAAACTCTTCCGAGAGTTTGGAGCAGCCAATTGGGCTATTGCTTCCAATTTCTCAGGATTGGGGGTGATCCCTTGTGCCGAAATAACGTGCCCCAGGAAGTCCACTTCCTTGGTTCCGACACACGATTTCTCGATGTTTGCCGTGACGCCACGCTCGCGCAGTTTGTCCAGCAACATCCCTAACACCTCATTGTGCCGTCCCCACGAACTTTCTCCTATCAAAATGTCATCTACATAGCACGTGAAGCGTTCCTTCAACGTATCATTCAGTATCGTTCCCAGACCGCGAATGAATGCAGCTGAAGATACATTTAGCCCGAAAGGTAAACGTCGGAACTGGTAACATCGGCCGAATGCTAGAAAGGCTGTATATTTGCGACACTCTGGCGCCAACTCTATTTGCCAAAAACTGCTTCGCAAATCGATTGAAGAAAAGATCGATACGCCGTCAAACTTCTGCAACAGCTCTTCTAGCGTCTCCGGTCTATCCGTTTCTGGCCGTTTCTGGAATGATTATGGTGTTAATTTGACGGGAGTCTAGGACCAGGCGGATTTTTCCATTCTTTCTCTCTACTACACGCAAGGGGCTGTTGTACGTGGATGTAGCCTCTTCTATTACTCCGTCTCTTAGCATTTCCTGAAGTTCGAGCGCCACTTGTTTCCGATGTACCAGTGGAATGGGATAGGGAGGTACACGGAAGGGAACATGCATCCTTACTCTAAACCTATATTGAAACCATTTTATGGCTCCTGGTTTCGGAAGAAATTTCCCCCGCATTTCTTCTGAGCACTGTCTCTAATTCTACTCTCTCTGCAGCAGGTATGTCTTCCAGTACCGCCACTTTTCCTTGTATTGCCTCATGGATTTCTGTCAGTGTTTCATCTCTATCCTGACAGCTCGTTTGTAATTGGTCCTGTGCAGAGTACGGTCGCACACCCTGAAAAAAAAAAAATGGTTCTGAGCACTATGGGACTTAAATCTATGGTCATCAGTCCCCTAGAACTTAGAACTACTTAAACCTAACTAACCTAAGGACATCACACAACACCCAGTCATCACGAAGCAGAGAAAAGCACACCCTGACTCTGGCCTCCAGTGATCCTTAGATTCAGACAATGCGCTGGTAGTTCATCTTTCGTCTTTTGTCCTGTGAACCTAATGCACGTTTCGCCCTTTTCTCCTAACGTCAGTGTGCCTAGGCCCATATTGTTTATCGCTTTGTGTTGGGTCATAAAATCAATCCCAATGATCATTTGAGCCGCGAGATGTGGAACGATGAAAATATTTCCGTGTAGTACATACCCCTGACAACTAAACTCCAGTCTTGTCTGATGCCTAATTTCAGTGGGTTTCCCTCCGACGGCACCTCGAATTTTAATCTTCTGGATCTTTAGTGTCGGAAGTTTCAACATG
The DNA here is from genome assembly GCF_021461385.2 of Schistocerca piceifrons. Lineage (NCBI taxonomy): Eukaryota > Metazoa > Arthropoda > Insecta > Orthoptera > Acrididae > Schistocerca > Schistocerca piceifrons. The sequence continues at coordinate 470,652,347 of NC_060141.1, read as the reverse complement.
CATCTATCAAATAGGGTTTCCGAAATCGCTGAAATTTCGCTCCCGCTATCTAGTATAGCCTCAGCTGTTATGTCACCTAGTTTAATCTTAACGACCGGGTGCAGATCTCGCGTAACACCTTCCTCCCTGTCTGCTAAGAGCGATTCCCTAATATCCTCATACATGAGCATGTAGCTGTGGCGGTTTGCGATACGTGGTGCGGGTTTTTGTCCCACCGTCCGCATAACGTTGGCTACTCATGGCTGTTCGTGCACGCCCAGGATTTGGCCCCCTAATATCTATTGTCTGCGGATTGTTTTCTCGTCTTTTGTGAGATGCGAAGTTCGGTTGTGGGTGTCCTTGCGACCACGGCTGGTTGTTAGCCCACTTTTCTTTCCTCCATTTATTACCGATATTCGTTTTTTCTTCCTGTTGACCGTTATGCGTTTTGCCAGCTGTTACTACTATGCCATTGGTTTACCCGTTTTTGATCTGCTTGTGCGTAGAAATTTTGTGACACGACTTTTGTTTCTCTATCTCTCTTACGGTTACGCGCCAGCTCCTCGTTCAGCACGAATTCGACTTCTTTCAGTATATTTCGGAAGCCCTCCACATCATCTCCGCATTTACCCATCAGATTTTGTTGGTAACGTGTCGGCAGCTTCATATAGCAAATACGGATAATCTCGTCATGCGTATACGGGTCGTCTAGGAAATCATTTTTCTTGATCATCTGGTCACGGAATTTCACTGCGCTTTTGAAGCCTACCGTTTCCATGTCTTTAGCCATCATCATTTCGTGTTTTATTCTGGTCTGAGTACTTTGTGACCTGTATCGATTGAGAAATATTAACCGAAATTCTTCGAACGACTCGCAAGACTTCCCACATTTAAGCATCGTTTCTGCCACCAACCCTTCTAAATGTGCACATACAAAGTCGATCTGTTTCTGCGCTGGCCAGTGCGGTGGCAATGCTTCTGTGAATTGGGAGATAAAAGTCCGTAGGTGCATAACATTATTGTCCTCTCGATAGTGTTGGAATCTTCGTATGCTTAAGTACTTTTCATGGTCGAACTGCTCCTCGTATCTTGGAGTACGTTCATTTCCATGACCCTGCTGTATATTGTAGTGTGTCGGCGGTGTACTGTTTCCTCCGTTCGTACTGATTTGTGTTTCCGTACTACCGGAATCTCTGCTCTGAGAGTTGCACCGTTGCAGAGGTAAACAGCTCTCATGGCTGCTTCGTACCGACCTCGGCTCTGCAACCATGAGGGCCACCGTATCTTTCCTCATCACGACCTGTCTAGTTGCTTGTATGGGACTTGGTTCGTAAGTGGGAGGTGGGGGACCTGACTGCTTCTGTCCCTTGCCACTTGCACTGCCACCGTTCAGAAACCAGTTAGCGGTGTTACATTTCCTGTTCTCTCTTGTGATTGCACCACGTCCCCAGGTATCCGCGTGCGAAGATTTTCGCTTTCTTGCTGCACGATCTGCGCGACCCTTTCGTCGATGGACTTTTCCGTCTGCACCACTCTCTCTTCAACTACTTCCTCGACATTAATTTGTAATGACTTTCCCGCAACTTTCGCCAGTTTGTCCAGGCGATGTTTCAGTTTAGTCAGTTCCTTTTTTCCGACGGAGGTCGCCGTCTTAGTTTCCTCGCTAGCTTCTTGGGCATTCCGTTTTGCACCGCGTGCGTCTCGTCTCGCCAGAAGTGGGTTCTTTTTAACGTCAGCTAACTCTTTCTTAATTTCTTGTACGAAGGAAAGCATTTTTGTCTGCAAACCTGTACGCATCCTATCTAATTTCTCATCGGTCTTTCTGCACTGTGCGTCTAAATTTTCCTTACTTACTTACTTTCCGTGTCCGGAACTAGACTTCAGACTTCCAAAAATCAGCAGCCAATATGACCTTGTCATTTGCCTCCCATAAATCATTCATTGTGCAGGGCTGGTCTAAATATGGACAGATAAGCAGGTGTTGAGGATCCTGGACAGAACGACACAGACGGAGAGTGTTCTCATTCTCTTTTAGGAAACCCCATTGCTGCAGGTTTGTCTTGCACTTTGGCACTTCTACCCTCATATGGTTTAGGGTTCTCCAGACTGTGTATGGTAGGTCTCCACCAGGCGCCAGTTCTTCTTTTACATCTTTATGGGGGTTTCTCAGGTCGATTTCCCACCTTTTCAAACGATTCTCTGCAGCCGACCCTTCCAGGTCTCGGGTACGTGACAGGAAACTCTTCCTCGAACAAAGCCGTCGGTCAGCAGGCTGGTGTCCATATAAAGGGTGACGCATGTCCGTCTCTTGCTTGGTTTTTTCGACTTCGGCAGCAATGTCACGTCGTATGTTGGGCGATGCGATCCCCATGATTAAGTACATCTTGTGCACTGGGGTTGGCCTCAAGCATCCAGTTACAATCCGTGCCATTTCATTCACCGCGACATCAACTTTTTTCGCGTGTGTTGATGCAGACCAAACTGGAGCGGCGTATTCCGCGGCTGACACACTGAGCGCAAGGGCTGAAGTTCTCAGGACTTTGGGTTTGCACCCCAGGATGCGCTGGTTAGTTTCCTGATGATGTTATTTCTAGTTGAGACTTTTTCCCTTGTGGCATTACAATGATGTTTATAGGTCAGTGTGCGATCCAACGTGACACCAAGATATTTGGGCGTTTTACAATGCTCGAGACGTTCACCTCTCCATATTATATTTAATTCACGATTTGCCTCCCTGTTCTTTAAATGGATTGCACAGACCTGCGTCTTGGAAGGGTTCGGCCTTAGGTGGTTTGCCTCATAATAGTGGGAGAGAGCTTCCAAGGTACTGGTTAATTTCTCCTCTACATCCATAAAATCGTTACCTTGGGCTGCAACTGCAGTGTCATCGCCATACATAAATTGGCGCGTGATGTTTGGCACTGGTTGGTAATTTGTATATATATTGGTTCAAATGGCTCTGAGCACTATGGGTCATCAGTCCCCTAGAACTTAGAACTACTTAAACCTAACTAACCTAAGGACATCACACACAGCCATGCCCGAGGCAGGATTCGAACCTGCGACCGTAGCAGTCGCGAGGTTCCGGACTGCGCGCCTAGAACCGCTAGACCACCGCGGCCGGCTGTATATATATTATACAGAGCTGGGGCGAGGACGCTTCCCTGAAGTAGGCCATTCCTCTGATTTCTCCACCTGTTCTTCTTGCCCTGGAGACAGACGAAAAATCTCCTATTATGCAGGAAACTACCTATCAGTGATGTTAAATGGTAATCTCTTGTCACATTATATACTTTTCTAAGGAGCCTCCGATGGTTTACTCATATGCAGCTGAAAGGTCTATGAATGCCACTCCCATGCTCTCTTTCCTCTCAAGCCCATCCTCGGTATGTTGGGTTAGGTTCAGGACTTGACCGGAGCACGATTTTCCTGGAACGGACTTCTGAGAAAATAAATTTTCCTTGATATCATTGTTGATTTCATCCATCTTCCTTGTCAATTGCGCGAGCGACCGCTCATCTGTCGCCGCAGTTCCTCCAGGACTTCGCGGTCTGCGCGAGTGCCCAGCTTTCTCTACCCGGTGATCGTTATGGTTAGATTCGTGTCCGGTTGGTCTTCTTACGGTGCTACCCCGACTTGCCCCAAACGTCAGAGGCCCAGTGTACCAACGTCTGGTTGGTACCGGACTATAATTCTCCTGCGGATTCAAATTAATTTTACTTCCACGGTACTCGAATTCAACTTCAGATTCGGAGTTGTCTCCTTCACCACTAGTATAACCATAACCTCTACCAACCAAGTTACCAGTGTCGGATCGTTCTGCCTGCATTTGCTCATGCTCAAAAGGAACTTTTGCAGCTACCAACATTCTATATTCCTCACTATGACCTTCCATTTTATATCACGATCCTGCGTTCACTCTTCCGCTTTGGTCTGGCTTCGCGTCCTCATGTACAAACGATTATTACCCCCAAAATAACTATTAACTAAACAAAACGCAGCACATAAAACACAAATCGAATCACAAAAGGAATTCAAATACAACCTACAGCAAAAGACAAGAAGAAGAGAAAAAAAAATTTTTTTTATGATGCAGCGAAAACTACACTTATGCACGATATTCGAAGCCCATGACATGCGTGATTTCTGTGTCACTGTCCCACCAATATTTCAAATATAGTTGTAGGTTACTCTCTCGCGTCAATACATATACAAGAAGATACAAACTACATAATATATCAAATATCCTGAAAAACAAAACAAAAAAATCACAACGATTCAGCAACAACACAAGAAATCATTTACCTTATATCGCACAATTTCTGCGTCAAACCTATCCCTTATTCAGTAGCGAGAGTTTCCAACACCACAACCAATAGCTGAAATTAGGGTCGCCTTTAACTAAAATTTAGAAAATATGACTACATGACAAATAATGCCTATTTATGAACAATCCTGGCAGCGGTCGCCATGTGTAAACTTATCAGTCCATCGCTGACATAGAAGACTGCAAACCTTCTTTCCTTCCCGTCTGGGAAAGCTGTGCAGTGACTAGAGTACATGTGACTAGAGTACTGGGACAAGGTAAATGCTAGCTACAATGAAGTCGATAATTCGATCGTAATATTGGCATTTTAATTTGATATTCCCCACAACTGACCAAATTTACAAAAAAAATGTGAATCTCTTTGTCCACCCACACACTCCTGAGAATGGCACATTAACAATTCGCAATTACGCGCCCCTATTAACGGCAGCTGCGTTGATAAATACTCGGCACCTCGCGAGGATAACATCTAAATCGAGAATATTAGGTGAGTTGTTGGAAGTGATGAGGCGTCGGTGAAAATCTCGCTTCTGAGCACACAAAGAGCTCTAACCGCAGAACTCAGCACGGAACACGCGTTGGTGCAATGCTGCGATACAGACCGTATATCTCCCTTCGAAGACGATGGCCAAGACGCCGTCTCCAAGTCCGTACCGCTCGATTGCTGAAGACGAAGTCCTCCTCCACAATTCTCTCGTCTCCCAAGCGTACGAAAACGCCGCGGAAGAATACTCAGTTTCGGCCAATGTCGAACGCTCTATCATCGCCGAATTCCCTCCACTGAGATCTACCCAATGATCGAGTAGGTCATAACGCCCCTAGGCAAACGAAATTCCCGTCTTCGCCACGTGTTGCCCAGCACAGGTGGCTCCGGATGCCTGGGCTGTCCCCAAAAGCTCCGTATTGTCCCGCGTTTCCGGTGAGCGCTACCTGCCGCCCACGGCGGCCCGGCGAGCTACGGCCATCTGCAGACTTTACATTGCACAATCCTCAACTTCCGATACTTTTCACCAACGCTTTAAGTTAGTGGCTCAATCCTGCAGACATGCAGGGAGTACTGCTCGAGAGTGCCTCATATTTATCATAATTCAATACAGTCATGATCTGATGCCCTTGCCAGTCCCTTTATTATTAATACTAATGTTGGTAAGCTAACGTGTAAGTGCCCATGTTCTGGCAGCTTACAGTGTGTCGTGCTTGGGTAGGTCGGCTGGATTAGAGCGACTCATATAATGTTTAGATTATTGGTACCCACGCAAATAGGGATGGCACTCCAGTGGTGGGGATGATTAAGTTTATCCGGTTGGACGCAAGATTTATGATGCTTCAGCGCGTGGTGCTGGGAATGTTATCATATGATTGGTTTCTTTTGACTACCACTCATGACGAGGATTGTCGTTAGTTCTTCCCTTTCGTTGCATGAAAAAAGAAAAAAAGAGCAATACATACATAAAAAACAACCACCTGATGTTCCTTTCTTGTTATAATTATTGGAAATTTAAATTTATTTTTAAAAAATCTCCGCTGCAGAGTGAAAATTTCACTCTGGAAACTTCACAGGAATTCTTGTGTCTGTCTGACGTTCACTGAGCTCTTTCTCATGTCTTCCATTTTCCTCTATCACACTTTCCAAGTACTAGACACTTTCCACCGTTTTTAATTGTTCAGCTCCAACCCTTGTTCCACACACTGAAAAGAAAAAGTTCAGACTTAATGTTCCTGATGAATTAGAGATTTACAATCACCTTTCTCTTAATGGTGATTTCATTCTCAATGAACAATTGCAGCTACGTAATAAAAACTTCCTTAACCGTATAAAGGTATTAGAGTCTCGGACCGGCACACGGTTTTAATCTGCCAGCAAGTTTCATATCAGCGCACACTCCGCCGCAGAGTAGAAATTTCATTCTGGCTGTGCAGAAATCATGTCTCCGCAATATCCATTTTCCAGGAGTGCCAGTCTTGCAAGTTCGCGGAAGAGGTTCTGTGAAGTTTGGAAGATAGGAGACGAGGTACTGCCTGAAGTAGAGCTGTGAGGAGAGGCTCTGAGTCGTGCTCGGGTATCTCAGTCGGTAGAGCACTTGCCCACGAAAGGCAAAGGTTCCAAGTTCGCGTCTAAGTCCCCCACAGAGTTTTAACCTGATAGGAAGTTTCGCATGGAGGCTCTAGTTAGATATGCATAAAATCTGCCAGTCATTCTCCTCACAATAGACGATATGTTATATAGTCTTCGTCTCTCCTTTTCATTCATTACATCGTAATTCGTTTTCACAAAAAAGTATTAATATTTTCTATTGCATTGTCCTGTATAAATTTTTATTTTGCATAATACTGGATGAAGGCTTGCAAGATGAGAACTTATACGTAATTTTTGTTAATGTAAACAGCTGATTTATTCGATTTTTGATAGATGGAGCGACTTGTTTTGTGCAGACGTTTTGGCATCTTCGGTCTGATGCCACGCCCAGTGCCTTTTCATCTTAGATCCCTTAGCGGCACAGAGTGTGCTACGTCATTTAGCTACATTTTTTACTGTCAATTACCATTGTTATGTAATTTTTGTATGGTTTCAAGTATGATTTTAAGAAGTTAATTTTTATGACGAGAGCATTTTGCTCAAGAACCTACTTTCATCCGTCACTATATGTGAGTATAGCCACCCGATAAGTCGATTCGGTATAAGAACAGTCTATTCTTGATTTCCCTCTACGTTAATGGTTTTGTTATCTCTATAGGTTTTGTAGTAAAGACATCCATAGTCATTGTCGAAATCAACAGAAGTTAAATCTCCTTGCTACTGCTTGGCTGTATTATACAAATCAAAAATACACTACTGGCCATTAAAATTGCTACACCACGAAGATGATGTGCTACAGACGCGAAATTTAACCGGCAGGAAGAAGATGCTGTGATATGTAATTGATTAGCTTTTCAGAGCATTCACACAAGGTTGGCGCCGGTGGCGACACCTACAACGTGCTGACATGAGGAAAGTTTCCAACCGATTTCTCATACACAACAGCAGTTGACCGGCGTTGCCTGGTGAAACGTTGTTGTGATGCCTCGTGTAAGGAGGAGAAATGCGTACCATCACGTTTCCGACTTTGGTAAAGGTCGGATTGTAGCCTAGCGCGATTTCGGTTTATCGTATCGCGACATTGCTGCTCGCGTTGGTCTAGATCTAATCACTGTTAGCAGAATAAGGAATCGGTGGGTTCAGGAGGGTAATACGGAACGCCGTGCTGGATCCCAACAGTATCGTATCCCTATCAGTCGAGATGACAGGCATCTTATCCGCATGAGTCAACAGATGGGGACGTTTGCAAGACAACAACCATCTGCACGAACAGTTCGACGATCTTTGCAGCAGCATGGACTATCAACTCGGAGACCATGGCCGCGGTTACCCTCGACGCTGCATCACAGACAGGAGTGCCTGCGATGGTGTACTCAACGACGAACCTGGGTGCACGAATGGCAAAACGTCGTTTTTTTCGGATGAATCCAGGTTCTGTTTACAGCATCATGATGGTCGCATCCGTGTTTGGTGACATCGCGGTGAATGCACATTGGAAACGTGTATTCGTCATCGTCATACTGGCGTATCACCCAGCGTGATGGTATGGGGTGCCATTGGTTATACGTCTCGGGCACCTCTTGTTCGCATTGACGGCACTTTGAACAGTGGACGTTACATATCAGATGTATTACGACCCGTGGCTCTACCCTTCATTCGATCCCTGCGAAACTCTATATTTCAGCAGGATAATGCACCACCGCATGTTGCCGGACCTGTACGGACCTTTCTGGATACAGAAAATGTTCGACTGCTGCCCTGGCCAGCACATTCTCCAGATTTCTCACGAACTGAAAACTTCTGGTCAATGGTGGCCGAGCAACTGCCTCGTCACAATACGCCAGTCACTACTCTTGATGAACTGCGGTATCGTGTTGAAGCTGCATGCGCAGCTGTACCTGTATACGCCATCCAAGCTCTGTTTGACTCAATGCCCAGGCGTATCAGGGCCGTTATAACGGCCTTAGGTGGCTGTTCTGGGTACTGATTTCTCAGGATCTATGCACCGAAATTGCGTGAAAATGTAATCACATGTCAGTTGTAGTATAATATATTTGTCCGATGAATACCCGTTTATCATCTGCATTTCTTCTTGGTGCAGCAATTTTAATGGCCAGTAGTGTAATAAAAGTATCTAATTTTATACACAAAGTTCTCGTGGACGCCTTACGACCCCTTCCAGGAAATTGATTTGGCATCCCAAATTTAATTTTCCCCTCTTTCTCATGCCTCTTACGAAAATATTAATAAGTACAATATACTGAGCATTATTTCGGTTCATTTGTAGAGTAAGTAACGCAAAAATTTAAAACTGAATGTAAATAAGAAAAATATTACCACTCTGGACCCCAAGTCCTTCGGATTACGGCCTGCATTCTTTCCGCGTGAAATCTACGTCAAAGTAAATGGCTCGTGCGTCACCCAATCCGCGCTAAGAACGCTACTTTTTAATTTAATGTCATTTATTTTACTTTCTCTCTGACAGCCGGCCAAGTCCTGCATATATCACGAATTTGAACGAAACCGGTGATGAGGAGTATGCGCGGTCCCGTTGCGAGCTGAACTCCCCTCCCTTCCCCTCGACTGCGACCCCTGGTACAATGGCGGTCGGACGCGGCGTCAGTTCAGTGCTCGTCGGGCCAGCGGCCAGTGACAGGAAAAGGCATGCCTCCGCTGGCGCTGCCTCTGCTGCTCGCAGCGGTCGCCGTGGCCGCGTGGCTCTGGGGGCAGCTGCGGCGCCCTCCGGGATACCCGCCAGGTAAGGCGCCACCTGCTTAATATACAGTCGTCCCAGCACTGGCGTCAGCACGAGTTTATGCTATAGGTGGCAAGATTCTAAAATTGCCATTGCTGATACCAGAAAATTTTCGAAATTCCTGTTGATTATTAACAAATATAACGAGCATAAATACCACTGACTAATCTCCTCAAATCGAAGAAACAGGAAACAAACTTTAAAAATCGTTGTTAAGTTTACACCGCGTATAACACTCTTTGCCTACAGAACTTCACATCTCATCATGTTGGTGTATTTGTTGGATTATTTTCATGTCTCTGGTTTTTCTTTCTTTTTTTTAAGTTGATTAACAAAAATTGGTTCAAATTGCTCTGATCACTATGGGACTTAACTGCTGAGGTCATCAGTCGCCTAGAACTTAGAACTACTTAAACCTAACTAACCTATGGACGTCACACACATCCATGCCCGAGGCAGGATTCGAACCTGCGACCGTAACGGTCGCGCGGTTCCAGACTGTAGCGCCTAGAACCGCTCGGCCACCCCGGCCGTCAGTTGACTAACATACTTTAAGAATGATAATTTCACTCTGCAGCGGAGTGTGCGCTTATATGGAACTTCCTGGCAGATTAAAACTGTGTGCCGGACCGAGGCCCGAACTCTCATTCTGGAAACATCCCCCAGGCTGTGACTAAGCCATGTCTCCGCAATATCCTTTCTTTCAGGAGTGCTTGTTCTGCAAGGTTCGTAGGAGAGCTTCTGTAAAGTTTGGAAGGTAGGAGACGAGGTACTGGCAGAAGTGAAGCTGTGAGGACGGGGCGTGAGTCGTGCTTAGGTAGCTCAGCTGGTAGAGCACTTGACCGCGAAAGGCAAAGATCCCGAGTTCGAGTCTCCGTCCGGCACACAGTTTTAATCTGCCAGGAAGTTTTAACATACTTTAAGTTTAGTCACACGTGTTTTTAAAAGCTTCCTTTTTTGTTTCTTTGGGTAATATTACTCAGGTCAGGATTCGACGTGATGAATGTGAAAGATTTCCCAAAACAATCAAAAATAGTCCAGTGCTGTGTTGCATCCCATGGAATTTGACAAGAGCCAGTTTCTCGAAGTGTTCTCCACCTTGATTTTTAGGTCCTTTGTTTCTAACTTTTAGGGCACAAAATGGTATTTTCTATTTCAGCTGATCCACTTGGTTCCGTAGGTGGAGTACATACGGGCACACCTGCGTTACCGTATAGCAATGTAATGTTCTTCGGAGTCTACTTCAGTCACTCTGCGTTCGTAAAACAATGTTGCTTCCTGAAGTCGCGACGGGTCTCTTTCACCACAGACAAATGGTAAATTACTGTTGTGTTTAAGTTGTCCAGTAGTAGAAAGAGGTGGGGGTGCCCTTGGGGGAATTTTGGAGCGACGTTTTTCAAGTACATATACATCTACATGATTACTCTGCAATTCACATTTAAGTATATATGACGGTAGTATCTGTTCCCGAAAGAACAGTTACCGTGGATGACCAAGCGGCTTTGCTAGAAAAGCTGCATGGTCATCCACGGTAACTGTTCTTTCGGGAATAGATACTACCGTCATATATAATTAAAATGTGGCTTCCCGGCCATTGACCTTCTTGTGCGAACGCACACGCTATGCCCGAACTCGTACGGGACTTGGTAGATTAATCTGCCACGAGTAATGAGTATGATGGGCAAACATCTATTAGGCGCACTACGAATGTAGTGGTGTGGACATGTTGGGAATGTGGACCTCACAGCGAGCGTGCAAGGGCTAAGTCCCTGCAGACGCACTATCCTCTGTGCCCGCGGTGGCTCAGATCGATAGAGCGTCTGCCATGTAAGCAGGATATCCCGGGTTCGAGTCCCGGTCGGGGCACACATTTTCAACATGTCCGCAATGAAGTACATCAACGCCTGTTTGCAGCTAGGGTGTCCATTTAATTATCATTTCAAATTTAAGTGCTTGGCAGAGGGTTCATAGAACCACAATCATACTATCTCTCTACCATTCCACTCCCGAACAGCGCGCGGGAAAAACGAACACCTAAACCTTTCTGTTCTTTTTCTGATTTCTCTTATTTTATTTTGATGATCATTCCTACGTATGTAGGTTGGGCTCAACAACATATTTTCACATTCGGAAGAGAAAGTTGGTGACTGAAATTTCGTAAATAGATCTCGCCGCGACCAAAAACGTCTTTACTTTAATGACTTCCATCCCAACTCGCGTATCATATCTGCCACACTCTCTCCCCTATTACGTGATAATACAAAACGAGCTGCCCTTTTTTGCACCCTTTCGATGTCCTCCGTCTATCCCACCTGGTAAGGATCCCACACCGCGCAGCAATATTCTAACAGAGGACGAACGAGTGTAGTGTAATCTGTCTCTTTAGTGGACTTGTTGCATCTTCTAAGTGTCCTGCCAATGAAACGGAACCTTTGGCTGACCTTCCCCACAATTTTATCTGTGTGGTCCTTCCAACTCAAGTTGTTCGTTATTTTAACACTCAGGTACTTAATTGAATTGACAGCCTTGAGAATTGTACTATTTATCGAGTAATCGAATTCCAACGGATTTCTTTTGGAACTCATGTGGATCACCTCACACTTTTCGTTATTTAGCGTCAACTACCACCTGCCACACCATACAGCAATCTTTTCTAAATCGCTTTGCAACTGATACTGGTCTTCGGATGACCTTACTAGACGGTAAATTACAGCATCATCTGCGAACAACCTAAGAGAACTGCTCAGATTGTCACCCAGGTCATTTGTATAGATCAGGAACAGCAGCATATCTTCACGCTGGGAATAGCCGCCGGAAATTGCGGGCCAGCGTGTTAGAATGTGAGCTCGAAAAGGTGTCTGTGGGGAAGGGACAGAATGATCCGGCTGGCATAAAACCGCCTTGAATACAGGGAAACGCTGAAATTATCGCTGTCTCAAAGAAAAGACATCATTTCTCGTGAGCAGCCTGTGTGAGAAGTCGTACCTCAGATTACAGGGGGCCAAGTGCCTCCTTGCGAACACCTATGGGCCCAGAAGAGACGACGTACACGTCTTCCATATGTCGGTTCCTGACAAATAAAGGGCGGATAATCCTTATTTCTGTACGACAGCTACAATATATCAGCCTTTCTGCATGAGATATGTAAATAGAGGCCGCGCCTTTAGCTGAATGACCCAGCCGCATGTGACTGCCATGCAGCGGCCCCGGGTTTGTTCCCGGTCGGGTCGCGGCCATCGACGCCATACTATTATTTTGGCCAGGGAACAATCGAAAAAATAACAGATAGGTGCACAAATTCAACACGACCAATCGAGGTGGCTCCGAGTTCCACTTCGAGCGCAAAGCGGAAAGGTTCTTGTTTATTTCACTTGCCGCAGCATCGCTTGTGTGAGGTTCCCCTCGTTAGTACTGTCCTGTGTGCAGAGTGAGTCGTAGCTCCTCCGCTCCGCCTTACAGTCTGTTTAGTCTTCGTCTACTTGCAGCGCCGCCGGCCGCTCCGCTATGGCTACCGTGGTTTCCACGTGTACTCCACGAAAAGGTACTGTGAGCTTTACTTCCGATAAAACAACGCGACACGTGCAGCCCGACTCCCTAGAAATCCACGATTGGCTTGTCGACACATTTCATGTGAACTCTGATCAGGTCAACACCGCTTACTTTGATGCAGACGAGCACGTGTTTTACGTGAAATTTATGGATCCCCTTCACCTTGAAAGATTGCTGTCGCGACATGGTTCTCAAGTGCCGCTCAAGCATCGCGATAATTCCATTAGTATGGTGTCACACACAGATGCTGGAATTGACTATACCAATGTTCGGGTGTTCAACCTCCCGCCGGAAGATGATAATAACCTTGTTAAGGACATATTGATTCCTTATGGTAATGTGGAAAAAGTCCGTCGTGAATGCTGGTCTACTCAACGCAGATTACAGTGTTATAGTGGAATTCGTTCCGTGGAAATGCATACCAAACACAATATTCCTTCACATTTACAAGTGCGTGGTTACCGCATTCGTGTCATACATACTGGTCGAGAGGGAACTGCTTCCTAAGTATTGAAAGTGGACACGTTCGGTCTAATTGCCCGCGGAGGGTTTTTGTATTAAAGCCGTCATTGATGGTTGCTGATTTTGTTCCTTCCACTTCCGCCGACGGACCTACTTATGCTTCGGACCATAACGAACAAAAAGTCAATTCTGATGTGTCAATGAATTTCCGCCTTGACCTCCGCAACAAGTTCAGAATCCTATTGCCCCAAGGAGAGAACCTGTAACGGCGACAAACAAGCGACGTCGCACTCAAGATGGTGATGGTGAGGATTTGGCTGTGTCTTCTGTGCCAATCCCCTCCGCATCCATTGTGTCCCCTGCTCCTTTCTAATCTATGCTCTGTCCGTGGTACGGTGAGTGGCGAAGAAGTTATCTCCAGCATCCCTCCTGCTCGCGAAATGGCTCCTTCTGAGCTGCCTGTGTGTGGAGAGGGAGCGGATACCCTCTCTCGTCTCTGCGTCCTCTGTTACAGTCTGCGACGATGCAATGTCTTCCTGCTCCTTCTTCTTCAGATGCCGACGGTTTCCTGAATTTGCCGACTACAGCAACTCCCGAGGAGAATCAAATTAGCGACCATGTTATCACCTGTTCCATTGGAGGTTCCACAGAATGCTTCCGCCAGGGACTGGAACTGTATTACATGACCTCTCCGAGACCTCCATCTGATGAGGCCACCATGCCACGCAGCCGACAGCGTATACAAGCTGACCGTGCGGTGGCGCGTGAGGTACCTAAGGAAAAAGGTTGCGATGGTGGGGGTTCTGGTCCCCCCGATGTTTGATTCCTCTGTGGATTCCGCAATGGACTTTCACTCTCATCTGTCTACCTAATTCTGCGCGGACATTCCGTACATCCCTGTATAACTGTGATCATTGACCCAAACCTACATGTTCCTTTGTTTAAATGTTAATCGTGTGGAATCAGATCTGAGATCGCCTTCGCTGCATCAGTTCATTTATGATTCATGTGCGGACATACTCTTCTTACAGGAGGTGTTATTTAGGACTTTCTCCTTACCTGGTTTTCATGTGATCATTAATGTAGCACCCGAATTTTATACGGGACCGCCTTATTCTTTCGCGAATTCATTCCTGTTGCTGAGGTGGAAATGTTGGATTCTGCCAGGGGCATAGGTTGTCAACTTTTTAATCTTTCCTTGGTTCTTTTATATACTCCTTCTGGCACTGGAGGCGCAGTGGATCTTTCGCGTTTTTATAAAGAGGATATTGTTTATTGATTGCGTAAGGGTCCACCGGGTATACTGTTGGTTGGTGATTTTAACTGTGTGTTGCGTCTTACAGGTCAGTCTCCAAATTTTAGTTTCTGTCGCCAATTACATGAACTGATCCGCTCTTTACACTTGCAAGGCGGCTCGATATGTAAATACCCGTCGTTAGTTAAATTTACCAACTTTACTGCGACTTCTAGTAGCCGGTTAGATAGGTTTTGCTTATCAGACTGCCTGCGCGATTGCATTCTTAATGTTGAAGTCGTCTTAGCTTCCTTTACGGATCATTGTGCAGTGACTACAACCCTCAATCTTGCACGGCAACCAGTCAAATTGTTTCGCACTCCGTGGATGTTAAACGTCGCTCACCTAGCTGACCCCTGTCTCGATGGCATGATGCGAGCCGTGTGGGAGCGAACTCTATGGTCCACTGGGAAGTACTCTTCCTTCCTTGACTGGTGGACACAGCTGGCAAAACCTAGGCTCAGACAAACTTTGGTACTTTTCTGTGCCGCCAAAGCGCGAGGCTTTCGGAAAACTTACGAATATTACTATTCCATCCTACGTGAACTTTATGATGGTGCGGATCACGCCCCTCTGCGAATTGCGAATGTTAGGCGTGAAAGGTAAATTTGTTGACCTTGAAAAGAATACAAATGGAAGGTTGGTGACGAAAGAACTGACTTCCCTATATCATTTGCTTCGGCGTAAGACCCGTCGCCGATGCGCTTGTATTCATTCTCCCACGACAAATAATGAACATATCGTATCGGAGCAAGCTGATCTAGTGCATGTCTTACACCAGTAGTATGTGGACATCTACGACATCGATAAGTCCAGTGCAACCTCTTGCGACCCACTAGTCAGCATCTTGGATATGGCAATTACACCTAAACATAATGAAACGCCCTTAGCTGCCTTTCAGACTCAGGAAGTTTAAAAACTTATTGTGAGATCGCCTTCTCAAAAGTGTCTGGGTCTGCATGGAATTCCCAAGGAATTTTACGTGCGCTTTTGTTTGTTGTTGGGTGCTACTTTTACATATCTCTTGAATGAAGTGTTACAGGGTAGGGTTCAAAGTGGGAAAAATTGAATAATCCCGAAACGCCCTGGACCTGCTTTCCCTGATAGCTTTCGCCCAATTACTTTGTTAAACTTTGATTATAAGACTGTGGCAAGGGCAGTTAATAGTAGGATGTCGGCTCCGACGAGGACGATTGTTGCAAAACATCAAAGATGCGTACCCGGTCGTACCATTCTTATCCCTATAGTCGAGTGTCGTGACGTGGTTTCGGTTGCTGCTGTAACGTCCGTTCCTTGTTCCCTTGATTTCCTAGACGTTGATTAGGCATTTGATAGTGTTAATCACGACTTTTTGCTTCAAATTCTGCAGGCAGTTGGTATTACTGTTGATTCATAGCGAGTGCTCTTAAATCTGTTTACGGGTACTTCAGCTTCGGTGGTTATTAATGGCCAACTGACGCCCCGGATAATTATCCATCGGGGAGTGCCGCAAGGATGCCCGCTGTCAATGACTTTGTTTGTGTTATCTCTGGAGCCCCTACTTCGGATGCTAGCATCTCAGGTGAAAGGTTGCACGCTTTCCGGAGGAACTATAGCTGTTCGTGCTTACGTGGATGACGTGATGGTTCTGCTCCGCAATTCTGCGGAGATACCTCAACTGAAGGCTGTAATCGATGATTATTGTCAGAGTTCAGGTGCACTACTCAATGAAGGTAAATGCAGGCTTCTTCCTTTGCGAGTTTTGATGAGGCCGTTGTTCCATATGCAACTGCAGTGGATCGGCATACGTATCTCGGTATCATCACTGACGTTGTCCACTCGAAATGGCGACACTCAGCTGGAAGTCTGTTACGGAAAAAAATCAGGGAGCGGTACTAGAACATGAAAGGCGTTCTCTTATTCTGCTCCAGAGAGTACGAATACTGGATACTTACGTGTTATGCAATGCTTATTTCGTGGCCCAAGTTTACCCGCTTCCCTAGATGATGGCGAAGAAACTACAGCAATTGTCTGGTCGTTTCTTATCCATATGCAACTGCAGTGGATCGGCATACGTATCTCGGTATCATCACTGACGTTGTCCACTCGAAATGGCGACACTCAGCTGGAAGTCTGTTACGGAAAAAAATCAGGGAGCGGTACTAGAACATGAAAGGCGTTCTCTTATTCTGCTCCAGAGAGTACGAATACTGGATACTTACGTGTTATGCAATGCTTATTTCGTGGCCCAAGTTTACCCGCTTCCCTAGATGATGGCGAAGAAACTACAGCAATTGTCTGGTCGTTTCTTATGGAAAAGACACGTTGTTGTTGTTGTGGTCTTCAGTCCAGAGATTGGTTTGATACAGCTTTCCATGCTACTCTATCCTGTGCAAGCTTCTTCATCTCCCAGTATCTACTGCAACCTACATCCTTCTGAATCTGTTTCGTGTATTCATCTCTTGGTCTCCCTCTACGATATTTACCCTCCACGCAGCCCTCCAATACTAAATTGGTGATCCCTTGATGCCTCAGAACATGTCTTACCAACCGATCCCTTCTTCTAGTCAAGTTGTGCCACACATTTCTCTTCTCCCCAATTCTGTTCAACACCTCCTCATTAGTTATGTGATCTACCTATCTAATCTTCAGCATTCTTGTGTAGCACCACTATTCGAAAGCTTCTATTCTCTTCTTGTCTAAACTATTTATCGTCCACGTTTCACTTTCATACTTGGCTACACTCCATACAAATACTTTCAGAAACGACTTCCGGACACTTAAATGTATACTCGATGTTAAAAAAATTCTCCTCTTCAGAAACGCTTTCCTTGCCATTGCCAGTCTACATTTTATATCCTCTCCACTTCGACCATCATCAGTTATTTCGCTCCCCAAATAGCAAAACTCATTTACTACTTTAAGCGTCTCATTTCCTAATCTAATTGCCGCAGCATCACCAGACTTAATTCGACTACATTCCATTATCCTCGTTTTGCTTTTGTTGATGTTCATCTTATATCCTCCTTTCAACACACTGTCCATTCCGTTCAGCTGCTCTTCCAGGTCCTTTACTGTCTCTGACAGAATTACAATGTCATCGGCGAGCCTCAAAGTTTTTATTTCGTCTCCATGGATTTTAATTCCTACTCCGAATTTTTCTTTTATTTCCTTTACTGCTTGCTCAATATACAGATGAAATAACATCGGGGATAGGCTACAACCCTGTCTCACTCCCTACCCAATCACTGCTTCCCTTTCATGCCCCTAGACTCTTATAACTGCCATCTGGTTTCTGTACAAATTGTAAATAGACTTTCGCTCCCTGCATTTTACCCCGGCCACCTTCATAATTTGAAAGAGAGTATTCCAGTCAACATTGTCAAAATCTTTCTCTAAGTTTACAAATGCTAGAAACGTAGGTTTGCGTTTCCTTAATCTATTTTCTAAGATAAGCCGTAGAGTCAGTATTGCCTCATGTGTTGCAACCTTTCTACGGAATGCAAACTGATCGTCCCCTATGTCGGCTTCTAGAAGTTTTTCCATTCGTCTGTAAAGAATTCGTGTTAGTATTTTGCAGCTGTGGCTTATTAAACTGATAGTTCGGTAATTTTCACATCTGTCAACAGCTGCTATATTTGGGATTGGAATTATTATATTCTTCTTGAAGTCTGAGGGTATTTCTCCTGTCTCATACATCTTGCTCACCAGATGGTAGAGTTTTGTCAGGGCTGGCTCTCCCAAGGCTATCAGTACTTCTAATGGAATGTTGTCTACTCCCGGGGCCTTGTTTCGGCCTATGTGTTTCAGTGCTCTGTCAAACTCTTCACACAGTATCATATCTCCCATTTTATCTTCATCTACATCTTCTGCGATTTCCATAATATTGTCCTCAAGAACATCACCCTTGAATAGACCCTCTATATACTCCTTCCGCCTTTCTGCTTTCCCTTCTTTGCTTAGAACTGGGTTTCCATCTGAGCTCTTTATATTCATGCAAGTGGTTCTGTTTCCTCCAAAACTCTTTATAATTTTCCTATAGGCAGTATCTATCTTATCCCTAGTGATATACACCTCTACATACTTACACTTGTCCTTGGAAAAGACATATCTTTCGCTGCCGGTATGAGTTAGTCACGAAGCCTCATTCCTTTGGGGGCTGGGTCTGGCTGACATACGTAGCAACAGGCATATGCTGTATGTGCGATGTACTGTTTTGATGATGGCTCACGAAATTCGCACATTCAGGTCTCGTTTATATCACCGTGTTCATCCTGCTAGTCTTGAACCCCCTATTGATATTTGTCGCATAAATTGATGGGCTTATTTCAATAGTGGCACAAGTCAATTTTTGTTCATTTTGAGATACAAAGTCCTAAAGTTAAATGAGTACTGAAAAATCTGCGGTTGAGGCACCAGAAATATTCAAGTATATCGCTTCTTGCTAGTGATGAACCTTTCTTTCTGTTTGTTTGGAGCATTAATTTCAGAAGCATTATAGACTGAAAAGTGGAGGTAATGGACTTGTACCACTATTGTAATAAGTCCTTCAGTTATAAATAGAAACACATTCGTGACTTCTATCTTGCGGTGTGCTATTTAAGGGCTGACAGTTTATGGAGACCCGTCCTCACCATGAAATTCCTACACTCGTTGGAAAGCAGTCCCTTGCCCGCACCTCACTGAAAGAGAATAGCTGCAAACAAGCTGGACGACGGTTTGGTTCAATATCAGTCTTCTGATTTTGCCGATGCGCGTAGCGTCCTCTTGGTATAAGGTAGTAAGTAACTTGATTACAACGAAAGAGCGACTTTTCCGTATTTGGCTCAGCAACACCGATTTATGCAGTCGTTGTACGTCTACAGATACGATACGACATCGCTTTATTTGTGGAGGTCATATGGGAAATTGGTCTTGGATTAGGACGAAATTGGCCTTCCTTACTCGATCTTCTGAGACTTAATACAGTACGGACATCATATTGCGCCCAGATTCTTCCTTCTTTCCACGGTCAAGAACCCATACCGTTATGTGGTTGCTCGGACTCTTCGTTCATTATGTTGTAGAAGGCGAGGGGGAAGATCACATGAACTTCATGCAGTACATGATCACTGCCTACTGTTGCTAATGCCTCTATACCGAGACCTCTTCGCCAACATGTTGAATCTTGTTTTCCATCGGCAAGGTGTTGGTTAATTTCATTTTTCTGATTATAGGTGTTTTATTGTTATGTATGTTTCCCGTCTGATTTGCTTCGGCTTGTCCTCTCCTAGTTTACCTGCTGGTTTTGTTTTGTATTTTGACTCAGTATCGCTCCATTTCTATTGTAAAATGTGTATAGATGAAGTATATGTACACATAGGCGTATACAATCCTTGAAATGAGCTTGGAATTTTTCTTAGTTTGCTATTTCGAATATAATCTGATCTCCTTGTCCTTCTTCCTTTAGATTCTATATAAAAAATATCACAAACATTTTAAAAACTAAATAAATACAACAAAAAATAAAAAAACTTATAAAAAATTGTATATACATATCATGAGAGCTTGGCGGTGCCTTTTCGGCTATGTCCTATTTTTTCCCTTTCTCCTTTTATTATTCTTTTGTTATCACAATAAATTGTTTCTCCCATATGTAGCTCATATTACATGATGATCTGACCATGTCTATTGAAGTTTCATGATAGTACCAATTACGCTGATAATAGAAAAAGAATGGTTAACACTCTGGACTCTCATTCGCGAAGACGACGGTTCAAAACGCCATCCAGCCGCCGAGATGAAGGTTCTCCGTGACTCACGCAAGTTACTCCAGGCAAATGGCTCGACGGTTTCTGTGAGAGAGTACCGCCGATTTCCTTCTCAATCCTGACTCATTCAGAGTCCTTGCTCCGTCTTTAACGACCTCGATGTGAACGAGACGAAAATTGTGATACTTCCTGAGGTATTATTGAGGAGAAGAAGTATCTCTCAAAGAAGCGATATGGGTGAAGGAAATAACATTCGAAAGAAAAATAGTTCACTTTATTCCACAAACGATATATTCCAAATATTTGATGCAGGGCGATATGTTAGTTTATTGCGTTTTCTTATATTTCAGAAACGTGTGCAACACAATGCCACTATGTCATTTACCAGCGTGGTGCAGTAACTTTGCTTATTTTTCCAATTGTTTCTGGTATACGTGTTAAAATCGAGAAAAGAAGGAAACGTATTTTAAAGAGAAATCGTGACTGTAATATTTGTCTTGAGTAGTTAGGTACGATTCGCAGTGCCGTGCCTTTGTTGTGAAGAAAAATGGCTCTGAGCACTATGGGACTTAACATCTGTGGTCATCAGTCCCCTAGAACTTAGAACTACTTAAACCTAACTAACCGAAGGACATCACATACACCCATGCCCGAGGCAGGATTCGAATCTGCGACCGTAACAATCGCGCGGTTCCGGACTGCGCGCCTGGAACCGCTAGACCACCGCGACCGGCTGTTGTGAAGAGGAGCGATGCAATTTTCCTTCGGTCATGCATGCATGTCCGAAGAAACAGGTACTGAGGCAACTTCAGCTGTCATGAAATGTATTCGCAGTTGCGAATACGAACAACTATAAGGTGTGTAAAGGAACTGGGGGTCCGGATTTCCCGCTTTACTCGAGCGGTCGCCTTAACCGCTTTGGCTATCCCTGCACGACCCACGGTCGAACCCAAACCTCCATACCTCGTCGTTCCTGCATAAAAACTGGTACTGGTACACATATTATGTAATTTCCACAAAGGGAAGCTCATTTCAATTGAAAGCTGCTGTCTAGTATCGGCGGATGAATACGAAAAAAAAGTGTGTGAAATCTTATGGGACTTAACTGCTAACGTCATCAGTCCCCAAGCTTACACACTATTTAACCTAAATATTCCTAAGGACAAACACACACACTCATGTCCGAGAGAAGACTCGAACCTCCGCCGGGACCAACCGCACAGTACATGGCTGCAGCGCCTAGACCGCTCGGCTAATCCCACGCAGGTAAATACGATATTGCTATGCGTGTGTCCTAACAGAAATTCGGGTTCGAGTCCAGATCCGGCACAAATTTTCACTGTCATCATTCTATTGGTTGTTCGTATTCGTAATTGCGAATACAGTTCATGTATTTAATAGTTAGCATCACACTTAGAAATCTTTTCATCCAGATTTCTTTTCCCGAGGTCATTATTTGTGTCACCAAACTTAATTCTGTTTACAAGTACCAATAAAGACGATGCAACAAGTGTTTCTTGCTAAACAGTAGTCTGGTAACAATTTTTTTTTTTTCAAAGCAGAAAGCCAACCTTCCGCTGAACTGCCAGATGCTACCGTTCACAGGTGCATTCTGTACTCTAACACGACGTTCGGTTATAATTCGTCTCAAGGTACTTAGAGTAACTCGTCTAGTTTTTTTTCCCTTGCCGAAGCAAGAAAAGCTTCAATTCAGCTAATAGCTGTCAAGCCAAACGAGGGCAACTAGGAACCAAAGCAATGTCAGCATTTGGCCCGTGCCACATCAAGAATTTCGCGTACGAGTCTATGTGAAGCTGAGACGTTTTGCTCACAAGAATCATACTGTATCGCGAACTTCAGTTTGGAATACGTTTCAGCTGCTGCGCAGTTCCGATGGAACACTGTGATACACCTGTTATCCGTACCGCAGCAGAACTGTACCTGCAGGTAACCACAAATATGTGCGCTCTTCTGACAGCGTGTCATTCCTGTTGCCTAATGGTCCTAGGCTGGGATGATACAGGGTGACAATTATCGAACTATATGAAATAAAATCATCCTAACTTCCGAACGGTTTGCGTTCAAACTGCACGGTTGGCCGCGGGGCAGCATGGGAATTTGGTTTAGCGACGAAACCCACTTTCATTTGGATGGGTTCGTTAATAAGCAAAATTGGTGCATCCGGGGGACTGAGAATCCGCAATTCGCTATGGAGAAATCTCTTCTCCCTCCATAATTCACTCTGTGGTGTGCAATGTACAGCCATGGAATAATCTGTGTGATATTCCTTGACGGCACGGTGATTACCGAACGGTACGTGGAGGTGTTGGAAGTTGGTATCATCTCCAATTTGCAGAGAGACCCTAATTTCTACAAGACGTGGTTCATGCAAGACAAGCTTGAACCCATCGAAACGGGAAAGATTTTTATGTCCTGGAGGAGCACTTCGGGGACTGCATTCTGGATCTGGAGCATCCAGAGGCCACTGGCATGGGCCACGATTGACCGCCATATTCTCCGGATCTGAACGCATGCGACTCCTTTTGCTGGGACTGTATTAAAGACATGGTGTACAGTAATAACCCCAGAAACATTGCTGAGATGAAAATAGCCTTCAGGAGGTCATCGACAGCATCGATATTCCGACACTTCAGCTGGTCATGCACGAGTCTGTGCCACATCATCGCTGTTGATAGAAGGCATATTCAACGTGTCATAACCTAAATACGAGTATCTGTAGTGACGTTTGCATGGTGAATAAAGTGTGTACACCCCTTGGCAGTGATCATGGAAAGATAGGGTAGAAAAAAACCGGGCACCGGACTGGCACGTGGCACTAGCTAGAGGGAAGACCGTCATGTTTGGCGTATGGCTGCGCTGCATCGTAATCCGTCTGCAGGAGCAATTCGAGCAGCAGATGACACCACAGTGACACAATGAACTGTTACAAATCGGCTATTTAAAGGAGAGCTTCAAGCCAGACGCCCCGAAGCGTGCATGCCATTCACCCCAATTGAGTACCAGGAAACTCTTGTAGCTGTAGATGTAGGGAACATGCAGCAGTCCTCAGAAGTTAGGAGGCCTATGTCAGTTGCAAAGTCTAACAGAAAGAAGAAGGTTCTGCTGCTAGGTAATTCGCACGGTAGAGGTGTGGGCCAGCAATTGCAGGAAGTGTTGGGGAGTGATTACCAGGTCACCAGCATTGTGAAGCCTAGTGCAGGGTTGGCTCAGGTGACTGACAGCATAGTGGAGTTATATAGGAAATTTACGGAGTAACAGGTAGTAATATTGGGTGGTGCAGGGAACAGTTTTGATAGGGACGGGGAATATCATGTTGGTGATGACCTGGTAAAGATAGCTACTCAAACTGATGGCATTAATTTGGTGCAACTGTTTCAGCATCATGATCGGCCTCATCTTAATGCGGCTGTTAGGCGCGTTAACATGGGCTGGAGAAGGTGCTGATGACAGAGGGCATGGGTCACATATCAGTGGTGCCAGTTGTGTCTATCAGTAGATCGCGTTTCACTAGGCATGGCCTGCACCTCAGTAGGTATGGGAAAAGGGGGGCGGGGCTGCAAAGCTTATAGTTGACAGTGTACTAGGTGGTGGTGAGATCACTCAAGGAAAAATTCCTGTAGTAATTGGTGTTAGAGCTGCACCATTTTTAGATTGAAGTCAGCTGATTGGTATACCTGCCTAAAGAAAGTCCCTCTAGCTATGGGCTCACCTTCAGAATTAGCATATTTCATCAGAATATAAGAGGTATTAGAGATAAAATTAGTGATCTGCTTATAGATGTTGACTCTGAAATTATTGGTATGTGAGAGCACCACTTCAATAATTTGACAGTTCAGAGGCTTCCTTTACCAGGATACAGATTAGCTGTCTGTGTTTCAAGGAGTTCCTTGCGGGGTGGGGGAGTGGGTATGTACGTAAAAAAGAGTATTCCATTTGAGTCCAGAGACGTATCACGGAACTTCACTACCAGATGGGCATTCATGGCCTTTCAGAACATGATGCACAAATTTTAACACTAAATGGCTTTTCTACTCAAAAAAATGTCACGTACAATTACAAACTATGTAGGAAAGTTAATCCAACATCAATAGAGAGCTTTTAAACCTTGTCAAGGAACAAGGGTGGCAGGATGTTTATAAGGCCAATAACATAGATGATAAATATAATGCTTTCCTTAACACATTTCTCAAGCACTTTGAGAGTTGTTTTCCATTAGAACGTTCTAAAAAGGATATCCTGTAGAACAAAGCGGGAATTATATCAAAATGTTAGAAACAGTCACAATCAAACTACAGTAGCCCATTACAAACGGTGCTGTAAGGTGCTTAAAAATGTTGGTAGGAAGGCAAAGAGTATGTGGTATGCAAGTACAATAGCTACTTCACAGGATAAAATTAAAACCATATGGTGTCTTATCAGCAGCACAAGTTCGACGATATAAAGTCAGTTCGTAGTAAAAGTATTTCTGTTACTGATAAATCAGATATATGTACAGTATTTAAGAAATATTTTCTGAACATTGCTGGTGAATTAAATAAAATTATTAGTTTCTACAGGGAATCATATAACTTTCTTGGCAAATGCCTTTCCGAGATTGAATGTCTGAAATACTCCTCTGTGATACAGACAAGGGATAGATTGAGTCAATAATTAAATCACTGAAGACTAAGGACTCTCATGAATATGATGGAGTGCCTAGCAGAATATAAAGTACTGCGCTGCACATGTTAGCCCTGTATTTAGCAATACTTGTAATTTTTCCTTTGGGAATGTTCAGTTTCCTGGACGATTAATGTACTCAGTAGTAAAGCCGCTTCATAAAATGGAAGAAAGGAATGATGTAGACAATTTTAGACCTATTTCTATGCCATCAGAGTTTGCTAAAGTTATTGAAAGGTTGTTTATGTAACGATAATTGACCATTTTATATCACATGATTTGCTATCAAATGTACAGTTCGGATTTTGGAGGCGTTTAACAACAGAAAATGCTATACTGTCTGTTCTCTGTGAGGTAGAGGACGGGTTAAACAAAAGATTTCGAACACTAGGTTTTTTTTGTTTGTTTGTTTTAACTAAGGCGTTTGATCCTGTTGACCACAAAATATTTCTCCGCAAGTTGGACCATTACAGAATATGGGGAGTAGCTCACAATTGGTTCACCTCTTACTTTAGCAACAGACAGCAGAAGATCATTATTCACAATGTTGAGAATGGCTGCGATTTGAGGTCTGAGTCGGGTACTGTCAAGTGGGGGGTGCCCCAGGGATCAGTGTTGGGACTACTCCTGTTCCTTGTTTATATAAATGATATGCCCTGTAGTATTACAGGTAACTCTAAAATATTTCTGTTTGTGGACGACCCTAGCTTAGTAGTAAAGGATGTTGTGTGCATCATTGGCTCAGTTCGAAATAGTGCAGTTGATGACCTAAGTTCATGGCTTGTAAAAAATAAACTAACGCTAAATCACAGTAAGACTCAGTTTTTATAGTTTCTAACACACAATTCAACAAATCCTGACCTTTTAATTTCACAGAATGGGCACATGATTAGTGAAACTGAACTGTTCAAAGTTCTAGGTGTTCACATAGATAGTAAACTGTCGTGGAAAGCCCACGTTCAGGATCTTGTTCAGAGACTTCATGCGGCCACTTTTGCTGTTTGAACGGTATCTGAAGTGAGTGATCGTTCGACACGAAAATTAGTCTACTTTGATTATTTTCGTTCGCTTAAGTCGTATGGTACTATATATTGGGGTGACGCTTCCCACTGTAAAAGGATATTTTTGGCTCAGTAACGGGAGTTTCGAGCAATAAGTGGTGTAAGTTCACGAACATCTTGTCGACCCCTGTTCACGAGTCTGGGTATTTTGACGTTGGCCTCTCAATATATATATTCCTTACTGTCATTTCTTGTCAACAATATTAGCTTATTCACAAGAATAAGCAACTTTTCCTTAGTTAATACTCGGCAGAAATCAAACCTGCATTTGGATCGGGCATCTTTAACTCTTGTGCAGAAAGGTGTGCAGTATGCAGCTTCGTCCATTTTCAATAAGCTACCACGCGAATTCAAAAATCTTAGCAGTAAACACGCGCTATCAGAACGAAACGGAAGAGTTTCCTCATGGGTCACTCCTTCTATTCTCTCGAGGAGTTCCTTGAAAAATTAAGCCGATTAATGTTGTATTGTTGACTGCGTTTAGTTAAACTTATGGACCGAATTTTTATCTGTTATTACTTCTATGTTGTAATTTCATTTACTGACACGTTCCATGACCTTGGAGATTTCCTCCTCAATTTCTCAATTTGGTTCTACGGAACTTGACGTGTAAATAAAAAGTAAATAAAAATCACCATTTGGAGGGTGGAGTTGAGGTCAGTTGTGTTTTCTGATGAATTCCCGTTCTGCCTGGTTGCCATTGACGGCCTGTAACTAATGTTTTTCATATAGCGCAATAAAGGTCACCCTGTAGGTGTGACTTACTTCCTTAGGTCCCTACATATACGGCTGTTCCGACCAGCAACATTAACAATCGCCTTTCAACAGAATTTAACAACGAAGCGAACACTACGGGAGCGACAGTGCTGATGACGTGCGTTCCATGCTCCCAGATTACATGCAGTTCTCTTTAGCTTATGGTAAGTCGACTGGGAACTCGGTGCCCGCTTTCCCTGCCCCGCGCCCCATGAGTACATCCGGCCCTCAGTACAGCAGCAACGTCTGTGCAGTAGCACAGGTTGGCACTCGAAAAACAGGCCCCGAGTATAGAATGCCCGCCAGCTAAGCACGAAATTTTGCCCGCCATGAGCAGATACGACAACAAATAGATAAACATGTAGATAGATAAACATTAGATAAAAAAAATAACGAATAAGCTAATGCAAAGGTCTATATCAGGGGTGCCAACCTTGTAGCTTACCTCCTGGCCTACAGTGCAAGAAGACGAGTGTTTACGGAACAGCACATAATATGAAACTTCATGGCAGATTAAAACTGTGTGCCCGACCGAGACTCGAACTCGGGACCTTTGCCTTTCGCGGGCAAGTGCTCTACCAACTGAGCTACTCAAGCACGACTCACGCCCCGTCCTCACAGCTTTACTTCTGCCAGTACCTCGTCTCCTACCTTCCAAATCAGGATGGCTTTAAATGTGCGTTATAACGATCGTAAGCATTATTTACCATTGAGATTGGACTTGGTGAGTTGATATTAGTGACGAATGTCCATAAGACATGGACGACGCCGTTATCTACACCGCACTGAGTTTGAACAAGGTCGTGAAGATGTATGTTCCTTCCGCGACACTGCAGAAAGGCTTCGCAGATTAGTAGCCACTGTACATAATAACTGCTCGCAGCTGCAGTCACGGAAAGAAATGGTTCCAGACGGCCACGTGGCACCAGCTAGAGGGAAGGCCGTCGTGTTCGTCGTATGGCTGTCCCTTAACATATTATGTCTGGAGGACCAATTCGAGCAGCAGTTGGCGCCACAGTAGTAACATAATGAACTGTAACAAATCGGTTACTTCAAGGACAACTTAGAACCAGACGCCCCGTAGCGTGCATTCCATTGACCCCAAACCTCCACCGTTTGCGACTTCAATGGTGTCAAGTTATAGGTCATTAGAGGGTGGAGTTGAGGTCTGTTGTGTTTTCTGATGAATGCCGGTTTTGTCTCGTTGCCGATGATGGCCATGTGTTGATGAAAAGGAGATCAGGTGAGTACCTGCATCCAACATGTCTGCGGTCTAAACACACTGGACCTATAACTGGCGTTATGATCTGGGATGTGTTTTAGTATGGCAGCAAGAAGACTCTCGTGGTTATCCCACGCATCCTGACTAAGTCTCTACGTCAGTCTGGTGATTCGACCTGTTTTACTGCCATTCAAGGACAGAAATCCTGGGGGTGTTTTCCAACAGGACAACGCTCGCTCACATACCGCTGTTGAAACCCAACATGCTCTACAGAGTGTCGTCATATTGCCGTGACCTGCTCGATCACCGATATGTCTCCAATCAACCACGTGTGCAACATCTTCAGACGACAATTCCAGCAATATCCACAACCAGTATCAACCGTGCTTGTAGCTGCCGACCAAGTTCGGCAGGCATGGAACGTAAAATGCCACCCTTAATGGTGAGAGAAGGGAAGCACTCGAGAAATATATACAGAGTCTCAAGTTCTGACTATAGCTGAACAGAGATGACACTGAATTCTCAATTAAACCACTGGAGAAACTTAATATTTTGGTCCTCCACTATTCACAAGTACGCAGACGGGTGAAACTAGAAAATTTAAATCACAGTTAATGAAAGTTTACATAATAACTTAGCTGCTCCATATGATGAGGTACTCAACTTTGATATCCTCGGAGGTTTTTGCTTCAGAAAGTCCTCGACCCTTGCGTTGCTGTAGTAATAATTTTGAAATAAAACACAGAGTCTATTACTTTTCTTGTCATGTACGTAGGTCGAATATACATTGGCTGTCTGACAGCCTCAGAAGAACTCACACAAACAGCTTCCGACAGACAATAATGCAGACAGACTCGTGGCTAATGCACCACTTCCATTTATATATAACGAAACAATCGAATACAATATTGAATTTCAGATTTACAAAATAACAATTAAAAGTAATGAGATAACTTTGGTTACATGAATAAAAAAAAATGGTTCAAATGGCTCTGAGCACTATGGGACTTAACTTCTGTGGTCATCAGTCCCCTAGAACTTAGAATTACTTAAACCTAACTAACCTAAGGACATCACACACATCCATGCCCGAGGCAGGATTCGAACCTGCGACCGTAGCAGTCGCGCGGTTCCGGACTGAGCGCCTTAACCGCGAGACCACCGCGGCCGGCATGAATCAAAAAATCGGCCACATATTGCCCTATGAGTTCTGATGTATAATTAGGAAAAGTTTACGAAGTTCCACAGAATATAAAGTACAATAATATAAATTATATTTTAGTTAATTACAACCCAATTACCTTGACTAAAATATTACTAACAGTATTTCGGTTTGCTCTCAAGTAGAGCTATCATTTTGGATGAATAAACTTCGTAGCTTTTCAGAAATAGGAGAATGGTAAATTTTCAAGAATATGCTGTGCAACATGACTGCACAGTTCATACTGCGAAATTCCAAAGTCGAATAAATATTAAGCAGATTAGCCCCTTAGTTGCTGATATAAATCGGATTGTCTATTAATGTGAAATTTAATCGGAGATAATAAACTCTAATTCATTTACACTAATTTGTAAAGGGCAGTTTACCAGTGGAACTGGCTGCAGACATAACACTATAAAGTCCAGAAAGTTAAAAAATTGAGCTAAAATGACGTATTCAGAGGATGTTCACGTGAGGAAGGAATTTCAGATAGGGATGGGAAAGTAGTTCTGTTTCAAGCTCCATCCCACAATCTGACATCAGACATCCGTATGAGACAATGCGTCCACGTCAGCGTGCTTGCATTCAGCATTTTGGCAGTTACACCGGTTATTAACGTAACAGCATTTCAAATTTGGAATGACTTATCTCAGGGCTACATTAACCTGTGATCCTGTAACGTTAATCCCTTAAATGTGTTACCTAGACAAATGTATTCCCGAAATTTCATTACTCTACATTACTTGTTCCTTGGTGTCGCGATTTTTTTCCGTAATTGTATTTATAACTGCAAAATAATTCTTCCGTAGCGTAAAATTGGGTGTCAGACAGCACTACTTTACATGA
Source organism: Schistocerca piceifrons (assembly GCF_021461385.2). NCBI lineage: Eukaryota > Metazoa > Arthropoda > Insecta > Orthoptera > Acrididae > Schistocerca > Schistocerca piceifrons. The sequence continues at coordinate 470,622,409 of NC_060141.1, read as the reverse complement.
GTTGTAAATAAAGATATCTGATTTCCAGTGCATTTGGAGTTATTTGGCAATCAGTTGAAAATTGTAGCACTGGCGTACTTTAGCAGAGTGGAGATAGTTTCTCTTCTGGTGTGATGGTTAGACACTAGCTGGTGAAACAAACCCCGCCTCCTCTTGCCACTGCACGCAGCTTATAAGAGATAAAAGAAACAAGTATGGAATGCGATATTACGGTGCGTGTGTTATTCCCACTCACGGTGCAATGTTTCCTTGGACGTGCGTGCATGCCCAAAGGAACATGCGTGCATGTCCAAAGGAACAGGCACCGCAGCGGAAACGGCCGTTGTGAAATACATGAAACGGACAACCATCAGGTGTATAATGGAATGATGACAGTGGAAATTTATATTGGCCTGGGACTCGGGCCCTAATTTCCCGCTTTCGAGAGCGTTCGCCTTACCACTTAGGATATCCGAGCACGACTCACGAGCAGACGAAATTTTCCATATATCATCAATCATGTGTCTACAACCTGTACTCGAACGTCCATTAGAACTCTATATTCCTGCATAGGCAAGACAGTTTACTTGAATGTCGTTTGCCCGGTGTCGGCAGAGAAATACGATATTGCAGTGCCTGTGTTATTCCAAATTGCGATGCCACTGACATTTAGGTACGTTTGGAGTCAAATGCACAGTGGAGTCAAACGTCAATGCTAAAGAATTATGACATTTTTGGGAAAGAAAATCTTCTCTGTAAAAATCAACATGTATTCCGCAAAGACAGATCTTACGAAACTCAGCTCGCTCTGTTTCTCAATGAGATCCATAGCCTTGAAGACAACATCACTCAGGATGGTGTTATGCTGCTTGACTTCAGGAACCCATTTGTCACAGTCCTGCGCTGCCGTTTAGTGAAAAACAATGCGACTCACCCAGTATCGCACTAGATTTGTGACTGAATCAAAACTTCCTTGTAGATATAACTCAACACGTCGCTCTTAAAAAAATCGACAAATTTAAAGGTAATTTCCGGAGTACCAAAAGAAACTGTGATAAAGCCGTTACTGTTTGCAATGGATATAAATGATCTAGAAGAAATCGTCAGAAACTTTTAAGACCGTTTGCAGACGATGCCGTTGTCTATAAGAAAGTAGCAACGCCAGAAGACAGTACCGATCTGCAGAATTACCCGCAGAGGAGTGATGAATGGTCCAGGCTCTGGGAATTGACCATAAATGTAACACATTGCGCATACACAGGAAAATAAATCCACTATTGTACAACTATACTGTTGATTACAAACCGTTGGAAACAGTATCTACCTTGAAATCTCGAGAAGCAACTATCCAGAGGAAATGTAACTCATCCAGGAAGGAAGTGGCTCACACGGTGTTCGTTCGACCGGTTCTTGAGTATTGGTCATCAATCTGGGATACTCACGAGGTAGGATTAATAGAAGAGGTAGACAAAATCCAAAGAACAGTGGCGCGTTTCGTCATGAGATCGTTTAGTCGACATGAGAGCGTTACAGAGATGCTCAACAAACACCAGTGGAAGGTGCAATAACACAGGCGTTGTGCATCAACGAGAGGTTTACTACTCAAATTTCGAGAGTCGGATAACATATTACTTTCTCCCACATACATCTTTCGAAATGACCACGAAGAGAAAATTCGAGAAATATGAACTAATACAGAGGCTTACCGGCATTCATGCTTCCCCCGCGCCATTCGCGAGTGGAACATGGGAACATGGAAAGGTGTGGGGGGGGGGGGGGGTGGGGGGGGGGGGGGGGGAGGGGGGGAGGGGCGAGGGGATCAGTTAATAGTAGCACAAGTCCCCTTCGCCACACACCGTTAGGTGGCTTGCGGTATTGGTGTAGAAGTAGATTTAGAAATCACCGTAGTTTGGTAATCTAGCAACGAGAACACTTTTCCCGCGGGCTAAGAGAAATAACAGGAAAAACAATCTTTTACTAAGCAAGGTAAGATTTATGTTACAAAGATGCCTGCCGTGTAGTAAATACCGAGAAACAGCACATCATGGCGGCAAATATTACTTTACCAGCTGCTCTGGACACGGTGTCTATTATGTAAATTGGTGAGTCAGCTGACAAGCAGCTTGTTAAGTCCCATAGTGCTCAGAGCCATTTGCTTTTGACAAGCAACTAAGTGAGTCTTTTCAAACAACACTACTAGTCGTAGAATACCCGACATGGCTGACGACATTAACGATCAATTGGCTGAAAAACTCAAAGGTAATTGTGGTTCTGCTATTCATTTGGACGAAGCCGCAGGTAACAAATTAGATGCGCATCATTGTGGTTGCGCACCTAATTTGTTACTTGCGGCTTCTGCATGTCAACTGATTTCATGAAGGTCTCCTTTTCCGCAGGAGAAAAACTCTTGGGACGAAAGCAACATGCCTCTTTATAGTACTACATTCCGTTAGGAAATAAAACAACATTATTTCGGAATAGTGTGTAGACGTGTGTACAGGTGAAGGTTGTTATGGTTGAGTATTACGCCAGATTGCAATCTCCCATCCGTAAAGAGCCCTCTTGCTATATGGACAAACTATTTTATTCACTGAGAAGAACAAGCATCAGAAAGCATGAGACCGCCCAGTCACGAGGTTTTTTCCGTGATAGAAGTGGGAATCGGCATTAAAAGAAGGGCCTCTTCACTGGAGATGGTTTCGTCAAATGTTCGTTGGTATGGTAGCTGAACACGTTTCCCTAATTTATTACCGTTACTTTCGCTGGCTTTCACGCAGGAATGTCTCAAAAAGGGTTGTATGAACTCAGGAGTGCACTTTACACGTACTTGTTCCGTGTAGTTCGTAAACAGTGACTTCGTTACGAAGCTGATATATTTCTGTGACATCTTTGAAAAACTGAATTCACTGAATGCGCTCCTTCAAGGTAATGAGACCAACGTTCTACAATTTTCATACTGAATTTTAGCATTGAGACAGAAAGTATTATTGCGGAAAATAAAGTTGGATGATAAAGATACACGTTAAGTTTTCCCTGCTCTTCATACGGCTTTAAAACACAATGATTTTCGCGTGAGTGACGAATTGCAGTCTGTGTTTATGGATCATTTAACGGAACACACTGATTACTTTCGGAAGTACTTCCGATGACAAGTTAATCAAAATAATTGGATCAAAATTCTTTTCAGTACAGAATGTCCATCAACACCACTGAAGAACGAGAGCAATATATTGACATTTCATCAGACTTCAGATTGAAAACGAAGTTCGTTTCAACATCAGTGTTGAGTTTTGGAGCTCGAAGAGGCAAGAATTTCCGAAATAATGTAAGCTTCGTGAAGCAGGATAATCAGAAAGCAGGTAACAAGGCTCTATGAATTTTGATAATTTTTGCAACATCTTACATATGTGCGGAAGGCTTCTCACCATTGGCAGTCATCAACACAAAATGTTAAGAAAAATTGGAGACAAAGATGCAAGTCGGAATTTCCAGTCCTGTGGCGAAATTTGAAGAACTAATGACGAAGAGGCAACCTCACCCTCCTATTGATTTCGTCGCAATAATGGTGTGAGACAACATTAAAAGTTAGTTTAAGTCAGCACTTAATACAAAAATAGCTATTCCTATTCATTTTTTCGAAGTTTATGTACCGCACACTCATGTACGAGCCACTTATCTTCAGGTCAAGGGAGACGTGGACCCAAAAAAGTTAGAAACCACTGGGTTAGCGCATGCCAGAAGAGACACGAAAGTTGATTGAGCCCATAGAAGGACTAGGTACACGCTAACTAATATGGTAGAGAGTGTCACAGAAATGATACAGGACTTGGGCTGAACATCATTAAGAGAAAGACGTTTTTCGTTGCGACGGAATCTTCTCACGAAATTCCAATCACCACCTTTCCCCTCCGAATGCGAAAATATGTTGTTGACACCGACCTACACAGGGAGAAACGATAAACACGATAAATAACAGAAGTCAGAGCTCGTACGGCAAGATATAGGTGTTCGTTCTTTCCGCGCACTATACGAGATTGGAATAATAGAGAACTGTGAAGGTGGTTCGATGAACCCTCTGCCAGGCACTTAAATGTGCGGTGCCAGGATGTAATTATAATTAATATACACGTTACGTACGTAAATACTGTGATATTGCTTCGGCAGCGTTCAGTCAAGGTGTTCATGGTGTAACGTTTCCCATTTCTGTCAGCGTATGCAAATGCTTTATAATCTCACATCAGCTGCGCCTTCATTGCTATCATCTACACACAAGTATCGTCGCTAAAAGATCGTGTGGAAATTAGACTTGATGTTTTCAAAGGTCTCTTTAAATTTCGGCGGACAGAATATATTGCATTCAACAGTAAGAACATGACGGTATACGAATGCAAGAACAACGATTAACTTCCCGAGCTTGTTACATCGTGTAAGTATCTGGGATTAATAAACTAAGAGAAATGAAATCAGTACTGCCGATACCGAATTGAAGACTTGGATGTGATGTGAAGGTACTGGAAAACAGTGAAGCATATGATAATAATAATAATAATAATAATAATAATAATTCCGTGTAGCTCACCGACCTTCCAATTAAAAGCTACATCGGTGACTTATGTGTCCCATAGCTGCCGAAGTAATCCTGCCAGGGAAAAGGGAATGTGGAGACTTCAGCGCTAATGACACCGCTGACCACACTGCGTCTGTGGCCGTGTGGGACATCTGCAAGGGATGGCTCAAATGGCTCTGAACACTATGGGACTTAACATCTCAGGTCATCAGTCCCCTAGAACTTAGAACTACTTAAACCTAACTAACCTAAGGACATCACACACATCCATGCCCGAGGCAGGATTCGAACCTGCGACCGTAATGCTCGCGCGGTTCCAGACTGAAGCGCCTAGAACCGCTCGGCCACCAGAGGCCGGCTCTGCAAGGGACACAGGAAAGACATTTCGTTCTAGAACCGCGAGTAATGTGGATGTGTTATTGTGCTCTGTCTTAATAAAGTCATATGACTTAATCGTCTCGTCTCTTGGTACTTCTTCCTATACCGACTGCGGAAATCTAGCGCAGGAGCCACAGTTCAATAGGGAATCCGAACGTCATTGAGAAGTAATGGGTACGTTAAAGGCAGACTGAAGTACACCATTCTCCGCGACCATTCGGTTTCCAGGAACGTACTTTAGCACGTTTCCAGGAACGTGCTTTAGCATTAAACCGCCAGGCCCAGTAATTCTAGTGTAAGTGTAGAGACAACCACGTAAAATATGCTAATATGAGTCTTTCTCGAGTACTGCTCTAGAGTTTTGAGTCCTTGTGAAGTAGGCATGATAGCAGACATGGAAATATTCGATAATCAAAAGGCCCATTTGAAAGTGTAGTAGAAAAGCATAGAGGTCTTCAGTGGCAGTTGATGTTGGTTCTCACGAAAGATATTGGATAAATTTAAAGTACAGGTAGTCGACGTAGATGGTGCAACATTTCTGTGGCCTTGATCGTGCATCACGCAAACGGATGATGAGTAAAAGAAGGGTGATCACGACTCTTAGTGACAAATGCAGGCAGAAATTTTCCCATGTTCCATAAACGGATAGAATCGGGCTGGCAGTCACCAATATTTTTGTACAAGTACCCTTTGATTTGCACTATTGAACGGCATGTGGAATATATACCGTGAAACTACCCGATTTGTGTCACGCTCCCAACAAACTCATGGTTCTCGGCCAAGAGGACTCTGTAATGGCTGTCTTGATTAAGCTAAAATTTCGTAAAATATTCGGGGGCTGCGGCACCCGCCTGTTAGAGATGGAACAGATTCCACATGGTATCTACATTAACTTCAAGTTTCCACACGTTTACAAAATTCAGTGCGACTGGTTTGTGTGTTAACGTGATTGATATAGTCTCGTTTGGCTTCACTATGTGTAGTGTCCTGAGGAACATACTAAGTTTGTATGCTCATATCAACAATATCAGCTACAAAATGCGACCTTTGGCAATTTGAATTGTTTCTTCGTGCAGATTTTGTGGCCCTTAATACGAAAAATTGTTCATACCATCTATGACGTCATTGCACCTGAAGTACATACTTCAAATGATGATGAACGACAGGGTGAAACGAGCAATGAAGTGTCTGCTGCCATCCCCATGCTCGCTGATAAACAAGCTATTTCTTCCAACAACCTTAACCACAACCCACGACCTGATGTTAGGCAAGAGAATTACCTGTACCTGCTTGTGAGTATTGTGGGAAATTATACCCTGGGCTCAGGCTTGTCACTCCCAACCGGGACAGGAGAAGCACCTGTATCAGCCCTGACAAAAGTAGGAAAATTCTGGACGTGGCCAAATCCTCCTATTGTTATGTAGTATCAGGGACACCAAACTGTTCGCCGAATGGCTGAATGGCTCCATCAAGAGAGATCACACAGCTATCTTTGTCGCCGATCTGAATATATATATATATATATGTGTGTGTGTGTGTGTTTTAAATTCTTACAAGAGGCTTTTGATGTATGTTTAAAATTAATTCATATCCAAATGTTTATTTTTATAAAGTGTTGTGGGCTAAAACTGACAGTTTGTAGCAAATAGAATGTGTATAGTCCAATAAAGCAACTACAAAAACATGGCACATCCAAAGTGGGTAAATTTTCTATCCAAAATGAGGAGCTTCACAAAACTGGGCAACTTGCGCTGACGCACAAAAGAAATTCCCGATCCCTTCCTATAACAGATTTTTTAAAAGACAGAATTCGAGAGAAGAGATGAGTAGGTACGTTGAGTAACATCCTCAGCCTTTCACTTGGAATATTACGGAAATTACGTTTAAAAAACTTCAGTACGTGTCACAAAGTTGGGGATTTCTATGTACGTTGATGTAGCGCAAAAACACCAGCCAAGGACGTCATGACGACGTTAGTCATTGTTTCGCGATTCTAATTCTGAGTTATAGTGCCTCACATCTCATACCCCTACATTCATCCAACGTACAGACATGAAACTAGCAAATTTAAAAATAAGCGAGTGCTGAATTGAAAGCTAGATAGGGGAGAGACCACTAGCCCTCATGGAATGCAAGTTAGATTTTACGTTGAGTATGAAAAGGAACTGGCCCACCTACCCGCAGCAGTTTACAGGGCATCACTGTGGCATCATGTCAAATGGCCGAAGGAAAGTGCAAATCCCTCCCATCTGTAAAAAGGGGTACAAGACTGAAGCAAAGAATTATACACCTATACCACTGAGATAGATGTGTTGTAGAATTATGTAATATTTGTCTCGCTTATGACCACTTTTCTTGATATCGAACAACCTCTATATGAACAGTCAGAAGCGGCACATGTTACAAGAGAGATGGTGCCCATCGTGGAGAGCCTTTGTCACAGCTGGTAAACACCCACCCTCGATACTTTAAAGAATCGAATTCCCATATATCAAACGTCAAATGACCCGAACTATGTTTCGTCAAAGATGTAATTATGCAGGCACATTCAGTGGTATATATGGATACTGTCTACAAAATGTGTTTCGAATACGGTTAGCAGTAAAGCAGAAATAAATTAGAAGGTGAAGATTGACTGCATGAACAGCGAAAATATAGTAAACGATGATTTCTTTCCTTTCATCATTTTGTGTGACTTGTCAGCAAGAAGAAGTTTCATAAAGCTATGAAGTTCTATGCTAAGTTTGTTGGAATTAGATATGTGTGCTCATTCCCAAATACTGGATGAATATACAAAGGGCACTCAAAAAGTAATGCAACACATTTTTTTCTCTGTTGAAAAATGCGGAATTTGCTGCAGGACATCATGGAATATTTTCGCTTCAGCCCCTATAGTTTCATGAAATCCCGATATATGCAGTCTTCAAAATGGCGTCTGCCAGAGAGGTGCTTGCCAAGCACAGAGCATCGCAGGTATTGGATAATGTCCATGAGACATGGCAGTGATCGAAAGCACAGTGAGTTGCTGGTTATGGCATCTCGAATCACCGCAAGAAGTTCGCGCTGCTGGACCTGCAACGCGCCGGATGGCAGCACATAGTTGTAACTCCTGCAATGCTGGAATGTGCGGACACTCTCAGTCAAACATCTCGCTGCTCAACTGGGCATCTCCGTTGGTAGTGTTGACACACTCGTCCGTCAGTCGGGGTTCTCAAAGTTATGGGCCCGCTGGGTTCCTCTTCGCCTGAAAGAACACAACGAAGGACCATCTGTGCAGAATTGCTTGTGCACTTTGAGGCAGATCGTCACAATTTTTTGTCGAATATAGTCACAGACTTTGAAACATGGGTTCATCACTTCAAACCGGAATCCAAACGGCAATCCATGAAGTGGCGCCATACCACCTCTCCTTTGAAGAAAAAGTTCAGAGCTGCAACCTCATCCGATAAATTCATGGTGACAATCCAGCCTACATCCCAGATCTCACAGCTTCCGACTTCCGTACGGATGCACTTCACGGGAAGCAGTACGTGGTTGACGGGGAAGTCATTGATGCAGCAAGATTGTGGTTCCGACTTCGACCAGAAGAGTGGTACCATGCGGGCATACCAGTCCTCCCAGTTAGGCGGTGTAAGATCGTCGAATTGAACGGAGACTGTCTTGACATCAGGACTTTGTAGACAAACGAGTGGGAAATAATATGGTGCACTGAAGTCCTGAATAAAACCAACTTGCTTGCAGAAATAAACAAAACAAACGTGTTGCAATACTTACTGGATACCCTTCGTAGTCCAGTTAATTGCGCGTCGTAAGTTGTGTAGCCTCAAGATATACCCTCAGTTTCTAAGTTTGATACTTATCTTGCTGTGTTAAACGTTTTATATAAGTTCGTATGTATTAATCAGTAGATTACGAGAGCATTTAAAATTTTAAATTCGACTAATAGTTACATGGAATATTGTTGTTGCTCCTGGACCTCTGGAAGCCGTTAAATAGGCAACTAGCGACAGGATCTTAGTTATCGTGGTCACAGTTATAACTGGAGTCACTAACGATGGCGAATGAGTTTAGGTTCGTGCTGAGCACCTACGTCACGCTTTCTCAGAGAGCCAATGAGCGTTCAGTAGCGTTCTGAGCACTCTGCTGTGCATGTCGTGCTAATGCGAGCGTTAAAAGTGATCTATTTGTTGCAAGTTGTCATTGCTGATGGCGGTAGTAATGAAGAAATTTAACGTAAGCAGGTGAGCCATGTAATTTGGCGGATAGGCGCTTCCTTCGAGTACAAACCACGTTTAAGCGCCTTCCGCAACTGTCGCTTGGAACAAGCAACATTGCAATCTCCCTCTGCGTCTCGACCTATCCAACCGCTATCGTTCGTGGACTGGACATAGTTGCTTAGTAATGCAAATGTATCGAGAGCCCATTTTCGAAAACTAGTGAAAATTCGTTCTGGTATCTTTGATCCTGTCTTTTGCCACATGACGTAATTACACCATGATTGAACTACAAACGGTGATCAGGTATTTCTGCTTCTATACATGTTAAATAAATAGCTCTGAACAAGTTTTACATCTTCGTCATGACTTGCGTAATTTGTGTATTTCTCATAGGAAACCGTTCTTTCAACAATCTTTCAATCGCAGCTAATCGCTACATACATCTATCTGTGTAATGGACGTAGAAGTTAACAACCTTCATTTACAGTGTAGATCACTAGAGTGCTGTTTCCGCAATAGAGAACAGAAACAGCACGACTTGTGTACACTAACTAATTTGTCAACAAAACTCGTAGTGTCACTTGCAGCGCAGACCATGCGTGCATTCTCACTCTATATGAAGAAAACGGGAAACTGGCTACCGAACTGAGGTGCACCAAAGCGACTTCACTCAAAAATTCTGCCAGTAACTCTGAAGGTCTGCTTCGTACTGATCACCCACAGTCAACAACGCTACATGGGGAAAGGTAATTACAAATTATGGCAAACAATCCTCTTGGGGGACATCCGCAGGTGAGCATTATACCAGAAGTTGAAAATACCGCTTCAGTTGTAGAGTTCTTTTATTATCTCACGACCGGTTTCGGGCTCTTATAAGTCCATCTTCAGGTGTCGTAACTTGGTGCTGTGGCCCCCAAGCGCCACGGTGGACGTGTCCTAGGCCCGGTTTACTACCGATGAGCGCAGAACAAGGAGCACACCGTGTCTAGTACACGTCCACGGCGGCGCTCGGGGGCCACAGCACCAAGATAGGACACCTGAAGATGGGCTTATAAGAGGCCGAAATCGGTCGTGTGGTAATAAAACAACTTCACAACTGAAGCGGTATTTTCAACCTGAGGTACAAATTATGGCTCATAGTTACCCGAACAGCAATATAACACAGCTGCATGTTGCCTTTGTCTAGAAACACGGTAGTGGTGTGTCGATTGAGAAAATGTGAAACCGCGTCTATCTGAGCAACACGGCTTCTAGGTGTCCGTTATGAACAGCAGTACAACCGCCCAGTACCGTCGAGCAGCACTATGTGTGTCAGGGAACCAGTTGAATGTAACCTGCATCAACGGCGCCGTGATCTCTTCATTGACTTGTTCAGGATTTGCCTGACGCCTGATACTAGTAATAGAGCAGTGTTCCTGAGAGCGGTTACCATCGTGCGCCTCAGGCATGCAACCCCCCTCCCCCCCAATTTTCAGAACGGAGGTAATTTTGGGCTGGCGTCATATTCTGCTGTTGAGCACCTCTCATCGGTTTAGTAGTTAATTTTACGTCTGTGCAGTATCGGGACAGAGACTGGGCTTACCATAATTTTTTCGGTCAAACCCAGGACATATTTTTGAAATTAATGAAACGTCTTAAGAGTTTGATGAAATAATAAACTTTATTTATTCAGTTGTACCTTTCTGTAGAATACCTTTTTTCAGGAATAGTTCGTTTTAATTAAATCATAAAATTTAAAAAAAAATGTGAATTAATTTTAAGCCTTTGCAAAGGCTTAGTAGTAGATACTGGTAATCTATCCCTTTCTGCAGTCAAAATGTTCCCCAAGTTGTTAAAACGTTCTCAGCTGGAGCAGATGTCCCAGACAAAGACATAGCGAAATTAGCCATTTTAGAAATATTGTAACATGAAAGATGAGCGTAAAAATTTCTTTCCTCTTCTCTTCGATAGTATCCGGTGTTTTATCCCACCTTAAGCGCAAATAATAGTCTATTAAAAACAGTCCTATGTTTAGCTGTTTACACGTGGTCTTTCATATCATCCTTTCCTTTATGTCCGACAGAAAATACTCCAGTACATAGTGTGCAATAACACGTTCATTGTTACTGTCATTACACATTTTAAAAAAGGTCCTATTCCTGTTGCAGGTTAACACTAACTACAGACTTTTCTTGCCCTTCACTACATGAGGAGACAAAAAACTAATAGAGATAAAACGATCAAAAACCTTTAGACGAGGTACTTCATATACAAAAGCAATACAGGTACATTGCTTCTGCTGTGTTGCCAAATGACTAAGTGAAAAGTTATGGCAGAACCGGTAGCCACGATAACTCACAACGTTAGCGCTGGCTTCAAGATCAGCTGAAAGAGGCGCAGCCACAAGAGAGGCTAAAAAGGCGGTGTCGAACATATGGCACCAAACTTTTAAAAAAAATTCGCACCAGTCTTAAAATTCTCAAAACCTGAACGCTTTTTCAGCCCTGATCATTATCCCAGACAACACTATAAGATCAGGATTATCCTCGCTAATCCTGGACGTATGATAAAACACACGGCATAGGCTACTCCAACCTGTCAGGTCCGATTACCGTAACCGTATTAATTCACTCTGTAGGCCCTAAGCCAACCCCGTGATCTGGTCGCTTGGAGGTGATGTTCAATAAAGAGACATCTCAGAGTGTAGCCGTGGTCTGTAATGGAAGAAGTTGTATTTTTAATCATTGTGACAAATGCGTTACAGAGAGTACGCTGTGTATCACTGGGCACACATGTCACTATTACCAGAGCCTAACACATACAGTCACAACACCGTCTGGTGAGAAATATGTTACCGTTTTACAGTTCGAGCGACACTAGCGCTCCAAGCGGTGAGAAACCAGTCACATGCGTCGTAGGGATAAAGTTTGTTTGTAATTAGTTTCTACTTAATAAAAGAAATATTTGTTACGTTTTTGCACTCCATGGGTTGCTAAATTGCCAAGAGACATGAATTATTGTTAAGTACATGTAAAAACAGTCGAGTCACATTGATTCAGTGAGATAAACTAGAACCTATTCATGAAGAAATATTTTCGAATATGTGTCTATTTGCAGCTTATTCCACTGAAAGCGGGTGAGTATTTACATATATTTCATGCTTGAGAAGCATATATCTCTGCCGTTATCTGTTGCTATTATCATAGACACTTTCCTTGACGCAAAAAAAAAAAAAAAATCATGTAATCCAGCGATTCGCCCATTCTTCCACTTCTATCGACTTTCTAATATACGAATATTTTTATGCATGTAATTGCTTTTGCTTGAAATGCGAATTTGTCGAAGATTCTTTACGTTTGTGGATCAGTTTTGACAACAATTATTCAATATTTTTCTTCTGTTTAGGGAAACAGTTTTATTGCTTTTGACGATTTATCATCAAGTCTCTCTGGTTTTCCCTTAAGCTACAGGTGTGATATCTTATTTGGTACTTTAAATAATGTAGGTATCTCATTTCATACATGTCACCTGTTCCAAATTCACTGATTTGGATGAAAATGTAGCGAAAAAACTCTGATTTTCTGTAGATACACGACGCGTTTCAGCAAGACATCAGGTCTAGTGGTGTTTACTAGCAATTTTTTCCTTATTAAAGGAAAACCACATTATTTTAGTAAATGTCTGTATGTTACAAGAGAATACTATATAAACTGTCCTGTAATGCACCGCTTCGTATCTCCCAGGATCCTTAGGAAATTAAATAATGACATATGCGGTGTAGATTTTTTTGTTTTTACAGATTTTTTGGTAATACATACACTCCCTATTGTAAAAACTAAATTGTAAATCAATATAAAAGTACTCACAGTTATCCGATATGGTATTCAGAAGTGTTGCTTGCTGGCCCTTGGATCGCTGCTATCGCTGTGGGTAATAAAAACGAGACGGAGTGTCGCGAGTGTTATGTACGACCAGGTCACCAACAGCGGAGAGCCGACGACCGGGCGACAATATGGCGTGCATCAAAGTGGACATAATCGTGACGGCCGAAAACTGTACGTGTATGAAATGCACTCATGTTCAGAAAAAGAAAACAGAACACCTTGAACGACTAGAGATAGGACGTTCATGTTCAGAGCAGAGCACATGTGCATTAGTATCTTTTGCAGAAATCATTATCATTTGAACCATGTTGGCACGTAGGTTCAAGGTCAACATCGACATCGTGGCGCAACACCATTTACCGGTAAAATGTGCCTGGGCTCTCGCTGTAGTTATAAACCGAAGGCAATCAATCAGCGTGATTTGAGCAGACTACAGGATACCTCGCAGACGTATGCGTCAACCGTACCGCCAAATCAGTGACCTTGAAAGAGGGCGCATTATTGGCGTGAGAGAATGTGATGCACCCATCCGAAAAACTACTGCTCCTGTAGGGCTAACTGTTTTAACAGTGCAACGGATGTGTGCAGAATGGTTCATGGAAGGCCGCAGAACACGATGACAGACTACGCCCCCCCCCCCTCCCCACCCCTCCAGGGAAGATAGACGACACCTCATCCGAAAAAGGACAGATCTTCGTCTTCTTCGGTTCTGGCGCAGTCCATCGCCGTTTATTACGTCATGTATGTTTTCAGACGAATCCAGGCTCTGTTTGTTTGAAGATGATGGTGGCATTTGGTGCGCCGCAGACAGGTGGAGCGGCATCACAGTGACTGCTTTCACACAAGACATACAGCGCCAGCTCAAGGCCTTATGGTATGGTGTGCTGTTACACAGGGCGAGGCACCTAAGTCCTAACACCCATTGCATGTCCCCAACCGGAATAAATACAAAGATGCCGTTTGGACAGTGAATTACAGGGGCAGAGGCTACGTCAGTACATCACATTTCATGTTTGTGCTATTTTTTATTACAGAGATATGAGACCATCTTTGGCTTTTTTAAATGGAACCCAATGTTAAATTTTAGCGTAATATTATGGGCTTAAAAAGATGGTTTCAAATATGTGTATATCATAATATTTAGGCGAATAGTTTTTGAGACATAGATATGTTCCCGTACCGTACTCGTCCTTCGAAGCGGCGTTGTCCAATGCGACCTTTGCTCTTGACCACTGAGGAGGTTAACAGGGAAGGCGTTGTCTTCCTGCTTCTCGATAACGCCGCAAGGTGACGCACGAGGTAGCTGGGGAGAAGGGTACAAATGTGCTGCCGGGGTAATGAGACATCGCATTTCCGTCACAGTTTCTTGGAGCAGACATGTACACCAACGAAGAAAAGTTAGAGCAATAAAGCCATATGGAGAACTGTAGCCTGATCGTAAGCGTCCTACGCGCCAGTTTCTTGAACGTATTTGCAAGAAACTTCTTGAATCGGGATCATGGAACGCCATACAGAGGACAAGGCAGAAAATTGCAACTGGCGAGGTACATGAAGAGGGCGTTCTAGCGTTGGCGCATAACGACCCTGCTGTTTCGTCGCGACGTATCGCCTCGGAATGTCCTATAAGTCAGAGAAGTGTTCTACGCATATTGCACCGGCATAGATTTCATCCGTTTCACCTCTCATTACATCAGGCACTCTCCGGTGTGAATTTCGAACGGCGCCAGGAATTTTGCCGGCTTGCTCTGCAGCGCTTACAAGATCATCCAACGTTTTGTCAACGGGTGCTTTTTACTGATGAAGCGATTTTCACCAACCACAGTAATGTGAATTTGCGTAATATGCATTACCGGTCAATAGAGAGCCCTCATTGGCTTCGACAGGTACAGCATCAACAACCGTGGAGTGTTAACGTGTGGTGATGCATCGTCGGAAATGTCATTGTGGGGCCGTACGTCGTTCCGGGTATACTAAATGGCAATAACTATGCACAGTTCCTGCGAAACATTCTGCCCATTTTCCTGGAAGAGGTACCACTAACTACGCGTCAGTGCATGTCGTTCCAACATGACGGCTGTCCTGCTCACTCTCCCCGTGTGGCTACAGAGCTCTTAAATGAAAAGTTCCCGGATTATTGGATAGGACGGCGTGCTGAAGTTAAGTGGTCAGCCTGGTCTCCTGATTTGACCCCTCTTGATTTTTTTCTGTGGGGAGCAATCAAACATAACCAACTACGCCAGACGATATGAAGCAACGTATCGTCAAAGCGTGCGCTGATATCTCACGTGACACCCTCGCAGCCGTTCACAAATTATTCGAACGGCGACTACAAATGTGCATTGCAGCAGAGCGGAAGCATTTTGAGCACATGCTTCAGTGAAGTTTTGTATCATGTACAGTATATATATTGCATCTTTGTGTGTGTTTGCTTCATATTGTGCTCAATAGTAAATATTTTCAAATAAAAAACAAATACGTACGAAATAATTATGACCAATAATGGTCTACTCATTTACATTTGTATTTCTGTTACTTAAAATGTATTAACATCTTGTAGTATTTTGGTATCACAGTTGTCAAATAACTGAATAATATTTCCGCGACATCATCAGATAATGTTTGCACAGTATGTCGCAGTATGTATTACTATTGTCGGGTAAATGGGCGTGTTTGTGGTCTACACAACAGAAAAGGTCGCATTGGACAATGCCCCTTCGAAGGACGAACACGATACGAGAACATATCTGTGTCTCAAAAACTATTCGCCTAAATATTATGATATATACATATTTGAAACTGTTTTTTAAGCCCATCATGTTACGCTAAAATTAACATAGGGTTCCATTTAAAAAAAAACAAAGATGGCCTCATCTCTCTGTAATAAAAAATGTGATGTATTCATGTAGCCCTGTTCCTGTAATTCACTGTCCAAACGGCATCTTTGTACCTGTTACGGTTGGGGGCATACAAGGGGTGATATGACTTTGCTACCTCACCCTGTATACAAACAATCACAAAGAATCACACGCTGCGGTCATAGACTGTGCGGCTGGTCCCGGCGGAGGTTCGAGTCCTCCCTCGGGCATGGGTGTGTGTGTTTGTAGTACTCCTTCGGGCATGGGTGTGTGTGTTTGTCCTTAGAGTAATTTAGGTTAAGTAGTGTGTAAGCTTAGGGACTGATGGCCTTAGCAGTTAAGTCCCGTAAGATTTCACACATTTGAACAAAGAATCACAGCCTGCCGTTGTGGACGAGCGGTTCTAGGCGCTTCAGACTAGAACCGCGCGACAACTACGGTCGCAGGTTCGAATCCTGCCTCGGGGATGGATGTGTGTGATGTCCTTAGGTTAGTTAGGTTTACGTAGTTCTAAGTTCTAGGTGACTGATGACCTCAGATGTTAAGTCCCATAGTGCTCAGAGCCATTTGAACCATTTGAACAAAGAATCACAGTTGCTGCGTATCCAGGGCACTGTGACCAGTGTTACCAAAGTGAATGACATCTTGTGACCCATAGCCACACCCTTTCTGTATAACATCCCAGACGCCATTTTTCAGCAGTACAATGCACAACTACATGTTTCTGCACGAACGCGTGCCTTCTTGTGTCACAGGATATCAGCCTTTTGCCCTGGCCCCCCCAGATCGCCATACTTGTCGCCAATCGAAAATGTATGGGATATGGTGAAACGGCGCGTGCAGCGCTGAGACCCAACGCCAATCACCACAGATAAACTTTGGAATCAGGTGAATGCGGCCTGGATGCCTGTACCACAGGACGCCATTAGCGCCTTATAAGTGTCGATACCAACAAGCATGGAACAAGCTATCAGCGTCCATGGTGGATCTTGTGGCTACTAGGAAAGCGGACGCATACTGAACCGAGGTGACTGAAATGCTAATGGGTCAAATGGTTCAAATGGCTCTGAGCACTATGGGACTTAACATCTGAGGTCATCAGTCCCCTAGAACTTAGAACTACTTAAACCTAACTAACCTAAGGACATCACACACATCCATGACCAAGGCAGGATTCGAACCTGCGACCATAGCAGCATCGCGGTTCCGGACTGCAGCGCCTAGAGCCGCGTGGCCACCACAGTCGGCTGAAATGCTAATCATTTCTGCAGAACATACTAATGTACGTGTCCTGTGAATATGAACGTCCTCTCTCTAGTCGTTCAAGATGTTCTGTTTTTTCTGAACATGATTGTATTAAAAAACATTGCTATGTTGGATTTGGTCATGTACTAATCCATACAACGCCAAGCTAGAATTGCGAATTTCTGCTTGAATGTTGTACTGAAATTGAGATCTTGTCAGGCATTTTAAGGAGCACATTGATGTATTCGTCTCCAGAAAATATAGCGATATTGATGTTGAATTCTGCTGGAGGTGATTAGTAGTTTGCACTTGGGTGACTTCTTCTGCCAAATGATAACGAAATACGCTTTCGTAATGCATTCCCAAACTTGACTAGAACCATTCTTGATACGGAATTGGGAGCAGTTTGCGAGATGCCTATGTCGTTGACTTCATCTTAGCATGCGGAACATGTTTTATACTCAAGAATTATGACATTTTTGGAGAAAGAAACGCCCCTCTATAAAAATCAACATTGGTTCCGCAAACAGAAATCCTGAGAAGCTCATCTCGCTCTGTTCTCCCTTACGTTGATGCCGCGTTCCTTGGCTTCTGGAAGGCATTCGACACCGTCCTGCATTGCCGTTTAGTGCCAAAAAAGATCGAGATTACCGGGTATTGCACCAGATTTCCGACTGGATTCAAGACTTCCTTGCAGATAGAGCTCAACAGGTCGCTCTTAACGGAACAAAATCGTTAGCTGTGAATGTAATTTCCGAAGAACCCCAAGAAGGGTATAGGATGGTGTTGGGGTTGGGTTGTTGGGGGAAGGAGACCAGACAGCGATGTCATCGGTCTCATCGGATTAGGGAAGGACGAGGAAGGAAGTCGGCCGTGACCTTTGAAAGGAACCATCCCGGCATTTGCCTAGAGTGATTTAGGGAAATCACGGAAAACCTAAATCAGGATGGCCGGACGCGGGATTGAACCGTCGTCCTCCCGGATGCGAGTCCAGTGTCTAACCACTGCGCCACCTTGCTCGGTAAGGGTATAGGAATGTCACTGTTTACAATGTAGGGGAAGGCGGGGCAAGATGGGGAAGCTAACTTTAAACCCTTACAAAAGGGACAAAAATAAACAAATTCAAGTAGGTTTGATTATCATTTGTTTACTTAACCCCTGAATTACAATAGCATGCAAGGAAACCTGCAAACTTGTTACATTTAGTTAGATATATCTCGATTTGAAACATAAACTACTAATTCCCCGTCTTGCCCCATATGCGGGGTAAGATGGGGAACTAGCATGAATTCATCTCTAAAGCTTAAATAAGGACTGGAATAAAGAAATCGTGTGACGATAAGGTTTCGAAACATGGTTCTGCGAATTGTAGATTCAGGTATTACGTTTTATTTAGGCCTCTTACATTTACGTAGAACACAAGTGTGGACAGCCTCGTCATCATCACTTTCTGTCCCTGCACAAGTATCGTGGACACCCCGACGCTGAAACACAGATTTCTGTGGCACGTTGAACTGTCGAGCAGCCCTGAAAGAACCCATATGACCTTCCATAACAGCTTTTACAGCGCCTTCCATTGACTACAATGACCAATCTTGCCGAGACGTTTGTCGCCCATACTTGCGAACCATCTGAAATATAACTTGTGGAACGTACTATTGAGTCGGATCATTCCTGGTAATCTATATTATATAGGAAATACCATATTTCCAATAGTCAGTCGTTAAAACATAGCAAGAATACTGACTTTGCACGGTTTGTGTATTTTTATTCACCATATAGCCTAAGGCATACTTTATAATTAGTTAGGAAACGTTGGAATAACGAATACCATTCTATTTACAATTGTATTCAACGTATAATGTACGTGTTCAAAACCCGCAGCGAGACGATAAGAACGTAATGGTTGGACAAATAGTAGGGGCAAGGCTGGGAAGCTCCCCATCTTGCCCCACACCGTCTTGCCCTCTACTATGCTGTCCGGTTATATTAAGCACTACATGAACACTATGTAGTGAACATTGACTATTGACACAGCAGTTTACTGTTAATAAGACGTACTATTCAATGCTATGTATACAGTCTGGACAAATATTCACGAAAAACATGTTTTAGGACCTCGAAAGGTGTAAAACATTGCAAATCACTATAACAATTGTACGTACCTTGCAAAGGTCACAGAAACTGCCGTTAAACTAAGGTTCAGCAATGTCAACACACTGGGACCTGTGTATTTATGATGCTGACGTAGCTATCCACAGATGGCAGCACTCTAACTGTAGCTTATAGCCCTTCCCCGTCTTACCCCACCTCACCGTCTTGACCCGCCTTCCCCTATATAAGTTATCCAGTAGAAAGAGTCCGAAGGACTTTAAGACTGCTCGCAGGTAGCAATGCTAGGGTACAATATCGATTTGCAAAATAACCTGCAGAGAATTGATGAATGACGCCGGCTTTGGCAGTTGACCATAAATGTACCATGTAGCGTATTCATAGGTGAAGAAATCAGCTACCGAATAACTACACTATTGAAACTTCCTGGCAGATTAAAACTGTGCTTGGATATCTCAGATGGTAGAGCACTTGCATGTCAAAGGCAAAGGTCCCGAGTTCGAGTCTCGGTCCGGCACACAATTTTAATCTGCCAGGAAGTTTCATATCAGCGCACACTCCGCTGCAGAGTGAAAATCTCATTCTGATAACTACACTATTGATGAAAATTGCTGGAAATGGCATCTGCCATAAAATATCTGGGAATAAATATCCAGAGCGGCCTTAAGCGTAATGACCACATAAAGCAAATAATAGGAAAAAAGTATCGAGGACAGAGTTTCGTAGGAAGAATATGAAGGAAATGTAACTCATCCACGAAATAAGTGGCTTAAAAGGCGCTTGTTCGACCAACTTGAATATTGCCCATCAATCTGGGACCTTCACCAGGTGGGACTGTTAGAAGAGATCGAGAATATCCAGGTAAAAGTGCCGCGTTTCGTCATGCGTTCGTTTAGTCGGCGCTAGAGCGTTATAGAGGTGCTCAGCAGGCTACTGTGGCAGACGCTACAAGACAGGCGTTGTACATTACGGAGAGCTCTACTATTGAAATTTCGCGAGAACGATTTCCGGGGAAGACTCGCACAATATTTTACTTCCTCCCACATAGACCTCGCGAAATGGCCACTATGAGAGAATTCGATAAATCAGAGCAAATACAGAGGCTTACCGACAACCATTCTTTCCACGCGCCATTCGCGGGTGGAAGAGGGAAGGGAGAAGGGGAGATCAGTTAATGGAACCAGAAGTCCCTCCATTACAAACCGTCGGGCGGCTTGCAGAGTATTGATGTAGATGTAAGTGTAGTGACAGTTTATTTACTCGGTGGCACTAAGATTACTCTGAGTTTGGTGAACTTTCCATGTCACGAACTATTCCCCTCGGCATCTCCTGAGACAGGTCGGGGTTTACTAGCAGTTAGTAAAGTCCTAACCGATAGGAGATTTCTATCAAAATCAAAGCACCGTTTTGTGTGGCTTCTCCCTAAGTCGGTGCCCAAATCTCGAACTATCCAGACCAGTTTGTTGATCGAACACCTGAACCAGAAGAACATAGTAGCCTGTAGGATGTGGCACCGCGACATGGGTTTGTCTTTGAAGACGATAATGGAGCAGATGACCAAGGCCAGTTGAAATATGAAATTTGGAGTTGCACAAGCCCTCCCCACACACAGGATGGTCTCAGCAGGCTCAGAATGGGTCAGGCTCGAGTAGCGACGTATCGAACGCCTTGAGGACAGCATGCCAAGGAGGACCCCATCACGTTGCATTGCACTGCGTGGAGGAACTCAGCCTGGAATGTTACACAGCAGCACAGTGCAAGTTCACAGATTAGCAACAATGCGCACTTGCCTACACGTTACTGTTCTTTTCTTTATCGTTTCCTTTTCTTCCAAGATGAAGTTGTATGTTCCAATCTCGACAAACAAATTGTCTTCGTCGATTTCAGAAACCCTTTGATCAGATCAATAGGAACAAATTGTTACAGATTCTCGCAGATGATCCGAGTTCCCCAGCAACTTATCGGTCGTGGTCGTGCGGTAGCGTTCTCGCTTCCCACGCCCGGGTTCCCGGGTTCGATTCCCGGCGGGGTCCGGGATTTTCTCTGCCTCGTGATGGCTGGGTGTTGTGTGCTGTCCTTAGGTTAGTTAGGTTTAAGTAGTTCTAAGTTCTAGGGGACTGATGACCATAGATGTTAAGTCCCATAGTGCTCAGAACCATTTGAACCAACTTATCGGTGTGCATGAGACAGAAAAACGCTGCGTATAAGAACATGATTTTCCGGTGCTCATACCCCGGGTTCTATTGTTGACGATAAAGTAGGGTGAGGCGTTTTTGTTAACCCTTCGCATAGGGATCATTTGTATAACGAGGCGTTTTTTCTTGTTGTGGACTGATTTTAAGTGATCGATATGTCGCGAGATGCCAAGGCTTTACTCAACCCTGTAACAACAGTTACCTTCTTTTTTAAATTTCCTGGTCACCGTCTTGTTTTCTCTTAATGTTGTGGTCCTGCTATGCAGTGGCACGTATCTGACAGCTGACGTCTTTTTCGTCTGTAGAGGGGCGAGGGCTATAAGAGAGCTCCGACATTTAAGCAACTAACGACGTAACCACAAACTACGGTTTCCGTAATTCTTCTACATTCAAGTACGTTCTCAACTCACAACGACAGGTAACTAGCAAAGCTTTTCAGGGAACATGTTCATGCATGATGATTCAATGCTTGACCAAAACCATAAGTTCGTACTTAACTCAAGATAGAATGGCATGAAGTCTAAATAACAACATTCCTTTCTCTTTGATGCTTCGACCATTGCCGTCAGGCTCCTTTCTTCCTTGGAGTCCACAGCACCCCGAAAGCACGACTGCAAAGTGCAAGTGCCTCTTCACTGGCAGTCCAAATTACACATCCGTCGTCACTTTCTGCACTGTGCTCGCATTTTTCCTTCTCATATCTGCCCGTAAATTCCAACAAACCTAGGCATAGTAGATACTCTTGACGCTACTACTAATTAAATTCACATTTCCTCACACTAACATTTTTCATCGGTCCAGTAAAAGGAAATTGAGGTGTTGCTATACTTTATAGCACATTACAGACTTCCTCCTGCCTCGGCAAATTGCGCAAATCTGTTGGTTCTTTTTGTAATAGATGTTGTCTACCGTGGACTTGATGAGACCTATGGAGGCACCATTTGTCCATGAGGGGTTCCTCGGAAAAATCCATAAAAGGGTTTCATTATTATATTTTCGCCGACACCAGCAGACCAAAACCCAGCCGACGATTTCAAGATAAAAAAAAAAAGCTTGGAAGTTTTCTAGCTGTCTTTATCCGTTTCCAAGATACAGAGGTTCTAAGTTTTGCTACTTCTACGCGTAAAACCCGGTATGAGGCGAAATATAAATAATAAATAACAATAGCGAATTGATCAAATTTTAACGGTACATTATCTAGGCATTTATCAAGAGTAACAATCTCCCCTGATGAATTCTTCTCGGGTTATCAGCCAAGTGGTGGCGTCGGTTGGTAACCCGAGAAGAATTCATCAGTGAAATACGCCGAGAAAGACTGAAATCGCAAACAATCTCCCCGTTTTCAAAAATCTTTATCCGTTAGCGAGAAACAATCGGAACTCAGCTGTAGAATCCGAGATGTCTTTTCACAGCAAGTGACTGTTATTTTTACGATGTATCAACAAGATCTTAATCTCGAACATCTTTGAAAAATTTGCCCGTATCTTTATCCCTTTCAGAGACACAGAGGTTCAAAATTATCATATCTGTACACGTAAAATACGTAAAATCCAGCGTGAGGAATAAAGAAAAAGTGGAAGTGGCTGAGAGCTGGTGATAATGAGATACAGAGTGTATAATAATGACAACGTGGAAGAGAGAGTAGCGACTATGAGAGGAGACAACTGCAGTAGGAAGGAAAGAATGAAATAGTAGTATTAAGAGAGAGCAAGAGGAAGACATTGATAAATGAGAGGACACTGTAGTAGTAGGACAGACCGAACGGGTCTGTGCTTGTGACACATAAGACAATTACAGAGAGACACAAAAAGATAATGACAATGAATTGGGCTGAATGAGTGAGTGAGAAAGGGAAACTGGGAGTGGATGGGGATGAGCGACTTACAGCGATGGACTAGTGGATGTGAGTGAGGTACAGTTATGGCAGCTTGTAGGAGTTTGAGATAAGTTGCATTTTAAAAAAGCGACAATAAATTGACATGTCAAAATTTTTGGGAAAATTTTTAAAGGTAGTGAGTGAGGTAGAATGAAACAGCTGGTATCTCACTTTTCAGTCAGTCTTTTAAATAACTAGAACATATTTGCTGGTTATTTATCTGAATAAAATCATCCAAGAGTGGAGATAAGTACCACATGCCTACAGTCATATCAACAGAAATGTAAATCCTATGCATTACCTTTTACATATGATTTAGCTCTTGTAACCTGTCCAGACGGCATCTATAGCGTTCTGTACATACATTACAGACTACAATCGAGAAATACAGCGTGGACGTCAACACCGAAAATGCATAAACTATAGCCTTCTCTGGAAAATACCCACCACAAAGTAAGACTGGTTTGAAAAGTAAAATTATAGATTGAGTGAACCCACAAACATATTTAGACTGTGAACTATACTAACTAGAAGGAACAGACCTAGCTGAAAAAGCCACCAGGTATATAAAAACAACGGAAGTCATAAATAATATGACACCTTCCATAGCCCAGACTCACCCCAGAGTACAGCTTGATAAGGCCTCAGCAAGAGCTTCTCTGTGCAATGACAGTGAAGCTTGGATAATAAAGATAAATGTTGTGGCAAGATTAGCAGCCTGTAAAATGGAATTCCTGAGGCGAGCAGCTGGTTAAACCAAATAGGATCACAAAAGGAATTAATATTATTGAATGAATTTCAAATGAAACTCATTCACGTTCCATTTAGAACCACCAAAACAATTGGAGAAAAAGTCTGCAACGAATGATCCCATAGAGATTCCCAAAATCAATACTACACCACAACCCAAACCGTATGAGTTGTCTAGGTCGACCTGTCGACGAGACCACAACAGGTTAAGAGGCCTGTACATGGAAGGTAGATGATGATAACGAACGTTTATTCCCTTATTCATGGTCTTTTTCCGTTCATAGATATGCAGACGGTGCTAAAAATTTTTTTGGGCAGTCTGACTTTGAACCGCAAGATAAGATTTTTTAACCTCAACTCCTGTACCACTAATAGGAGCCTTTAACACAAATGCGATAGCGCCCAGAGGCTAGCACCGGATGATGAATCAGAAATCACTTAACACTATCAATCTCCAACCATTCTGCTTCCTGTTATTTGACTATACAACCATCACAGTTTTTAGTCGTACAATAATTAAAAGTTACATTCATCTGCAAATCTAAAAACAAGAAAAACCTAGCTAAGCGAGACTAACATTTTAAAAGGAAATAATTAAAAGTTTTATAACAAGTGTTGCAGCAAAAAGAGCCTCGTGCATATGAGACACACGCGTTGTCGTATGCTTAAGGTAACGTGTAAAAGAGCTAACATACGAAAGGGCAGTGCATGTTTCTTCTTTTTCATAAGAAAAAAAAAGAGGGTCATGATTCTTATGGTTTCATAGCTAGAGGGCTTCATCTTTCTGTTTCTGCACGCTGTGAAACAGAGTTTTTCTCTTAAGAAGATGGAGAGCTGCCGACAACATGGTTTTCAGAACCAACTTCTGTATTCCATGAGGATTCACTACTGACATTCCGACTTTGTGAATTGCCAACAACTCCACGAAAAAGTTAAAAATTTATTTCTTTTTGTGCTAGTCCCCAGAATTTCCATAATTTCTCTCCCCTCTTCCAGTAACTACTCCTCCGTCTGAACACTATTAATTTTATCGCGTAATACCGAAACTCCCTGACGTGGAAAATCACCGACCATTTATCACACCCATAAAAAGATACTGAAAAAGTATTTTGTGGATACATATAGCCTTTCCCAACAGCACTACTTGCTCGGCATAAGAAAGTCCAACGGAATCGTTAATGGATGCATACAACGGCAGCCTTCACTCTATCGTGTGCAACGCATTTACCAACCAGAGTATCACTTTCTTATGTAACTTGTCCTATCTGGTGTCAACGTTTATAAACTTGACGACAGAAAATTTATGGTTTATATTGTTTTAATAACTGAATCTATGAGATAGAATTATAGTGCCCCACACGCTATATGATAGTCCAACTTCCCTGTCATGCCTTTTTTGATTACTGGAAATCATCCATTAATCATATCTCTTCAGTATTAGTGACCAGATAACGATATTGTTGCATCCACAACAGCAAGCCACAAGAGCTTCCGCGGCGGCACTTCATGCCTGGTGACTGATCTGGATGTCGACAGTGTCACTTGATAGCAGAGCACAAAACTCCACTGACGAATGGACGGTGAAACAGGCAGAGAAGCTGTTCAGTCGGTGGCTGTGGCGTGAATTCAAAAGTGCCGGAGAGGAAACCAACCGGCACATTTTATTATCGCCTAATCATTTCCTAATGTCAGTTCACTTATTAGTGAAAGCACAACTCAGCATCTAAATGTTCATATTAGCATTCGATGTATATAAATCTGTTCGATTCGTATGTAATGAACTATGAGAAACTCAAAGCTGACAGATATTGTTGAGGCTAGATTCCTAGTCCGAATTCACAGTTGATCGATGTTTTCCAGTTAGTTTTATTTAGTCAATTTTCAGGCGACTTGTTTGTTTAATGAGCTTGATGCAGATGGACATCACTAAAGATTAACCTATAATCTGACCAATGGATTTGAACTGCCCACCTGTTCATGGCCTTGTACCATTATCTCTTTGCAGATCTTTTATTTGCAAAATATTATTTTCACATTTATGATTCACAGTCCATTTGTAGATTCACAACATAGATGAGTTTTCTACACCACTCTTCACATTCATCCTTGAACTGAAAACCTAAGCTTATTTCAATGAAATCAGTTCCCTGGCCTAGATATGTACATTCATAAGGTCGGATAACACGGAAAATAATACAAAAAAACACAAAAATTAAACTAAAGTAGACCAAATTAGTTAAACATTTAATACAATACAAATCAAATTAGACTGAATAGATATTTACTGTGTGAAGAAGTTCGTAATTGTCTTTTGTTTGCCTGCTGTTTGCCGTTTTTTTGCCGCTAAATCATGTATTCTCTTAAGAAGTAAAACGTCGGTAGACGATGTTTCCGCAGTTGCTCTACATATTTTGAAGCACTTTTTAAGGCTTTGTGTCCTTCGTTGTGAGAAATCTCGGGTGCACTTTCCTCCACTACATCCGCTTCTTCGTCTTCTTCTTTTTCGTTTACCATGTTGACTATTTCTTCATCTGTCACTTCAAATTCTTCATCTTGGACAATCCATTCATTTATGTCATCTTCTGTGGCGTCAGCACATCCCGGCACTTTTCGTAACAATGAAAGCAGAGTAATATTTTATGGTTCGGTCTGCTGCTGTAGATTTTCATCATATGGAAAATTTTCTTGATTTTCTTGTACCAAAATTTTCCAGGATTTTGCAATTTTATTTGCTCCAACACTCTCCCAAGATTTGGCCACGTCGTAAGCTACGTCTTTCAAATTAAGACGGCTCAACTGCTCTAGCGTATCTTCTCCCTTGTCCATAGCATTACTTAAAGAGGAAAGCAAGTTTCCGCGGTAGTTTCTCTTCAATGTCTCTGAGGTCCCTTGGTCCACAGGCTGACATAAGGATGTGACATTTGGAGGCAAAAACATGGCCTTTATATCTTGATCTTGAAGTTCATCTTCATTAGGTTAACAAGTGCCATTGTCTAGAAGCACCAATGCTTTGCGGGGCAATTTGTTGGCTTAAAAAACTTTTCAGTTTGTGGCACGAACTCGTTAAGAGAACCATTCTTTAAAAATGTCTGAGCTCATCCAAGCATTTTTTTTTTTTCGGTTCTAATATTTCACCCGTAAAGCATTTTTAGATACATTTTTAAATGCTCTCGGTTTTTTTGGCTTACCTGTCATAGACAGTTTCGTTTTCAAATTTGCTGTGGCGTTACTGCATGCAAGAATTGTCACTCTTTCTTTGCTACGTTTGTAGCCTGGCGCTGCCCTTTCGGCCTTTGACGCCAATGTTTTTCCGGTGACATTTTGTAATTGAGACCAGTCTCGTGTCAGTTAAAAATTTGATCACCTGTTAAGTTTTCCTTGTCCAATACCTTGTGAAGTTTATTCCTAAACAACTGAACAGCTTCAAAATTTTCTGAAAGCTTTGCACCACAGACATTAAGTTGCCGAATCCCGTATCTTTTCTTTCATCTATAGCCTACACTAGCTGTGAAATCAGGTTCACCTTCTTTTAATTCGTTACGAAACTTTAAGGCTTTTTCCTGCAAAATAGGTCCCGACATGGATACACCTTTATCTTTATGTTGAGTAAATCATAGGAACAAAGCTTCACTCTACTTTTTCATAATCACATTTTATCATGGTTTTCCGACCTTCCAAAACAGCCGAGGTTTCTCTCTGAGAACACCGCTTCTCAATTTCACTGCGGCTCCTTTTCCAGTCTCCAACTGTTGTTTTCCCGACGTTATAATCTTGTGCCACTATTAATAAAGTATCACCATTGTCTATTCTTTTTAAAGCTTTAAGTTTTTCTTCCATTGAAACGACCACCTTTATCCGTTTTGAAGCCATCACCACAAATTTTTACAATAAACATAATGCAACACGTCCACTCCACTACAGGTCTAAGTTAGCACTGAGGAGTGAGGAGTAGCAGACGGCGACAATGAACTGAGTATCAACAAACAACACGTTAGTCACTGACCTGTCATCGGTTGGCGCACGGCCGGTGCGGTGAAAGGGTCGGATATCACAGGTCAGATAACCGAAGATCGGATAATCGAGACTCTATTATATATATACGCTTATAGACTATAAATGAGACGTCCATCAAACGTTAACTATATATATAATTGTTTATATGCCCACATATAGAATATAGTGGGAGTATTTCTTAATACCTTGGTTAGATATACTCCTGTGGCTTTGTGTGTTCCAGGATACACTAAAAGGTAAGCTCCTTCATGTGGTATGACACTGATAACATATGGTCCACTGTACAGCATTTGCTCCTTTTATATTTTGTTGTTTATTAGTAAGGATCTTGGATGCCCGCAGCTCGTGGCCTATTGGCTAGCGTTGCTGCCTCTTGATCACAGGGTCGGGGTTCGATTCCCAGGCAGGCTGGAGATTTTCCCTACCCGTGGACTGGGATTTTGTGTTGTCATCATTCTGGGGTGGTGACAGAAAGGGCATCTGGCCACCCATTCAACTAACAACGCCAAATCCGCTAATGACCAAGCCGACCCTGTGGCCATGTGGGACAAAGGCACAAGCAAAAGAAGAAGAATAGTAAGGATCTTGGATGGTCAAGTCCACTGTACAGCATTTGCTCCTTTTTTATTTTGTTGTTTATTAGTAAGGATCTTGGATGTCCACAGCTCGTGGCCTATTGGCTAGCGTTGCTGCCTCTTGATCACAGGGTTGGGGTTCGATTCCCAGGCAGGCTGGAGATTTTCCCTACCTGTGGATTGGGAGTTTGTGTTGTCATCATTCTGGGGTGGTGACAGAAAGGGCATCTGGCCACCCATTCAACTAACAACGCCAAATCCGCTAATGACCAAGCCGACCCTGTGGCCATGTGGGACAAAGGCACAAGCAAAAGAAGAAGAATAGTAAGGATCTTGGTTGGTCATGGATTAAAACCTTACTGCCTATCTTCACTTTCTGTAACTCTCCTGATTTTCTGTCAAAGTACCCTTTTCTTTGGGTAGCATTTTCCATGTACTTTACTAGTGAATGACTCACCTTTTCTTCCAGTAGTAAATTATTTCTGAGTAACTTTGGCAATGGAATTGTCCCCTCATTCCTTTTAACTTTACTTAACACAAGTTAATTTGGCATACATTTTGTGGAAACATGAGGTAGGTTATTAAATATTCCCTCAAATTGTGTCAAATAACGTGCCCACACTGTCTACTAGAACAATACATTCTAATAAAATGGTTAAATTCTCTAAACATTATTTCCAGTGGGTTGGCCTCCAGATGGCATTTTGAAATTAATATTGTCTTTTCCGTTCTTACATAAGAAGTTTATCCAGTGGGCACTGGTGAAATTGTATTATAAAACATTCTCAGGCTTCTTGCTGTGTCAGTTCAGGGTAAAACATCCAGCATTCGACGATCTCCAACATCGTCTTCGTCAGGAGCAACTGATTGTGAAAATTGCTGTTTGTAACATTATGTGATTGCCCTACTATTTTAAATCATTCACTAACCTAGCAGTCGCTCGGCAACAGCTGCAGTTAGCAGATAACGTGCTGTGACGTGACGTGTTCATTGTGGAAGGGCCGTCAGAGGTACAGTGAGCTATTGACTTTGAAAGCCGCTGCGCGAAAGACAGACAAAAGAAGAAAATTTTTACACATTCTTTTGATGTACGAGATATTCTCGATGAACAGTTACTCATTCTTCTGTCTCTCGTAATTTGTGTCGGACACGCATGTCTTGCCACAGTATTATTAGTGTTTAAAAAATATAATTTTAGTGTAATGTGAAAGTGCCAACTGCATAGCAGTAGAGTCGTGTGAGAAGCTATATTGTGCGACGTGTATATGGAAATGTTAAAAGACGTATGTTCGTTATGTATCGACTGCCACAAATTCAAAGTTAAATAGAATTTTTGTATGGACTAATTATTTAGTATAGAATCTATGTCTCACTACTTCATGACTATATGTATTTAATTTTATGTTTCTGCAAATTTTGATGGTTCACAGTCACAAATTGTTTCGTCGAAATCGGACGGAATTTGCATACGGTGACGTAGTTTCTTCACACCTTATTCTACTGGTAAATGCATGATTAACTTCGGTCCCTTAGGAAATTCATGTTGATCTATCCAAAAACAATTATATTTTCAATAGTCGTTTAGCCCTGACCAGTAAATATATTCAAAACCACTACAATAACTAGTTATGTCTATTGGCCTAAAATACATCATTATGTGATTTTCTCTGCAAATATATTTCCAACGCCGATGATAGCTGTATGTTAACGCACAAAAGTATATATATGTTGTTATATGTTGTGGCGGCCCTATATAGCCGAAAGACGGCTTCTGATTGGTCAATAGTTACGTCATGCTGTCGCAGATGGTGTGAACGTCGGCGATGGTGGCGCCACCATTCCAGCTGTAGCGTAAACATTGCGACGAATATCTCTGACTCTCGTCTGCATCGAGAGCTCGCTTCCATACACGGCTAAGATCAGCCTCTTTAATTATAGAGTCCCATTACACAGAAGCCTGGGACAAAACTTTTGTTCCTTCAAACAGTGTTTCATGGTTGATTGTGAGGCTGTGCCCTGCAACTGCAAATTTCTCCAGTTCTCGATTTTTAATATGCCGGTGATGTTCAGCACATTGGTCGGAAATGGTGCGGATGGACTGACCGATGTAATTGTTTCCGCATTCACATTGGATGTTATAAATCCCAGGAATCCCGAGGCCGAGACTGTCCTTAGGAGGTCGGAAAATACATCTGATACCTCGCCTTGCCAGGATCTCCCCATTTTGTTGGATGTAGCGCCACAAAATAGAAGGAATGCAATCAGTAGCTAATCACGTGAAGGTTCAACATTTTCACGTATCGTTTCCTTGAAGAATTCTGACTTTATATCACGTGACCCATACGGAACACATACTTCAGATGATTAATTTCAGAGTGGAAGTGATCCTCGTCATAAACGGCTTTTGCTCTGTGTATCAGCGTATTTAAAGATGCTCTCTTCTGGACTGGATGGCGAAAACTCTCGGGACCAAGATATAAGTCAGTGTGGGTCGGCTTGCGGTACACTGAGTGGCCGAAGCGTCCACCCGACTATCGTTGTACCAGAACGTCTGAAAGCGGCAGCCTACCCACTCTACTTGTCTCGACAGTGAACTAGATGTTAGGGTGCATACTGTTCATATGTTCTGGACGCGCTCAAGAGCTTCTACCCTGTGTGGACAGACTATGAAAGTATCGTCAACATAACTATAAAATTTTAAGATGGACGAAGGGGAGCCGAATTTAATGCACGATCCTCAAAATGTTCCATAAAAAAGTGAGCTGCTGTACAAAAAGTAGGTGGCCCTCATAAGATGTCGGAACAACTTTATCGTTTCAGGAGGAAAGTGCTCTGCCAACAGTTTCATTGTGTCTCACTGGTGAAATTCCTTGTATTTTCAAATAGAATAGCCACAAGCATACCGACTCGAATGTATTTATGTTTTTGTAAATATAGGGATAAGAAAAATTTGCTCACTCGGATTTCGCAGCACGATCCCTCACGTAGTAGCAATACAAAAATGTTTGTCACTAAATTTCGTCCTATGCGTATTTCCGGCAGTAAATCAATAACGAATGATTGGCACTCTGACAACACTGTAATCACATGTACGGTAACTACTTCCGTCAGCCTGTTTGAAAAGTGCTGTGCAGTTGGTGCAGTACAAAACGTTTTGTGTTAGCTTGAGGGAGGTAGAAGGTTCGATTCTGGGTCGAGGGCGATTTATTATTATTTGTTAAATCTAGTCTGCATAGTACAGAATCTGCCGTCTAAATTGTCCTACAGCAATTACAGTGGGTCTTCTAGAAAACATTTGCACTTACATACTACGAACACAGAAATTGAAGTGCAGTCGTTGTCGGAGTTCAGCTTTCACATCACTGCATCTATTAGACTCCAAATCTCTTTTCTATGTCCCCTGCCCGAGTGGCACCATGGATTAGTACGAACTATTATTCTTGCCACTTTCAGATCCACTACATTTCATTAGGGCCTTAACGTCACAAGTGGGGCTAGAAACGTGCTTTGCAGATAATCGGTTACCATTTATACGAATTATCACGATGGAGTCACTAATTATGCCTTTCGATACTGAGTCTGATAAGGCCATGTTGGTTAGTAAGTATCTCCATGTGCCACAATTATTGTTATTATGAGGGACACTCCAAAATAAATGCACACTATTTTTGTAAAAATACAGTTTTCATTCTGCATGTGTGAAAGTTTTACATGTAGATACATCCTTCCCGCATGTTTTCAAACTTAGTTCAACCTGTTCCCGTTAGTGGCGCCGTCGCAGCATGTCTTCAAGATGGCTGCTACACTTGACGTTCGTCAGAAACAACGTGCTGTCATAGAATTCCTGTGCTGTGAAAACGAGACTGTGGGAAACATTCACAAGAGGTTGAAAAAGGTGTACGGAGATGCTGCTGTCGATCGCAGTACTGTTAGTCGGTGGGCAAGCAGGTTACGTGATGTAAGCGGGCACAGCAATATTGAGGACTAACCCCGCAGTGGCGGGCCTCGTACTGCACACACTCCAGACAATGTGCAGAGAGTTCACGAATTGGTGACTGCTGACAGACGCATCACAGTGAACGATTTGTCACGCTACGTCGGGGTAGGGGAACAAAGTGTTTGCAGAATACTGAAAGTGTTGGAGTTAAAAAAAGGTTTGTGCCAGGTAGGTTCCCAGGATGTTGATAGTGGCTCACAAAGAAACAAGAAAAACGGTATGCAGTGAACTTTTGTAACAGTACGAGAATGGTGGAGATGAATTTCTTGGAAGAACTGTGACAGGTGATGAAACATGGCTCCATCATTTTTCACCAGAGACGAAGAGGCAATCAGTGGAGTGGCATCATGCAAATTCACTTAAGAAAAAAAATTCAAAATCACACCTTCTGCTGGAAAAGTTATGGCTACGGTGTTTTTCGATTCCGAAGGACTCTTGCTTGAGGACATCATGCTAAGTAGAACCACCATAAATTCTTATGCATATGTGACGACACTGAATAAACTTCAAGCTCGACTGAGTCGTGTTCGACCACATCGGTAAAATCAGGATGTTTTGCTGTTGCACGACAATGCACGACCACATGTCGGTCAAAAAACCATGGAAGCGATCACAAAACTCGGATGGACAACACTGAAACATCTGCCTTACAGTCCTGACCTGGCTCCATGTGACTATCATCTCTTTGGGAAACTGAAAGATTCTCTTCGTGGAACAAGGGTTGAAGATGATGATACCCTTGTGCACGCTGCCAAGCAGTGGCTCCAACAGGTTGGTCCAGAATTTTACCTTGCGGGTATACAGGCGCTGGTTCCAAGATGGCGTAAGGCAGTTGAGAGGGATGGAAATTATGTGGAGAAATAAAAATATTGTTCCTAAAGGATGTATCTACACACTGTAAAACTTTCAAACATGTAGAATAAAAGATGGATTTAAAAAAAATAGTGTGCACTTCTTTTGGTCTGACCCTCGTATTTATTATTATTATTATT
This sequence comes from Schistocerca piceifrons, assembly GCF_021461385.2. NCBI lineage: Eukaryota > Metazoa > Arthropoda > Insecta > Orthoptera > Acrididae > Schistocerca > Schistocerca piceifrons. Next base: position 470,588,794 of record NC_060141.1, on the reverse strand, counting down.
ATTATCATCTATGGAAACGTGGAAACATCACGTCTATTGCTGTTAGGGAAACAATGTAATTCGAAAACGAACATTGCACAATTAACTATATCGGTGTGAGTCATGCAGAACAAAAGCTGTGAGAGATGTGATGTGCATTGCGTGGAACAGCCTGCTGCGTGTTTATAGTGTATGCCCTGTTCACCAGACAGGGACTAGTTGCTAGACGAGTAACACACCCATGATAGCCTTCACATACATTCATACACATATCGCACTTTCTTCTGGATTTATTCTAAGACACTGTGCTGGACGTACAGCATGCACAAACGATGAGTACGTGGAAATACTTCTGGTCCTTGGTGCCTCCGATAACCGGGCTTGTGTTGCCGCCCGTGAATATGCTGCTAGAGATCCTGGTCGATGTCATCCAGATAAAAATGTATTTCATCATCCGGAGCTTCACCTTCGGGAGACAGGTTCTGTCCTTCCACCATCGCGTGACAGATGTCGTCTACAGACTCGATGTGCTCCAGCTACTGAGAAATCTATTCATTGCCCTGTTTTCTGTAGTGGTATTCTTGAATCAGGCATGAACTGCAGTACCGATCCGTACTGGTAGGGAGCCAATCCAACAACTGTATCCCTTCTGATCCCAGAACACTGTCGCAATTTGTTTCTGAATGCACAGTCCCGGCCGTGACTTCTTGCGACAAGGGATCCCGCGATGCTACCACCCCATGGATGGGCGTTTCTTTTCTGCAGTCTCATGGAAGAACCATGACCAATCGACAGTGACCAGACGCTCAAAGAACTCCGGCGGATCTGCGCTGTAGTGTTGCACCAGATGTTGGAACATTTCCACACGCTTCTGTTTCTGCACAGTGGTGATGGAAAGGGGGACCCGTTGTGCACACATCTTCATCTTCAAATCCTCATGGATGATGATGCGCGGCGTTCCCCGTATTAGACCTGTTGCCTTCCCTAGTTCAACAAACTAGATTCGCCTGTTTCCCATTATCAAGTCATGGACACGCTGCGCATTGCTCGGTTTGCGTGCAGTCGCTGGACGCCCGGTGCTTTTGCGTTTTTCAACACATTCCCTGCCATCTCTGAATTCTGATACCCAACAAAACACAGGTCTGCGAGGTGCTGTGTCCACTAACCTCATGTGGATATCTGACTCAATCATTCCTTCCCTCCAAAGAAACAACACCGTGCATCGTTACCCATGCTTGTCTGCGTACTCGCAAGCCGGAACGAATTCTGCTGCAAAATCAATATTGTACGAACTAAATGATAACGTAAACTGACACAGGTTAAAGTTTAGAATGGTAAAAGCAAAGTATTCCAGTAAACATGGGAACGTAAACGAGCCGTGTGCGAGATTGTTATCTTTACGAGCAGCCACTGACTTCAGCATCAAATTTTGTCCCAATTAGTAAAAATGAATTTGCAATGTAAACTTTTCTCTTAATTAATCATCTGACTGGAGTGAAATTTCATTGAGGGGCAACGCTAACAATGTATTCAGTGCTACTCCAGTATGATACTTGTTACAGTTTACAACACACTCGTTCCGTCTTCACGTTACTGCCACTCTTTTCAGCAGTGAGCTACAGATTCTTTCAAACACCGCTGGATCATAACGTAAAACTTCATAAGAATGCAAATTCGCTGCTCTTGTTCTTCAACTGTATTGACGGAAGTGCTGTACACTGTACTTTTCAGATGACCCCAGGCACCAAAATTCGGAGCATTGAATTAAGGTTATCGTGGAAGTCGAGATAAGAATCTTTGTTCGACCTATCCACAATGCTCCATATTGGCAGTTTATATGTCTACTCATCTCATTAGAAAGATGTGGCTGTCCATCATGCATGTACCACATTTCTCAACGTTTCGCAAGGAGCATGGGTGAATTTTCAGCCAGATTAGATGGAGACTCAATCGAAAATTTTACATTTCAAAAAGATCTGTACTAGCTAGGACAAAATTTAAATAGAAATCAGCGGTTCAATACTAGACATTCGCAATTATTACGCAAATGGTATGTTTTTGATACAATGTTTATAGGAATGTTTTTGCTTTTATCGGGCCGCGTATGATAGTACTCGGTACCAAAATGTTCGAAAAAGCCACGCGCGAAAATGCAATATTTCAGGGGGTCACATCACAGGTTCTGATCAGAGAGGTGGGTGGTCAAATCTTTTGGACAGCCCTTGGCTCAGCGACCATTTGTATACCTGTCAGGAATCGGGCACACTGTAGCTAGCCTACAGCAGAGGATCAAAATAGAAACCTCAGACACTTCCTCCAGTCAACGCAAATACACCAAATCGGTTGGTGTGATCTAAGGAGAAATTAAAGCGGATTATAAAAGTACCACTTGTGCATGGGCTATTCTTGGAGGAACCCCGAAAAACCATGATTTTTGGTTACGGAAAGTATCAGTTGTGGGGCTGGCCACTTCTAGATTTTTAACGCATGGTGGTGGGCGAAAAATAAGTCGGATGCTGCAGTATTTGCGCGCTGCCGAGGTATAATGGAGACAGTGACAGTGGGAAATAAAAACAAAAGAAGGCAACGTAATTCAGAGAGGAGGCAGTGGCAGTGACATGTACTGTAAATCAATAGGGATGAAGAAGACGGAAAGAGAAATAGACAGTGGCAGTGAGATGGAGATACTGAGCATGAAGGCTTGACTACAAAGAGAGACTGAGTAAAAGAATTTAGCATGTTCTGTGCTAAAAGAGAGCGAGTATGTTCGTATGCCTATTGAATATGTTCGGATGCCAAAATTTTTGTTGAAGGCAGAATGAGGATTGAGGCAGGTGGTTCCTCACTTAACTGCCAGTATTGTAAAGAGGAATATTTTCACCTTTTTTGTGCCCCAACAGGAGCATTTTTCCTCTTGTTATAACAGACTTTATCCCGTGTGAGTCTTCGCTATTAATTATGATACACCCCATATCTGCAGCTACGGCACCCAGGATCCATCACGGACAGAATAAGACGTGAACAGTGTATTTGGAAACGTATTGCTGCTGAAAATCTAGAATCTATTTTCAACTCTCTTTCTGGGTGTATATATTTGAATGATCAAAAATATTTTGTTTAAGAGGTAACTCTTCAGTATGCTAAATGCGAATTGATCTGGCAGGCACCGGACGCTTTGTTTCATCCCAGACGTGGGATTCATACTGGAGCTTCAAGTAGTACACCCCATCGTATCTAATACCTTCTGTCACGGTACAAAGTTCTCAAGTTGTAAACACAAGGCTCCTCATGCTTCAACGGCACGCGTTCGATTTTAAAATTATCAGGGGCAGTCACATGAAAACCGAACTCCTGCCACAATAGGACCATGGAGGCGCTCCATTCCAAAGTAATCACCACACGCGGTAAGACATTTATCCAATTGGGAGACGATCAGTTCTTGTTTCGTAGAACACTGTCGGCCGCTAACGGCTCCTCAACCGCACCCACACTTGTACTTCCTGGTCCGACTGTAACTGCCGTCCACCAAAGTCTTTCTTTAGGTCGACAGAGGTGTGGAAATCACAGGAGAAAGATCCGCGCTGCACCGAGGATGTTCCCAACTAGCGTACCCTTCGTCCGATTGGTAGTGTGGAGGCGGGCGTTTTCGTGCAAACGGGCCGATTTCAACCGACAGAATTCAAACACCACGTAGGCAAACGGTAAAGCCAAAAGTGGAAACAACCCGCATTTCCCTTCACAAACGAAATCCAAAGCTGTTCTCACAAGTTCCAGTAAGGTCATGACGACTGTCTTCTGCAGGGGCCCTCTGCTCATAGCGATCATCGAGGGTGGAACCACAATTAATGCGCAGCGCTGTGAAGAGACTCCACAGAAACTGTGACGCGCCATAAAGTCAAAACGCCCGATACTGCTGGTGGAACGAATCATGTTGTTGCACGATGACGCCCACCCCCAGTCTTCCAATCAGACGAAGGTTACACCCCAGCGATTTGTTTGGGAAACATTGAAACATCCTCTGTACAGTTTGAATCTTTCATCGTGTGGTTTTCACATTGTTGACGTCCTGAAGAAAGACGTGTGTGGACATCAGTTTCAGTCGGACGAGATAGTGCATGTGTGAGTGAGATTGTGGAGCCGTCAGTGGCCGAACGAGTTCTACGAAAGAGAGATTGATCGTCTTGGCTCCCAGTGGGATAAATGTCTCAAAGCATTTAACGATTACTTTTAAATGAACCCATTCCGTAATCCTGTTGCGGCGGGTGTTCGGTTTTTCTTTGACTGCCCGTTATATTTACGCAATATGTCTAAAATGTTCTCATACACACACAAGCCATCTAGCCATTTTGTAAACTAATTCCGCAAGCCCCAGCGAGAGAAGGCGAATACAGGCCAACAACAAGGTCCTACTGACTTTCGTTACCGCATAGCACTTTCCCTCAGACATCGTTCACAGGCCATTCGTAGGGTTTATTTACTTCCATGTGGACGGCCCATCAGATAGTGTGCCGTATAGAATCAAATGGAAACTTTTCCCATGCTGTACAAATCAATCGAGAAGTTTTTATCCTGCTGTAATCGACGACGCGGATTTTTTCGTGTAATCAGCGGCTTCCGGGCAGGAACACGGCGCTAACAATGAAGTACCCTTAATTCTAGACAAATAGTTCTGTCACATATCCGATCTGCAAAGTCGTCTTCATAATTACACTTCACTTTTGTTGTTTGACACTTTGTATAAGATTAAGATCAAGTGATTCAGAAGACCAGTCAAGGTGTGAAAGGCTATAGGATAAAGGTAATTACGGGAGTAACCGAAGGAAGTTTGATAGGAACGAAAAATGGTTCAAATGGCTCTGAGCACTATGGGACTTAACTTCTAAGGTCATCAGTCCCCTAGAACTTAGAACTGCTTAAACCTAACTAACCTAAGGACATCACACACATCCATGCCCGAGGCAGGATTCGAACCTGCGACCGTAGCGGTTGGGCGATTCCAGATTGTAGCACCTAGAACCGCTCGGCCATGATAGGAACGTTCCTGTTTACAACGTATAAAACTAATCTGGTAGAAAGAGTCGGAAGCTCCTTGAAGCTGATCCCAGATTATGCAGCTGTCTGTAAGAAAGTAGCAACACCAGAAGACGGTGTTGATTTGCAAAATGACCAGCAGAGAATTGATGAACAGTGCGGGCTCTGGCAGTTGACCTTGAACTAAAATAAATACAACATATTGTGCCAACATAAGAAACGAAATCCACTACTGTACAACTGTACTACATCTACGTAGATACTTTGCAAGTCACCGTAAGGTGCTTGGCGGAGGGTACCCTGTACGACTACTTGTCATTTCCCCTCCTGCCCCGCTCGCAAATAAAGCGAGGGTAAAACGACTGTCTGTACGCCGCCGCATGAGCCCTAATTTCTCATATCTTACCTTCGTGCTCCTTAAGCGCGATGTTTGTTGGCGTGAGCAGAATCGTTCGGCAGTAAGCTGCAAATTCTGGTTCTCTAAATTTTCTCAATAATATTTCCCAAAACGAACGCCGCCTTCCTTCCGGGGATTCCCGTCTTAGTTCTCGAAGCATCTCCGTAACACTTACGTTTTATTCGAATCTACCGGTAACAAATATAGCAGCCCTCCTCTGAATTGCTTTGATGTCTTCCTTCAATCCGACCTGGTACGGATTCCAAACACTCTACCACTACTCAAGAATAGAACGCACCAGCATTCTATATGCGGTCTCCTTTTCTAAAATTCTCCCAATAAACCAAAGTCGACCATTTACCTTCCCTATCACAGTTTTCACATGCTCGTTCCACCTCATATCCCTTTGCAGCATTACGTCCAGATATTTAACTACTGTGTCAAGCAGGACACTAGTAATACTATTTCGAACATTACAACTTCGTTCTTCCTACTCATCCGCATTAACTTATATTTTTCCACATTTAGGACTAGTTGCCATTCATCATCCCAACTATAAATTTTGTCTAAGTCGTCTTGTATCTTCCTATAGTTACTACTGATGACAAATTGCTGCAAACAGTGTCCACCATAGGCATCCAAAGCTACCGTAAATGGAATGACCACAAAAAACAAATAGTAGGACGGTCAGGTGCCAGACTGAGATTCATAGGAAGAATCTTAAGGAAATGTAGCTCATCCACGAAGGAAGTGGTTAACAAAGCGCTTGATCTAACGATTCTTTAGTATTGTTCATCAGTCTGGGATCTTTACCAGGTAGGTTTGATAGAACTGATAGTGAAAATCCAACAAAGAGCTGCGCGTCCAGTCACGGGGCTGTGTAGTCCGCGGGAGAGCGTTTCAAAGATTGTCAACAAACTGCAGTGGCAAACGCTACAAGACAGGCGTTGTGCATCACGGAGAGATTTGCTATTGAAATTTTGAGAGACCCCTTTCCGGGAAGGGTTTGACTACAAGTTACCTCGTTCCACATGCATCTCGCAAAATGACAACGATTAGAAAATTTCAGAAACTAGAGCTAATACGATGGTTTACCAACAATCACTTCGCGCGCACAATTCGCGAATCAAGAAGGGAAGAGGGGTTCAGTTAGTGATACCAGATGTACCAATCGCTACACACCTTTATGTGGCTTACAACGTATGGTGTGGATGTAGATGTTCATCAAACCAGGGATGCAAGCGTTTATCCCTGTCAAAAAGGCTGTTGCCGTCTTGCTAGGCATGAGTGGCCTGAGCAAACTCATCATAAGGACGGAAAACGAAGGGCAACACTTTTCTCATGTTCATGTGACGTCAATGAGCGTATCAAGTCATATTACGAAAAACACCCCAAAACTACACAGAACAGTTTCCGGCTGAAATACATCCTTCTCACTGCTGTTCAATGGCCTCACTGTGCCGTCGGTTCAGACGACACCGTGCATCATTTGAAAAGAGGCCACATCACGAATTATCACATCACACTACATGCCCCTGGTTAGCTACTATCCAGTTGCTGTGCTATTTGGCCAATAGAAGATGTACAGCTGTACTTGCCACCGTGAGTAGTGAGGTTTTGCAAGAACCTGATACCAAATGCCTAGTGCAGTTGTTCAGAGACTTGTTGAGACAGACATCTATTATCTAGGAACACCAGTGCCTGCCGGATTTGAAAACGATTGTCACGGAAGGTGTGCGACTCGTCTCTGCAGCCTTTGGGTTAGGACACTATCACTAGAACTGTTCTTGCGCCTCCTTCCATGCCTGCGAGTGGCGAGTTGGACAGTTCGCTTTGGTACACCAACAAATCTGGCGTCTTCATTCACCGTGTGATTATCTGTCTTCCAAACGCAACAGCTCCTTTCATCCACTGCGTCACGTCTCCGCGTCGACGCACTTGCTTCACTGATTCCAAGCGATTAGCACCCACAGACACACCTACCACTTCAGAGACATCACTTACATCAGCAGTGGAGGGTCACATGCCCGTCTGGTAACATTTCTAAACTATCTACAACGCTCCAACGCTACCATTGTGCTCTTTTAGGGAATGACTAGCATTTTGTCTGGTGAGCGGACTTAAATGCAGTATTCTACACCCAAGAAGTATTCGACGCCCAAGAAGCTAGCAGTTTAATGTACGAGGGCTATTTGGAAAGTAAGGTCCTATCGCTCCTAAAATGGAAACAACAAAGAAAATAAAAAATGTTTTATTTTCAGCAGGTTGCTACACTTCTCTACATAGTAGCTGCTCCGACTTAGATATCTGTCATAGAGTTGTACTAACTTTCCAATACCCTCATCATAGAAGGCAGCCAACTGAGCTCTCCGACACTCCCCTACGGTGGTCTACAGTGGTGCGCTATCTTCATAGCAAGCGGTTCACATGAGCAATGACGAACCTCAGAGAGAGCCAACATGGGCTGTATGGTGGGTGGACAAACACTTCCTATCGAAAACGCTGTAGGGCCGTCTCATTACCCCCTTCAGTGTGCGGCCGAGAATTGTCTCGAAGAAGGAAATGCGTGACAGGTACGTTATGTGGGGTTGCATGAAGTAAGGCGAAACCTTGCAGCGGGCATCCACACTTAGCGGGAGAGATTAGTGTTCTAGTCATGTTTACATGCTCAATGAGGGCTCAGAACTTGAAGAGAGTGAGGTGACACGACCGACAGATATATTAGAGACACTGTACAAAACATCTGTGCAAAGCTTCGTCGGATTTTCATTGTCGTTTCCATTTCGCGACCTGTCGGACCTTACTTTCCAAATAGCCCTCGTGCATTAGCTACAAAACGTCAGTACACAGCCTACCCAGCGAACGAGAAACTAAGATTCCTACGTTCATGGGTATCTCTAAGGACGGCTTCTTGGTTCCCTCTTCAGGTCCAACATGGCTTCCAGTGTTTGGCAACTACCTGCAAGTCCGTCGGCTGACCAAGAAACTCGGATCGCAACAGGAGGCGTTCGCACACCTCGCCGAGCAGTACGGGTCGCCCATGATCGGTTTACATCTGGGCGGCAACCTGACCATCATCGTCTCCACCAGTAGCCTCATACGCGAGGTGCTCACACGGCCCGAATTTGAAGGACGGCCCCAGAACTTCTTCACGTATCTGCGCACTCTGAAGCTGCGAAAAGGTGAGTTGCACTGTTATTCTTACTTGCGCTTGTACTGAACTTTTACGAGATCCATCATTTCTGGGACATAATATAGCAAATTATTCAAAGTTTTTACCATTACAGTGAAGTACGCGATCTTAGGGTTGCTTGGTGTGTAGTCGGAGGGAGAGCAGTCCCCCCCCCCCCCTCCCTCCTCACATTAGTACAGCTGGCGCTGCCGCTGGGGTGGCTTGAGCTGTACTGTGCGTACGATTTGGTTAAGCACACACCCATGGTCCTGAAGAAGCAAGACCACATTTTACTCGGTCTTCACCATACTCTGTAAACAGACTTCTGCACATAATACAACAGTACTGCAAAAATCTCAATTCAGTATCTTCAAAGTTGTGCAAGAGCATAAAGGTTTGGTCAATAGGGGGTGGGCGTCCGGCTTTAGGAGGTAGTTGCAGGCAACGAAATTAGAAATAGTGACGTTTGCTATAGAAACCTGCATCAACCTTAACAGATACAGATATGGAGTCTGAAATCTTTCGTACAACCGGGGGGGGGGTCTCATGGCTGCAGAGGAAGAGGAACGGAGGAAGTTCGATAGAAACGAACCGAATTTCACTCGCTCACCCTCCTCACCTCGCCGCAGGGCCTCACGTGACCGATTCCGTTCCCGTGGCAGGTTTCGTCCTATACAGTTCCTTGTCTGATAGCGTCAGCGATGTTTAGGCCATAGCGTTACCATGTCAGCACAACTTCACACACCCATCACGTGAACAGGACGTGAGGTGGATGGCCTCTGGCTAATATCCAGTGTCAGACAGCCCAGGCCCTGCTAAAAGTTACGAAACGTTTTACGAGATACCTGTGAGTGAAAATGTAAAGAAGTAAATCAATTTGTTGTGTATCATGCCCTCCCACTTTGTACAGTACTGCATCAGATATAAAACTTTACCTAAGAACCACATTAACTTTTGGCCGGCCGGAGTGGCCGTGCGGTTCTGGCGCTACAGTCTGGAACCGAGCGACCGCTACGGTCGCAGGTTCGAATCCTGCCTCGGGCATGGATGTGTGTGACGTCCTTAGGTTAGTTAGGTTTAATTAGTTCTAAGTTCTAGGCGACAGATGACCTCAGAAGTTAAGTCGCATAGTGCTCAGAGCCATTTGAACCACACTAACTTTTTTGATACAACACACTAATTTAGTGACTGCAATGTGTTCATTTATAATACTGGACACCATAACCAAGAGATGAATTTATACAAGTTATGCTTCTAGAATCTTGTTTACTTTTGTTGCAGTACCTTGCTGACGTAATAGTAATCACTTTAATAATTACTACTTAATTACATTTTGCTGTGTAAGTGTGTGGAAAGAGTGTATGGAGGGCATATGTAAATTGTGGACGTTCTGTTTTATTAAAAACTACGTAAAACCTATTCGTCGGAAAGTTCGTGTGCAATCATGAAGCATGGCACGCATATCTTAACGTGCAGGTCTTTGTATAAAAGCAGCCAGAAGAAATGTTATGACTTATTTGATGTTTCAGGAAAGCTGGCAGGTATATCATCCATGATTTAAATAATGAAAACTGCACCAGCCTCTTATTTGTTCATGCTTAGCGCAATATGTTTCGAGAATTCACTCCAATTTTTAGTGCATTTGCGCATTTGCTTACTGAATATTTTTGCCGATGTTTGCATGTGTGACTTTCTGCCTCTCTTGCGTCTTTTTGATCTACCACAGCATGATTTTTCTGTCTCTCTTGCGTCTTTTTGATCTTAAAAAGACGCAAGAGAGACAGAAAATCGTGCTGTGGTAGACTGTAACACTTTTTTATCGTTTTGGTAATGGGGTGACAGACCTCAGATAGAAATGAAGCCGTTGGCAGAAAAATGAGAGCATAGAGCATTTTTCAGCGATTATCTGGCATATCCTGGGTATGTGTAGTGAGTAGTGTGAGGAGTTAGTGGTGTTGATGCTATTCACACACTGTCGAGCAATTCTTTTACAGATAGAAATTAAGTACGGACTATAATCTGACTTAGTGGTAGTTTGGCTTTATGATTCAGCAGGATATGCATAGTGTCTGCAAATTCTAGAAACGTCTGCCCATCTGTGCCGCCGAAATAGGACTCGATAACTCTCAAATATGACTAATCTGGTAGGCCAGAGGCGTCGTTAACATTAAAACATTAGGGGCTAAATTAATATCACTCTGCACAAGCCGATGTATAGAATCTCAGTACCATGCTCAGGTTGTTTAACTTGTCGTTCCAGGTTCTCTCTCTCTGGAATCGAAGTTGCATTGCGTACCTTTGCTAGTTTAATTTTCAACGAAATTTTGAGCCTGTATTTTCTGTCATTTCTTATGTTTTCTTGTATAATAGTCATTCTTGGTCTGGTACTTGATGTTATTCATAGCATACGAGTCTCCCTGTAGATGTTACGTTTTGCAACCGATGCTATGTTCTTGTTCCTTCATTTGTGTATCTGTCTATCACGGATAGTGCCATTGACATCGAACCCAAGAAAAATGTATTCCAAGTCTGTTATTACGAACAATATCACTACTGGAGAGTTCTAAAAATGTGAAACGTATCTGGCGATGAGTTCTTGGTTTCAGTATGCTTAAGACAGAAAAACACAAATAATTGTAACAGTTAATGATTTTTGTTGTTTAGTTTACAGTCGGCGCATTTGAGTATTATTAGTGACGATGCTGTAGTCCCTAAACCCAGTCATAGAAACCAGGTAAGACTCACTGACATACACTTAGGGTACCTCGGCGCACGGCCTCAACGTCTTTTAGATGTGCACTGTAGTCACTTTCTAGACCGCTCAAGGCTGGTATTCGCTGCTAGAAATATAACTGGATCTCGGCAACAACACAGGATATGTGTGTCAATCCTCTAAGAGGCGATGTACTTCGTGGATGAACAGAATTAGCACACAAAATCCACTTCATGTGTCTGTATCATTTCTGTTACATAATCTCAGTGATTTTCTCATAACGCGTGAAATAAAGTTATCAGTTTATGCTTCTGGCTCGAGGACAGTCATTCGACATGGAAATTTCAATTAATCTTGTATTTCACGTTGCGAACTTACGTCCTAGCCAGCATTGGAGCAGTGAGGGAGACACGACGCTGCACTATTCCGCTAGCTGTGAGGTAACGTTGTTAACTGTAAAGTGGGAGCTGCTTTGGTTCCTTTGTCCAGTCTCGCTGAAGGAAACGTTTTTAGCCGTTGTGTTGCGCAGGGTAGCCTAGCGGTCTGCCACGGTTCGCGCGACTCTCCCCGTCGGGGGTTCGAGTCCTCTCTCGGGCATGGGTGTGTGTGTTGTCCTTAGCGTCAATTAGTTTAAGTTAGATTAAGTTGACCTCAGCAGTTTGATCCCATAGGAACTTCCCACCACAAATTTAGCCGTTATGTTACAGAGCTACAAGCAGTCAAATTGAAAATCGATAAGGAAATTTTATTTACGAGTTGTCACATTCCCACAATACTTCATTCTGACACGGGACAGCAAGTAAAAACAATCTCTTTTGAAGACGAGAATGAGTAATATCTTCCCAATTCGTGCTGGTGTAAGCACGCTCCTGTTACAGATACATAATGTTTTACTAAAATAGACTTACGTCTTAAGAATAACGTGGTAATCCGAATTTCATTTGAATTAGTACAGTCCATATTTTAATAGTGTTGTCTATTGTTTTATTGATCACAACAGTAAACATCAGAGAGAAGTTAATCAGCAACACTACGTTCTCTTACATTACCTAAAACAGTTTGACAACGATCAGGTAGTTTACTGATTCCACACCTGCAGAAATGTACCAGATCTGAGATAAAGAAGCATCAAACCAGGAAGTGCGTTTATTGTGTACTATCAACATGTAATGAAATATTTTAGATCGTCTTTCTTACATTGCAACCTGTGTGTGTCTTAGTTGTTGGTGATTAATTCCTCTTTAGAGGTTAATATAAAGACATCATAACTAGTCCCAAGTAGGAACATTGCAATGGAATTCCCAATGAGCCAACTCATGTCAATCAAGCAAAAATACATTTATATTTTATTAGAGCATGCAGTACTACCGCTCCCAACTTCTGAACCATTGCCTGTTGCATGCAAATGTCAGATGACGCTTAAATGATTTGCTCTCTGGCTTATCGAGGCTTCCTGAATGTGAAAAATCATTCATGTCAAAACGATATTTCTTGAGGCAAAAAAGTCTTTTTCTTACGTGTTTTGGCAGAAAGAACTCGCCACACAAACAATACAAAGATTCCGAGCTGCCTTTGTTGCCTCCCCCCCCCCCCCCACTACTATCCCAAAGCGAACAATATATAGATGTTCAGGTAGAAGTCATTGGGGTGAAAATTACGGGTGATCGTTCCAAGTATTGCCTGTGTCTTGGAAGAGCTGAGTTTAAGAAGCCACTGGATGCACTAGTTTGAAATGGAGTTGAAGAAATCGTTGGGATTTATGTATGTTGGAGTGCGCTGTTAGGATAATTGTATCATTGGCATATAGGAGAAGGTAAAAAGGAGGAGAGGGCCTAATCATATCAGCAGTGTACGGGGCTATGCGAGAATGTAGAAAGGGCAGAGTGAGATGTCATTTGCGGGAATTACGCTTGTTTGTGGTTACATACACTGAAGAGCCAAAGAAACTGGTACATCTGCTTAATATTGTGGAGGGCCCTCGCGATCATGCAGAACTGCCACAAAACGACGTGGAATAGACTCGACTAATGTTTGAAGTAGTGCTGGAGGGAATTGACGCCATAAATCCTGTAGGGCTGTCCAGAAATCCGTAAAAGTACGAGAGGGTGGAGATCTCTTCTGAATAGCACTGGGCAAGCCATCGCAGACGTGCTCAATAATGTTCATGTCTGGGGGGTTTGGTGGGCAACGGAAGTGTTTAAACTCAGAAAGGTGTTAGTGGAGTCACTCTGGAGCAATTCTGGACGTGTGGGGTGTCGCATTGTCCCGCTGGAATTGCCCAAGTCCGTCGGAATGCACACTGGACGTGAATGGATGCAGGTGATCAGATAGGATGCTTACATAGGTGTCACCTGTCAGAGTCGTATGTAGACGTATCAGGGATCCCATATCACGCCAACTGCACACTTACGGAGACTCCACCAGCTTGAACAGTCCCCTACTGACATGCAGGGTCAATGGATTCATGAGGTTGTCTCCATACCCGTACACGTCCATCCGCTCTATACAATTTGAAACGAGACTCGTCCGACCAGGCAACATGTTTCCAGTCATCAATAGAATAGTGTCGGTGTTGACAGGCCGAGTCTAGCCGTAAGGCATTGTGTCGTGTAGTTATCAAGGGTACACGAGTGTGCCTTCGGTTTCGAGAGCCATTTCGATGATGTTTCGTAGAATCGTTCGCACGCTGATACTTGTTGATAGTCCAGCTTTGAAATCTGCAGCAATTTGCAGAAGTGTTGCACTTCTGTCACGCTGAACGATTCTCTTCAGCTGTCGTTGATCCCGTTCTTGCAGGTTCTTTTTCCGGCCGCAGCGATGTCGGAGATTTGATGTTTTACCTTATTGTTGATATTCACGGTACACTCGTGAAATCGTCGTACGGGGAAATCCCCACTTCATCGGTACCTCGGAGATGATGTGTCCCATCGCTCGTGCGCCGATTATAACACCACGTTCAAACTGACTTAAATCTTGGTAACTTGTCGTTTTAGCAGCAGTAATCGATCTAACAACTGCGTCAGACACTTGTTTTCTTATATAGGCGTTGCCGATCGCAGTACCGTATTCTGCCTGTTTACATATCGCTGTATTTGAATATGCATGCCTGTACCAGTTTTTTGGCGCTTCAGTGTATGGACAGTAGGATAGGACTCATTAAGATGGACATAGTTTACTGTGGGTGCATACCTAAGGAGTTTTAAAAGGATATCAGAATGTCATCCATGGTAAAAGGTACAGGAGTTGTTCGTCAGAAGAAAATCTAGGCCAAAAGCCACATTTAGGTGTTTACAAGTATGTTTGTGTTGGGAGATGATTGATTCAAAGATGTTAGGCTGATGGATCGGTAGGAGGAGGTTCAACGGTAGGTTTGTCGGATTTAAGGACAAGTAGGAAATTTGAAGTTTTCGACGGCTATGTGAAGGATCACACCGTAGAGGCTTGCAATGATTTTTAGGGAGAAGCAGGGACAGGTTTTCAGGTGGCAGTATGAAACAGTAGTGGCCTGGAGCAATATTTTGTATTTTGTTTAGTATTTGTACGGGCTCTTGTATTTTCACTGATATATTGTCTGTTTGTTGTACGTGCCTTAGGCAGTGGAACTAAGAGAGAGCTGGGAGAGCTGGTGTATTAATAACAGCATATGGCAGCTTGTGGAAGTGGTAAGCAGTTCACAGTTGCTTAAACAACCGCAGATGGTGCCTTAGCAAAGGAGAGTGAGGAAATAAAGATCATAGCAAAATTGGAAATGATGTTTCCTGTGGACTATGTAATTCAATATTATAAACCACCGTCAGTTTCAAGAAACAAGATGTGGAATAACTTAGTGATTATTTTCTTGTTGAAACAACGATAACAAGTGGTTGAATACTAAGTGCAGAATAGAAAACATCGGAGTATGGTATCAGTGCTTTTTGGGTAGTAGCGTATGCAGTAACAAAAATAAAATGTCAAACTGGATTAAATTTCTAAAGATTATGACTCCTCTTGAAACATTCAGTACTCTACATTACCCGACACTAATGGGACTATTGACTGCACATGTGTCTCAGTCAAACAAACTGCATGTACATGGCGACATCAACAGAAAGTGATTGACAAGCTTTAAAGTTTCCAAACTTATTTTTGCATGGTCTGAGGGACTTTGGCCATTCACTTACATAATAAAATGAAACTCCTACAGCCCCCTCCCGCCCTCCCCCCCGCCCCCCCTCCCCCCCAATGGGCTTACAGTTCTTTCGTGAGTTGGTGCACACCACATACGGGACCCCGAGCTATTACAGTCCATTCTTCCTTCCTGAGCTGCATTTCCTTCACCTTGCCACTCCCTCTCCATCGTGGCCCCTTTCCCACTGTCACCACCTTCCCCTCTCATCGTGTTTTTAGTTATGTCAACCCGGCTATCCTCCTGGTTCCCTGTATTCCTTGCAGTTTTCTTCCTCTTTCATCCTTTTTGGCATTTTTGGCCCCATTGTGGTTTGTCATCCACTTCCAAATTTTCTGTCTTTAATGTGGGCCATTTGGAGAAGAACTCCCTCCGCAGCGTCAACAGCTTGGATTCCTCTACCCACTTCCTACCCCTCTTCATTCTCCACAATGGCTCCCCTCTCCCCCCCTGATAGGTAACCAGCTTGTGTAGCCAGTCCATTTGGTGGCACTGTTATGTACTCATCTGCTGCCAAAATCTGGTTGTTCTCAAACGATCATCTCTTCAAAAGGTATCAGATCACTGAATGCTACTTTGTATGACCCTGCAGCCTTCCCTTCCCCGGATATGCCCTTGGAGGAGGGCCAGGCTCGCCATCTTGGGATGAAACACTTTCCCCACTACCTGGTCTGTACTAGATAGGGGCGCATTCACCACCACAAAACCGTTGTTTATTGTAGAGAACATCGAGGATAAGTTTGTTGAAGTGGAATCTCTCAATAAGATGCAGTCAGGCTCCCTGTTGATTATAGCTTCTTCCGCCACCCAATTTACAGCCCTTCGTGCTTGTGATCGCCTTGGCACTTGGTGACAGCCCAGTGTCTATTACCCCGCACCAGTCCCTGAATATGGTCCAGGGAGTGATTTCTCATAGGGACCTTTACCTGAAAAGTGACGAGGAAATCTGGGCTAATCCTTAGTGATTCGGCATCTTCAGTGTCTGCAGAAGGGTCATGACAATTGCACAGATACCAGTGCATTTATTCTGGCTTTTGAGGAAGATATCCTCCCAGAGGAGGTCGAGGTTATATTTTACCAATATGATGTGAAATCGTACGTCCTGCCACCAATGAGGTGTTTTTGGTGCTTGGGTTTTGGGCATATGTTTTCCCACTGTACACTGAATGCTCTGTGTGGTGACTGTGGCCATCAACTCCATTATCTGACGCTCAGGCCCGCCAAAAATATGACTAACTTCACCTTGTGTCGATTTCTTCTATTTTTGCCTCTGTTACGTCCTTTCCCCCTCCTACTTCATACTTACCCCATCCCCATGCCTCTGCCATCTCCCCCTCCTCGGTGGTTCTCATGCCCTGCCCTCCACGTGCCACTACGTTCCCAAACCAAGAAATTGACCCTTCTTCTACAGGCCCACCAGCAATTGAGTTCCCCCCGGATCCCATCCCCAGCATCTCTCAGGCCTGCTATCACAACTTGGCCATGGGACACACCGTCTGTGTGCCTCATGGTCGCCTACTCTCTTTCAGTTTTGGATCTGGCGGAAGCCTCCTCTCCCTTGTGCCCTGTCATCCTCAATCTCCGAAACGGAAGAAGAAGAAACGTAAGTCCCAGGACAAGGCCCTCTTCCTGGTGCCCTCTGAGTCTGACATCTTATTTATGGATGTCACCCCATCCTTGTCGGTGACGACCACTGACCAGGCGACATGACTTCCCCTAGGCTTCTTTATGGCTAACCTGGACTCTCACAGCATGTTAATTCACTGGAATGGAACAGTTATTACCGTCTTGCTCTTCAAGAAACGCACTTCCGTGATGACAACTGTCCAACGCTTAACTGTTATCGGGAGTTCTGTCACAAATGTGCCAGCGCTGGAATAGCGTCTGGAATGGTCTGGTTCACGCTGATACCATTAGTGACTGGTTCCCCTTCATACTAACCGGAAGCAATAGCGGTATGAATGCAAACGAACCCAGCAATCATCATTTGCAATGTCTACCTCCCTCCAGGTAGGTCACTTCCTTATGCTGACCTATCTGTCTTAATACAGCAACTCACGTCCCTGTACCTTCTCCTTAGGGACTTCAGTGCACACTATCCCCCTGTGGGGGAGTGCCACTTCGATGGGTAGTGGTCTTCTAATTGACCAACTTATTACTGACTTTAATTAATGACGGTTCCCCTACCCATTTCAGTGCCGCTCTCAGCACCTTTTCTGCTATCGATCTCACAATCTCCTTGCCTGCTCTTGTGGCTTTCCCACACTGGTTACGCCGTAATGATCTTTGTGACAGTGACCATTTTCTGATGATGCTATCTGTGGTGTGACCGCCAGACACCACACTTGCTAGGTGGTAGCCTTTAAATCGGCCGCGGTCCGTTAGTATACGTCGGACGCGCGTGTCGCCACTATCAGTGATTGCAGACCGAGCGCCGCCACACGGCAGGTCTAGAGAGACTTCCTAGCACTCGCCCCAGTTGTACAGCCGACTTTGCTAGCGATGGTTCACTGACAAATTACGCTCTCATTTGCCGAGACGATAGTTAGCATAGCCTTCAGCTACGTCATTTGCTACGACCTAGCAAGGCGCCATTACCAGTTACTATTGATGCTGTAACACATGTACCGTCAAGAGCGATGTTCACTAATTATGGATTAAAGTTAAGTATTCCAGCAGCTACGTACGTTTTTGGCTATTCTCATTTCCGTGTCCTGTTCCAGACCTCACGCCAGCCTGCGTGAGCTTAAACGCGTGCCTTTCGGCTTCCTCCTAGTGGGTTGGCTGTCTTCCCAGTCCACAACACTATCGTTCCCCTGCCGCCACCAGGTAGACAAGCCCCAGCGCTGGACATTGTACAGAGCCAATTGGCTCTTATATACTTCAGCTCTTCGACATCTCTTTCTCGGATTGCGTTGATAAGGTCATGCAAGACGTCTCTGCCACTCTTCTTCATGCTGGTGGCACTACTACCCCCTTTCCACGGGTCCCTCTCGTCGTCCACCGATCCTGTGATGGGCCAAGGACGTAGCAGTCGCTATCCAGGACCGCCAAAGTACGCTACAACTATTTAAACCACACTATTCACAGACCAACCTTATCGCATTTTAGCGTCTATGTGCAAAGGGTAAATAGAGTAAAAAGAAATGCTGGGAGTGCTATATTTCCTCCCTGGGTGTGTGTGCCTTATTGTCGAACGTTTGGTCCAAGCTCTGTAGCCTTCTGGGCCGCCAGCAATAATCAACTGTTCAAGGTGTCATCCTAAAGGACGCTCTGTGTACTGATCCATCAGTCCTCGCAGAACGCCTCGCAGCACATTTTGCGACAGCGTCAGCATCCTCTTCCTATCCTGCTACCTTTCTTCATTATAGAATTCAGCTTGGTGGGGGTTGAAACAGAGGGGGTTTGTTTAGCTTCTGTTTTCATTAGACTGTTTATTCTATTCTGGAAACCATGTAATTCTTCTTTACTTTCACTAAGGATATCAATGTCATCAGCGAATCGTATAATTGATATCCATTCACCTTGAATTTTAATTCCACTCCTGAAACTTTCTTTTATTTCCGTCACTGATTCTTCGGTGTCGAGATTGAACACTACAGGCGAAAGACTACATCCCTTTTTAATATTGTGGAATTTGCACAACGCGATCCGGCGGCAAACACGTTAAGACTATTTACAACTTAGGTAAGTGATTAACATTGAAAGATCACAGGTGAAAGTAAGTATGATAGAAGCCATTGCAAATGTGAAATGTTGTTACATTAATAGCCAGTGTAAAGCCAGAATGCTGAATGCAAGCACGCAAACGTGCGTGCATTGTGTTGCACAGGTGCCAGATGTCAGTTTGTGTGACGGAGCTCGATGCCTCTGTACTTGGTAGGCCAACAGAAGGACGGTTAATGCTGGTTCTGGATAACACTGCATTTGTCGACGGATGATGTCCCATACGTGCATGATTGGAGACAGATCTTGTGATCGAGCAGGCAACATGCCGATAACCTGTAGAGCAAAAAAGGGTTATCTGGGCGAGCGTTATCATGCTGAAAAACACCCCCTTGAATAGTGTTCATGAATGGCAGCACCATGGATTGAATCACCAGACTGACGAATAAATTTGCAGTCAGGATGAGTGGAATACCACAAGACTGCTCCTGCTATCATACTAAGTCGCATCCCAGACTGAAACTCCAGTTGTAGGTTCAATGTGTCTAGCACACAGACAGGTTGGTTGCGGAACCTCAACTGGCTTCCTTATAAGCAACATTCGGCCATCACTGGTACCGAGGAAGAACCAGCTTTCATCACAAAGCACAACAGACTTCCACCCTGCCCTCTAATGGGCTGTCACTTGACACGACTGTAGTCGCAAATGGCATTGGTTTGGAGTCAGTGGGATGCACGCTACATGGAATCTGGCTCGGAGCTGTCCTTGAAACAACTGATCAGTAACTGTTCATTATGTCACTGTGGTCCCAGCTGCTGCTCAAATTGCTGCCGCAGATGCAGTATGATGCGGCAGAGCGAGACACAGAACACCTCCTGACCACTGCTGCCAGTAATTATGCACTGTGGCAGCATCCCTGCCAAGTTCTTCTGTACTGTCGCAGGACGAATATCCAGTTTCTCGTAGCCCTGTTATGCGACCTCGTTCAAACTCATTGAGCTGTTGATAATTATGTAACTGTCGCCTTAAAGGCATTTTTCTCTAACTTCAACTCGCGACTTCGAATCACAAGACGACTAATTCTCAAGACAGCGACAGCATGTATTTAAAGTTCACCTGACTTTCATCATCATAGGGTAGCTACTAGCCCCACTCTCTTGAGACTGGTGTGAAATTTTAATAGAAACATATCTACCAACATTCGTTTATGTCGCATAATTGTTTCTTGGTGCTGCGATTTCTTTTTCCATCAGGGCATGAAAGGAGTCGGAGTATTGTGTTGTATGGGACAATTTAACCATTTTAAAGCTGCCCGGGTTGGCTGTTGGTGATGTGACTGAAGTGGAAACGCAAAGGACAACAAGAACTAAACCAAGACCAGGGAAACCACATATATTGATGGACACAGGCCGTCCAGCATTGCCAAGGATGGTTGTAAAACGTCGCATGAAATCAGCGAAAGGCAACCAATAGTCCCACTAGCACAATGATTATGTGTAGGGAGTTAAAAGTTAAAAAGAATGAGTTACAGTTCCTCATAAGCCACTCATTTATGTAGTCAATGCTAAGCGACCCTCGGGTTGCTGTAAAGAGCGACGCTACTGGGCTGTGGATGCATAGAAACGAGTGAATTGGAGTGATGAATCACTGAATGATTTGGGTTTGACACCTGCCTGGGGAAGGCTACCTGCCATTATGTGTAGTGCCCACAGTAAAATACGGGGAGTCTGTATTATGGATGTTTTTCGTGGTTAGGATATGTCCCTCTACTGCTCTTTCTGGAGGACAGCCGATTAAATGCGCGTCCAGATATTCAGATTTAAGTTTCCTGTGATTTCCCTAAATCGCTCCATGGAAATCCATGGATGGTTCCTTTGAAGAGGTACGCCCCATTTCCTTCCCCTTCCTTGAAACATTGCAAGTCTGAGCTCTGTCTCGAACGACTTCGATGTCGATGGCACGTTAAACTATAATATTTATTCTTTGCGCTTAAGAAAATGCTCGGTAGGAACACATTTTACAGCTCTGTGCACTGCGTACAGTAGAGAAACAGTTCGGAGACGACGATTTTTTGTACCAGCTTGACAGTGCAATGTGGGGCAATGGACTATCCTGCCCAGAGTCCCGTCTTGAACCAAATGGAACACCTTTGGGATGAGTTATCACGAAGACTTTGCTGGAGTGTCCAACATAGCTCCTGCTATGGAGGGAACATTTTCTGCAATTCCTCCAGTCATTCAAGATTCGTCATCGAGGATGCCCACAGCAGAGTTGAAACTGACATAAATTCGAACGGTGGACACAACCCGTATTAATGCCCGCTAATAACTCTCTGGAAACTTTTCGTAAATTAACGCTACAGCCGGACACTGTGGCCGAGCGTCTCTAGGCGCTTCAGTCTGGAACGGTGCAGCTGCTACGGTCTCAGGTTCGAATCCTTCCTCGGTTGTGGATTTGTGTGATGTCCTTGGGTTAGTTAGCTTTAAGTAGTTCTAAGTCTAGGGGACTGATGACCTAAGGTGTTAAGTCCCATAGTGTTTAGAGCCATTTGAACCATTTTTTAATGTATACTGATAAGCGATGAACACCCAGAATTAGGTTTCCCATTGCTTCTCAAAATCCCCTCTGACTAAAGCTGCGATGGTTTCTATTAAAATGACACGTTCCGATTTCTTGCTCACTCTTCCCAAATCCGTGCATGTGTTACATGACCACTGACCTCGTCGTCGGCACAAGGATATGTATGTTCTAACCTTCCTTGCTTTCTTTATCCTTTTGTCTTGATACTGAAGGTCCAGGTGGGCTGAGCGTCAAACAGTGAGCTGATAGACATGTGATTTGACTGCACAGGTGTAGGGATGGTGGACGGCAAGCTGTGGCAGGAGCAGCGCGCCTTCGTGATGAGACACCTGCGCTCTCTGGGCTTCAGTGGGCCAGCCATGCAGGCTCAGGTGGAACAGGAGGTGCGCGTCCTGCTGGAAGAACTGAGTGACAGCCGTGGGAGGCCGACGCAGCTCAAGCAGCTGCTGCCACTCTCCGTGCTGAACGTCATTTTCCACTTCTGCGCTGGTGAGTGTGCCCAACCTTCCACTGGACTGGTACCTCCTCCTCTTCTCACACACACACACACACACACACACACATATATATATATATATATATATATATATAAAGTTGATGTAAACAAACAAGAACGAGATGATTGGTCAGCAGCCATAGCACGTGTACATCGGTGTTGTAACGCTATTGCAAGTAGGTCCTACATACGTATTAGATAATTTTTTACGATGTTACACTAAATGAAACTTAAAGATGTTCTAATGCGTGAAAAGTTACCAACGTTTTCGTTAATCATACTTCAGCTACGTAGTCTTTAGTTCCATCTCTGTAATGTTGTGCTCTGACTGTAGCGTTGTTGATACATGCTGTGAAAATGACTGCCGCTGGTTCCTGCTTAGCATGGAAAAAAGTGCGTGGAACAGGGATAAAAGGTGGCGAGATACACATCGCTCTCAATTTTTTCGCAATTTTACAGAAAATAATTGCCTTTGGAGTTTTCTGAGAAGTTTCATAAATAAATAATGAAGTGAAGATATTTCAGTCAACGGAATGCAAAGCTGAATCGCTAGCGTTGTAGAATGGTAGGTTGACGTCCGTGGATCGCAGGTTTAAATATTAGTTTGGGCTTTTTTTCGTTCGATTTAGAATACCTATGTCTTTTAAATGTGAAACTTATCAAATATACGCTAATTAATACATATCTAATCACCATTTTTATGAAAAATGCACGTCTTCTTGTTTCTGGTCACATATTGTACACAATATCCCAGTTTTCATTCCAAATATATATTTCTAATTATCGATATTTTATAAGAGATTGATAATAAAGGTTGTTTAAATTAAGAAAGCATAACAAATTTATTTTTAGAACAAAAATGAAAAATCAGATATTCTTCGTTTGGACTGTGCCCATTGTTTTATACCACAGATGTGGTATTACACGAACCAGAGTAATAGGCGTCCTAGATACATGTTCAAAGTGTATGAAATCTTATAGGACTTAACTTCAAAATGTTTCAGATGGCTCTGAGCACTATGCGACTTAATTTCTGAGGTCATCAGTCGCCTAGATCTTAGAACTAATTAAACCTAACTAACCTAAGGACATCACACACATCCAAGCCCGAGGCAGGATTCGAACCTGCGACCGTAGCGGTCGCTCGGCTCCAGACTGCAACGCCTAGAACCGCACGGCCACTCCGGCCGGCATAGGACTTAACTGCTAAGGTCATCAGTCCATAAGCTTACACACTACTTAACCTAAATTATCCTAAGGACAAACACACACACCCATGCCCGAGGGAGGACTCGAACCTCCGCTGGGACCAACTGCACCGTCCATGACTGCAGCGCCCTAGACCGCTCGGCTAATCCCGCTTGGCGTAGAAACATGGAAAACAATAATTCTCACGGCATCGAGCACACCGTGCAAATGCTGCATCCTTACATTTGCCACGCTACCACTACAATATGATGATCTGGAGCCATTTTAATGGATTTGTCGCGAGAAATAACAAGACATTTAAGCTGCCAGGCGTGCTGGAATCGTTGCACGAAGCTTTGTCACACGTCACTGCCGAAGACTGCCGGGGATACAGAACGGCACATAATAAAAGAAGAGGAGAAAATATGGCATTTGGTTGGCTTCGTGGATTCTGTTCATTGCGATACTACGTTAGCTAAGAACGAGAACATTGCTGTGGTTTCCGTCTGGTCACCTAAGTAACAGGCAGTATTGCTAGAGTTTTGCCGATTTCTGTTAATAATTAAACGACATTCGAAGCTATAGTGTTCTGTGCTCGTGTCTTTTTACATCTTAACTGCAACTGCTCACGTCACTGAAGGTTAATAGGGCCAGCTAGCTGCTATGTGCTGTCCAAGTTAAATGGGGCGGTAAAGCTGTCGTCCCGTATTATCGCTCAGTCAAAAAAGGTTCAAATGGCTCTGAGCACTATGGAACTTAACATCTGAGGTCATCAGTCCCCTAAACTTAGAACTAGTTAAACCTAATTAACCTAAGGACATGGCACTCATCCATGCCCGAAGCAGGATTCGAACCTGCGACCGTAGCAGCAGTGCGACCGCTCAATCGATGAGCACGTAAAGCACAGTATAAAACGTATCCCTATTATCGTACTTGACTGTACTGGAGACAGCTTGGCTTCGCCTCCATGAGAAACGAAATCCAGTAAGGTTCCAGCAAACGCGGAAGAATACATTTTGTGATCTTTAGCTCAGGTTTTATTCTTATGACGAACACAGTACAGGATTCACTTACAAAAACGGCCTTTGTTAAAAATACATATAAGATGCGGCGTGAGAACTTCCTCATTTGAAACATGCCGCACACAGGGGCCGTTTCCTATTGATGTGTGGGCTTGAGCCCATTCCACAGGGCGGGACGTAACTTTCCTTTTATTTTTTTTTTAAGTTAGTTTGACAGCGATCACGCTGCGGATGAGGAGGAGTACTTTTCCAATGATCGTTCCGTCATCTCAACCCGGCGTGCATTCTATGTGAATTGAAGATGGAGGGTGGAGAAAGGAAAGGGAAGTGAGGGGCTAATTGGCTGTGACGAGTGAAAACGTGTCGCGTACCGGGACTCGAACCCGGGATCTTTCTTTTACCGGGCAGTTGCGATAACCACTGATCCCAGAGTTTATCGCAATTGGGTGAACTGTCTCTGCAGAATATTGGCCGACCCACATTCCCACCTAGCGCCACCTACCTGCAGCCCCCGTCCATGTCCGCCATGCTCACAACTTTGAGAATCCCACAGGAGGTCGGACGTACTTATGTCTCCGCAATGAAGGAGTTGGATTCATTACCCATCGAGGCTGCTGTTGGCAACACAGACTGAGACTTGTTGGACGAAGTGGACCGAATGTTACGATTTGGACTCTCCAAATGCTTTGAACAGAACGAAGGCCGCCTTCAAAACAGCATTTTCAAAACCTAATGAAATAAAACTTTAAATGTAACTCTATGTGAAGTAAAGAGAATTAAACCGACATTTCCAACACAATCTGTTTTGTGGAATTTTTAAAATTTGGAAGTACCCGCGCCGCACCCTCTACTTTCCAGGAGAGCGAAAACAACTGCCTGACACCGTCCTTGCCGACCGAGTGGCCGAGCGGTTCTATGCGCTTCAGTCTGGAGCCACGTGTCCGCCACGGTCGCAGGTTCGAATCCTGCCTCGGGCATGGATGTGTGTGATGTCCTTAGGTTAGTTAGGTTTAAGTAGGTCTAAGTTCTAGGGGACTGATGACCACAGCTGTTAAGTCCCATAGTGCTCAGAGCCATTTGAACCATTTTGACGCCGTCTTGTTACCATTTTTGTTGTCACTGTTGTTTTTGTTGTTGTTGTGGTCTTCAGTCCGAAGACTGGTTTAAAGGAGCTCTCCACACTCTTCTTATTCAGTGCAAGCCTTTTCACCTCCGAATAACTACTAAAACCCACATCTATTGGTACCTGTTTACTTTACTTGCCTCCTGGCCTTATCGTTTACGTCTCACTCCTGTACAAAGCTACTCTCCAGACAAATGCCTTCAGAAAAGACTTCCTAACATTTTAATTTATATTAGATGTTCACAAATTTCTCTCCTTCAGCAACGGTTTTGCTGTCATTGCTAGTCTAGAAGTTACACACTCTCTACTTCAGCCAGCGGAAGTTATTTTACTGCCCAAAAAGCAAAACTTAGCTACTTCTTTTCAGTATTTCATTTCATTATCTAATTCTCTCGCATCGCCTGGTTTACTTCGAGTACATTCTGTTACCCTTGCTACAGTTTTGTTGTTGTTCATCTTATATCCAGATTTCAAGAGACTGTTCATTCCATTCAACTGCAGTTTAAAGTCTTTTGCTGTCTCTGACAGAATTACAATGTCATCGGCAAACGGAAAAGATTTTATTCCGTCTCCCTGAACGTTAATTCTCTTCGTAAATTTTTCTTTGACTTCTTTCACAACTTGCTCAGAGTACAGATTGAATAACATTGGGGGCAGGCTACAACCTTGTCTCATACCGTTTTCAACCACTGCTTCCCTTTCATGCCGTTCACCTCTTGTAACTGCAATCTGGCTTCTGTACAAGTTGTAAATAACGTTTCGCTCACTGTATTTTACCCTGCTGCTTTCAGAAATTTAAAGAGTATATTTCTGTCAACATTGTCAAAAGCTTTCTCAAAATCTATAAAAAGCTGTAAATGTACCGGTTGGTTATAATTAAACACTCCCTATTTAACATGTTATAATACGGAAGCCAATATCCGTACGATTACCAAACTTGGCAGCATTAACATCAAGGACATGGTGAAGAGAAATAATGCACAATCAGTTCAGTTGAAACACTTTTAATGTGCTGCTACGGTACATCATACCATTACATACCGGTACCATTACTGCTACAAAAGGGGCTCAATACGGGCCCCTCAGTGTCCAGAAGAGTCTGAAAGTGCAGGATTGCATTTTGCACAGCAGAACGAAGTGTTTCCATAATCATGCTGGCTACCTCTCTTGATAAGTTGCGCTTCAGATCAGCACATGTGTGAATGTTCCCCTGGTAAACCCTGTCCTTCATGTAGCTCCACAACCGGAACTTACAGGGAATGAGATCAGATGATCGTGCTGGCCAAGCATTTGGAAACGATCGGCTGATAATTCGATCGTTTCCAAATCTGTTTCGGAGAAGCAGGTGAACTTCATGATCGATATGCGGTGGAGCCCCATCGTGTATGAACTGTTGAGTTCAATGCGCCTCTCTCCTGAAGTACGGGCATGACATGCTGGCGACGCATATCGCAGTAAAGCTGGCCTGATACACAGCACGTCTTTGGTCCTTGAGCGCCAACCTGTTTAAAAAAGAATGGGCTAACCATGAACCCACACCATACGGTGACACATTCACCATACAGAGGAACTTCATGCACAGTGACTCGAGGACAAAAGCCCCACAATCGGCAATTCTGTGTGTTCACTTCACCTATTAGAGAAAAATGAGCTTCGTCTGTCCATAGGATGGCCAGGACCAGCCCTCGTCACCTTCAATCCCTGCGAGAAAGTGGAGAGCGAAATAAACACGTCGTTGTGCGTCCTGTGGTGCAAGCTGCTGGACGGTATGGATCTTGTACGGATACTATTTGAGAATAGTCGAAGCACCCTCCGTACAGTGGACCACGGGATATTCAGCTGTAGTGACACAGCACGTGCACTTCCTGACGATCGGGAATTGCGGGCAACGTTGTGTGCCATAGCAACAGCGATTTGATCAACCACCTGTGGTGCAAAGGGTCTTCAGTCTCTTCCCGGCGCGACGCCCAGGTCTCCAGTTGATTCGAACTACTCTATCATGCTCCACACAGCAGGTAGAGAAAGAAAACCCATCCGTAATCCTTCCAGACGGCGGTATTCGTGAAGTGCAGCTGCGGCATTACTGTTTTTTGTTTTGTTTTTGTTTTTCTTTTGTTGTTGTAATAGAGCTTTAGCAATAATACCCTGCTTCTTTTGTCCAAGCTCATGCTGACATGTCAACAAGTGCACTGCGACTGGCCAGGTGTGTGAAACTATGGATCACAGTGACTGTCCATGCACCTGGTGACCAAATTTGGAAGTGGGCGGTGGAAATCGTGCATTCCACACTCTGGACATTAATGATACCAAGTTTGGTACTCGTGCGGTAATTAGTTTCCGTGTTATAACTTGTTAAATAGGGAAAGTGTAATTATAACCACCCAGTACGTTTGCGATTCCGTAACGTATCTGTTGAGCTAAGTCGGTGGGCCACTACTGCCTCATGTGTCATACCAAAGTTCTCTGGAGCCCAAACTGATGTTCCCTGAGGTTGGCTACGGCACCCTCCGTTGTGGTTCGAGCTTTGTTGTGGCTCTCAGTATCGTTGAGGCACGCAAGCCACCCTGTCTCAGCAATGACTGTGGTTCATGGCGTATGCCATCCATTATAAAGTGACAGAAATAGAAACTTCTACACTGTAAAGTAACAGTGTTATATTTATCAAACTCTGTAGAGGTGTTCAGCATGCTGCGCGGGATTAGCCGAGCGGTCTAGGGGCTGGAGTCATGGACTGTGCGGCTGGTACCGGCGGAGGTTCGAGTCCAGCCTCGGGCATGGGTGTGTGTGTTTGTCCTCAGGATAATTAGGTTAAGTAGTGTGTAAGCTTAGGGACTGATGACCTTAACAGTTAAGTCCCATAAGATTTCACACACATTTATTTGTTCGGCATGTTTACACTTCCTAGCAGATTATACCTGTATGCCGGCCGAAATTCGGATCTAGGACCTTTTTATCCTATGCCTGTTGCGATACGCCCATAATGCATTATGAAGATTCCTTTCCGCGTGCACCTATTTAGTAAAATACAGTCTAAGGCAAAAAACAACAAACCACGAAGGAATTATCCGAACAGCACGGAAATCGGTAGATGTGATGTACGTGTAGAGCCAAATAAATCATAACAATTTCAGAAAAATCGGATGACTTATTCAAGAGAAAGGGCTTCACAAACTGTACAAATCGATATCGCGTTGGTCCACCTCTGACCCTGATGCAGCAGTTATTCGGTTTGGCATTGCTTGACAGAGTTGTAGGACATCCTCCAGAGGGAAATCGTATCAAATTCTGTCCCAGTGGTGCGTCACAAAGTTAAAATCCCGAGATGGTTGGAGGGCTCTGCCCATAATGCTCCAAACGTTCTCAATTAGAGAAAGATTCGGCGAACTTAGTAACCAAGGTATGGATTTAAAGCATGAAGACAGGCATTAGGAAGTCTCGCTGTGTGCGGGCAGGCATTTTCTTGCTGAAATGCAAGCTCACTATAGCTTGCCATGAAAGATAACAAAATGGGGCACAGAATATCGTCGACGTACAGCTGTGTTGTGAAGATGGCGCCAGTGACAGCCAAAGGGCTCCTGCTATGAAAGGAAATGAAATGGCTCTCCAGAGCATCACTCCGGGCCGTCGAGCCTTATGGCTGGCAACAGACAAGTTGGTATCCCACTCCCGCCCTGGTGTCTCCATACCTGTCTTTGCTGATCAGCGGGGCTGAGTTCGAAGCGAGACTCTTCACTGAAGACAATTCTACTCCAGTCAATGAGTTTCCAGGCCGATGACGTCTCTGTAGACGCCACAGACAGTAGTGGGATACTAACCTAACTGTCGCCTGTCATACACCCTGACAACCAGGAGTGCTTGTCTGAGTTGCTATTCCTTTTCGCAACAGGACACCACTGGCTCTCATCCACAGTACCCTTACAGCACAGCGGTACGTCAACGTTATTCTATGCTCGGTTTTTTTGCCCTCCATGTACATCCATCCTTGGCTTACATTTCATCAGGATAATGTCCACCTGCACATGGTGAGAGCTTCTACTGCTTGTCTTTGTGTTTTCCAAACCCTACCTTGGCCAACAAAGTAACCGGATTTCTTCCCGATTGAGGACATTTGGAGCATTATAGGGAGGGATTTCGACAATCTAACACGGTAATTAGACATAATTTGGCTTGGTATCCCGCAGGAGGACATCCAACAACTCTATCAATCAATATCAAGCCGAATAACTGACTGCGAAAGTGCCAGAGACGGACCAACGCGTTACTGACTTGCTCAATTTGTGAAACTCTTTCTCTCGAATAAATCATTCAATTTTTCTAAAACTGTAATGATTTGTTTGCCCATACATGTACATCACACTTACCTATTTCTGTCTACTTCGGATAATCCTTTATGGTCAGGCTTTTTTTTTTTTGCCTTAGAGTGCATATATTCAGAACTGAAAATTCTTCTTAAGATACTTGAAGTTTCTTCTGGAAATTAAAGTTACATTCTTTGTCGTAAATTATGTGGTTATTGTATCAATAGGATTTTACCTGCCGGTATAGCCGAGCATATTAATGCAACAGTTCCGGGATTTGGACAGGTGTCTTGGGCCTGGATGGCATCCATCCAGTGAATTAATGATGAGGGCTGGTGTGTCAGCCAGCCTGAATATGATTTAGGCAGGTTCCCACATCTGGCGAGGTGAATATAGGCTGGTACCCAGATCTCACCTGTGTCACGCGATTCGCAAGCACTTACAAAAGGTTCACACACTTTCACATGGATAACATTACAAGCAGAACGCTGGGGAACACATATTTCTCCTGGTGGGTAACAGTATGGCAACAGGAAGGGCATCTGACCACCCTTTAAATTAACCATGCCAGTTATGTAAATAATCACAACTACCCTGTGTAGATGTGGGACAAAGGCGAAAGATAAAGGAGAAGACTGTAGTGTTAGAACCTTCATTTGGAATTTAAACTCTTCTCAGTACTACATGTCCTCTTTAATACTGGATAAAAAGTAAACTTCTCCTACACCATTTAAACAGAAGTACAAAAAGAATTCTGTTGCCAGAGAAATCAAATGAATCTATATATTCATTGTGAAATAAAAGATTTTCTTAAGGAACTAAAAATTGGTCCGTAGAAGAAAAATGCGCTCATCAACATTTACTTTCTCATCACTTAAATACTGTCCTCATACAGAAATAATGCGAAATTAAGAACGCAAAATCTTCTTTTGCCTGATGAGAATGCTTTTTCAGAATGAAATTTCTTTTTTACTGTAGTTTAAAATAAAAGTGTTACTAGGGTAATAATCATCATATTTTATTTATCATTTTACAGTGACAAGTGCTGGTAAATATTCATTCCTTATTCCTTTCCAGATTTGATTTTGAGAGGTTATTTCCTACACTTGCATTGTGCCACACTGAAATTTCTATAATGACTTGTCCTCGCCCACCATGCAGAAATCAATAAATTTCCCAATTAGCCAACCAGAATCATGAATGCTCCTATCATAGCACAAAAAAGGCTAATATATCCTGGACAGAGTTAGGGATGTATAATAAGGGAACTAGCTTTTTGGGTTATCTGGCAACTTCAAAGACACTTCTGTTAACTTGAGATGACACTTCACAACACTCAGTCATAAATGTGTGGAATATAACTCTGTAAAATTTCTTCCAGCCATTCTGTGTGTTCCCTCATTTCCCTGAAAAATACGATATTGTCTTCCATGTAAACCATACAGTGACATAGCTTCAAACCTCTTAACACTTCATCTAGCAACGACTAAAACGTGGCTAGTGCATTCTTTAAACCAAATGGCATTTGCTAGTATTGGTACTGCTTCCAGGAAGCATTAAACAGAGTCTTTGTCCAGCACTATTCCCAACTGATGGTAACCACTCCTCAGATCTACAGGGCGAACATTAATAAAATCCACAAACTGTAGGAAAAGATTCATGACTGGAAACAGAGGAAACTGGTTTATGAATTTGTGTCCACAAATGCATCATTGCCATTTTAGATGGCACTGACAAAGGAAAGTTCCTCTGACCACGTACCACGTGCTCCTTGAGTGTTGTAGGCTGTGTGATTGACACAGCATTCTCTAAGCAGCACAATAGTCCGGTATGCACGTCCAGAACAAGCCGTGATGTTGTTTGTGTATGGTCAAGCAGATGGCTGCACAGCAGTACCAAAACAAACACCCTCACACCCACCAACCACATCACACAACATTTTGAGCCCTTTTTGGGCATTTGTGTGGACATGGATCCTTTTAGACAGACAGAGGTGCAGGGAAGCAGCGGACTGTGCATACATCAGATTTGGAGGACTGGGCTCTGCAGGATATTGAGACAAACTGTAATACAAGCTCCAGGCAACTGGCCAACGAAAGTAGTGTATGCCAAAGTACGACTGTGTGTATTCTGCATAACAACCAATACAACCCCTATCACGTGCAATGAGTGCAAAGATTATCAGCAGCAGATTTCCCTCTATGGGAAGGATTTTCTTGATAATTTTTGTACTAGACCATCACAATCATGGAATTACAGTCATCTGTTCTCCTTGGCGACGAAGCAACCTGTACCAGAGCTAACATTATAAATCTTCATAATCGTCAACTGAGGGCTACAGACAATCCTTTGGGAATGCTTGACGTACCTCATCAGGAACGATTCAGCATCAATGTGTGATCAGGGATTCTTGGCGATCACACACTAGGACCGGTTATTATTCCACGATACCTCAATGGACTTCTCGTGAAATATTATGCCTGAGCTGTTGAAGAACGTGCCTTTGGCAATACGACAGGTTATATGGTTTCCGCACGATGGAAAACCACCTTACTTCCACATTACAGTACGCTGACACCTCAACATCATCTTCCCCTGACGTTGCATATTGCATGGAGGACCTGTAGCATGGTCACCTAGATCATTGGACATAAACCTCATGGATTTGTACCTCTGGGGCATCTGAAAGTGTTGTGTATTCTGAACTAATTCCTGATGCGCAGACCCTTCAACAGCCTGCTCACGACACGCGTGACGCTGTTTGAATGTACGAATGAGTATGGCAGTCCATGATGCGAAGTGTAAACGCATGCATTGCATCCCGTGGAGGCCACTTTGAATACATGTTGTGACATGGATGCGATGCTGCTCTTTACTATGTCTCGGGATGATTTGTTGTGATTTCACAGACTCCATCCATGTCTGGACACATGCTTATACGACCTTTTTCCTCTATTTCCAGTCGGAAATCCTTCCCTGCCGTTTATCGGTTTTATTAATGTTCACCCTACACACTGGAAAATAATTTGCATTGACCAAGTTATCTAGTGTCTCTGTTTAGTTTGGTATCAGACATGCACCAGTAACTGTTCTTTAAGTAACGGTTATCACAATAAAATATCATGGTGAGTTTTGACGTCGTTTCCTTGTTCACGAGGGTACCCCTGCGAGAGTCACTAGAATTGATTAGTCAGAAGTTTGACGAGAAGACCACTGAACTTTTTAGGCATGTCTTGACATCCACGTATTTTCTTTTTAATGGAGAATACTACGAACAAACGGAGGGAGTCGCCATGGGTAGCCCACTCTCACCGGTGGTAGCGAATTTGTACATGGAGAACTTCGAGGAGGAAGCCCTGTCGTCATCCGAATGGAAACCTACTTGCTTTTTCCGTTACGTGGACGACACGTTCGTCATCTGGCCACATGGTATGGATAAACTCCTTCACTTCTTTACACATCTAAACTCCATACACCCCAACATCAAATTCACCATGGACACTGAAACGGAGGGTACTCTACCTTTCCTTGACGTCTTGGTCAAGAGACGGCCTCACGGCACCCTAGGCCATGGGGTGTATCGGAAGACAACGCACACTGATCTGTATTTGCACGCAGACAGCTGCCACCACCCTTCACAGAGGAATGGGGTGCTTAAAACTCTAGAACATAGGGCGCGCACTATCTCTGACGTAGAGAGTCTACCCCAGGAATTGGAACATCTGAGAACTGTATTTCGAAAAAATGGGTACTCAGAGTGGCAGATTCAACGTGCTCTCCGCCCACCCACTAAAGCACAACCTGTGGAGATGGATAAAATCACGAGGGAGGAGGTAGGCACTGCGTTTATCCCATATACAGGCGCACTCTCGTGGAAAATCGCCCGCATTTTGAAGAAACACCGGGTCGGAACTGTGTTTTGTCCTCCGAATAAAACTCGTGCACCGGTGGGGAGCGCCAAAGATGACCTCGGTTTGAGGAAGGCCGGCGTGTACCAGATTCCGTGTCAATGTGGCAGGTCGTATATTGAAACTTCCTGGCAGATTAAAACTGTGTGCCCGACCGAGACTCGAACTCGGGACCTTTGCCTTTCGCGGGCAAGAGCTCTACCAACTGAGCTACCGAAGCACGACTCACGCCCGGTACTCACAGCTTTACTTCTGCCAGTACCTCGTCTCCTACCTTCCAAACTTTACAGAAGCTCTCCTACGAACCTTGCAGAACTAGCACTCCTGAAAGAAACGATATTGCGGAGACATGGCTTAGCCAGAGCCAGGGGGATGTTTCCAGAATGAGATTTTCACTCTGCAGCGGAGTGTGCGCTGATATGAAACTTCCTGGCAGATTAAACTGTGTGCCCGACTGAGACTCGAACTCGGGACCTTTGCCTTTCGCGGGCAAGTGCCCTACCAACTGACCTACCGAAGCACGACTCACGCCCGGTACTCGCAGCTTTACTTCTGCCAGTACCTCGTCTCCTACCTTCCAAACTTTACAGAAGCTCTCCTGCGAACCTTGCAGAACTAGCACTCCTGAAAGAAACGATATTACGGAGACATGGCTCAGCCACAGCCTGGGGGACGTTTCCAGAATGAGATTTTTCACTCTGCAGCGGAGTGTGCGCTGATATGAAACTTCCTGCCAGATTAAATCTGTGTGCCCGACCGAGTCTCGAACTCGGGACCTTTGCCTTTCGCGGGCGAGTGCTCTACCAACTGAGCTATCGAAGCACGACTTACGCCCGGTACTCACAGCTTTACTTCTGCCAGTACCTCGTCTCCTACCTTCCAAACTTTACAGAAGCTCTCCTGCGAACCTTGCAGTACTAGCACTCCTGAAAGAAAGGATATTGCGGAGACATGGCTTAGCCACAGCCTGGGGGATGTTTCCAGAATGAGATTTTCACTCTGCAGCGGAGTGTGCGCTGATATGAAACTTCCTGGCAGATTAAAACTGTGTGCCCGACCGAGACTCGAACTCGGGACCTTTGCCTTTCGCGGGCAAGTGCTCTACCAACTGAGCTACCGAAGCACGACTCACGCCCGGTACTCACAGCTTTACTTCTGCCAGTACCTCGTCTCCTACCTTCCAAACTTTACAGAAGCTCTCCTGCGAACCTTGCAGAACTAGCACTCCTGAAAGAAAGGATATTGCGGAGACATGGCTTAGCCACAGCCTGGGGGATGTTTCCAGAATGAGATTTTCACTCTGCAGCGGAGTGTGCGCTGATATGAAACTTCCTGGCAGATTAAACTGTGTGCCCGACTGAGACTCGAACTCGGGACCTTTGCCTTTCGCGGGCAAGTGCCCTACCAACTGACCTACCGAAGCACGACTCACGCCCGGTACTCGCAGCTTTACTTCTGCCAGTACCTCGTCTCCTACCTTCCAAACTTTACAGAAGCTCTCCTGCGAACCTTGCAGAACTAGCACTCCTGAAAGAAACGATATTACGGAGACATGGCTCAGCCACAGCCTGGGGGACGTTTCCAGAATGAGATTTTTCACTCTGCAGCGGAGTGTGCGCTGATATGAAACTTCCTGGCAGATTAAATCTGTGTGCCCGACCGAGACTCGAACTCGGGACCTTTGCCTTTCGCGGGCAAGTGCTCTACCAACTGAGCTACCGAAGCACGACTCATGCCCGGTACTCACAGCCTTACTTCTGCCAGTACTTCGTCTCCTACCTTCCAAACTTTACAGAAGCTCTCCTGCGAACCTTGCAGAACTAGCACTCCTGAAAGAAAGGATATTTCGGAGATATGGCTTAGCCACAGCCTGGGGGATGTTTCCAGAATGAGATTTTCACTCTGCAGCGCAGTGTGCGCTGATAACTCAGTTGGTAGAGCACTTGCCCGCAAAAGGCAAAGGTCCCGAGTTCGAGTCTCGGTCGGTTACACAGTTTTAATCTGCCAGGAAGTTTCATATCAGCGCACACTCCGCTGCAGAGTGATAATCTCATTCTGGAAACATCCCCTAGGCTGTGGCTAAGCCATGTCTCCGCAATATCCTTTCTTTCAGGAGTGCTAGTTCTGCAAGATTCGCAAGAGAGCTTCTGTAAAGTTTGGAAGGTAGGAGACGAGGTACTGGCAGAAGTAAAGCTGTGAGTACCGGGCGTGAGTCGTGCTTTGGTAGCTCAGTTGGTAGAGCACTTGCCCGTGAAAGGCAAAGGTCCCGAGTTCGAGTCTCGGTCGGGCACACAGTTTTAATCTGCCAGGAAGTTTCATATCAGCGCACACTCCGCTGGAGAGTGAAAATCTCATTCAGGTCGTATATTGGTCAGACGATGCGTACCGTCGAGGATCGATGCCGTGAACACCAGAGGCACACTCGACTGATGTATCCGAGCAAGTCAGCGGTCGCTGAACATTGTTTGTTGGAAAATCACGCTATGGAGTATGAACGCACGAGGAATCTGGTACAGACGTCGAGATACTGGGACAGCGTTGTTAGAGAGGCCATCGAATTTCGCACCAATGACGACCTCATAAACCGTGACTGTGGCTATAATCTTAGCAAGGCTTGGGAACCAGCGATTGGGTTAATCAAGAGTAAATCGAGCAAATGTATAGTTGTGACGACCACGGCGGACAGAGCCATCCCACCGACATCTCAGACGCCGTCGCAATCTGTTCCACCGCGCGACCGTGGCGCGGGGCGCGGACGGCGGAGTGAGCGCGCCGCGGGCGGAGGGTATTTAAATCGGTCGCCGCCGCGACCGAACCCAGTTCCCCCTGAGCAGCCATAGTGTACGGATCTCCGTGCCGGCACGTTCACAGGAGCTCAGTCCGTCAGTTCACCTGATGATGGCGACATGTAAGATCGCCGAAATATTGTGCCCGTTGGACACTGTAGACCGGCAGTACACCCGTGGATATTTTGGTTATCAAATACGCCGGGAGAAACTCAAGAATCACACAATAAGACTTGTATTTTTTTGTACTATCTTACGACGTTTTGCACATAATTATGATCAAGGCTCCTCAGGTACTATATCTCTCTTCAGTAACGCCATCATTCAATTGCTGATCAATAAACTCCTCCATTATTGGCTGCAAATGGTGGCGTATTCTGTAAGCTTTCAACAGAAAGTCGGAATTCTGTACTATCTTACGGAGCTGCTGGTAATGGCCGGCTATCCTGTCTTCTCCGTTCAAATTCTAAGCTTTTGCATGTAATACAGCTTTGTATTGTATTGTATGGAACTGGGGACCAAGAAACGACGGAGAGGGCTCGTCCTCGCCGTAGCCCGCAGTGGCACACAACCCCACAACAGGCTACAGCAGTCCACTCATCCCCGACGCTCCACACAAAATCTAGGGTTATTCTGCGGTTCGACCCCTGTGGATCCCCCCCCCCCTGCCCCCCGCCATCGGGTACGCCTCACACCAGACGAGTGTAACCCCACATGTTTGCATGGTAGAGTAATTATGGTGCACGCGTACGTGGAGACAGTGTTTGGGCAGCAGTCGCCGACATAATGTAACTGAGGCGGAATAAGAGGAACCAGCTCGCATTCGCCGAGGCAGATGGGAAACTGCCTTAAAATCCATCCACAAACTGGCCGGCACACCGAACCTCGACACTAATCCGCTGGGTGGATTCGTGCTGGGGACTGGCACGCCTTCCCGCCCGGAAAATGTAGCTCTACTGATGTTTTGCTCATGGCTGAGGCCCCTACTCGGCCTGTCTAAATCATTCTCATCGAAAATGTCCAAATCGGTAACTAACAGCCCTTTTTCCATTGCATCAGCACCGAATTTACCCACACTGGTAGGAACCAAATACTCCCCTCCTACTTCTTAAACATGTACAATGTCCCTATATATAAAACAATGCGATGTGTTCATCTTTCATGTCCACCAATGGCACTACCAAACACAAAATATTTTTAATAGGTCTATACCTATACATAATATCTGCTTAACAAATTCAACCCCAATTGTGCAATTGCGCAGTACCCCTCAGCAACATGGGGCAAAACTTCCATATTCTCTAGCAAATGTTTCGTTCCATTGCAAAAATTGAGCATCACAGAACCAAGTGATGCCACATCGTTACTTTCTACTGCATATAACCTACTATGCAGGGATTTCAGTCTCCTCCTATCCAAGAAGTCCAAACTAGCCTTTGGATAATAACTTCTTATGTTATTTACCATCTATCACACCAATCAACCAACACTCCATCTCTGCATATGTCTTCATACCACTGAAATTTGTTTTGAACACCGACCAGCAGATTTCAGGTCGCCATTGGTGTTCAACAATCACCTATTACGTCCTTGCCCATTTTGCTTCCTATTCCTAGTCTTCTTCATGGCGCCCAAGCACTACAAACGCACTGCATTGTGGCTAACACCACTTATTCTGCATGTGGCCAGTACGTCCACATCTGTAAAACTTTATCGTCAATCCAACGTTCTCGTCGCCACATTTACCCCTTACAACTGCGGAGCTAGCCTGATAGCGGCCGTCAAATCTTCCGAATTTTCGTTATGTCAAAGGAAGCATCCGACGATCTCAGCTGAGCCTGCTGCAGGATAACCTTCTTCACCTCTTTGCTTTCTATTATCTGACAGGTCTGAGCAGCTATATTTCCAACCCTGTCTAGAAAACGTTCTACTGATTACTTTAGCTTTTGGGGTACTCCACTTAGCAGCTCACCAAAGAACCTGGTGGTACTATTCTTTCCGAGCGAGCGGCAAAGGCCCTTCCTTCAGAGGGTGATATATACTCGCATTGTTAAAATCCTCGTTGTATCACGCACGTTCTTGCCTCACCTACTAAGTTCAGCTTGGCTTTCTGTAAAGGCCTTTAGTCCCTCCAGGCGCCCAACCTTGTGTCTGATTCAGGTCACGTATGAATGTCAACACTTCCTCGCTTGTGGTGCACAAAAAAGGAGTAATCAGATTGGCAGCAGTGGAATCTAAAAAAGGTGTGGTTGCACTGAATGAAGCTTTCCATTCCTTTACTTCAGGTAATTCCTTGAAAATGCGCGCACTGCCTGCGCTCAATCTCTTTTAATTGCCCTGTCAAAGTTTGAAACGCCTCCTGGAGGAGACCTTGTCTTTTTGGCTCTGACACTGCGAAACCTTTACCCACTAAAAAATAAAAAAAACACCATAAGAAAAAAACACCGCAGCTACAGGCGTTCCAAACTAGCAAAAAATGTTTCTTTTCTTTGTATCAAATCATCATCCACCTCGTGGAATTTGCTTGGTAAAATAGCCACAGTCTCGATACTACTACACTTAACAGGCACAGACTGTGCACAATGTCGGTTGTGGCCTAACAGATTCCACTGTGTGAATCTCACTGGCCGCAGTATTAACTCTGAAATGAGAAACGTCAGCATGTCCCTCAACCTTCACAAAATGCACCTTTCAATTTCTGTGGTAATCCTTTTTTCGACCATCTCTGTGTGCATGAACAGAGAAGGGCAACACAACAGTAATTCCACCAACCAAGCTGTGCAAACAAAGCTGAAAACAGGAGCTAGCGATGATATCCGTGACTCTGTTATCCACAGCAGCTGAACCGCCTTCTCTACACATAGTAGCCATCGCTGATGTGGTGACTGCTGTTACCACCACAATCCTCTGAAACCAAAATGTAAAGATCAGGCGCGTGACATCTATGGTGGTGGGTGAACTGGATCGCTGGTATGTCAGAATGTACCGAAGTTCCGTGCCAACGAGTGTCTGCAATGGCGGTGACCGTGGTGTTGGTGGAACGTGTCGAACGGTGGCCCGTCAGATAAACATTCCCGATTGAAAAAGGCTTTTATTCATAACAGTTACAATGGCAGAACGTGATGACTGGGTGTTGTGTGATGTCCGTAGGTTAGTTAGGTTTAAGTAGTTCTAAGTTCTAGGGGACTGATGACCATATACGTTAAGTCCCATAGTGCTCAGAGCCATTTGAACCATTTACAATGGCAGAAACTTACCTGGAGGGGGTTCCGAGCACTATGGGACTTAACACCTATGGTCATCAGTCCCCTAGAACTTAGAACTACTTAAACCTAACTAACCTAAGGACAGCACACAACACCCAGCCATCACGAGGCAGAGAAAATCCCTGACCCCGCCGAGAATCGAACAAACTTAGCTGGAGAGGTGGTCGTTGGCCTTTCTTGATGTAGGTGGCTACTGGGTGATGCTGACTGCATGCTGACACAAAATTTATCTGCTCTTTAAATAGTTACCTGTGTGCATGTTCACTTTTCGAAGTAGGCAACTACACACGGTGGTCAGTTTTTGAGTCAAGTCGACTGTGCTCGGAGGAAGACCTAAGTTGAGTTGGCACTACAGCATTTTCATTCCCATTTTTAGAGACTTGGGTTTCTCTGTGACTACTGAGCTGTACCACTCACAGGTATGCTTCAAATGAGTTATGAAACACTCATGCCTATATTTTCAGCTGAAAATCACACGATGTTAAAGTTGGTCGTTGATAAGAAGGACATTTTCTTTTTTTGCATTTGAAACACATTTCCTGGAGAGCGCTATGAAGTTTATTTAATGTTTTCGGTAATTGCGGCAAAATTGACCTTTTTAATGTTAATAACGTATTGCCTGGAAATAAGGAGTCAATTAGAGGCGACTTGCAGGTCTTTCATAAATTCAGTAACAGTCCTCCGTTTTACACTATTGGAAGTTATTTGATGTTTAATTTAGCAGAATGCGGCTTGACCAAACGTTTAAGAAAATACGTGACTTACATGTTTTTACTGGGCACCTCCACTCTACTCCATGTTCTGTTTTGAAACGTCCCCTTAGAACAATTATACAAGACTGTGCTTTAACTGACACACAATATTTTTTAGCGCAACGGAATCTGACTTTCAATAATCCCTACAAAAGAATGGCCCTGTCTAATATTAACCTATACGTTTCACAAATCACTTACCTCACAAAAGTCTTCGTTACTCGAACTACTGCAATACAGCGAGCGCCACTACTGCCAGCTAAATAAAAAATTCAAACTAAGGAAGGCACTAACTACTGATAGGCATAATTAGCAAATGAAAGATTTTAATAGAGAACAAACAATGTATTTACCTTAATAGTCATAATATATATATATCAGTTCATGACAAGTTTCAAAACTCCGCCATTTCTCTCCCCACATCCACCACTACTGGTGGCTCACCTCCAACTGCGCAACGCTACGCGCTGTTCACATCCAGCTGCCACTGCCCAACACTACAATGGCAGACAACAATGCAAACTAGCCACAGACTGCACACAGCACAGCCAGTGATTTTCATACAGAGCGCTACATAACGTTGCCAATAAGAAAACATAAACAGCCTACTTACAGTTTCTCAGTCTTTCCGAAATTTGTTTCTTCCAACAACGATCAGCTTACGCCCTCTTTCACTTGTCGTATGTTCTACACGAACGTTATAATCCATTTCTAATTTTCTCTTAACATACGAGGAGCAGAAATTGGCACACAGAGCACAGCACACGCAGATAGTGACTAATGATAACAGCGCTATCAATAGATCAGTGCAAACATTACTAGGTAGCAAATAGAACACTCGTGGGCAGTCGATGTATTTGTAACATATCTTTTGTACGCAGTCGACCTGTCTCATGAAGTGATGCTGAATCTGCTCTCATGCAGTTGGGCAAACAGTACTTTTCGCTCGCAATCTGTACCCACCCGCGGCGACAGTCACTGAAGCGGGTTCCTGTCAGCAATCTTCCTTTAGGAGGTCGGCGCTCGGCGCGATGGCAGCTGGCGGCATCGTGCTTTGATCAGCATGGCAGCAGAGTGCTGATGCAAGGCAACGGCAGCTCCTGGCGATGGTCAGAAAGATGCAGCTTTGGCTGCTCGCCTGCTTTTGCAACTCAGCTCAAAACAGACAGGAACAGTTGGGGTTAAACTGCGACTTTTGGAATTCCTGATGACAAACGTAAGTGCCCAGTATGGCTGACGAACAGCAACGACGTATGTTCGCACAGGGCGATAGTGGCTGGACACCTGGATGGTCCAGACTCCAGCCCATTGCCACCGGGGAAGTGACCGTTGGCAGATGGTAGTCACCCAGTGGGTGTCCCGGTGGTGTGAAGGCGCCAAGTGGGCTGCATAAAAATTCAGTTCAGGCGACTGCCAACAGCTGCTGGCAGCGAAGTCTGATGGCGCTAGCTGGCGGCTTCATCTGAGACTGTTAACAGACTACTTCTCGTGGCTAGCTGCTGGCATTAACTGTGTAACTGGGCTTACTGTACACAACTGAACTCTACTGATTCGGACGTTCATAATGATGTAGTATATACGAATGTATGCGTCGGGCTGGCTAGCATTCGTCAAATGGCAACCTCCTGCCTCTAAGTCACGATAGGCTGGGGCGGCCTGACGTAATCGTTCAAAACTATGACTTCATTTGCCTCGGTTTTCCTATCTGATCAACTTCTCCAGAAGCCCCGTCGGAGCTGTGAGCTATCA
Source organism: Schistocerca piceifrons (assembly GCF_021461385.2). NCBI lineage: Eukaryota > Metazoa > Arthropoda > Insecta > Orthoptera > Acrididae > Schistocerca > Schistocerca piceifrons. The sequence continues at coordinate 470,546,502 of NC_060141.1, read as the reverse complement.
CAACTTCGGCATTCAGAGACACTGGCCGTCATATTCGGTGTGCAGAATATGTGTTTTGCGTACTGAAAACGCGCTCTTCGGCCATGGGACCTACTTGCCGAGCTGACGCGCAGGTCCTTCCTCATGACATCATTCTGCTGAGCTGACACAAGAACCGTTCGTTTCACCACGTGAAGTCGTGGTGCAACATTAGAAACAATTTGCTTAGCACATCAAAGTGGGGATTCTGGAAGGGTTGGTCGACATTCAGTCACCAAATACTACAAGCCTTTGGTATTCTTTGTGGTCATGCCAAGGCGTTTGATTGCATTGGTCATGTTACTCTCTCAGAAAAACGTAAGTTTTATGGAATTGATGCTTTTATAAACATGCAGTTTGAATCATATTTAACTCAAAGAATGCAAAAAGTTGTGTTAAATAATTCAAACAGTTTTGCAAGGTGAGAAATTGCGAAGGGAGTCCGACGGGGTTCAGTTTTGGATGCGCAGTATATATGAAAGGCCTTCAAGCAGAATCGGTACTTTTAGTAGAAATAACCAGTGTTATACTAAATCCGTTAGAGAGAAAGCAACTGAAGAAATTGTTAATTATGTGTTTCAAAGAATTATTAAGTGGTGCTCCGATAGTACTATCTACCTTAATTTTGAGAAAACACACAATATTTAGTTCTGTACAACAAATGAGGTCATATTAACAGCCTACGTAGCACGTGAACAGGAATTAGTAAACAGGGTAGAGTGCTCCAAATTTTTGGGAGTACATATTGATAAAAAATTTAACTGTTAGAAATATGTTACTGAGCTACTCAAAAAATTATGTTTCGCTACTTTTCTTCTCCGTACAATTGCTAGTCTTGGAAACAAACGAGTTAACATCCTAATCGGAGTGGCCGTGCGGTTCTAGGCGCAATAGTCTGGAGCCGAGCGACCGCTACGGTCGCAGGTTCGAATCCTGCCTCGGGCATGGATGTGTGTGATGTCCTTAGGTTAGTTAGGTTTAATTAGTTCTAAGTTCTAGACGACTGATGACCTCAGAAGTTAAGTCGCATGGTGCTCAGAGCCACTCAGAGCCAACATCCTAATGTGATTTGCATATTCCTTGCGAATGATGTCTTATGGAGTAATTTACTGGAGTAGCTCATGTCTTTGAAATAAAGTGTTATTGCAAGAAAGTGAGCAGTAGGAAAAACGTGTGTTGCTCACCTGCAATAATCTTGTAGGCACCTCGTCAACGAGTTAAGTATTTTAATAGTACCTTCACAAAACATATGTTTCTTAGAGAAATTTGTCATAAATAATCCATCGCAATTTGAGAAGAATAGCGATGTCCGTACATATAAAGCCACAAGAAAAAAATGACCTTTATTAGCCATTATTAAAGCTGTCATTGATTCAGAAAGGAGTTACAATCATCAACAAAAAATGTTGGTCATTTGAGCAATAACATAAAATGACTGACAGGTAGAGAAGCAGGTTTTAGATCTAACCTAAAATCATTTCTTCTGAACAACTTCTTTTCTTAGACGCATTACTAGCTCAGTACATGCTTTTTCCAGTTCAAGTTCTCATCAACATGTACGTACAGCATTCTACCCTGTTTACTGACATCTCTTAGTCTGTAAATAGAAAGCCACATAGTTTATAAGTGTAGGACTGAAAAGTAATATGTTCAGTAATGTTGACACTAATCGTGTATACATATCCTGCAAAGTGGTCTGTTCCATATCATTTCGATATAAAGATCGCCCGAATGATGCGCCGCGGTGAGTCCTCCAGCAGTGGGAGGTGTACGTTCGTCAGAGGACAACGGCCTATACTCATACTTACTAAAGCAACTTCTTTCCATAAGTGATACTGGAACTGTGTTCGCCATGACAAAACTATAAGTTTCGCCAGCTTTAATGATGTTAGATGCCGTAGCTCCGAAAAGAGCTAGGTGATTTGGTGTCTCCTCGAGCAGATAGGACAGCTACTGCTTCAGAGTCTAGGAGTAAAGGCAGACTCTGTGCACCAATTCGTTCACTGGTTTCTTTGGAAAGGCACTGTCGATTTCCTGCCCCACCCTCGAAAAATCCGAGCGCGTGTTCCGTCTCTAATGACCTCGATGTCGACTGAAGGTTAAATCCTAATCATCCTTCCTTACTTTGTAACTGCTAGGAACAGAGAAAAATGCAAGTTAGCGTGAGGAAAAAAAAAATTCACACAATCGACATATCATTTGGTACGCCTCATCCCTGCTCCCTCAGACCTAAGTTGCTATTACATGAGCTCTTGGTGGCTAGCCCTTTAAAAATAGAAATAATCATGCAAATGGAATGTTTTTCCTTTGAAAATAACTTAGAAGTCTAATTCCTCTGTAAAAATCTTATTCCACTGCTACATACTAAAATAAGAAACAGTTTACAGTATTCAAAATTAATAAAGTACTCCGGGTTTAACAGCGGTGGTCTAAGGCATTTCACTTCATAACCCGACGTTTCGTCCCCATCTGCGGAGGATATTTTCAAGGAGGATCGTAGCTTTGCTCAATAAAATAGCCCAGAATATTTTATTAATTGTGACAATTCCGGCAGTGAAAATTTACATTTTACAAGTTTAGAGTATTTTCATTTAAGGCGATCCTTGACATCTTTAAAAACTTCTCTCTAGGTAGTCCTGTTGTATTGTTCTAGTTCCAATAAAAAGGTTCTATCTGTTAAAATACGTGGAAAAGAAAGAAAATAGAAAATTTGTTATTTTTTATTTTTTAAGTAAATTTTTTACTTCTATATTTACATATAATTTCAGTTTTCGTGAGAAAAAGTTGGATAAAATACCATGTAGTTTTATATTGATGTGTTAAAGGTAGGACACTGTTTAACTTTACAAGTTTTACGTTACATGTAAAGAAAACTCAACAGTCTGTACTTAAATTTTAAGAAATTGTTCTTGAAAGGAATTTAAAATTGATAAATATTGTCAAACCTTTTATGAATAGAACTGGAAAGGATAGCAAAAATTTGTGAGTGGTCTGAAAGAAAAATCGCACAGTGGACCTGGCATCAATTTAAACTGACATGTCCATCACTGAAATGGTGTCAGATAAAATGTTTGCTACAAGCTTTGGACCACATAATGTTTATTATTTATTTAATAGTCAAAACTCACATGTTTGAAAAAATATGACAACAGATGCCAAAGCGTTCCAGTAAACATGGGTCCACAAACGAGTCTTTTGCGAAATACTTGTACATGTGTGGTTATAAGCCACAGACTTTAGTGATTTTGTCCTAGTTGGCACAAACTTATTTGAAATGTAAACTATTTTATACTGTGGCGAGGGAATTCTTGTATGTACCAGGATTGCAGGTATGTGGCTGCGACAAGAGGCCAAAGAATTGTCTCATCGCATACTGTGGCGAGGGAATATCTGTATGCACTCATGGGGTTGCGACGCATACTGTGGCGAGGGAATATCTGTATGCACGCATGGGGTTGCGACAGCAGACGAATGACTAATTTAATGGGATGTATTCCAAGTTGGCCAATACTTGAGACTGAATTCAATGGTGGCATTCGCAAATACGCTGCAAAAAAAAAAAAAAAAAAAAAAAATGGCTCTGAGCACTATGGGACTTAACATCTGAGGTCATCAGTCCCCTAGAACTTAGAACTACTTAAACCTAACTAACCTAAGGACATCACACACATCCATACCCGAGGCAGGATTCGAACCTGCGACCGTAGCGGTCGCGCGACTCCAGACTGAAGTGCCTAGAACCGCTCGGCCACTCCGGCCGGCAAATATGCTGCAAATGGCTCGTTTGCGGAGCCATGTTTTTGCTTCGATTATTAAATTCTTTAATAAACCATTATACGAAAGATAGCCCACAAGAAAAGTACCTTAATTGAAATAGTTTCCGTAATACTTCTTAGATAAACTAACAGCATATATTGTTCATTAGCTGTTAGTCTATAAACAAAAGATTGTAGTTAATTGATTCTAGTTGATTGATAGCGATCAAAGCTACCTGTACTTTCCCACAGGAATCACCCAATTTTAGAGCTTATACCTTCCTTTTATAGACAGTCACCGAAAGGGAACGCAGACTTGTAATGTCTGTAGTTTTCCTTTTCATCAGTTTGTTCACAGTAATAAATTAAAACAACTTAATTCAGCTCTTGCTGTTCCTCACTTACAGTAGTAGAACCTGATGCAACAACCTCGTTTTCTTTTTTTAAATGGAAAGATATTATTCTACAAGATGCAAACTAAAGTTTACATTCCCTGAATGGTTGCACTTGCTTTACTCTCGTCTCCCACGTACACTTTCTCTGTTTCTAAGGTCCGCAAAGGAGCATAACACAGAGATGTTAACACCGCATCCCCGTTAAAAAGAAATTATTCTATTTTCGTTGTTTTATGGGTATCCGTGACTGAAATGTGAGATGAGATCGAAGGTTTCCAAAGATATGGCCACCTTACACACGTCCAGTTGTAGAGGGACCTATAGTTTTAGGTTCACTCCAAAACACGGTTTTACTTGGCATTTCTCTCTCTCTCTCTCCCTCTTTCTCTCTTTATCTCTCTCTCTCTCTCTCACTCTCTCTATCTCTCTCTCACACACACATACAAACCACACACAAGGCATTGTCAAAGGTGAAATAAACAAAAGATAAGTGAGTCGAAAATGCTACGGACAGCAATGGATTGAACCAGCTAATTTTCAATTGCAATCTGAATTTCTCCTCTGGGTCAAAGAACCATGTACAGAATCGAGTCTCTGTAAGTGCATTTTTGTACAAGATGATTGAGGAACTGTTGCCGTTCAACATACAACATAAAATTAAAAACACCTTCCGCTGTCAATAATTTGAATATAATTTATTTATTGCACCAGTTTCGGCGTTTCACTACGCCATCTTCAAGCCCCCTGACCAACGTGTAGGAGGAATCCAGCGTCTTGTGCAGTTGCAATGGGGCCAATATTAAGTAACTGTTATCCGTGGTATGACGCGCTCAATGTGTGTTTAAGTAATGATAATTTGATATTTTATCCATGTTGGATATTATGAACTCCGCGACCGTTTACGACAGTCGGTGAATGACGCAAACAGTCAATACTTTTTGAATGTTTTATTTTACTGTCATAACCGGTTTCGGCTACCATGTCCATCTTCCAATGGCCAGTATTTTTTGTTAAATAGATGCATTGTTCAAGAGCATATCGTCTGCTCCACAATACGTTCAAGCAGATGGCGGTTCGTTTTGTTGTGGTTCATGTGGTTTTCTAGCTCGATCCTCAATACGCATTTTAAGAATATTATGAAGTCTGCCAGAATATCTTATTTACAAAATGTGTGCTGCGGTGGAATTCAACAACAGATATATCGAGCTAGAAAATCACATGGACCACAACGAAACGAACAGGCATCTGCTGGGACGTATTATGGAGCACACAAGCTGTTGACCAAAACATCTATGTAACGAAAAATATTAGCCATCTGAAGATGAGCATGGTACCCCAAAACCGGTTATGTCAGTAAAATAAAATATTCAAGAAGTATTTGTGGCTCATTGCGTCTCTCACCGACGAAAACGATGAATTATTATTCTTTGGTCGTAGTGGGCAAAATTCTGTTGAATGCATACAGAAAATCTTTAATCCGTTCACTATAAGTTATTCACAGCAAACATTAAATAATGATGCTTTAGACTGACTTTTGTAAATTATTTGTAATCTGATGCAGAGCGCGAAACAATTTTCACACCTGCGATCACAAATCTAGACCAAGAGCTCATGCATATTCATAGGCCAGAGTTCGTTAAACTGTGCAGGCACAAAAAAACACTATTGAAGTTATTACCCACGAAATAATTGTGAAATAATAAAACATAGATGATTTGTTTTCAGCTTGCTACGTAATGACGTACTCGGCTTATTACCCCGATGAGACATACAGAATAAAAATTATTAAAATCTTTGGAACATATGAAGGCTTATTTCAATAGTGGTACAAGTCCATTACCTCCAATTTTCTGCCTTTAATGCTTGTGAAATGGATGAGCTAAACAAACAGAAAGAAAGGTTCATCTTTAGGAAGAAGCCATATGCTTGAATATTTCTGGTATCTCAACTGCAGATTTTTCAGCTCTCATTTAACTTTAGGATTCTGTATCTCAATATCAACAAAAATGGACTTGTACCACTATTGAAATAACCCCTTCATATATTCATAGCTTTACCATATTTCGAAAACCCACTGTTAATCTTTAGAAGAACTCGGCTCCTTTGGCCATATTTAATAAAAATCTTATTATACGCCTTAATCATGGCAGATAACAATTAAATTTATTTAAACACTCTTATTACTCTGATATTTGATTTAGGATACAACACATATTTGAAAAAGTATTGCATCACCCTGTTTCCCAGAACTCCTGAAGATAGATGTTGACTGTGGATATTGTATCACAGACACAGTTCCTTTGCCTGTTCAGAGATGTCTCAAAACCCGCCCAAAAATGTAAACAACCATGCATGAGCAGCCGATCAGTTGTAGTCATTCCACCAGGAAGGAGGTACACAGCTCGAATTTTCTGTAATTCAACCATGCCTAGACGGTCAATACCGCGGTTCGATCGCGTCCGCAATTTTACTTTGTGCCAGGAAGGGTTCTCAACAAGGGAAGTGTCCAGGCTTCTCGGAGTGAGCCAAAGCGATGTTGTTTGGAGATGGAGAAAATACAGAGAGACAGGAACTGTCGATGACATGTCTCGCTCAGACTGCCCGAGGGCTATCACTGCAGTGGGTGACCGCTACCTATGGATTATAGCTCGAAGGAACCCTGACAGCAACGCCACCATATTGAATAATGCTTTTCGTGCAGCTACAGGACGTCGTGTTACGACCCAAACTGTGCGCCATAGGCTGCATTATGCGCAACTTCACTCCCGACGTCCATGGCGAGATCCTTATTTGCTACCACGATACCACGTAGCGCGGTACAGATGTGCCCAACAACATACTGAATGGACCGCTCAGGATTAGCATCACGTTCTCTTCACCAATGAGTGTCGCATATGCCTTCAACCAGACAATCGCGGAGACGTATTTGGAGGCAACCCGGTCAGGCTGAATGTCTTAGACACATTGTCCAGCGAGTACAGCAAGGTGAAGGTCCCCTGCTGTTTGGGGTGGCGTTGTGTGGGGCCGACGTACGCCGCTGGTGTTCATGGAAGGCGCCGAAACGGCTGTGCGATACGTGAATGCCATCCTTCGATCGATAGTGCAACCATATCGGCAGCATATTGGTGAAGCACTCGTCTTCTTGGGCGACAATTCGCGCCCACATCGTGCACATCTTGTGAATTACTTCCTTCAGGATAACTACATCGCTCGACTAGAGTGGCCAGCAGCATGTTCTCCAGACATGAACTCTATCGAACATCCTGGGATGGACTGAAAAAGGCTGTTTAGGGACGACTTGACCCATCAACCACTCTGAGGGATCTACGCCAAATCGTCATTGAGGAGTGGGACAAAAAGGACCAACAGTGCCTTGATGAACTTGTTGATGGTATGCCACGAATACAGGCATGTATGAGTGCAAGAGGACGTGCTACTAGGTGTTAGAGGTACCGGTGTCTACAGCAATCTGGACCACCAACTGTGAAGGTCTCGCTCTATGGTGGTACAACATGCAATATGCGGTTTTAATGAGCAAGAAAAACGGAGGAAATGATGTTTATGTTGATCTCTATTCCAATTGTCTGTACAGGTTCCGTAGCTCTCGGAACCGAGGTGATGCAAAACTTTTTTTAAGTGTTCATTTCTATATGAGTGAAAGGCTTTTGTAATTAACAAGATTTAATGTATTTTCAAACTGACTTAGCCTATAATATATTACAGACCTTAAGAGGCAGTTGAGAGAAATCAGACATTGCGTGCATTTAGTGCAATAAAAAAATAATAATCAGTCATGATTATGTTCACATACAACAAAAGACAAGGCCGGTGCTTTATTGATAACATCTTTATCATCTGCGAGAGTCCCCGGCAGCTGAGTGGTCAGCGCGACATACTGTCAATCCTAAAGGCCCGGGTTCGATACCCGGCTGGGTCGGAGAGTTTCTCCGCTCAGGGACTGAGTGTTGTGTTGTCCTCATCATCATCATTTCATCCCCATCGACGCCCAAGTCGCCGAAGTGGCGTCAAATCGAAAGACTTGCACCAGGCGAACGGTCTAGCTGATGGGAGGTCCTAGCCACACAACATTATTATTATCTGCGAGAGACTGTTCGTCCGAGGCTTATTGAAAGGTCTTTGACCTCACAGCACTGTACATTCAGTATATTTACACGGTTATTTCGTTCCCGGAGACGATACAGTAGACTTGTGATTTTAAAACCCAATCCCTTCGTTCATCAATTGAAGACTGCTAAACAAACATGAAAACAGAATTTTAGTGATCTCTGAGTCTGCGAATACCAGTTACTTAATATTGGCCCCTATTTCGACTGCACCTGAAGCTGATTCTACCTACACGTTGGTCATGGGGCCTGAAGATAGCGTAGTGAAACGCCGAAACAAGTGGCATAAATGCATTATATTCAAGTCATAGACGGCTGAAGGTGTTCCTACTTTTAGATTTTACACCCATAATTAGTGAACACTAGTAATAAATTACAAGTACGGCTAGAAAATTCCATATTAAGCTATGTGGGGACTAACAGGACAGGAGCACATGCTCTGTTCAGCTCTGGAAGCAAAACGTGAACACAGTATTGTTTGTTATGTGTGGTGAGTACACCGTAGACTGAGGTCTGGCCGTGGTTTGTGAGCAGGCTACCGCTTCCCGCGCGGCGACCAGCTGCTGCAGACGCTGTTGGACCTGCAGGACGTACGTTCGCGGGCCTTCGACATGACTGGAGGCAAACTCAGCGCCATGCCGTGGCTGCGCTTCATCCAGCCCGAGGCAACGGGCTACAACGCGATCACCAAGTTCAACGAGATAACAAGCGCCTTTTGTATGGTAAGTGCTGGTAGTCAAGTTGTGGAGCATGCGCTCAGTGGATAAGGGTAAAACTTTGTAGGTAACTGGAGTAAAGAAAACGAAGCGCTTGAAAGTTTGCCTGGTGTCGAGGTACAGCTAGTTCCCTGACTTAAATAAAACCTGTATCTCAATGTTGTGAAGATACACCCCCAGGAGTTGTCACTCTCTGTATAACTCGCAAGGATGGCAGAATGCATAAGAATCTATTTGGCCCTGTCTCTAAAGACAATTCATGGGTTGTTCCTCTTTGATAATTGACAATATATTGAATAACCTCTCCCAAAAATATGGTTAAGTATGGGACTACATAAAGTGGTTGTATATATTACTGAAATGCAAGCGAAATTTAATATGACAATGAGATTTATTGATTTTAGGCACAAATTAATCTAATCTTCAGATACTATGAAAACGCATGACTATTCAGGTGCATGACAAGCACGACAAGTTTCCATGAATAATTAGGTGGCAAAGTCAAAGTGGGCGCCTGTCAAGTGTTTGTAGGTCCGTTTCCTCCACTGTGAGTTGGCTAACTATCCTAACAAATTGCTAATTCCTTAACACGTGTTACGGTGACTGAGTAACAATGTTCAGCTATAAAACCCCACACGCAAATCATATCCACTGTGTACACTATGGCCGCAGTAGCGGTGGAGGGGAGGGGGGCGGAAATCAAATCAACTGGCTGAATTCCACTTTTTCGGTGCTGCCAAGTACTTTACCAGACACCGTCCTCGATTTGTGTGGAGTCAACTAACTATCAGCGATGGGCTGCACTGCAGGCTGCGTTCAGAACTGCTGAACACCCCAGATAGTGTTGGGCATGACCGATGTTTTGATAAGCTGCGATACCGAACCCGAGTTTGGCAATCCCGATCAGCAACTTTAAAAAGTGTCTGGGCTTCCAAGACAGTGAATACTCTTAATTCACTGTCACTGGTCTCTACTTCACGTCTTCTCTCTCTGGCGGTCTGGAACAGAGTCCCCTAGAAAAACGTTTCTCTCTACAAAATCCGACAAAATTAAAACGCACCGACCCCACCAAGCTGCCAATCACAAGTGCACAAATCGCCGGATACACCCCTTCCAAAACACCACGAAAAATCTATTCCCATTGAGAGTCTTGCCGACAAAAATTTGTGTAGCTTTGTTACGTCAGCGAGCGTCACCCACTCTCCACCACTCAGCCTGCTCCTTTCATGTGCATGTGGGGAGGATGCGGCATGGGAAACCTAACCGACATATCAAAATATAGTGCGTACATATCGTGCCAGCTTGGCGAACATCCTGTTTTCACGGAGCCGCAATGCCAACAACACAACGATACATAGCCTGTCAGCTGTGACCCAGGCGTCATTATGTCGTGCTGGCAGGCTCCAAGCAATCCTACCGCCTTCCCTTAGATAGAGAGAGCGCCCCTGGGGCCTGATCTTTCTGGAACCCAGCCGAATTGGCCACAACACCCCTGTCTCACTCACCAGTCCCACACAAAATATTCACCAACAGATCTTGGAAAATAGCGAATGTAGAACAGGAAATCAAAACAACATTCGGTGAAAGTAAAATTACTGTTGATAACATTAAGAGTGCAGCGTGAATTCCGCGGTTAAATGCAGAGGAGAGGGTGGATAGGTGGAAAGAGTACACTGAAGGCTTCTGTAAGTGGGTAAAAGAAGAAACACAAAACGATTCAGAAGCAATGGGGGATCAAGTATTAAAATCAGAATTCAAGAGAGCTTTGGAGGACTTAAGAGTAAACAAGGCAGAACAGTAGAAAACATTCCATTAGAATTTCTAAAATCATTGGGGAAAATGGCAACAAACTGACCATTCAAGTTAGTGTGTAGAATGTATGAGTCTGGCGACATACCATCTCACTTTTGAAAAAATATCATCCACACAGTTCCGAACACTACCAGAGCTGACAAGTGCGAGAATCATCGCATAATCAGCTTAACAGCTCATGCATCCAAGTTGCAGACAAGAATAATATGTAGATGAATGTAAAAGGAAATTGAAGATGTGTTAGATGAAAATCTGCTTGACTTAAGAAAGGTAACGGCACTACAGAGGCAATGCCGACACTGCGGTCGATAACGGAATCAAGACTAAAGAAAAATCAAGACACTTTCGTAGGATTTGTCGACCTCTAAAAGGTGTTCGACAAAGTAAAATGGTGCAAGATTTTCGAAATTATGAGGAAAATAGGGGTAAGCTATAGAGAGAGACGGGTAAGATAGATATGCACAAGAGCCAAGAGGCAATAATAATAGTGGACGACCATGATTAAAAAGGGTGTAAGATTGGGATGTAGTCTTTCGTCCCTATTGTTCAGCCTGCACATCGAACAAGCAATGACGGAAATAAAAGAAAGATTCAGGAATAGAATTAAAATTCAAGGTGAAAGGATATCAATGATACCATTCGCAGATGACATTGCTATCCTGAGTGAAAGTGAAGAAGAATTACACCATCTGCTGAATGAAATGAACAGTCTAATGAGTACGGAATATGGATTGAGAGTAAATCGAAGAAAGACGAAAGTCATGAGAGTAGCAGAAACACGAACAGCGAAAACTTAACATCAGGATTGATGGTCACGAAGTAGATAAAGTTAAGGAATTCTGCTACCTAGGCAGCAAAAGCAGAGTAGCGATGCCAAAAATGGCATTCGTAGTCAAGAGAAGTCAAGTAGTATCTAACATAGTGCTTAATTTGAGGAGGAAATTTCTGAGAATGTAGTTTGGAGCACAGCACTGAATGGTAGTGGAATGTGGACAGTGGAGAAACCGGAACAGAAGAGAATCCAAGCATTTGAGATATAGTGCAAGAGACAAATATTGAAAATTAGATGGACAGTTACGGTAAGCAATGAGGAGATTCTGTGGAGAATAGGAGAGGAAAGGAATATGTGGTAAACACTGGCAAGGAGAAGGAACAGAATGATAGGACATCTGTTAAGACATCAGGAAATAACTTCCATGGTACTAGAGGGAGCTGTACAGGGTAAAAACTATAGATGAAGACAGGGATTGGAATACATCCAGAAAATAATTGAGGATGGAGGTTGCAAGCGTTACTCTGAGAATGAAGAGGTTGGTACAGGAGAGGAATTCGTGGCGGGCCGCATCATACTAGTCATAAGACTCATGACTCAAAAAAATAAAAAAGTAACACTGGTCACCTGGTTTAATTCGAGCAACAGGTAATTGCAGCCCTTGCTACCCAATCACCTTCATAACGAAAAACGAATCAAATAAACCAATAAGAGAGAACAAGTCAAAATAGTTTGGTGTCTGTCATACTTCAACTTAAAAATCAGTAAAGAAATAGGTAATGCTGATACATAAATATAGAGATATTTTTCCCTGATTATTGTGAGTCGATACCCAGATTCATTTAAAAGTTACTAATTATCTCCATTGTGGCGGTTTTGCGTTAAAACCGAATCATAGTAGGAACTTCAACGCTGCACACTGCTTGTCTTCGTGCTTGGCAAACCATACCTTGGCCAGCGGGGTCGCCGGTTCTCTCCCCAATTGTGAACGTTTGGAGCGTTAAGGGCAAAGCTCCCCGACCATCTCTGGGTTTTGACGATCTGACGCTCCAGTTGGACAGAATTTGGCTCAGTATTCCTCAGGGGAAAAGCCACAAACTCTCTCAATCAACGCCAAGCCGAATAACTGCTTGTGTAAGGAATTGAGGTGGACAAACGCCTCATTGACTTGTGATGCTCTTTCTCTTGAATAAGTCATCCAGTTGATTTCTGAAATTGTAATCATTTGTTTGTCTGTACATGGAATTCACATCTACCAATTTCTACCCCATTCGGATAATTCCTTCATGGTGCGTCGTTTTCCTTTTTCTTCTTTACTTTTTTTTCGAGTATTTAGTGATGAATGATAATTTTCTTGGAATGCAGAGACTTAGCAGCAGCAAGATCGAAGTTTTTGCGTACAATGATCTTATTGCGAGCTGAGGAGAAAAGGTTTGTAGTGCACTTAAATAGGACTTAAGTTTCACAAATATGTGCGAAGAAATATATTTTCCTCGATTTCGACGGAACGTCAGACTTTGTTTCGGCATCTACAGTTGCTTTTTTACACTTTATATCGATGTTTCGGGTGATCGCTGTAGTGATGAAGCGTCTGTGGCAGCTGCAAATAAAAAATTATCGGGAGTTCCCGAAGATTCTCGGCCCTATTAGGGTGATACGTCGGAACAAAAATGCTGATGGCGGCAAACCGGTACACGCACGCTGCCGCGCACCGAGTCTCTCGTAAATAAATCTGCGTTCTTAGGTGAGACGGCACGGTAATGATGTCTTAAATATTACCAAAATTAATTTTGTAGTTACCTTAACAACTGTCTCGCGAGGAGTTTCTACGAAATCCAATAAAACGCATATTCATCAGTGACGATATTTTTTTATCACGTAAGCAAAATAGTTTCACACCTCTTACTTTATTTTGCTTTTTATCTCGGAATACTTTCACATTTTCACGATAAAATATAAATGACATGTATCCATAAACTTCAAGAATGTTCTTTTTTTTCATTCGAAGTTAGTGCTTTTTTTCGCAGGTTGAAGTAAAAATTGTTTTTCTTGAAACTTTTTGCAGAGCGCGGTTTTTTATGGAATTTTTACTAACCTTGAAACTATCAGCAACTGGCAATGCTGTAAGACGGTGAGATAACCTTTATCTCCCTGGTCTCGTGACGGTCACGGACGTATTACGGTGATAGCCTAAATGTAGGATCGGATCCTAACATCTGTCGTCCGTGTTGCCGCCGAGGCAACGTTAAACGTTCCGCTGTTTCTTAACAACATTTTTCAGGCTCTCTCTCACACCCACTGTCCATTTTCTCGTGTATTACAGTAATTATTGTATGTGGTTTTCTTTTGTCGTCCGAGCAGTGACTGCTGGGCCCATAACCTATAAAATATGAACAGTTTAAGCATGCTTTGGCACACCTTTCAGTGAATTCGTGTTAACTGACTTAGCGAGTTTCGTGAACATGTACCTGAGAGGGTTTCATTTAATATACCTGTTTATGTGAGTCTTATTTACATAGGTTTCTAATCTCCACATCGATCCTTAATTTAAGTCAGTAACTTGATCAGAATCATAGATATTACGCTAGGGACCAAGGTTGATTACGCCTGCAAGTAGGAGAGGAAGAAGATGACTAGGTCACAGTCTGGACACGAAGCTGCAAGGCGATTGCTCTTTTTAACAAGAGCAGGCTGCACTAGCAGAGTCTATTACAAAGTCTCGCTAGGTTGTTTATCAAGGCCAGAAAACTTGGTAACATAATGTTCTAATCAGCACAGGCTGCGTCAAAAAGGACGTTACAACTTTGGAATGATATAAACATTTATTGACATAACTCACAGAATCGTTAGATGTGTCATTTTGGTTCGATGTGACTACCATTTGTGATGTAGCAAACATTCCACCACTAATCAATTTCTTCCCACACTCGTTGCAGCAAGTAGGGTGTAACTTGTACAACGGCAGCATAGATTAGATTTTTCAGGTCGGCTATATTGTTTGGCAGGGAAGGAGCAGACATAGGGCCTTTAATGAAACCTCAGAGAAAGAAATCCAGTGGTGTCAGGCCTGGGGAGCCAGGTTGCCACGCGATTCACCCTTCACGGTCAATCCGCCAACCTGTGAAGCGATTATCGAGGAAGCCACGAACATCAGTAAGAAAATGAAGTGGTGCACCGTCTTGCTGATAGTAAAACACCCCATCTCGGTCATCTTCATAGATCTGTCGCATTAAAAAGTTTTCTAGCATATCCAAATACACAACACCAGTGACAGCTTTCCCATAATCGTCAACGAGCGGCAACCTAGCGATTTATCATGTGGCAGTGAAAAACTCGTCTCAACAAAGTTCTTGAGCCAAGAGGTCTGCAAGGGTCTGCATGGAGGTTCTTTAGCGTGTTCAGTGAAAAATTTACGCCGAACAGTTGTAGCAAGGTTCGTTTCATGAAACCAAAAGACACAGCAAGCATGCTCCATATTGGTGAAAGTAGCCATTTTAATTGTGGGCCATCATGTTCTCCTGGTAGCGGAATGGAGTATTGATGCTCTACATGAGTCAAATTTGAGGTCGTCAGCTAAAAAAGGGCAATCTACCGATTCTGTAAGTTATCTCATTAAATTTCTGTATCATTTAAAACCTTTAAAGTCCTTTTCGACTCACAGTGTATACACCATCTCTAAACGTCTACAAAATACCTTTCTACATCTACATTAGTCTTTAATTTGAATCAAGGCTATTCTCAGACAAATTTCTTTAGTTGTACAAGTAGGAGGCAGCAGAGAGCGCTAACTGATCAGAAGAGCACAATCGTTATTTCGAATCGTCCAATTTTCCCTTTGCATATAGGTTCACTAAGATTGTAATTTTTCGTGTAAGCTTCCAACACTTCATACAATAGGACAAGTACCCGTCTGTTGACAGCTTCCAGTTGTGAAACGCAAAGGCTGCCGGTAGTACCGAAGCTATGTGATTGTTGACAATTCTTGGGCCAGCAGTGTTTTTCGCTCTTTGAGCACGCATACTCTGGTATCCAGCCTGACTAGTTTGAAAGCCCGCTGTACCGCTATCTACGGAGACACGGTCGTCCTTCCGGCCTATCAGCGCTCGCGGTTGCCCTTCAAACGATTTCATTGTGTTACAGTACAATGTTATTATAAACGACTGAAGCGATTTCAGAATTTTCTATAGCTATATATGCCGAGCGGTTCTAGGCGGAACCGCGCTGCTGCTACGATCGCAGGTTCGAATCCTGCCTCAGGCATGGATGTGTGTGGTATCTTTAGGTTAGTTGGATTTAAGTAGTTCTAAGTCTAGGGGACTGATGACCTCAGATGTTAAGTCCCATAGTGCTTAGAGCCATTTCAACCGTTTTTGGTACCTATATTGTTTAACATATGGTCCAGCTACATAATTTTACATATTGTCAAAGGGCTTTGCAGACACTCAGATACACTCTTTTACAAGTGTTCCATCTTTCGCAGAAGAAAAATGGACTGTAATTTTTAAACCGTGAGACTAAACGGAACACATTAACTTTTGGTGAATTTGAATGTGCTGCACTACACAAGAGGGATTCTCTGTCTCTGAGAGCCGGCCTCTGTGGCCGAGCGGTTCTATGCGCTTCAGCCTGGAACCGCGCGACCGCTACGGTCGCAGGTTCGAATCATGCCTCGGGCGTGGATGTGTGTGATGTCCTTAGGTTGGTTAGGTTTAATTATTTCTAAGTTCTAGGGGACTGATGATCTCAGATGTTAAGTCTCATAGTGCTCAGAGCCATTTGAACCATTTGTATCTGAGAATTGCGCATTGTGCCTGTTCACTATGCCATTCACGAATAATGTTGGTTCGCCACTGGCTATGAGTTTCACTCAAAACCCATCCTCTACCACAAACTGCGCAATTGAGCTGAAAATTCAGTTCAAAGTGTTTGATATTGTCATCGGGAATAAGGGCTTGTGGCCATTGCAGGCGGTAAGAGTTCATGTTAAGTACTTTCCTCAAGATCTTCCAAATGTTCTATTGTGATAGGTTCAGCTCTTTGCTAGCTCTGTTGGTCGATTTCTGTGTGTTACGTGTAGAACTCGGCTGCACATGTTCAACCGTTCTTCATTCACTGCAGGCCTGAACATTGAGTTCCCCTTGCAGGGGCATCTTGAAGCCTTAAACTAAGCGTGCCACCGTCGAATGGAGTTGTCAGTTGGCGTATCTTTGTTGAACTTCATGCTGAAATGTCGTTGGACTATTACGACAGACTAATGTGAGTGCATTTCAAGCACAACATACGCTTTATCGGCGCCTGTGGCCATCTTGACTAATTGCTCTTTGCTGCACTCTCATGGCACAAATCCGAAGTGCGGCTCAACGGTACAAAACTTCTTGAGTTTTTCTATGTGAATTTTCGGTTTTTTGACAATATTTCAATTAATGTAGCTACAGTGAATTTATGAAATTGTTGTAATCGTTTACAATAACCTTGTATTTATCTCGCTACACGTCGTTGTTTGATTCTGGATTTTCAGCACCTTAGAGTTTTAGTTTGATGTATTCGCTGGACTTGTTCCTCCACCATATCATCATCGTTGTTTGTCCTCTGTTGTAGTCCATATATTTACTTTCGTCGACCCACTGTCGGCGACCTTGGGCGATCGGCTAGACCCTGCAGGTTCTCGATCTACTACTACTACTACTACTACACACACACTCTCACACACACACATACGCACATGCACATACTCATACACTCGCGCGCCC
This sequence comes from Schistocerca piceifrons, assembly GCF_021461385.2. Taxonomy (NCBI): domain Eukaryota; kingdom Metazoa; phylum Arthropoda; class Insecta; order Orthoptera; family Acrididae; genus Schistocerca; species Schistocerca piceifrons. Next base: position 470,529,160 of record NC_060141.1, on the reverse strand, counting down.
ACAAAAACAATTATGTATTTGCAGTTTGGACCTGCGTTGTAGATATTTCGTAGAAAAGTTAGGATGGAATCATGACAAGTTTTTCGTATCTATGTGTAAGTTAAATCAGTCTTTAATATCATGAAAAGATATACTCACCATTTAGAGAGGAGACCTTGACTCGCAGACTAGCACAACAAAAAGACTGTTATGCATTTGACCTTATGGCCAAAAGACATTTTTCTAAGCTAGAAAGCACACCCACATGACCACTGTCTCTGGCCACGATTCCCAGGCACCATATCATTACGGCACTCAGGTTGATACCGTGTTCCTTGATTTCAGGATGGCATTTCACACCTTTCCACACTGCCGTTTAGTGGAAAAAATACGAGATTACCGAGTATCAGGCCAAATTTGCGACCGGATCCAAGACATCCTTGCAGACAGAATCAACACCTCGCTCTGAACGAAGCAAAATCTTGTAGAGGTAACTTCAAGAGTACCTCAAGCTAGTGTGATAGAACCGTTAGCGTTTACAGTATATATATAAATGACTTAAGATTGTGTACATTTGATGGATTGGCCTACAAGAAAGAGCAATGCCAGAAGACAGTATCAATTCGCGGATTGATCTGCATAGGATTGATAATGGACCATGGACCTAGCCGTTGGTGGGGAGGCTTGCGTGCCTCAGCGATACAGAATGCCGTACCTTAGGTGTAACCACAACGGAAGGGTATTTGTTGAGAGGCCAGACAAACGTGTGGTTCCTGAAGAGGGGCAGCAACCTTTTCAGTAGTTGCAGGGGAAACAGTCTGGATGATTGACTGATCTGGTCTTGTAACACTAACCAAAACGGCCTTGCTGTGCTGGTACTGCGAACGGCTGAAAGCAAGGGGAAACTACGGCTGTAATTTTTCCCGATGGCATGCAGCTTTACTGTATGGTTAAATGATGATGACGTCCTCTTGGGTAAAATATTCCGGAGGTAAAATAGTCCCCCATTCGGATCTCCGGGCGGGGACTACTCAAGAGGATGTCGTTATCAGGAGAAAGAAAACTGGCGTTCTACGGATCGGAGCGTGGAATGTCAGATCCCTTAATCGGGCAGGTAGGTTAGAAAATTTAAAAAGGGAAATGGACAGCTTAAAGTTAGATATAGTGGGAATTAGTGAAGTTCGGTGGCAGGAGGTCCAAGACTTCTGGTCAGGTGGTTATATCTACATCTACATTTATACTCCGCAACCCACCCAACGGTGTGTGGCGGAGGGCACTTTACGTGCCACTGTCATTACCTCCCTTTCCTGTTCCAGTCGCGTATGGTTCGCGGGAAGAACGACTGTCTGAAAGCCTCCGTGCGCGCTCTAATCTCTCTAATTTTCCATTCGTGATCTCTTCGGGAGGTATAAGTAGGGGGAAGCAATATATTCGATAACTCATCCAGAAACGCACCCTCTCGAAACCTGGCGAGCAAGCTACACCGCGATGCAGAGCACCTCTCTTGCAGGGTCTGTCACTTGAGATTGTTAAACATCTCCGTAACGCTATCACGGTCATCAAATAACCCTGTGACGAAACGCGCCGCTCTTCTTTGGATCTTCTCTATCTCCTCCGTCAACCCGATCTGGTACGGATCCCACACTGATGAGCAATACTCAAGTATAGGTCGAACGAGTGTTTTGTAAGCCATCTCCTTTGTTGATGGACTACATTTTCTAGGGACTCTCCCAATGAATCTCAACCTGATACCCGCCTTACCAACAATTGTTTTATATGATCATTCCACTTCAAATCGTTCCGCACGCATACTCCCAGATATTTTACAGAAGTAACTGCTACCAGTGTTTGTTCCGCTATCATATAATCATACAATAAAGGATCCTTCTTTCTATATATTCGCAACACATTACATTTGTCTATGTTAAGGGACAGTTGCCACTCCCTGCACCAACTGCCTATCCACTGCAGATCTTCCTGCATTTCTCTACAATTTTCTAATGCTGCAACTTCTCTGTATACTACAGCATCATCCGCGAAAAGCCGCATGGAACTTCCGACACTATCTACAAGGTCATTTATATATCTTGTGAAAAGCAATGGTCCCATAACACTCCCCTGTTGTACGCCAGAGGTTACTTTAACGTCTGTAGACGTCTCTCCATTGATAACAACATGCTGTTTTCTGTTTGCTAAAAACTCTTCAATCCAGCCACACAGCTGGTCTGATATTCCGTAGGCTCTTACTTTGTTTATCAGGCGACAGTGCCAAACTGTATCGAACGCCTTCCGGAAGTCAAGAAAAATAGCATCTACCTGGGAGCCTGTACCTAATATTTTCCGGGTCTCATGAACAAATAAAGCGAGTTGGGTCTTAGACGATCGCTGTTTCCGGAATCCATGTTGATTCCTACATAGTAGATTCTGGGTTTCCAAAACCGACATGATACTCGAGCAAAAAACATGTTCTAAAATTCTACAACAGATCGACGTCAGAGATATAGGTCTATAGTTTTGCGCATCCGCTCGACGACCCATTTTGAAGACTGGGACTACCTGTGCTCTTTTCCAATCATTTGGAACCTTCCGTTCCTCTAGAGACATGCGGTACACGGCCGTTAGAAGGGGGGCAAGTTCGTTCGCGTACTCTGTGTAGAATCGAATTGGTATCCCGTCAGGTCCAGTGGACTTCCCTCTGTTGAGTGACTCCAGTTGCTTTTCTATTCCTTGGACACTTATTTCGATGTCAGCCATTTTTTCGTTTGTGCGAGAATTTAGAGAAGGAACTGCAGTGCGGTCTTCCTCTGTGAAACAGCTTTGGAAAAAGGTGTTTAGTATTTCAGCTTTACGCGTGTCATCCTCTGTTTCAATGCCATCATCATCCCGTAGTGTCTGGATATGCTGTTTCGAGCCACTTGCTGATTTAACGTAAGACCAGAACTTCCGAGGATTTTCTGTCAGGTCGGTACATAGAATTTTACTTTCGAATTCACTGAACGCTTCACGCATAGCCCTCCTTGACATCGTTTAGCTTCTGTTTGTCTGAGAGGTTTTGGCTGCGTTTGAACTTGGAGTGAAACTCTCTTTGCTTTCGCAGTAGTTTCCTAACTTTGTTGTTGTACCACGGTGGGTTTTTCCCGTCCCTCACAGTTTTACTCGGCACGTACCTGTCTAAAACGCATTTTACGATTGCCTTGAACTTTTTCCATAAACACTCAACATTTTCAGTGTCGGAACAGAAATTTTCGTTTTGATCTGTTAGGTAGTCTGAAATCTGCCTTCTATTACTCTTGCTAAACAGATAAACCTTCCTCCCTTTTTTTATATTCCTATTAACTTCCATATTTAGGGATGCTGCAACGAACGGCCTTATGATCACTGATTCCCTGTTCTGCACATACAGAGTCGAAAAGTTCGGGTCTGTTTGTTATCAGTAGGTCCAAGATGTTATCTCCACGAGTCGGTTCTCTGTTTAATTGCTCGAGGTAATTTTCGGATAGTGCACTCAGTATAATGTCACTCGATGCTCTGTCCCTACCACCCGTCCTAAACATCTGAGTGTCCCAGTCTACATCTGGTAAATTGAAATCTCCACCTAAGACTATAACATGCTGAGAAAATTTATGTGACATGTATTCCAAATTTTCTCTCAGTTGTTCTGCCACTAATGCTGCTGAGTCGGGAGGTCGGTAAAAGGAGCCAATTATTAACCTAGCTCGGTTGTTGAGTGTAACCTCCACCCATAATAATTCACAGGAACTATGCACTTCTACTTCACTACAGGATAAACTACTACTAACAGCGACAAACACGCCACCACCGGTTGCATGCAATCTATCCTTTCTAAACAACGTCTGTGCCTTTGTAAAAATTTCGGCAGAATTTATCTCTGGCTTCAGCCAGCTTTCTGTACCTATAACGATTTCAACTTCGGTTATAAACACAAAATCAAATACGGGTAATGCAGGAGTAGGTTTAGTAATGAATAGGAAATTAGGATTGCGGGTAAGCTTATACAAACAGCATAGTGAACGCATTATTGTGGCCAAGATAGATACGAAGCCCACGCCTTCCTCAGTTTTACAAGTTTATATGCCAAGTAGCTATGCAGATGACGAAGAAATTGAAGAAATTTATGATGAAATAAAAGACATTAATCAGATAGTGAAGGGAGACAAAATTTAATAGTCATGGGTTGCTGGTATTTGTCAGTAGGTAAAGGGAGAGAAGGAAACGTAGTAAGTGAATATGGATTGGGGGTAAGAAATGAAAGAGGAAGCCGCCAGGTAGAATTTTGCACAGAGCATAACTTAATCATAGCTAACACTTGGTTCAAGAATCATAAAAGAAGGTCATATACATGGAAGAAGCCTGGAGATACTAGAAGGTTTCAGATAGATTATATAATGGTAAGACAGAGATTTAAGAACCAGGTTTTACATTGTAAGACATTTCCAGGGGCAGATATGCACTCTGACCACAATCTATTGGTTATGAACAGTAGATTAAAACTGAAGAAACTACAAAAAGGTGGTAATTTAAGGAGATGGGACCTGGATAAACTGACTAAACCAGAGGTTGTACAGAGTTTCAGGGACAGCATAACTGAACAGTAGACAAGAATGGGGGAAAGAAATACAGTAGAAGAAGAATGTGTAGCTTTGAGGAATGAAATAGTGAAGGCAGCAGAGGATCAAGTATGTAAAAAGACGAGGGCTAGTAGAAACACTTGGGTAACAGAAGAAATATTGAATTTAATTGATGAAAGGAGAAAATATAAAAATGCAGTAAATGAAGAAGGCAAAAAGGAATACAAACGTCTCAAAAATGAGATCGACAGGAATGCAAAATGGCTAAGAAGAGATGGTTAGAGGACAAATGAAAGGATGTAGAGGCTTATCTCACTAGGGGTAAGATAGATACTGCCAACAGGAAAATTAAAGAGACCTTTGGAGAAAAGAGATCCACTTGTATGAATATCAAGAGCTCAGATGGAAACCCAGTTCTAAGCAAAGAAGGGAAAGCAGAAAGGTGGTAGGAGTATATAGAGGGTCTATACAAGGGCGATGTTCTTGAGGACAATATTATGGAAATGGAAGAGGATGTAGATGAAGATGAAATGGGAGATATGATACTGCGTGAAGAGTCTGACAGAGCACTGAAAGAGCTAAGTCGAAACAAGGCCCCGGGAGTAGACAACATTCTATTAGAACTACTGACAGCCTTGGGAGAGCCAGTCCTGACAAAACTCTACCATCTGGTGAGCAAGATGTATGAGACAAGTGAAATACCCTCAGACTTCAAGAAGAATATAATAATTTCAGTCCCAAAGAAAGCAGATGTCGACAGATGTGAAAATTACCGAACTATCAGTTTAATAAGTCACGGCTGCAAAATACTAACGTGAATTCTTTACAGACGAATGGAAAAACTAGTAGAAGCCGACATCGGGGAAGATCAGTTTGTATTCCGCAGAAATATTGGAACACGGAGGCAATACTGACCCTACGACTTATCTTAGAAGCTAGATTAAGAAAAGGCAAACCTACGTTTCTAGCGTTTGTAGACTTAGAGAAAGGTTTTCACAATGTTGACTGGAATAATCTCTTTCAAATTCTGAAGGTGGCAGTGGTAAAATACAGGGAGCGAAAAGCTATTTACAATTTGTACAGAAATCAGATGGCAGTTATAAGAGTCGAGGGATACCAAAGGGAAGCAGTGGTTGGGAAGGGAGTGAGACAGGGTTGTAGCCTGTCCCCAATGTTATTCAACCTGTATATTGAGCAAGCAGTGAAGGAAACAAAAGAAAAATTCGGAGTAGGTATTAAAATCCATGGAGAAGAAATAAAATTTTTGAGGTTCGCCGATGACATTGTAATTCTGTCAGAGACAGCAAAGGACTTGGAAGACCAGTTGAACGGAATGGATAGTGTTCAAATGGCTCTGAGCACTATGGGACTTCACATCGATGGTCATCAGTCCCCTAGAACTTAGAACTACTTAAACCTAACTATGCTAAGGACATCACACAACACCCAGTCATCACGAGGCAGAGAAAATCCCTGACCCCGCCGGGAATCGAACCCGGGAACCCAGACGTGGGAAACGAGAACGCTACCGCACGACCGCGAGCTGCGGACGGAATGGATAGTGTCTTGAAACGAGGATATAAGATGAACGTCAACAAAAGCAAAACGAGGATAATGGAATGTAGTCGAATTGAGTCAGGTGATGCTGAGGGAATTAGATTAGGAAATGAGACACTTAAAGTAGTGAAGGAGTTTTGCTATTTGGGGAGAAAAAGAATTGATGATGGTCGAAGTAGAGAGGATATAAAATGTAGATTGGCAATGGCAAGGAAAGCATTTCTGAGGAAGAGAAATTTGTTAACATCCAGTATAGATTTAAGTGTCAGGAAGTCGTTTCTGAAAGTATTTGTATGGAGTGTAGCCATGTATGGAAGTGTAACATGGACGTTAAATAGTTTGGACAAGAAGTGAATAGAAGCTTTAGAAATGTGGTGCTACAGAAGAATGCTGAAGATTGGATGGGTAGATCACATAATTAATGAGGAAGTATTGAATAGGATTGGGGAGAAGAGAAGTTTGTGGCACAACCTGACTAGAAGAAGGGGTCGGTTGGTAGGACATGTTCTGAGGCATCAAGGTATCACCAATTTAGTACTGGATGGCAGTGTGGAGGGTAAAAATCGTAGAGGGAGACCAAGAGATGAATACACTTAGCATATTCAGAAGAATGTAGGTTGCAGTAAGTACTGGGAGATGAAGAAACTTGCACAGGATAGAATAGCATGGAGAGGTGCATCAAACCAGTCTCAGGACTGAAGACAACAACAACAATAACAGAACTGATAAATGGTGCAGGATCTAGCAGTTGACCTTGAACGTAAATAAATGTCACATATTGAGCATTCATAGGAAAAAAAAACACTATAATGTATCTACATTATTGATGACAAATTGCTGGTTGGTTGATTCCACGGGGGAGGAAACCAAACAGTGATGTCATCGCTGCCATCGGTTTAGGGAAGGATGGGGAAGGAAATCGGTCGTGCCCTTTCCCAAGAACAAGCTCGGCATTTGCCTCAAGCGATTTGGAGAAATCACGGAAAACCTAAATCAGGATGGTCGGACGCGGGTTTCTACCGTAGTCCTCCCCAATGCGATTCCAGTGTGTTAACCACTGCGCCATCTCGCTCGGTGACAAATTACTGGAAAATATCTAGGAGTAGCAACCCACAGCGTCCTTAAGTAGAACAAACACATAAAACAAATAGAAGATGAGAAGCAGATGCCAGACCCAGGTTCATAGGATGATTCTTAAGGAAATATAACCCATCCGCGAGGGAAGTGGCTTGCAAGGCGCTTGTTCGACCGATTCTTACCAGGGTGGACTGATAGAAGGCACAGAGGAGGACCGTCTAAGAATGGAGCATTCAATCACGGGCTCGTTTAGTCAGCACGACATGCTCAACAAACTTCAGTGGCACACGTTACAAGAGATGCGCTGTGCAACATGATGTGGTTTACTATTGCAATTTGCACTGAACACTTTCCGAAAAGAGCCAGACTACATATTACTTCATCCCACACTCACCTCACGATGTGACCACGACGAGAAAATTCAAAAAATTAGAGTTAATGCAGAGCCTTACCAACAACAAGAAAGTGGGGATCGGTTAGTGATACCAGACGTAACCTCTGCCACGCACCGTTAGGCGGCTTGCGGAGTATGGTGCAGATATACATAACAATCTGCCCATTGGCAAGGACGCTGATGTCAGAGCATCTCAGCATTTGTGACCCATATCGTCGCTAGAATGGTCCCCCGTTAGTCCCTGCTCTGCTTACACAGTTTCCTTACCGTGTCAAGTAGCCACAACGCCACCAAGAAGCGTTCAGCCTCGCGATGTTCAGTGGTCATAATGTTTTGGTTCAACGACGTATTCTCTTTGTATTCAGTGCTAAAGTCTGGATAAGGAGAAACTGTGATACTAGCAGTCAGCTTTGAGCGATGACGTAGTACACATGTGACACACGATATAGACAACATGACGACTATAACATCATACCATTGGCGATGTTTTGAAACATGAACAGCGCAGACAGTTTTCATTGTGAGGATTAAGTATATCGAGGAAAGATACATTGCTTTGCAGTTATTATTGTCAGTCGTATATAAAATAAGACAAAAATTTCTTAGAAAGAAAAAGAGGAGAGTATCACAAAAACAATTAGCACAGTGATAATGCGTGTTGGAGCGTACAATACGAACAAAAAAATTAGTTATCGCCAGTAAATCTTGACCAGTATCGGAAAATACACTTTAGCTATATAGCTCAAGAGGAGACAGCGATGCAAGTTTTGAACATAGACGTAGTTTTCAGTAGTAAATCGTAAAGGGATTTGACATGAAGAACTTGAGCTATTTGTCGGGAAGAAACAGAATCGAATATCGTAGAAACCGCTCTATAGCAGGAGTGAAGATCAGTATGTACAGTCTGACCTAAATGTAAGACATGCCGTGGTGGCCGGTTGTCGTGTGCTAATGTGCTACATCAGACTATAACTATCGCACTACAATTATGTAATTTCTCTTCGAATGTGAGTCGGAAAACGCACTACAACTATGCTACTTCTCTTCGAATGCGTGCTGGTATACAAATAAAATGGACGAAAACATGTGTTGTAATGCTCCGTCCGTTATAAGTAGAAACCACTGACGATTGCTCAAATGATGGTCAGCTGCGCTACAATCAACTCAGAGAAGGGACGCAGCTATGCGTTAGACCACATATGTTCCGATGTGGCGTCATCCCTTCTGACTCCATGAGTGCTACGTCACTCACAGCAGTGGGTCAGTATTTTCTCTGAAAGTGTATGTAACGTATTGTGTGAGCGTAGAGTATGAGAGATTCTTAAGGAGTAGTTGAGTAAAAGGACCATGGCCGAGTGGTCATGTGCACTGGCTGACAATTCACTGGCTCGGGTTTGAATCCCGCTGCTAATATATTTTTTCGTTTTATTTTACTCCTCGCAGTATTACACGATTAACTATAAAATTTAAATTATTTAAAAAGAACAATTCATTAGGCTGGTGAGTTTTTCCGTAAGTTCAATAAACACAACGGATATACGTAATATACTCTACTTCACTGTTTACAAGTCTGCCAACGCTCGGATAAGAAACTTCATGGCAGATTAAAACTGTGTACCGGACCAATACTCGAACTCAGGACTGATGCCTAGGTCCCGAATTCGAGTCTCGGTTCGGCACACGGTTTTAATCTGCCAGGAAATTACATATAACCGCACCTCCGCTGCAGAGTGAAAATTTCATTATGTAAACATCCTCCAGGTTGTGGCTAAGCCATGTCTGCGCAATATCCTTTCTTCCAGGACTGCTAGTTTTGCGAGGTCTGCAGGAGAGCTTCTGCGAAGTTTGGAAGGTAAGAGACGAGGTACTTGCGGAATTAATGCTGTGTGGACGGGTCAAGCCGTGGTTGTGTAGCTCCGATGGCAGAGCACTTACCCGCGAAAGGCAAGGTCCCAAGTTCGCGTCTCGGTCCGGCACACAGCTTTAATGCACCAAGAAATTTCATATGAGCGTACATCAGCTGCAGAGCGAAAATTTCGTTCTGGAAACGTGGGATAACTTTTCTGTTCCGTAAGTTTGAGGAGAATAACTCGCCGAGCCTTGTTCGGCGCACATTTTCATCCTGAAAGTAAGTTCCTTGGAGGTTGTTCGATAGAGAGCCGAAAAGATGAAAATCAAAGGGTGCAAGATCAAGTGAGCAAGGTGGGTGCTGAATGACGTCCCAAGCCATCGTCTGTGTAGTGTTTTTATCAGTATAGCGAATTGCGGGCGGACGTTATTGAGTAGTAGTATCACTTCACGCAGTCTTCTGGTCGTTGTTCTTGGATTCCGTCTACAAGGCGTCTCACTTGTTGACAATAAATGTCACCAGTGATGGTTACACCTCAAGAAAGCAATTCCTAGTACACCACTCCGTCGCTGCACCGCCAGGTGCATCACATTATCTTTTGTGGACGCCCGCAGGTATTTGTACGGGGAATCCTTCTTTGGGCTTATTCATTCCTTTCCTTTCCTTAGATGAAGACACAATTTCTCATCACCAGTAACGATACAGGAAAGAAACTGTGGGTGCTGTTTACAAGCCAACTGATAACGAGCAAGCAGAGATTCACATATGGCCATCTGTTGATTTTTATGATTCTGGTTTAATTTATGCGGTATCTACACACTCGAGGTTTGCACCTTCCCCATTGCATGCAAATGTCGCACGATGCCTGTACGATCACAGTTCATCACATTTGCCAGTTCTCGAGAACACTGATGCGGATCATTGCAGATTAATGGGTTTAAACGATCTTCATTAAACTACGAAGGTCTTCCCGATCGTGAAGAGTCAGTAGTGTCGAAACGATCCTCCTTAAAACGAGAAACCAATTTTCTTGCCGTGCCCTGTCCAATGGCATTATCCCCATACACGGCGTAAACGTTTCTGGCTGCCTCCGCTGCTGTCACCCCTTTGCGGAACTCAAACAGAAGAATATGTCGAAAATCTTCCAATTTCTCCAAATCGCACTCCATTTTCTAGCGTCCACAGCTTCACACCCTATCTCCAGATGACAAAACGACAATATATAAACTCAAATAGCAAAGTCAGCTGCAAATAAAAAAATGACAGTCGATAAATAAATTCATAGCAACCGGAATACCAACATGGAAAACAAAAACGCTACGAACTTATGCTCCAACATTATATACACGTAAAATTAAGTTATTCAGTTTAGTTGCGATTACTAAACTGAAATTAAAAAAGTCCGTCCGATCAGGTCTTGGAAGACTCTACGGTACTGACTGACCGCCGTGTCATCCTCAGTCTATAGAGGTCACTGAATGCGGATATGGAGAGGCGTGTGGTCAGCACACCGCTCTCTTGGCCGCATGTCAGTTTCTGAGACCGGAGCCGCTACTTCTCATTGAAGTAGGTCCTCAATTTGCCTCTCAAGGTCTGAGTGCATCCCGCTTGCCAACAGCGTACGACAGACCGGACGGTCACCCATCCAAGTTCTAGCCAAGCCCGACAGAGCTTAGTGTCAGTGTCTGACGGGAACGGGTGTTATCGCTGCGGAAAGGCCGTTGTCCCAGTCACGATGGTTTCCCCTGCAATTCAGTAGGATATAGACCACCACAATGTAGCACATTGTGAAAACTTTGCCCGTGTCGCCACTAAAAATATATATCGTACAGTAATAAAATCTAGTATCGGAAAATAGACTTTAACTTGAAGCGTATCGTTCCGTCTTTACTACACATCCGATCAGGAAAAGTTAACTGAAAATACGTAACGTGTTTAATATAGCTTCCAGTGGGGTGGGCCAAATGGAATGCTGAAGTTCTGCCTTCATTCCATCTTCCTTCCCTGCCACTTCAGAAATGACGATTAGCGATGTAATCGCGGCCCAGAGTAATCATCGAACATTCTGCAACCTAAACGGACTCCAGTGCGTAGGTGCCGGAGGATGGCTTGGAGTAATTTGGCAGTTTACTTCACCATCAATAAGGGGAGACGTACCTGTGTCACAAGCGATTTTTGTTTCGTAAGAAATGATCAACTAGCTGCAAACACATGAACAACTCCAAGGCAAGGTCGCAAACAGTAAATGATTACTAAAACATTACACGCGCAAAGTATGGTCTCCTTAGCCCGTCCGGTTAGCCGTGTGGTCTAACGCATGGCTTTCCGGACTGGCAAGGAGCACCTGCTCCCCGGCACTAATCCGCCCGGCGGACTTGTGTCAAGGTTCGGTGAGTCGGCCTGCCTGTGGATGGTTTTTCATCTGCCTCGGCGAATATGGGCTGGTTCCCCTTATTCCGCCTCAGCTACACTATGTCGGCGATTGCTGCGCAAACAAGTTCTCCACGTAAGCGTACACCACAAGTACTCTACCACGCAAACATAGGGGTTACACTCGTTTGGTGTGAGACGTTCCCTGGGGGAGGGGGGGGGGGGGCGGGGAAGGTGGGTCACTGGGGTCCGAACCGCACAATAATCCTGAAAGAGTGGTTCGGTGTGGGGCGGCGGAGGGGTGAAGTGGATTGCGGTAGTCGTCGCGGGGTCGTGGACCACTGTGGCTGCGGCGGGGGCGGAGCCTCTCCGTCGTTTCTAGGTCTCCGGTTAACATACAATACAATACAATACGTACAATGGTCCTCTTAACACAGTAACTCCCTAAAGACAACGGAAATACACTAGTGTGAGGGGGGGGGGGGGAGGGGGGAAGAAATCACCACGTACAGGGAGGTAAGAATATTAGTCACTCGTATAACTTGCAGATGAAATTGAGGAACATGCTGCTTTGATAATTATGGAGCCCTTGTTGCAAACACTGGTGACAGAGTGCCGATACAATACCGAGCGGCAGGGAACGGACACTCTATTATTTCTTTTGTTGACTCCAGAGTCGTTATAAGTCGTTGAGTATTGCTCCTAATGTTTCACTGACTTGACTAATTCAAATGAGTAAAAGCGAAAGCGCCAGAAGCGCGGCCCAACGTGGCCTAAACTCCAACCTCCTGATCAGCAAAAGACTTCGTGCAGTCGCAATCGACGGCTCACTTACCGCAGTGACCGGATGTCACACTGCCCAGCACTCGCGCGCCAGTCCACTCACTCCGCCTCGAGAAGCACTCAGGCAAGTGAAGTCATTCCGTGATCGATAGAAGTGGGAAAGAGAAAATGCGTTACATTTGAAAGTGACGCATCCTACCCTCTCCCCCCTGCTGTAGTGTTTCCATGCTCGTCCGAAACTGTACTTTACTCTGGCGTCTGCCAACCCCACTCCCTTGCGAGTGCTGCTCTCAAATCCGCAGGTAGAGGGTAAAAGCTCGTCTCATTTTAAAATGTCCAGTCATTATAAGGCTTACAACTCTGTGTCCCTCTGTCTCTCTCACCCTTGGCTGTCCCCGTCTTTTCCGAAATGGCTCTTGGTTGCAGGTAGAGGGGAAAGATGGCCGGTGAATCTGTAACATTCCAACCACGCGTTTTCTTTTTGTTTTTGTTTTTTTTTTGTCCGCCTTCCGTCCTGCAATTCGACGTTTGTCTGCGGGGAAGTCTCTTAGTTTTTGATGTTATGGGGATCCCTCTGACAGTGACATCACGTACATTATTAACGCCTTCAAAAATCAACTTTTCACTCGTTTAGAAATCAACTTAGAATGTCTTCAAAGATGTTCAAAAACCAACAGCTACGCGTTTCAAAATCATATGAATAATCGATAGACCAACATGCGCTGTATGCTAGGCGCTTTGTGAAACAAGTATTTTTTCTTAAAGAATGTGAATTTGGCGACCCATGAAATTGCCACCCGAGGCAGATACTGCAGTTTGCTGGCCGTGTTGGGCATCTGCTAAATACAGAGGGGTCCAAAAAATGTATCTACTGTTTAAAAGTCTATAACTTGCAAACTAATTGACGGAGTTGGCTCATTTTTGGTTAAAGTGTAGCTTAAAGTAGGTGTTCGAGATGGTCATCATTAACATCCACACACAAACGATGCCGCCGAACCGCAGCACGAACTATTGACTGCAACGTGTTCAGTTGGATGTTTGGACATTAATGTACGATGGATTCTCGAAGTTCATCCAATGTGCATGGCTTTTGTCGATAAATGACGTCCTTTAGTGCTCCCCACAGGTAAAAGTCCAGAGGAGTTATATCTGGGGAACGTGGTGGATAGTCCACAGCATCTCTACGGCCTATCCATCTTCCTGGTAGATTTTCGTCTAGATACGCCCTAACACGATTTTGGTAGTGGGCTGGGGCACCATCTTGTTGAAAGTAAACTCTTCCTTCTCCATACAAGTCTCGGATGGCAGGTAAAATGGATGTCTGAAGCTTCTGAAGGTACACCTCACCGGTACCTGAGCCGTCAAAGAAGAATGGCCCAATCAAGCCCCGGTAAGACTACCCATACCACACATTTACTCGTGGCAAATTCACGGCTTTGTCAACATGGACGTTCGGATTTTCGGTGGCCCAGTAGATGAAATTGTGGCCATTTACTGTACCATTGAGCTTGAACTGTGCCTCATCAGAACACACAATCATCTCTGCAAACTCTTCATCATTGCGCACCATGTTAGTAAACCACTCGCAGTTCTCCTTTCTACGATCTGGGTCGTCCTCGTTAATTGCGTGTAGCAATCGTGGGATGTAGCACTTCCACTTTGCTGTCTTCAAAATTCGCCGTACACTTGAGCGACTGACTCCAGTTTCACGGGCACAATGTCTCACAGGCTTCTGTGGTGAGCGAGTGAATTGCTGTAACACACGACGGGAGTTAGCTGGACTTGATACTGTTACACGTCGTCCAGATCGTTGTTTGTATACATATTTAACACAGCCTTCGGCCCACTACACGCAGCAAGCGGCTACACGTAGTAGGGGTTGTGTGGCGTGGACTGGGCGGTATTTTAGGTTAGATGGCCTCAGGTAAGTACAGAAAGGGCAACAGCCTCAAAGGGTGCGGGGCAAAGTCAGGACATGCGGGGACCAAGCAGCAATCAGTATTGTAATTGTAAACTGTCGAAGCTGCATTGGTAAAGTACCGGGACTTCAAGCGCTGATGGAAAGCACCGAAGCTGAAATCGTTATAGGTACAGAAAGCTGGCTGAAGCCAGAGATAAATTCTGCCGAAATTTTTACAAATGCACAGACGTTTAGAAAGGATAGGTTGCATGCAACCGGTGGTGGCGTGTTTGTCGCTGTTAGTAGTAGTTTATCCTGTAGTGAAGTAGAAGTGCATAGTTCCTGTGAATTATTATGGGTGGAGGTTACACTCAACAACCGAGGTAGGTTAATAATTGGCTCCTTTTACCGACCTCCCGACTCAGCAGCATTAGTGGCAGAACAACTGAGAGAAAATTTGGAATACATTTCACATAAATTTTCTCAGCATGTTATAGTCTTAGGTGGAGATTTCAATTTACCAGATATAGACTGGGACACTCAGATGTTTAGGACCGGTGGTAGGGACAGAGCATCGAGTGACATTATACTGAGTGCACTATCCGAAAATTACCTCGAGCAATTAAACAGAGAACCGACTCGTGGAGATAACATCTTGGACCTACTGATAACAAACAGACCCGAGCTTTTCGACTCTGTAAGTGCAGAACAGGGAATCAGTGATCATAAGGCCGTTCGTTGCAGCATCCCTGAATATGGGAGTTAATAGGAATAAAAAAGAGAGGGAGGAAGGTTTATCTGTTTAGCAAGTGTAATAGAAGGCAGATTAAAGACTACTTAACAGATCAAAACGAAAATTTCTGTTCCGACACTGAAAATGTTGAGTGTTTATGGAAAAAGTTCAAGGCAATCGTAAAATGCGTTTTAGACAGGCACGTGCCGAGTAAAACTGTGAGGGACGGGAAAAAGCCACCGTGGTTCAACAACAAAGTTAGGAAACTACTGCGAAAGCAAAGACTGCTTCACCTCAAGTTCAAACGCAGCCAAAACCTCTCAGACAAACAGAAGCTAAACGATGTCAAAGTTAGCGTAAGGAGGGCTATGCGTGAAGCGCTCAGTGAATTCGAAAGTAAAATTCTATGTACCTACTTGACAGAAAATCCTAGGAAGTTCTGGTCTTACGTTAAATCAGTAAGTGGCTCGAAACAGCATATCCAGACACTACGGGATGATGATGGCATTGAAACAGAGGATGACACGCGTAAAGCTGAAATACTAAACACCTTTTTCCAAAGCTGTTTCACAGAGGAAGACTGCACTGCAGTTCCTTCTCTAAATCCTCGCACAAACGAAAAAATGGCTGACATCGAAATAAGTGTCCAAGGAATAGAAAAGCAACTGGAATCACTCAACAGAGGAAAGTCCACTGGACCTGACGGGATACCAATTGGATTCTACACGAGTACGCGAAAGAACTTGCCCCCTTCTAACAGCCGTATACCGCAAGTCTCTAGAGGAACAGAAGGTTCCAAATGATTGGAGAAGAACACAGGCAATCCCAGTCTTCAAGATGGGTCGTCGCGCAGATGTGCAAGACTATAGACCTATATCTCTGACGTCGATTTGTTGTAGAATTTTAGAACATGTTTTTTGCTCGAGTATCATGTCGTTTTTGGAAACCCAGAATCTACTCTGTAGGAATCAACATGGATTCCGGAAACAGCGATCGTCTAAGACCCAACTCGCTTTATTTGTTCATGAGACCCGGAAAATATTAGATACAGGCTCCCAGGTAGATGCTATTTTCCTTGACATCCGGAAGGCGTTCGACACAGTTTGGCACTGTCGCCTGATAAACAAAGTAAGAGCCTACGGAATATCAGACCAGCTGTGTGGCTGGATTGAAGAGTTTTTAGCAAACATAACACAGCATGTTGTTCTCAATGGAGAGACGACGTCTACAGACGTTAAAGTAACCTCTGGCGCGCCACAGGGGAGTGTTATGGGACCATTGCTTTTCACAATATATATAAATGACCTAATAGATAGTGTCGGAAGTTCCATGCGGCTTTTCGCGGATGATGCTGTAGTATACAGAGAAGTTGCAGCATTAGAAAATTGTAGCGAAATGCAGGAAGATCTGCAGCGCATAGGCACTTGGTGCAGGGAGTGGCAACTGACCCTTAACATAGACAAATGTAATGTATTGCGAATATATAGAAAGAAGGATCCTTTATTGTATGATTATAAGATAGCGGAACAAACACTGGTAGCAGTTACTTCTGTAAAATATCTGGGAGTATGCGTGCGGAACGATTTGAAGTGGAATGATCATATAAAATTAATTGTTGGTAACGCGGGTACCAGGTTGAGATTCATTGGGAGAGTCCCTAGAAAATGTAGTGCATCAACAAAGGAGGTGGCTTACAAAACACTCGTTCGACCTATACTTGAGTACTGTTCATCATTGTGGGATCCGTACCAGATTGGGTTGACGGAGGAGATAGAGAAGATCCAAAGAAGAGCGGCGCGTTTCGTCACAGGGTTATTTGGTAACCGTGATAGCGTTCCGGAGATGTTTAGCAAACTCAAGTGGCAGACTCTGCAAGAGAGGCGCTCTGCATCGCGGTGTAGCTTGCTCGCCAGGTTTCGAGAGGGTGCGTTTCTGGATGAGGTATCGAATATATTGCTTCTCCCTACTTATACCTCCCGAGGAGATCACGAATGTAAAATTAGAGAGATTCGAGCGAGCACGGAGGCTTTCAGACAGTCGTTCTTCCCGCGAACCGTACGCGACTGGAACAGAAAAGGGAGGTAATGACAGTGGCACGTAAAATACCCTCCGCCACACACTGTTGGGTGGGTTGCGGAGTATAAATGTAGATGTAGAAATTTGTCTAGAATGCGACGAATCGTTAAACGTGTCGTGGCTCTGTTTGATGCTCATTTCGCCATTGCCATTGAACCTCTTTAATGTTTTTGTACTTAAAATACCACTTCAAAACTGACTTCCTTTCATCGAATGTAAGCCTTGCGCCAGCCATGTTTACTCGAGTGGCTAGGTGCAGCTAAGATCAAAACACTGACTATCTGGCGACTGTCATCTGACAAAACAAAACAACGCAATAAAACGCTTGTGTGCTGATTGCCGGAACTACAAACTATTACACTACCAAAGATGAGACAACTTCGTCAATTAGTTTGCCAGTCATGGACTTTTAAACAGTGGGTACATTTTTTTGGACCCCTCTGTATTCCCGACTCGCAGAAGTTTTCCTGCCCTTCTCAGGATTGCGTGCTTGAATGTCACTGAGGTAAGTACCAAGATGTTGAATAATATACTTCCAGCTCCTCCCATCTGAAAACTGAAACGTTCTGAGACGTGTTTATGCAGAAGAGGCTGACAGGATGTACAAATGTAAAATACCTGTGGAATTAGAAAGGAAATGCCTAGTAGCGGTACAGAGTACCCTCTGCCGCGTGCCGTACGATGGTTTGTGAAATATGCATTTCGATGAGGATGTAAATTTAGTCTTCCTAAAAAGATATCAGTCTATCCATTTATAGTCACACAAAACTCAAAGAACAATGTTGTCTCTTATTTATCGAGAAAACTGATGACGGAACTTCTGCTACTGATTGTCTCTTGGTAAAAATCATTGTATTAGCTCCTAATTTTCTCATTGAAGTCACATCGTTAGACGTGTGTGAGTGATTATAATATGTTTGTCCACAACAGCAGAAACAGTATGGAACTCACCTCTCAAATCCTCTTTCTTCAGAGTAGCGCTTACCTGCCATATTCTCACTAATTTTCTCGTCTTCTACGTATATCATTTAAATCCACCTGATTTTGAAGAGTGAGAAATGACTCCCGCCAAGTCACTGACGCCTGCTGATTCTCTTGAAATTCTATTATGTTCCGGCTGAACTATTCCGTTAGTCAGAAGGCTGTCTAGTCTTCCACCCATCGCTAACTAAGTACAAAGCTATCATAGTGAGGAACATAGCACACTAACATACAGAGGATAGTCGCAACCATTCAGAAAGTATGTGGGGAACACAAAGAAAGAGTCATAAGAGCAATTCGTCAATATCGAATGATCGACTCTAAACATCCCACTGTAGGTGACTTAATCACCTTTATCGAAGTTTGTGTGAAATCTTATGGGACTTAACTGCTAATGTCATCAGTCCCTAAGCTTACACACTATTTAACCTAAATGATCATAAGGACAAACACACACACCCATGCCCGAATGAGGACTCGAACCTCCGCCGGGACCAGCGGCACAGTCCACGACTGCAGCGCCTCAGACCCCTCGGCTAATCCCGCACGGCAATCTCCTTTATGGTATTCCTATGACTACTGTTCTGGAAATACGGCACTGCCTGAGAAATTCACCCTTTTTCAAATGGAGCGTACATCCATAATAAGACTTAAATAATTTCACTGTGCTTCAAATACACTGTCCATGAATCATCCTCATCGCCACAACAGCCTCACACTTCCACGCATAATTCAGAACTACTGCAAGAGTAGAGCGAGACCCGGGACTTAATCACAGCATTGCTCACTTTTTACCCCCACACACTGTTCGATAGTGGACCGACCATGATGCTGTATTTCGTTTAGAGCAGAGTATATCGATCAGGGTAGTGGGCCTATGTGTTGGATGCGTATTTATGCAAAGTATGCGTATTTATTTAAAAGCAAATCCAGTTCTTTCAAGCTTATCCAACGATCGTACATCAAGAGACAATTAACCAACAAGAATGTGCCAAATTAAATCATTATCAATATTTCCTCCAGCAACAACAGGCTCCAAGGAGGCTCACCACTCTTTGGCGAGTTCGTGCTTGGCCACCAAGGGTTCACAGCCTTTGCAGCACCTTTTCCTTTTCCGTGCTGCATGTCTATCGTCTTACTATTCTTTTTCCCCTTCATTGGGGCACATGTCTGGGATATTTTTGCGAATGTGTTCTGAAGACGGGCTATCTTTTACAGAAGCTGAAAATTTAGCGCGGTCATGAATGCGAGATGCTTATAATAGTTTCCACAACGAAACTTAGTCTCTAAACCTGACAGAAAATCCAAAGAGATTCTGGTCGTATGTAAAATATGCTAGCTTCAAGACACAATCAATGCCTTCCTGCTTCATAGCAATGGAAATACTAACGACGTTAGTGCTGCCAACGCAGACTTACTAAACACATACTTCCAAAATTCCTTCACCAAGAAAGATGAAGTAAATATTCCAGAGTTCTAATCAAGAACAGTGTAACTTAGAAATAGATACACTCGGAGTAGTGAAGCAACTTAAATTACTTAATAAAAGCACGTCTTCCGGGCCAGACTGTATACCAATTAGTGCTGCAATAGCTCCATACTTAATTATCATATACAACCGTTCGCTCGACGAAAGATCCGTACCCAAAGGCTGGAAAATTGCACAGTTCACACCAATATTCAAGAAGGGTAGTAGGAGTAATCCACTAAATTATAGGCCCATATGATTAACGGTGAAATGCAGCAGGACTTTGGAACATATATTGTGTTCGAACATTGTGAATTGCATCGAAGAGAACGGTCAAACGGTCTATTGACACATAGTCAACACGGATTTATAAAACATCGTTCTTGTGAAACACAAACCAAGTGTTGAGTGCTATAGACGAGGAATTTCAAATCGATTCCGTATTTATAGATTTCTAGAAGGTTTTTTACACCGTACCACACATGCGGTTTGTAGTGGCATTGTGTGCTTATCGATTATTGTCTCAGTTATGTGACTGGATTCGTGATTTCCTGTCCGAAAGGTCAGTGTTCGTAGCAATTGATGGAAAGTCATCGAGTAAAACAGAAGTGATATATGGTGTTCCCCATGGAAGTGTTATAGGCCCTTTGCTGTTCCTTATCTGTATAAACGATTTAGGAGACAATCTGATCAGTCGTCTTATGTTGATTGCAAATGTTCGTCAGGATAGAAGTCAGGAGCGGAGGGCGTTGTAAAATGAAAATTAATTGAGTGGAATGGACCCAGTTTATTCTTGTAATGATGGTACAGTGGTGCCTACGTAGGGCTGAGCAGCCCCAAGAGGGGTTGCCGTCTGCTCATCAGAGAGGCAGAGGCTAGAGGAGCGACTACTCGGGGCCGAGGTCAGAAGCTAAGAGCGCGCGGAGCTGTTTCCAAGCCGCCCTCGCCGCTCCCGGCCGCGTCCCCACTTGATCACACGATTAGTCTCTGATTGGAGGATTGATTCCGCCAACGCGCCTTGCTAGTAGCGTGCCCCCGTCAGCGCAACCAACCCGTGGGACTTGAGTCTGACCGAGGAGCACGTGGCAGGAATGTGCCGACCATGGTCTTCCGGCCAGCACCTTCCACCACAGTATGCCCAAGCCGGCTACGGCCGAACATTATGCATTGAAAATTTATTTAAATAAAATTTTGTCGGCAATGATCCCTCTTGGGGGTCTCCTCCCTGCACATCCTTTCCCCTTCCGAAGAAGGCTCTCTGGATGAAAATGAATGAGCTTATTCTAATCGATTATTCCATTTAAAAAAATGTATGATCATTATGAAGGGTCCCATAACATAGCGATATTAATATGTGCAAATGTTACAAAGTGGCCTGAAGGGCCTGAAGGAAGGCTCTTGAATAACAAACTTGTGAAGTTGGTGCGACGGCAGTGGGGCGGCGCCATGCTGTGAATGTGTGTCGGCGGTATCAGTGGTGGTGGGTACCCAGGCGATGATGAGGGGCACCGGAGCACAGCACACTGAAACACTCCACCCTCGTGGGGGTGAGAGAATACTCCCAGGGCTAATAGTCACAAGGGGGTTTTTCCCCGTAATATTACTTTGAGTTCTTAAATCTAGGATTACAATGGTAATTGCCCAAGTGGGTGAATGAGAACATTACAAAATGACAAAAATTTAAAGAGAAAACAAAATGACTTACATGAGGGTTAAAACTCGACAATTAAATTGTGATTCCATAGACTTTACATAGAAATACAAATCCATTACAAAATTAGTTCATTGACCTGACACCTAGACTACAACTTAATTCTAAGGGGGGGTCACGCCTGATCGCATGCACCAAGGTTGGCAGGTAGTTTCAGGTGTGATATTCACCTTCAGGTTGTGGGGGTGGTACTACTTCTCGGAAGGAAGTGAAACATTTGCAAAACCCTCTTTTACAGAGTATCCAGGAGACTATAATCAGAATTATTACAGTGATGATTACCGAACCAGCGCTGGGTAATACAACGGTGGTTAATCGCTTGGTTTGGTGCCAATCAGCAATATGTGAGGCCACTCGGTCAAGAGCAACTTGGTTGTGTTCCTGGGTAAGGAGATGATTGATCGATTGGAGTAGATCTGAATCATTGGTATTCGGTAAATTCTTCAGCTTCTCATGGTGATGGATTTTAAAAGAGAGTTCAGGAAGGTATAAGGTAAATGTGGGAATGGTGACATGAAAGGTGGAGTGCAATTGAGCTGATATCCTCATAGAAGCAGCGTATACGTCACATCTTGAACTATTATACACTAGGCCACTATTATTCATTATTATCCGGTACGATTCAGTCTCTGACATTCAACGGTGGCACACCAGGGTGGCGGTGACAGTCTGTGGAACAGCGAACAGAAAACTGTTGCCAACAGGCTGAATTATTGGTTGACGAAGTGAGACTAGAACACGAGGACATGGAGGGGTAGTAGTTTCAGCTAAAAACAGTGACATCTCGCACTCAGTAGTGTTAGCGTGTAAAATTAGCGTGGAACATAAGTAATGTGTTGTATGGAAGCAACTGGATAGTTCAGCGCGAGTGAGAGTGGCGTGAGTTTGTCGATCCCGACTAACTATTAAAAATTCTTGAGTCTGCCAAACAACATGGTGATGAAGGGTAGCCCAAGAGACTGGAAAAGTGTATATTTGATAGCACTCGTATTCGCAATTTGCGCACGTGATTGGCAACCTCATTCGCATCCGAATACCGTCAGAATTACGGGTAAGTCGGACCTCCAATGCAGCATAGTAAAAGGGGAGGTTGCTTTCCCGCACGGCATAAAGCATTTGTTTAGGGGCCAAAATTTGCGACGACACATTGTGTAGCATGTGCAAGAAGGGCTCTGAGGGTAACAGATGAGGACTGAGCTTTCCTTGCAGTCCGAGTTGAATGGCCGAGTGTAACATGTGCACGTGTAACTGTGCTGTGTGTATATTAAATAAAAGAATCTGCGTGGTCTTCATAATGTCCAATGTGATAGTTAGATTACGTAATCCCGAGCGAAGATGAGTCCACTCTTGGTTAAAGGATTGTTCAAGTGCACCATAGTGTCGTGTTAATCTGTCGGCTACAACTTGTATTTGTCTAGTTGTGGCTAACAGGTTATTCTCAAGATGTGTCAGGCGCACCTGTTGATGTACCAACACTTCGTGATTAACTTGTGTGTCCGAAAGCGCTTGCTGTGTGTCCAAATCCCAGCGTTTTGCGTCTGTTTCGTCAGGAGTCCCAAAGACAGATTTTAATAATGTACCTCCAACGGGCAACCAGGCTCGTTTGAAACGAGGCAGTGGTACTGCATCCCTAATACTGTTCAATTGACTTCGAAGGGTTGAAATAATTCTAGTCACTTCCCACAAAGATCGGAGAAACTCATGTTCCTTCGTCTGCGTCAAGAAGGTTTCATATTTTGACAATTGCTGAGCTGTATCATATAAAGCACGGTCTTCCTCTTCTAATAATGTTAGGTTGACATCAGCTAACACTATAGCATAATGTGGAGTATGCACCAGATTGTGACGACGTCCAAAGAGCACGCCAGATGTGGAAGGATAGACGTGAAATGGAGGCGCCTTAACGGCGACGACGACAACCATTGAGATTAACATGCTGCCCATTGCGGATGATAAATTGACAGCCATTTGAACGGAGATTGCTTTCAGTTTCCAATGTTGATAACGGTCGACTGCGAGAGAAAGTATTAGTGCCCCTAGAAGTAAAAATTTCCTGGCTTACTTGATGAGTAATTCAGAGATGACGGAGGGGGTACAACGTTGTAGCAGTAATTACCTGGCAAGTAGCGACGATGGACCCGTTCAGTCACGTTTACTGATGAAGAAGGTCACGAAGTAGAATCACGGCAGTCAACCAACAGTTTGGCAGC
The DNA here is from genome assembly GCF_021461385.2 of Schistocerca piceifrons. Classification (NCBI taxonomy): domain Eukaryota; kingdom Metazoa; phylum Arthropoda; class Insecta; order Orthoptera; family Acrididae; genus Schistocerca; species Schistocerca piceifrons. The sequence continues at coordinate 470,505,483 of NC_060141.1, read as the reverse complement.
CGTGGGGGTAGCAAGGCGGCAAGACAATGGTGTAATTCGACACCGAGTATCCGCTGATCAATCACGCGTCAGCAAATAAGACGCTGAACGCGGAGGCAGTACTACGCAGCGCAGACTAAGCGTAACTCGCTGGAAAAATTTTTCTACCTGCTATGGGACGAAGGCCAAGTGTCATCAATTAATTTGAGCTTTGTACGAAGAAAGTTTTTTTTTTTTTTTTTAATGAATAAAATGAGAAGGATTCCTGTGATCGCGGTGTAAACCTGCACAGCCTAGGCACCTCCCACGCATTGGCCACTACGCAGGGGCACCCACCCCGCTAAGGCTCGACACGGCGAGACAGGTGAAGTACTTCATAAATTTCAGAAATAATATTGAGTGGTTTTTCAGCTGTAGAAAACCCGAATGAGGGTAGGACAACTTAAGTTAACTCAATAATCAAAGGATCTTTACTTACAGAAGTGGTCAATAGAGAGATTAACTGTACTGAAGTCGGAAATGAATGTTATCGAGAGCGAGTCTGTTGCTCGTGAATACAGAGGCTGGGTGTGAAGCAGTGGAGGCGGCGCAGCGCAGCTTATCAGCGCTGAGCCGGCAGAGTGCTGAGCTCAGATAACAGCGTCAGAGAGCGCTAGTGGCTCTGCGTCCGAGACTAAGACATTGTAAGTGCAACTTAAAGGTAACAGTTTATTGCAAAGCAATAATACACAAATAGCTGATGTCACAAAGACGTTTGATTCCATTTTAACAGAACAACTTAAGTGTTCAACAGGTAAATTGACTACGTTGTTGATTAAAAGAAACTGCTACTGAACATAACGTACATACGTACGTGCTTCCCTTTCCCCTTCCGAAGAGCGGAGGGCATAAACCATAAAAGCCTTGTTCATGTACTTAGTATATGACAATAGAGGTCTGGTAACATCAACAAGTTACACCAAGGTAGTGTGGATATGAACAGTGTGAGTATGTTGTAAGTTGTTATTGGGCGTATGAAGTGTTGTGTAAATGTGTGACTAACGGTAGCTGATGGCGGATACGAATTGAAGGCCAATAGGTGCTATCAGAGATACTTCCAGTCGAGAAACAATGAAACTTAAAAGGGAATACCGAATATGACACAAAAATAGCGTATAACCATAAAGTGTACTAACATTAATCATAACTATAAATTGATAACAATAAAACATGACATTGAAGTAATAATAATTGACAAGAAATAAAATAAAGGGAATATTTCCCGAACATAAACTTCCGAATCGGATACGAAATCCGCCAGGGGAAGTTGTTTTTTTTTTTTTTTTTTTTTTTTTTTTTTTAATCGGTTGACGAAGTGCATAAGGGACTACGTCAGTAAAATCCGACAGTGTGTGTATATAACAACATTGTTCTTAAAAGTGCAGTTTGCACTGTCAGATGGTGAAAAGCAACTAATCCGTTCAGCAACGGAAAAGGCTGCCATCTGGGGAACGGTATCTGAATCTTTGGCAGAATCCGATGATTTTGCAATGGAATTGCCAACTAGAAGAAGGTGGCTTTGTATAAAATGTAATAAAAGAGCGTCTGGGGCTCATTTCATTTGTGGTTGAGTGCCAAAGGCGTAGTGTGAGTGCAAATTGTCTCACGGTAATTGATGTATGAATTGTTTTGTGGTCAACCGAGGAGCCTAGGATTCGGTGACGTGTAAGTACAAGTTCACAGTGCGTATGAGCTACCTGCGAGTGACTCGACTATTAAGTTCAGCAGTCCATTAGGGCAATCTGCAGACTTGGATTGATGATTATATAATTTGCAGGGCAATGGGGCAACCTGCGGACAGTGCTAAGGCAACCTGTCTAATAATTGAGGGGTAGGCAGTGCATTGGAGCTATCTGCGATACCGTGGTTCAGCGGGCCTAAGGGCGTCCGTAATAAAAGTATCAGCGGCGTTATTAGCGACCTGCTGTACTAGGGAAATGTCGACTGTTCAAGCAATAAAAATAGCTCTGAAGCTAGAATAGTATACATGCATAAATAGCGTCACTTTTTGAGCGCGCAGTACATAACACTACATAAAATGAAAATCATGAACTATAAATCACTAGTGCTAGCATAATGACATAATTAAACACAATGACATATATTGACAGGAAAATAAAAACACAATGATGTATAATAATAATGCTGTAAGTAGTCGGAACGCTCAACATTAACATGCAACACTGGCCACTTGGGGCTGGCTGCTAGGCTGCGTGTGTGTTAGTTTTAAGACTGATGATAACAAATTGAACTGAAAGGACAACTAGGCACAATTCCCGTAGCGCTTACATCACCGGCTAATTAGAGGCAAAGTACGTATCTCACAATGGATCATTGGCCGATATTTTGGGGCAAGACTGCAACAAGGGAGAGCAATATCTCGGTGTAAATGGTGGTAAGACTAAAAGACCGGTACTGTCGGAAGAGGGTACCTAACATGTTGTAGGGGCCTCCTCATCGACAGAAGAAGGAAAACAGGATAGAACAATGACCACGGCGGTAGAGTAAAATAAATGGGGAGGGCAAAAATAACTGCGTAGCAACCAAGGAACAATCGTCCACCGATATACGGCAGCCCGGACGATTGGTCGTTTGTACCTCGTCAGTAGCGTGAAAAACCCGTGGCATTGTATTGGTTTGCCCATATCTGGCTTTGTCCAAGGCAGTTCGATGTGTAAGAGGGCTAGGGCTGTAGTTTGTAGCTTACACAATGAATCAAAGCAGTAGTGAAATTTCACTTATAGGATTGGCAGACTAAGGTATGCAGAATAATGTAAATCGTTAAGAACTTCGTGTGATTTATCCAGCTAATGTGAAACAAAACGAGGAAAAGAATTTAAACAATGAATCACATCTATTTAATATTTATGTTAAGATTTATTGGGATGTTTGAATGAATTTTGTTTGCCGTGTCTTCCGGCTGCATGAAAGAAACCAGCTTGGAGCTGTTAGCGAGCGCGCAGCGCACGCGTAGGTGCGGAGTAGGCAGCGGCACGTCAGCGGTTATGTGAGACGGCGTGTAGCCGCGAGAGACCGGCCGCTACTGCAGCGACAAATATCACGCGCTTAGCGTGTACCAGAAATAACGATGAATTAGAAATTGCTAATTATCTAGAATAAGAGTTTTTTTTTAAAGGCTGTTAGTTATATAAACTGATGGTAAGTGCATTGTAGTCTGTCATACACAGAGGATAGGGCAGTAATTTGCGGTTTGTTTTTGTAACTACTAGGACGCGCCGCGTGTTGAGACGCTGGAGGCGGCAGCGCACGTGGTGATAAGATACGTCATCGCGCGGAGCGCTGTTACTGGCTGAGAAGGAATGATGGCCGCTGGCCAGTTCTTGGCGTGGAGAAGGGACAGCGTTGAAGAGCAGGAGGGGAGGCGACAGCTGATGTGTTGCCCTGCCAACAGCTGGTCCCGTAAACAAAGCGTACGAGGCGTATGCATTTCAAGTCCTGGCTTTATCTGTTCCGATTACTTACGAATAGCTGCAGCAAATACAGAACTAGGACATATAGTACAATACACTAGACGTCAACGTAACAAGTATTAAGAAAAGCTCGGAGTAAAAATACTCCACATGTACTGGTTTGCCAAATAGATGGCAATAGAGGACATTGAAGAATATCATTCGGAGTTAGCAGCCGCGGTACTGCCAACACCAAGTGTAATGGTTGCATTTGAAGCAAGTCAGTTGCGTGACGTCTAATGCGTGGCATTGCTTGCAAAACATAAAACATAATCATACATATAAAAATGAGCAAAAATACATGACAGGACTGGAAACTGACAATTGAGAATGGCTGGGAACTCCGTGGTGGCCAGGCACGTCTTGCTTCCAAGTCCCTGGAGAAAATGACTTAAACTAAGCTGCAATAGAACATAACATAAAACTCTAACTAGGCGTGATTAATCACGCGACCTCAACCCATAAGGGTGTCGATTCCGCAAAGGGTATCTACAACCCTGTGGAGGTAATCTCCTCCGTTTTTCCTTTCGTTTTTGTTCTACTTGAGGTGGAGGTGACACAGGCGGATCGGGGGCTGCGACCTGTTGTGGTGACACAGCCCTACCGTGGTAAGGTTGCAGGCGGTCAAAGTGCACTATCACCGTACGATCGGTTAATTGCAGTTCTGCATTGACTGGTGAGGTCAACCGTACAATCCGATACGGGCCTTCAAAGCGGGGAGAGAACTTTTTAATTCGTCCCTTTTTGATTGCCGGGTTTCGTAGTAACACTAAATCACCTGTCTGATAAGTCGGTAAAACAGCATTTTTGTTCTGCCTGTGCAACTGTTTATTAGTAGCTTTGATATTATTCCTCTTTACCTTATACCAGATCGCTTTTAGCCGGCGGGCTAAACCTTTTACTTCCTTTATTTCTGCACCTTGAGGTAGTTTGTCTATTTCGAACGGCGAATTCATCGGCCGTCCAAACACAGCTTCGTAAGGGGTATACCCTGTGGATTCATGTATTCGGGTGTTGTATGCAGAAGAAATATACGGTACATATCTGTCCCAATCAGCGTGCGTTTTTGCAACATAATAGGATAACATTTTACAAATTGTACGGTGTACGCGCTCAACGCGACCGTTAGCTTTAGGATGGAAGGGAGTTGTACGCCATTTTTTGATTCTTAATAATTTACAAACTTGTACAAATAAAGCAGACATGAAATTGGTTCCTTGATCCGTTAAAATGGCATCAGGACTTCCAAAAGGCAGTATCACACGATTTACAAACTCTCTCGCCACAGTTTCAGCTGTCTGTGTCGTTTCTTCACTTTTCCGTTTCGCGACATAGTCCGTTCTACCCACTTTCATCTTTCCACTATCAACAGAACAACCCTTGAAGAGTCATGCACCACCCCCAAGGGCACGTACCTTACGTGACGCGGCTGGCACCCGCGCGGTCCCTTAGCTGTCTGTGTCGTTTCTTCTCTTTTCCGTTTCGCGACATAGTCCAACCTACCCACTTTCATCTTTCCTCTCTCAACACAACGCATGAAGAGTTATGCACACCCGCAAGGGCACGTACCTTACGTGACGCTGCTGGCACCCGCGCGGTCCCTTAGCTGTCTGTGTCGTTCCTTCACTTTTCAATTTCGCGGCATAGTCCATTCTTTAATCTTTCATGTCGAAGAAGAATTCACGAGAACAGTGTTCCGTGCTCTCTGACGACAGCTGATCAGGCAACATCAGACGCTAACCGCGTCTAGCCCGCAGCTAAACGCCAGTAAGCGGAAATCTCTGTTCAAAACCTTGAGCCTTCTTTGTTTCCCCATTTTATTTTCCGAAGGAATACCGACTATTGAAGTAGTTGCATTTAACTGTATGACGTGTCCCAGGACACTGCGATACAAGCAAGGATAGACGGAGTTTTAAGCAACCAGCTGGGCCCGAGGAGGCCAGCACTACGGAGTTACAGAGACGGTCAGTTTAGTCGCAAAATGTTGAGAGGATGAAGACGGCGAATTTGGTCGCAAAGTAAAGTTAGTCGCAAGATGTTGAGAGCATAACGAGGGCGAATTTGGTCGCAAAGTAAAGTTAGTCGCAAGATGTTGAGAGGATAAAGACGGTGAATTTTGTCGCACAGTAAAGTTTTGTTTTAAGTGAGAGAAGTCGTGTTTTAGGAATAAGTAAGTAGCAGCTATCTTGGAGTCGCAGAATTGTCATATACACAGTTAAGTAGGCGATAACGTCGTGTCAACGATGCGCCGTGCGCTAAACCTTCATAAAGGAAAAGTCCTTCAGAAATTACGCTCAAATTATATTGTAATCCAATTTCTTACGCTTTCTGTCTCCACTATGGAAATCTCTAGATTCCCTTCGAGTTTTGTTCTTCTCTCATTAGCAACAGCCTTGACATCCAACAACACAATCTACACACCACCTGCACAAAACTGGTGTCACTTATCTTTGTCAATTTTACTTGATATGTTCAGCAAAAATGTTGATGCATGAGAAACTTCTCATAATGTGAACGTTATTACACGTAGAGGGTCAGCCCAAAGAGGCACTTAACTTACTTTGTTTAGGGATATGGAATATGCAGCAAAATAATACGATATTTGGGATCTTCATTTTTATATTTCCATGTATATGTAATAATTATGTTTGGGCTAAAATGGATTTCATAGGACCTATGTTACGGGGTTGTGAGTTATCTGTCACTTATAAACCAATTTACTATGGCATAAAGTAATTTTAAAAAGTAGCCGCTGTAACAACGCATCTAACATGATGTCACGAGTAATCCCACTTCTGACACCATTTGTTCGTCAGGATAGAAGTCAGGAGCGGAGGGCGTTGTAAAATGAAAATTAATTGAGTGGAATGGACCCAGTTTATTCTTGTAATGATGGTACAGTGGTGCCTACGTAGGGCTGAGCAGCCCCAAGAGGGGTTGCCGTCTGCTCATCAGAGAGGCAGAGGCTAGAGGAGCGACTACTCGGGGCCGAGGTCAGAAGCTAAGAGCGCGCGGAGCTGTTTCCAAGCCGCCCTCGCCGCTCCCGGCCGCGTCCCCACGTGATCACACGATTAGTCTCTGATTGGAGGATTGATTCCGCCAACGCGCCTTGCTAGTAGCGTGCCCCCGTCAGTGCAACCAACCCGTGGGACTTGAGTCTGACCGAGGAGCACGTGGCAGGAATGTGCCGACCATGGTATTCCGGCCAGCACCTTCCACCACAGTATGCCCAAGCCGGCTACGGCCGAACATTATGCATTGAAAATTTATTTAAATAAAATTTTGTCGGCAATGATCCCTCTTGGGGGTCTCCTCCCTGCACACAAATGATGTTGTCGTCTATCATCGAGTAAAGTCATCACAAGATCACAAAAAATTGCAAAACTATTTAGGAACGATATCTGTATGGTGCAAAAATTGGCAATTGAGCCAATATAATGAAAAGTGTGAGGTCATCCAGTTGAGTGTTAAAAGGAATCATTTAAACTTAGGTTACACGATAAATCAGTCGAATCTAAAGGCCGTAAATTCAACTAAATACCTTGGAATTACAATTACAAACATCTTAATTTGGAAAGAACATATAGAAAATGTTGTGGAGAATGCAAACCAAAGACTGAGTTTTATTGGCAGGACACTTAGCAAATGTAACAGACCTATTAAAGACACTGCCTACAATATGTTTTCCCGTCCTCTCTTGGGGTTCTGCTGTGCGGTTTGGGATCCTTACCATATAGGATTAATGGAGTTCATCGAGAAATTTCAAAGAAGGGCAGCACGTTATGTATTATCGTGAAATATGGGAGAAAGTGTCACTGAGATGATACAGGATTTGGGGTGGACATCACTAAAACAAAGACATTTTTCGTTGAGGTAGAATCTTCTCACTGAATTTCAATCACCAACTTCGTCCTCCGAAAGCGAAAACATTTTGTTGACGCCGACACACATAAGGAGAAACGATCATCATAATAAAATAAGGGAAATAAGAGGTCGCACGGAATGATATAGATGCTCGCCGCGCGCTGTTCGATTTGCAGAATATCCATGTAGCTGCAAAATTTTTCGTAGCCTGATACCAGAACAGTCCCTTCACTGTTCTTTCATTCTTTCTTTCTTTCTTCGTTCTCCATTTCCTGTCCTTTCTCCGCTTCGGCGTTTGAGTTTTCTCTTTGTTTCTTCTTCCTCCTTGTGCCCTCATGAAGGCCGACCCATGCATCTAACGCGTATCAGGTGAGTGGTTAACGTGTAATTTCCAGCCCTGGTCCCTCAGATACGGTTCGCACGTACCTCCTGGTACAGGCCAGGCCCATGGAGGGATGATTGCCTGGACTGTTACCTTCATAAATTGCCAATTGGCCCCTCTGTCAGTGGTTCAGGAGATGTGACTTGAGGCGTGAACAGCCACCAAAGGCAGGTGAGCTAGCCATTTGAGAAATTGGCAGTCATGGGGAATTTTCTCACAATTAACCAATCACCATCTTAGTCTACGTCTACTAAACGTAAACGGAATGAGGCTAAAGATTCCAAGACTCCAGTGGGGAAAGTAGGGGCTAATACGAAGATTTTGATCGAGAGACAAGCAGCAACAGAAGTTCTGTCTTTTGTTTTCTCAGTAAGAATGAGACAACAATCTTCCTTGAGATTTGTGTGCCAAAAAATGGATGGACTGACATCTTAATACGTAGACTAAATTTGCATCTACATCTGTCTGCGTACTTCGCAAGCCAATGTACGGTTCGTGGTCGAGAGTACCCTGTACAACTACTAGTAATTCCCTTTCCTATTCTATTCGCAAATAGGGTGAAGGGGAAGAAAAATATTGTCTATATGCCTCCATATGAGCGCTAATTTCTCGTTTCTCATCTTAATGGACTTTATGCGAAATGTATGTTGGTGGCAGTGCAATCCTTCTGAAGTCAGCTTCAAATGTCGGTTCCCAATAGCGTTTCTCGAAAACAACATCGCCGTCCAACCCAACCACACACTAATTTGACAGGAGCCACTAGGAATGCTTCTTCCGAGCTGTATTCTGAGAGAAACCTGGGTCTGTAAGCTCATACACGTTTGGGAAGGGGTGGTCAGCAGACAGGTATTTTGTTATTGTTCACTGGGTCAGCCTTTCCGACATTAACACTCCTCACAACTTTTCGGTTTGCTGGTGGGAGAGGGTAAGCATATGCTCAAAATCTTGGTATTTAGTGGCTGGTCAGCTGGTAACAGTACAAACCTTACGTGCGGGCAGAGATTCACGACCCGGTGGCGGTGGTGCCAGTGTTCGCAAGCGAACCGGTGGCGGTGGCAGGGATGGGTCTGGAGGTGGCACAGGGTTGGAGGAGAGAGTGAAACCTCCCATGTCCCCTGGACTGACAGGTCTCAGCAGGATTAGATTGGGAGTAGTATACTGGGATTGTAAGCGACTTACTTCCAGCAGCATGACAAGGCAGCTGACAGATAGAATGTAAATACTTTTGGGTATCTTCAGCTCCCCCCGTGAACCATAGACCATGCCGCTGGTGGAGAGGCTAGCGTGCCTCAACGATACAGATAGCCGTACCGTAGGTGCAACCACAACGGAGGGGTATCTGTTGAGAGGCCAGACAAATGTGTGGTTCCTGAAGAGGGGCAGCAGCCTTTCAGTAGTTGCAGGGGAAACAGTCTGGATGATTGACTGATCTGGCCTTGTAACACTAACCAAAACGGCCTTGCTGTGCTGGTACTGCGAACGGCTGAAAGCAAGGGGAAACTACGGCCGTAATTTTTCCCGAGGGCATGCAGCTTTACTGTATGGTTAAATGATGATGGCATCCTCTTGGATAAAATAGTCCGAGGGTAAAATAGTCCCCCATTCGGATCTCCGGGCGGGGACTACTCAAGAGGACGTCGTTATCAGGAGAAAGAAAACTGGTGTTCTACGGATTGTAGCGTGGAGTGTCAGATCCCTTAACCGGGCAGGTAGGTTAGAAAATTTAAAAAGGGAAATGGATAGGTTGAAGTTAGATATAGTGGGTATTAGTGAAGTTCGGTGACAGGAGGAACAAGACTTTTGGTCAAGTGAATACAGGTTTATAAATACAACATAAAATAGGGGTAATGCAGGAGTAGGGTTAATAATGAATTAAAAAAATAGGAGATCGGGTAAGTTACTACAAACAGCATAGTGAACGCAGTATTGTGGCCAAGATAGACATGAAGCCCATGCATACTACAGTAGTACAAGTTTGTATGCCAACTAGCACAGAAGATGACGAATAAATTGAAGAAATGTATGATGAAATCAAAGAAATTATACAGATAGTGAAGGGAAACGAAAATTTAATAGTCAAGGGTGACTAGAACTCGGTAGTAGGAAAAGGGAGAGAAGGAAACGTAGTAGGTGAATATGGGTTGGGGCTAAGAAATGAAAGAGGAAGCCACCTGGTAGAATTTTGCACAGAACACAATCATAGCTAACACCTGGTCCAAGAAGCATGAAAGAAGGCTGTATACATGGTAGAAGCCTGGAGATACTCGAAGGTTTCAGATAGATTATATAATGGTAGGACAGAGATTTAGAAACCAGGTTTTAAATTGTAAGACATTTCCAGGGGCAGATGTGGACTCTGACCACAATCTATTGGTTATGAGCTGTAGATTAAAACTGAAGATACTGCAAAAAGGTGTGAATTGAAGGAGATGGGACCTGGATAAACTGACAAAACCAGAGATTGTACAGAGTTTCAGGGAGAGCATAAGGGAACAATTGATAGGAATGGGGGAAAGAAATACAGTAGAAGAAGAATGGGTAGTTTTGAGGGATGAAGTAGTGAAGGCAGCAGAGGATCAAATAGGTAAAAAGACGAGGGCTAGTAGAAATCCTCGGGTAACAGAAGAAATGCAGTAAATGAAGCAGTCAAAATGGAATACAAGCGTCTCAAAAATGATATAGACAGGAAGTGCAAAATGGCTAAACAGGACTGGCTAGAGGACAAATGTAAGGACGTAGAGGCTTATCTCACTAGGGGTAAGATAGATACAGCCTACAGGAAAATTAAAGAGACCTTTGGAGAAAAGAGAACCACTTGTATGAATATCAAGAGCTCAGATGGAAACCCAGTTCTAAGCAAAGAAGGGAAAGCAGAAAGGTAGAAGGAGTATATAGAGGGTCTAGACAAGGGCGATATACTTGAGGACAATATTATGGAAATGGAAGAGGATGTAGATGAAGATGAAATGGGAGATATGATACTGCGTGAAGAGTTTGACAGATCACAGAAAGACCTGAGTCGAAACAAGGCCCCGGCAGTAGACAACATTCCATTAGAACTACTGACAGCCTTGGGAGAGCCAGTCCTGACAAAACTCTACCATCTGGTGAGCAAGATGTATGAGACAGGCGAAATACCCTCAGATTTCAAGAAGAATATAATAATTCAAGTCCCAAAGAAAGCAGGTGTTGACAGATGCGAAAATTACCGAACGATCAGTTTAATAAGCCACAGCTGCAAAATACTAACGCGAATTCTTTACAGACGAATTGAAAAACTAGTAGAAGCCGACATCGGGGAAGATCTGTTTGGATTCCGTAGAAATATTGGAACATGTGACGCAATACCGACCCTACGACTTATCTTAGAAGCTATATTAAGGAAAGGCAAACCTACGTAGACTTAGAGAAAGCTTTTGACAATGTTGACTGGAATACTCTCTTTCAAATTCTGAAGGTGACAGGGGTAAAATACAGGGACCGAAAGGCTTTTAACAATTTGTACAGAAACCAGATGTCAGTTATAAGAGTCGAGGGTCATGAAAGGGAAGCAGTGGTTGGGAAGGGAGTGAGACAGGGTTGTAGCCTCTCCCCGATGTTATACAATCTGTATATTGAGCAAGCAGTAAAGCAAACAAAAGAAAAATTTGGTGTAGGTATTAAAATCCATGGAGAAGAAATAAAAACTTTGAGGTTCGCCGATGACATAGTAATTCTGTCAGAGACAGCAAAGGACTTGGTAGACCAGTTGAACGCAATGGAAAGTGTCTTGAAAGGAAGATACAAGATGAACATCAACAAAAGCAATACGAGGATAATGGTATGTAGTAGAATTAAGTCGGGTGATGCTGAGGGAATTAGATTAGGAAATGAGACACTTAAAGTAGTGAAGGAGTTTTGCTATTTGGGGAGCAAAATAACTGATGATGGTCGAAGTAGAGAGGATATAAAATTTAGACTGGCAATGGCAAGGAAAGCGTTTGTGAAGAAGAGAAATTTGTTAACATCGAGTATTGATTTAAGTGTCAGGAAGTCGTTTCTGAAAGTATTTGTATGGAGTGTAGCCATGTATGGAAGTGAAACATGGACGATAAATAGTTTGGACAAGAAGAGAATAGAAGCCTTTGAAATGTGGTGCTACAGAAGAATGCTGAAGATTAGACGAGTAGATCACATAACTAATGATGAGGTATTGAATAGGATTGGGGAGAAGAGAAGTTTGTGGCACAACTTGACTAGAAGAAGGGATTGGTTGGTAGGACATGTTGTAAGGCATCAAGGGATCACCAATTTAGTATTGGAGGGCAGCGTGGAGGGTAAAAATGGTAGAGGGAGACCAAGAGATGAATACACTAAGCAGATTCAAAAGGATGTAGGTTGCAGTAGGTACTGTGAGATGAAGAAGCTTGCACAGGATAGAGTGGCATGGAGAGCTGCATGAAGCCAGTCTTGGGACGGAAGACCACAACAACAACAAGATCTTCAGCTATTTGATGACAGTTATCATCCACTTTGGTATCGGAGGAAATGAATAACAGGCGTATAGGAAACCTCTGAAAACGTCACAGAAGCATCTGTAATGGGTAGCTGGCGAGAGTAATTCGACTGCAAGAAAAAAGTTACACACCATGCCGAGGGAGTCTCATTATCAACTTAACGAATTAGTCAATCAATTTGATATCAATGAAATGGCACTATCCAGGTGGAAGTCATGGCAAGAATACCACAGATTCGATTCTGTATTTGGAGCGCAGTAATCAGGCGTTTTTTCGCGGCGACGAAATCTTTTAACGAAATTTGAGTCTCAAAAATGGCTCGAGCACTTTGGGACTTAATTTCTGAGGTCATCAGCCCCCTAGAACTAAGAACTACTTAAACTTAACTAACCTAAGGACATCATACACATCCATGCCCGAGGCAGGATTCGAACCTGCGACCGTAGCGGTTGCGCGGTTCCAGACTGTAGCGCCTAGAACCGATCGACCACTCTGCCCGGCATTTCAGTCTCCCACCTACACAGGGAGAGGTGGCCATCGTAAGAAAATCAGCTATATTACCGAATTTTTTTAGTAAAAATAACACATACAAATAAGGAATCTACATTCAGCGTGAGAAATTCGAGGAATATGGACAACAACATCTCTGTCTCGAATTTGGTAAAGCGGATTTCTTAAACTGGGGAAACTCTTTGGTGAGGGTGGCTTTGAAGTTAGAACTCTACGCCCAATCTGCCCCTGCTATTTTCACAGTGTGCTAGGGATTAGCAAGGCCCGTTCATGGCCAGTCCTGATCAGAAGTCATGGATTAGCCTGTACTGAGCGGTTAGGTACAAAGAAAGGCTCCATTTAGTTCGCTCTTGCCCACAGCTGCAGGGACAACTCCCAGCGGTGGCACTCACAGCACCCTCTTAGTGGCTGAATAGCAAAATAACCAGTATGCTGGCTGAACGAAAACTGACGTGGACATGTGTGTTGGATGTATTCACTGATTTTTCTGAGGAAATTTGAAAAGATTCAATATGGCGAGTGTTTGCACTGGTTGGTTATTGGCTGGGAGTCACAGTGACAGCCTCTCCAGTCTCTGAGAGTCTGGTACGGCCAGCATTTGGATACTGGGAGAATGGCACATAACTACAGGCATGACTGGCACACATGCCGATTCCAGTCCTCTCCCTGCCTTGGTGGCTGCAGCTCCGGGCACTCCTGCAGTTGTCGGACGGCATGCGCTTGGTGATCACGTGTGTGTGGGCAATCTGAAGGTTTTTTTGCCAGATATGTTTAGTGTAAGGTGGAAACGCTGTGGTGGCGGAGAGTAGGGCAGCATCTGAAGGAGGGTTCTTGGATATTCTCAAACATTAGTGTATACAAGACCTCATATATATTGATCACTATGATTTATTTGTGGCGGAATGTAATTACTAGATTTTGTGTGATTCTCAAATATTAAAAATACGTTTTATTATGAAGAAGAATCACTGTGAGTGTTACGAGCGATATATTTGACTTTGGCTAACCCTCCTTGCAACAGTGTCTCTGATTTAAATTGGAAATGACGAGAAGCAGAAGGTACTATACCCACTAAATTCGACATCTCATGATGGAACAGAGCGAGCTGAGTTCCACGGTTCACTAATTCGGCATTAGACAATAGGAACACAGTATGTTGAGGAGGGATGAAAACCCCAGTTTGCATATTTGGACATTTTGGTTCAAGCAGGTGTTCACACAAACAGGAAGTATCCGTGAGAGAGAGAGACAGACAGATAGACAGGAAGTGGACAGACAGGAAGTGAGTCTAGAATTTCCTGGTCAATGGAATGCCACCACTGTGGCTGCGAAAACAAAGGAAGATCCCTCAGATGGGTGGGCATGTGTGTTCCCTCGGACTGGTATCAGGGCACATGGCTCATGTCAGCTAACAGCCCGCCCCCCCCCCCCCCCCCCAACAGTGGTTTCGCTGCACATGATGTGATCTTGCATTTGGTGTAGTGGTGGACTGTGTGGCCCCTGATAGCAGCTCCTCTGCAACTCAGTGCAGCGGTGTGGAGGACAGGCAGTGAGAGGAGGAGAGTGGTTGTGTTATCATGTAATCACATGTTACAAATTTATAGAGAGTTTCACATTGCTGCTGCAAATTAACAGTCAGTCAATAAATTTGATGAAATAGTGGAATGAATTTTCCACCATTTTTATTTGTCAGCGTTCAGGGACATAAGGTGGGGTACTCTCTTTATTTATTTTACGGATGCATCAGCCACCCAATCACCACTTAGAGCAGTAGGGGGTCATAAATCCACCATCGTTTCCATTAATGGCTGTCAAAATTGTGTTCATGCTGAGGTAAGTGGGGGTGGGAGGGCTGGGGAGCACTCATGCCAGGGGAAAAGGAAGGGGGATACTGGGGATCATTCATGCTGGGAGAAGGGGGTGGGGAGTAGTGGAGCACTATCTCCTACAAACTGAATAAATAAAGAATATGTTATTGAATTTTATAAACCAACAATCTGTCCTCTGCAATGTAATTGACATTGATCTGAATTTCTTGTCATGTGATCCTTGCTTCCAGCAGCACAGCACAACTGGGTCTTTTTTTCCCCACTAATTCTTGGGTGGAAGGAGGGCAAGGGGAAGTGAGCGTGGAGAGGAGGAAGTGTGGGAGAGGAGCAGAGGGCTAGGGGTGTTTACCAGGGTGGGGAAAGTGGCCCAGAAATGAGCTGAGGAGGGGTGACAAAAAGTGCCCCAGTATTGGCATCCCTTTTCCCAGAGGGGCAGGGGATAAGGAGGGGGAAGGGGAGGGGTGGGTTGTTATAAATTACTTAGCATAGCAGTAGGTTATGGGAGGGGGAATAATTTGCCCCTGACTGTGTGCTTGCTTCTGAATGTATGCAACCCATACAACAAAAGGCACCACATCAGCTGTGCTCCATTACTAACTAGAAATGAGGGCAAATGGGTTCCCAATTCGGTATATTTGTAGGGAATTTCGAGTTCGGCATTCACACAACAACAAGGGACACCATTCGAATACCTTGCTAGAAAGGGTTTTCACACACACACACACACACAAACACAAACACACACACACACATATATATATATATATATATATATATATATATATATATATATTCGCACTTCAGTACTGTTAGACAGAGTAACTCAAAAACAATACTACTTTGTGTCTATACTAATAACACTCTGCGTAATTTTAAGTTCAACTCAACCGTTCTTAAACCAGCTCATCAGGTTACTTTTATTATTTTCTTGCACCAGGCTATGAATTACGTGAAATTGTAAAATATCGTATGCAGGTCTTCCTCCAAAGGTCGACAGCTTTGCCGCACACCACAGACTGTTCATCATAGGTGTAGTTAAAATTCTGCACTGTATCGAAAATATAACGCTGCTTGTTTCACATTCATTTAATGCACAACAAAAAAGCACCGCCGTCTCCACCAGCATCGGCACTAGTATCGTCATCTCCGAAACAAGGAAGAACCTCAACATCACCGCATTCAGATCTTAAAATAATCGACTGTAAGCTAAACTTACGCAAAAAATGGCACAGTGCTTATATTAAACAATCATCTTTTGGTTACTTCTTCTTCTGTTGGTACAGATCAGCTAAGTGTCACTTTTAAGCCACTAACTTAGCTTGAGCTTTCTGCAGTACACCTTCTGTTCACATTCTTCTTCCCCCTCTTCCGCTGTCCATTTTCTTCCGAGAATTTTTGGAACAGATTTGGTTTGGATACTGTCCCATCTATTAATTTTTTCTACATTTTCTTCTGTTTCCAGTTTCCTGCATATTGAAGCCAATCTGCACTTTGCTAAGCCAGTTATGTTTGCCTTTTAATTTTTCAGAATGCTGTACTTTCTTGTCAGTCTGCTACGACTCATTCTTTGTATACGACGACATAACATTAGTTTTTTTTTCCTGATTTGTCTGTTTTTTTTTTACATGATTACGTTCTTCTATATTAATTCTTAATTTAAATGTTACTACTGTCGTTTTGCCCAGTCACCTCCACTAGGACATTGCCATGAGCAGCGGTGCAGGATTCCTGCATCTCCTTCCCCTACACTTATTCCCTGAGTATGGGACTATTTCTATACTGTCATTCTACTTCCTAATATCTACCCTACAATGTGTCTTTCCGTATCACTGATTTCTTTATTTCCTTTTATTGAACTTAAAATGAGTGTTTCTGATGTTTAAGAACATTCTGGTCCATTAATTGTTTGTTAAAGATACATTTTTAGGGAACGATTTTCTATTACAAACATCTCATTTTTAGTGAAATACTACATCCAGTTTCAGTAATCTTGCCGAAATAGATCCTTTTTCTCCTCTTTTATGCTGAGTCACTTCTCCTAGCCACTTAATTTAACTCTTTAATTTTGTAATGTCTTCTAACTAAATTGTAATCCTATGGCTGAAGAGTGGAAACAGCTATTACCAGACCGCCCCTATATGAGAATGAAATAATAATAAAGAAAAAAGGGCCATGGTAGCAATCATTCTTTCCACGCTCTCTATCTGAGAATACAGCAATCAAAAGAACTATATGTCATACCCTACCGATAGTGTCCCGCAGAATATGCAGATGCAGTTCTAGAAATTACCCAGGTTTCATCTACCTTCGACTAGTGGATGTGTGAGACTGGACACTAGCACTAATGGACAAGTATGATGTAATATATTGATCGTGGACTTGTCGCTTAATCAACCTACTTGTCACGTGAACTGATTTAGAAAAAGTATAATGGAAAATCTAAACAAAACTGAGCGATCGACGTACGTAACCGTACCTAAACCGAATTCGAATCCGGTGTCGCAACCAGTGCTCTCACTGCTAAATACTTGTTGAAATCAAATTATCACCATTGCTTCGCATTAAGCAAGAGAGATTTTTGATATAATAACATAGCAGCGTCGTCAAAGGGAAACAGTTTGCTGGTAAACGAAAGATTCGAAGATGATTGCTCACTGTACACTGTGTTACGAAACTCGCAGATGTTACTGACAAGGCCGTACAGTTACACGTAAAAGGAAAAAATACGTTCATTAAATATCTGAAAGATATTTTCTTATTGCTCTTATTGGCGTGGATACTGTGCACTCAGATACAACTATTTATTCTCTGCTAACACAAAAGTTTTCTGAGTATCATACCATCATACCGCGCCATAATGTAAAGAAAAGGTATGCTGGAGAAACCAACGTTTCGGCCGCGCTTACAGTGGCACTCTTCTGGTTTCTCCAGCATAGTTTTTCACATTATGACGAGGTACGATACTCAGGAATCTTTTATGTTAAGTTACTACTCTGTCTGTAAAAACTTACGCAATTATATTTAACAAAAATCCTTTACTGTTTTCCAGAAACTTATCGAAGACCACAAGGCTACATATTTTCCAGGGAAGAAGAGAGATCTCATAGATGCATATTTGTATGAAATTGCAAAACCAGAAGATGCCCAAGAGGATAACACAACATTTACGGGTAAGTAATGTTTTGTAAATCCTCGTCGCCAGTTTTGGAAATGCCTCGTCGCTACTGCTGTGAAGGCCAAGTTGCCACTGCAGTTGCAGGCCGAGTCTGTGAGTTCGTTAAACGGCTTCTGGTACAGTACACCGCAGAGACAATTTCTCCCTGCCAGTATTACACAGCTATGCCCCAGGGTCAGGTAATAGGATAGGAGAACGAAGGTTCTACAACACTCCAACAAATTAGTAACAAAGTCACACAGATGAGTTGAAAGGTTTACTTATCTTTGTGACTAGTTTAATATTGAAGTCTCCAACACTGCTTGTAATATAACACAAAAAGGCCCTGAATAGCTAAGTGCTAATGATCGTAGGTAAACTTCACAGTACATAGCTAATGCAATTAAAACAACTGTTTGTTCAGTTCCAAGAATTCAATAAACGAAGTTCCCTGTCCAAGTCAGCCCTGGACGATGATTTATAACCATGTGGGCGAGAACTGCTCTTCTATCTTCCAAGTAGGCCTCTGTACGTTGTCGTCCGGTCATTGGCGGATTGTACTCGGCCGGCAACTGACCGAGGCGAAGTCGATATCTTCATCCTCAGAGCCGCCCGTGGCCCTGGTGGAACTCGAGCAAGTGGTGAGTCTCTATGGCATTGGCACTAGCTCGCATTTTTGGGCCTGTGGTGCTTTTGCCCTGGCTGTGTCTTGTTCGGGTGACACATCATAATGTGCAATAAAATTTATCTCACACCTCTACTTAAAATATGGTTCATTAGGGGTGCTGGATGTTATACATCCCTGCCGGATTTTGCATTTGCTAATATAAGTGTCTTCAGAGTCTTTAAACAGTCTCCGAAGTTCTCTCCTCTATGCGGACATTGAAAATTACAATCATTATAATTTTCTAAAATGGCCATTATCACAGTTAGATGCAAACATTCCTTTATTAAGCGTGAATGATTCGTAACAGAAACATGTATAAGTTTTTCCAGGACGGCAAAAATATTATACCTAAAACTCTGTTTTCATCAAAAGGTTTGCTAAGGAACTCTTGAGGGTCAGGCGTCCTCCACTGGGCCTATGAATCATCCAGTCTTAATGGCACGGAAAATGTCTGTGACCATTTGGAACAGTCTGTGTAACGTAGCAATCAGCCTCACTGCAGTTTGGTAGCTCTACGGAATTTTACATGTTTAGTAAGCTAAAACGCTTCTATACTCAAAGAATTTTTATTACGATGTTATTTCTTACGGGTATAAGCTTATTTCGGCTCCGTAGCCATTATCAAGCTCAAAACATATGGAGTTGCTAGTGCATGTATCTGTATTTATTTGTAACTAATAACAGTTTTATGTATGTCTATCGCTGTCTGATACCTTGTACTGCTGCGTATCTAAGGTGTAGCGCAGACGAAATTACAGAGATGTCATTTCTCAGCACTGAAATTTGTTGCTGAACAGTATTCGTTAATATGTGTTTAATGTTCTTGGTAAGTTTCACAGCTTTATTTGACAACTATGTCACCTCTTTTGTGTGGTTACATAATTAGCTTGTTCAACTATGGAGTTCTGTATGGTAGTAGTAAATCTTTGCTAATGTTTGTTGCTGTTGTCTTTGCCTGTTTTATCCGTTATCATGTTCTGTGATTTCAGTAAAGTTGTGAATATCATTTTTATATTTTTAGTCAGTTTGTTCGTTAAAAATTTTGTTGGGATATTTACGTGTGTTTATGTAGATTTATATTTATTCTAAAAGATTCATTACTGGCCCCTTCGGTGTTATGCGCAGCATTGTCGTCGCCTATCCGACCTGGTTTACATTGTAATTATTAAGAAAATTTATGTATAAGCCAAACAGGCAGAAATTTCAAAATTACATACCTAGAACATATCAGAAACAGTGACACAAACCTATCCACAGGCTTCAGCCACATGCGAACAGAAAACCACAGCGTAAACCAGATCGAAAATACGATGCAAATTCTGCACACAACACAAAAGGGCTCAAAAATGGATTTTTTAGAAGAAATAGAAATCGAGATACACACACACACACACACACACAAACACACAAAATTTCTACGAAAAAATCTAGTTATGACATAAAAACTATATTCACAACTTTACTGAAGCTATTGAACACGATAACGGATAAAATATTCCCAAAGAATTTACTACTACCACACATAACTCCGTAGATGGAAAAGCTAATTATGTAACCACATAAATACGTTGACTTAGTTGTCAAATCCAGCTGTTAAACTTACTAAAAATGTTAATTACGTCTTAACGAATATTGCTCAGCAACAAATTCCTGCTGAGACATTACATATCTACAATTTCGTCTGCCCTAAAACGACATAGTACAGAATGCTTTACTAATTCGTTTCGTTTTTCTCACGTTGAGCGAATAACTCTAGCGTTTTCTTCTCCCTTCTCGGTTTGTATAACATCTTTCACTAACTAGATAATCTTGTTAATTGACTGGTAATGAGTTTTATCATTCTTTTCTTGCAATGGTGCGTCACAGGGTACGAGCGGACCTCTGGCGCTTACGTTCCTCTAACTGTCTAACACCTTCTCGCCTATGTGGCATTCTGTAGGTAGCGCCAACAGAGGGCGCTGATTATTTGCTGCAGTATGCTTCTTCCGCTCTTTGTTTTTGTCATTTTTATATTATTCTGTGTACTCCGTAAGCTGGTTATTACTTACGCCTTTATATTTTCATCCATAATTCGCCACTAGAGTGTACCAGAATTATTATCGCTTAACTTTTTCCTTTTTAACAATCCAACTTTTGTCGTGTCTTAATTTATTGCATTTTGTTACTGTAATGACTTTTGCACGTGGTAAGCCTACTACAGACTTTACCGATTGTATTTTTCTTTTTTACTCTACATCGTATAATTTCATTATTCAAGAATACGTGTACACGTACAGTAGCGACATCTGGCGAGCATGCGAGACAAACATTTTGCGGCTACTTAACGGCAGTTTGTTTTGCACTGCAGACGAGATGGCCATAGTATATACCGTAATTTATACATGTGTGGTGACGCTGGCACTGATTTTCTGTTTAGCATTTTACGATGCCACTATGGCTGCAGCATATTAGCACATGCTTTTTTTTTATAAAACAGGTGTGCCTCGTCATATTTAAAGGGCATAATTTTCACATCTATTTCAGTAATACTCGACGGGACGTTTAATACTAATCTCCTCCTTTCATCGACCTGCACGAACCGTCACCGTTCGTCGATCGGACTATAGTGACTTCAGATGGATATAACATACCCAAAGTGATTTGGTGACACTCTTTCTCGACGAATTTAGACTTAGTACTTTGTCCGCTGCGTTGTTTTGCAAAACGGTGAAAAAGAGTTCTGCTATCCATAATAAAAGTAAATATTACAGCTGTTCTCAAGAAAGGGTCTAAAATTTGTTAAAAACCAACCAAAATCATCTTAAACAAGTGAGTCATTGTTACTAATGCAAACGACTACTTTTTTATACAGGATCAGTACATTTTGTAATTTAATTGACAAACAAGTTGAAACAATTTGTATGGATATTCTAATTTGTGTCAGTTCTGTGTGAATGTGTGGTCCTCAGCTTTCTGTGTTTGTAATATGTCAGTGACTGAACGGCAGTGGAGTGATTCTCTAGAAGAAAGAGTCGAAAGGAAGGAAGCGAGTTATAACATGATACACTGGCCAGCCTCCTCACACTGGCCTGAGACGAATTAGCATAATGCCTGCTCTGATGTTGATCATACCTCGATCCTCGAGTCTTTAGTTTTGTGTTCGTCAACACATTTCGTCCGGAGACACAATGATTAATTATCAAAGCAGACACAGCGCTAAAATAGCAATAATAATGATTTTTAAAGAATTTTAAGTGAGTTATCATTAATTGTGGAATTAGCTGATTTCAGGAGTAATTTATCACATTACATACTGCTGAGCTAAACCGCTCATATGAGACGGCACCACAATGCCAATACCAGATTTTTAATAATTACTTTTTTGAAAACTCCATTAAATACAGTCATGAAACCAATAGAAATGAACTTAGGAGGTACAGTTACATACAGCCAAATCTTGAATAGATAACGCTATATCTACTTTGTATCAAAATTAAGATGAACCAGAATATAAATTACAGCCAATAGCCCCTCGTGGGCTTACACATTCTCATTACATCTGGCCGAGGGAGCCTTCCATGGCGGCTCAACCAGCCCCTCGCAAAACCACTACAATCCTAAGTTACGTTTAACATTGACCACTACTACAACAGATTAATCCACCGTCAGATACAGACAAATATCGTCTTAAACAGCATTACAACCGAAGCTTTCAGCGATCACATGGATGCAGCTAGTGAACGGTGAAGGAGAAACGGAGATAGATAGTGCAGATGCAATTATATTATTTTGCAATGTTGTAGCTCCTCCATTGAGAACGGACTGAACGTTTATCACGGCAGAACGTTATATACTCAAGCACCAAAGAATCTGGTAATGGTATGCGTATTCAAATACGGAGATTTGTAAACAGGCAGAATAATGGCGCTGAGGTCGGCAACGCCTATATAAGACAAGTGTCTGGTGCAGTTGCTAGATTGGTTACTGCTGTTACAGTGGCAGGTTATCAAGATTTAAGTTAGTTTGAACGTGGTGTTATAGTCGGCACACGAGCGATGGGACACAACATCTCCAAGGTAGCGATCAAGTGGGGATGTACGACCATTTCACGAGTGTACCGTGAATATCAGGAAACCGGTAAAACATCAAATCTCTCACATCACTGCGGCCGGAAAAAGATCGTGCAAGAAAGGGATCAACGATGACTGAGTCATTCAACGTCACGGAAGACTAACCCTTCGGTAAATTGCTGCAGGTTTCACTGTTGGGCATAAACAAGTGCCAGCGTTCGAACCATTCAGCGAAACATCATCGATATGGGCTTTCGGAGCCGAAGGTCCACTCGTCTACCCTTGAAAACTGCACGAAACAAAGCTTTACTCCTTGCCTGGGCCCGTCAATACCGATACTGGATTGTTGAAGTCTGAAAACATGTTGCCTGGTCGGACGAGTCTCGTTTCAAATTGTATCGAGCGGATGGGCGTGTACGGATATGGAGGCAACCTCATGAATCCATGGACCCTGGATGTCAGCAGGGGATTGTTCAAGTTAATTGAGACTGCAATGGCGTGAGGCGTACGCAGTTGGAGAGATAAGGGACCCCTGACACGTCTAGATACGACTCTGACAGGTGACACGTACGTAAGCATCCTGTCTGATCACATGCATCGATTCATGTCCATTGTGCATTTCGACGGACTGCGGCAATTCCAGCAGGACAATGCGACATCCCACACGTCCAGAATTGCTACAGAGTGGCTCCAGGAACACTTTCGCTGGCCACCAGACTCTATAGACGTGAACATTATTGAGCATATATGGGATGCCTTGCAATGTGTTGTTCAGGAGAGATCTGCACCCCCTCGTAGTCTTACGGATTTATGGACAGCCCTGCAGGATTCATGGTGTCAGTTCCCGCCAGCACTACTTCAGACATTAGCTGAGTCAATGTCACGTCGTGTTGTGGCACGTCTGCCTGCTCGCGGGAGTCCTACAAGATAATTAGGTAGGTGTACCAGTTTCTTTGACTCTTCAGTGTAATTCAAAGGCAACAGTCACCTTGAGCCACACAACACGCCTTGGAATCTTCCGACAACCGAGGAAATATTCGCATTCGAGAACATATCACGTATTCAGCTTTTGCTCACCATAAGTTTGTTCTCTGTGCCGCAGATTCCGTCTGAGCGACGAAGTTCTCTCGTGACAGGCCACCTTTCATAAACCTCTCACCCAGCGCCCTTTTGGCACACCAGAGAAATGCCGTATATCAATCGGCAAAAATAAGCGAGCTTTAATATCTACTTATAAACTCTCACGACTCAAATACCTTCGGTTTTTCCTTTTTATCTAAATTTCACGTGAAAATCTCTTTAAAATCGACGATAGCCAAGAGGAAAATGGTGGCATGGAGAATAGTTAATGAAGAACAGTTAGAGGGCAAATTGCATCGAGACAGACTGTACACATTTGTCTCCTCACATTCAATTTGGTCTCTAGACGTCCATTATGGTCAGTAGTACCAACACCTCAGCAGCTAATGCACGATGAAGCTGGGCAAAGTAGAACTTGGAATTGAATGCGGATCAACGGCATCACGTTCTCTTCACCAATGACTGCAGGATTTTTCTTACACCTGATGGTCGTCGTCGAAGAGTGAGGAGGCGCGAAGGTACCAATGCGTGTAGTCCCAGTGATTAAGGGGGGGGGGGGGGGGAGGGTTGGGTCAGTTATGTTTTGGACCGGTACCAGGTACAAATTTCGGACGCTTCTCGTCGCAATCGAGGGTAATTTGGAGGCTGTGTTGTATCGAGACAGACCCACAGTTTCGTTTTACACGACGGCAGTGCGCCGCTATACAGCACCCATCTCATAAACCCAGCTCTTTGGGAGCAGGAATCAACTGAATGGAATGGTCTGCGGCATACCAAACTTCATGACTTCATGCGTGCATCGTGTGCGGCCCAGCTTGTCACTCGGCTTTGTTCAGCGCTTCTCGCAAGTACCCGGAACAGCGCGACATTTCATTTAACATTGCGCGGCGGCATTTTGCGTTCGGCACAAATATTCGAGTTCGGCAGAATGGTAGTATCAGCGCTGTTTACCGTTCGCTTTTTGTTTGTGGTGTGAAGGACGTTCACAGGTCCAGTGCCAATTTGCACAAAGAGGAGCAAATGGTTCAAATGGCTCTGAGCACTATGGGACTCAACTGCTGAGGTCATTAGTCCCCTAGAACTTAGAACTAGTTAAACCTAACTAACCTAAGAACATCACAAACATCCATGCCCGAGGCAGGATTCGAACCTGCGACCGTAGCGGTCTTGCGGTTCCAGACTGCAGCGCCTTTAACCGCACGGCCACTTCGGCCCAAAGAGGAGCAGTCTAGCGATCTATCGTCACAATCCTTTCAAATGAATGGGAATGACAGAAGAAATGGATGAGAATTCTCAATTCGCATAAGCGACGGGTACTGCTTATTTGCTACGAAACGACATTACAGTAACACGCAGAGAGATTTTAATCTTTTAGAGGACAATGAAAGAGCAAAAGTTATTACGATCGACAAACGGGATTAAGTGTTCTGTACATCAAAATGCACTTTGTGCTAAATGTGAATGCATACAGCATTTTCAGAAAGTGGTGATATGAACAGTAAAACTTCTGAAGTCACACCCATTATTCCATTATCAGTTGCCACAATTTTCAGTGGAAATGAACGAAGAGTGTGGGGACTGCATATATTACTGCAAACTGCGTTGGTTAAGTCAAGAGGCTTGCCTGGAACGATGTTTCGATTTAAATCTCGCTATTGCTCAATTTATGAAAACCTGCCAGGTAAGCAAAGAGCGCTAATACGATGCTTCCTGGCCTCAGGTAGGCGCGCCAGCCCCGGATCGAATCCGCCCCGACGAGGGCAGGTGTGCCAGCCATCCTGGATATGGTTTTAGGCGGTTTTCCACATCCTACTAGGTGAATACCGGGCTGGTCCCCAAGTCCTGCTTCAGTTCCACGACTCGCAGACGTCTGAAACACGTCCACACTATTTCACGGTTTACACTAGGAGCAGACAGCTGGGGTGCACTGATTCTGTCGCAGGGAGTAAAGGGTGGTGACAGGAAGGGCATCTGGCCACCCCTTCTAATTAACCATGTCAAATCCGATTGTAACAGTGCCGACCCTGCGGAAACTGCGGGACCAAGGATCAAGCGAAAGAAGATTGCTCAATTTATGAAGGAAAAAGGAGTGCAGGAACGAAAATTAGAACATCCGCAATGGATTGCAGACCTCGCATTTTAAATGGAGTTAACTGCACACTGGCCACAGTAAGACATTGCAAGGAAACTTCTTTCTGATTTGATAAGGATGCATTTAAAAAGAAAATCGCATTGTAGAAGTTACTCATCCTGACAAAGACAATCAAATTCCATAAACTAAATGGCGTTAAAGAAAGCGCGTGGTCTGACGAACTCGCTGTGGCTCCATCGAGCTTTTGACGACACTGTCAACCTTACAACTGTTTTCGGCGTGTTTTAGAGACCATTTGCCGTTTCAGTTGGAAGCGCCCCTACGCATATGCAGATGTAACTGACTAAACTGAAAGGTAATTCTACTCTTAATTGCAAATCTTTTTACTTTAAAACTGGGTCCAGGACATCTAAATTGCTTTTCTCAGGTAGGTTTTCCGAGACTTCATAATGAAGTTGCAAAAGCATTGCAGTATTTCGATCGACATATTTGTGTGTAAGAGCTATTTTCGACACTAAACAAAGTCACGGTTACGTGGCAAACTGACTGTGAAAATCTGTGAAATTGTCTGCTTTTGTCCATATGCAGCCTGTTTCTACCAGATAAAAATTATATTACATCTTCAGAGCGCCAAAAATAATTAATTTACACTGAAAACTTGTTCTGTTTGTGATTTGTGTTGTTGACAAATGTGAAACATAAGGCCATGTCATATGCAGCACGACTGTACTGCCTTTTCAATGCGGCGCGGTTACTGTTTTCTCCTCTTTCCTGTCCTCCGGCACGGCGCAGCGGCTTGGGTACCGTGACGTGAGGCTGAGCGCTTTGGCACTCGGACTCGGGCAATTCCTACGAGCTGATATCTTGGCCACACCTGTTCTACGGTATTTGATGACACGAATCCGACTGAGCATGCTTGGAACAAGTTGACACTATCAGTGCATAGTCGTGGAAATCTTACTCGGGATGCTGCCATCGAAAACTGAAATAGGCTTCAGCTGCAACTAACGTGGACAATGAGCCAAAGTGGATCAAACCATGTTGCTATGTGTGTTGAACAGCAACATGTTATTGAATGTTATCCTGATGCAGATTTTGATTTCACATACGTGCAATTTCCAAGGGATTGCCTGTACTTTTCTTACTAATTTGTTTTTATTGTGTTATTTTCATAAAGCCTGGTCTTTCAATCACTGCTCTAATCTAATTCCAAATGTTTTCACAGGTACACCAGTGCTACAAGACTTTTCTTGGGAATTTTAGTTAGATAATCTCTTCGCGACCAATTTGTTATGTTGTTCTTTATTTTCCAGAGGATCAGCTTCTCATGGTGTTATACGACATGTTAGTTGCTGGCTTGGAAGAAACAAGCAGCGCTCTTCAATTTGCTTTTCTTATGATGTTACGGCATCCCGATGTCCAAGAACGAGTGCACAATGAGATAAAAGAAGCAGTTGGTACTGACAGACCTCCAACACTCGAAGACAAAGACAGGTACTTGGATAAACTTTTTACCGTTAAACGTATAGGAGAAAACTGATGAGACTTGAAATCTAGAATTTGCAATTTTGTGACATATCTAACCCACAAACCCTCATTTCGAGAAATGACTTGAGATTTACCATTATCTGTGTAGCATTGACTGTTTACAATATTAATTTTGAAACGTCGTCTCGCTTTTCAGTTCTCTACAGTTTCTTTGTTGTGTGCTTTGCTTTACCTGTACAGTTATTTATTTTTTAAAAAATACTCTCATACTCTTATAGCATCTCAGTTTTCTGTCATCTACCATCAGTACCACGACTGTCCTCTTCGTTTACTATTATACGAGTGACATTTCATAGGTTTTTTCAACATCGGGAACAAGTCGAAGTCTGCTGGTCTCATGTCCCGGCTGTACGGGCCGCAGGGGGCATGCGGCAACAGTTCTCACCCGTTTTCGCACTGTTTTCGGGCAACAACATTGCCGATACGCGGGCGAGCATTGTCGTAAAGAATGAGTGGCTCGAGCAGCTGAGGTGTGGGGATTGTGCATTTTTCTGCGTAGGTTTTGAATGAAGTTAGGATAATACACAGCTGCAACACTTGTTCCACATGGTATTCTATCTGTCATGATGAATCCTTGGTGATCATTACTTGCTTTGACTTTGAAGGTCTCTACTCGTTGGACTGTTATTTCAACTCCGGTTCAAAGTCTCTAGCCTGGGTTTCATCAATATGTACAATTCGACGCCAGAATCCTTTACTTTCACGGACGAATCGTTGTCTGAGCATGGTTCCAACGTTTCTGCTTCTCTTCAGCAGTGAAACTGTGTGGGATCCATCTCGCAGGAATTTTTCTCTTCTTCAAATCATTTGTCATCATACGAAATACTGATGTTGGGGGAATTGCCGTGGCTTCAGAGAGTTCCTCACAAATTGCACTGCAATCTCTTCCCTGAGCATCTGCCACAAGTTTCACAATCCATTCATCTGTTTGCGTTTCTGGCATTCCAGATCTTGGATTATCATCTATGCTCATACGACCACCACGAAAACGATTAACCCAACGTGAAATTGTACTACGGTCCGCTCTAAATACACCAAAAACTTCACTTAACGCACTTTGGATTTCTGTTGGGTTTTGGCCACGTAAAGTTTCTGTCTTGATGTATGACCCCTGATTGTCAACAGACACAGTACCCGAGGCCCCTGCAGGGTCTACTTCTGCCTCTTGGCAATTTTATGTTAAAGTACAAAGCGAAAAAACAAAAGCACATGCTTCTTCCTCAAGCTCCCGGCTACATGTGGCGTAATTTTCACTGTTGTTACGTCAAACAATCCACAGTAATACCAACATGAGCATTACTTATGAAATGTCCCTAGTAATTACTGAATTCACAGTCTTCTTGCATACTCATATATTACAATGCCATACTTCTATTTTGATCATCTTCTGAAAGTGAAATAACTAGAATTCTTGTTTTTCTTCTTGATTCTTCAACTTACAGTCTTGGGTATCAGTAAAGCTGCTGACAACTATCTATACATCTAATTACAATATTTATTCGAGGAAGGACGGTTTGTAGTAGAAACTTAACCGTGTGTCACAAAAGAACGACTAATACAGAAGATATACACTATCTTAAAAAAAATCACTATCATGAGGAATATTTCCTGATCTGAGTTACAATAGTAAAGCATGAAATTTTACATTAACACTGTACGATGGACCGGCACTCGAACCTGGTACGTTTGTCTTTCGCGAGTGAGTGCGCTGCCAACTTTCTATTTTTTCTTCTTTTTTATATGGGCTGCTCATCTCCTCTTTTAGCCCATAAATTCACTCTCCTTCTTTGCTTCAACGCATCATCATTGTTTTATTGTTTCTTTATTTAATAATATAATGCTTGACAATATCTCCTTCTGTGAAACAAAAAGACCTACATTTCTTAAAACACAGTTGTAACTGCTATTCTTAAAAAGGATATTCTACTTGAAATTAAAATTCGTTTCGTATGAACAAATATATCCTGGCTTCTCTGCAGTTGCGGGTTGCTGTACAGCGAGGAAATGATAAAAGTGAAATTCATCTGTGTAGAGAACTGCAAAAACTTAAAAAAAACTTCTTCTTGAAGGTGGAGATTTTGTATTCCGTGAAACGCAACTTGCTATATGAAAATTAAATAGTTTCTTCCAAAGCGGAAAGGTTCTGCTCAACGAAAGAAAGATCGTGTTCATTACCTAACGAACCGACGTTTCTTAATTTTTTTATTTTTTATTTTATGTAGACGAAACCTGTGTTCAGTCGCATGGGTCAGTAAGGCAGTTCAGGGCTCAGAAATCGGGGAAAATTATGTTTGTATTTCGTGCAATGTAGCAGTTTGTGTGCTCCACTGTGAGGTAATAGCACTACCTTCTTCTTCTTCTCATGTCTTCAGCCATCAGGTTGGTTAGCAGCTGTTTTCCATGCATTTCTGTCTTCGGCCTTCCCCTTGAGGGCTGCATAGATGGTGCAGCTGGTATCCTCAAGATCTGGTTGATGTATTCTAGTCCCGGTCTGCTTCTTGTATTTTTCCCTTCTACTGTCTCTTCAATGATACTTTTATGATACCATCATGTCTCAACAGATGGCCGACCCATGTGTTCCTTCTGGGCCTGAGTGGAGCCCCTGTTCGTTTGATGTTTTGTCTACGCAGGAAATCTTGAGCATTCTACAGTACCACCACATCTCGAAGGCTGTTATTTTATTTTTTTCTGAGATTATCATGTGTCCGTGTTACACTTCCGTACATAAGCACACTCCAAACAAACGTCTTTATGAGATTTTTCCTGAGATGTTCGTCTATGCTGCTGGATGTGAAAAGGTTTCTTCTCTTGTTAAAAGCAGCATTTGGCTGGGGGATTAGACCTTCCGTCTGATTTAATTTCACTCCCTCTCTGTTCCACCATGTTTTCTTTTTATTCTTGTCCAGTTCTAAAGTTTTCTCTGCTGTTTTAGTAATTTGTACATGGAGTTCTTGCCAGTCACCTTTTTTGTTGTCTCAATTTCGTCTCTAAATTTTTCTATATTTTGCTTCGTAATATTAACTGTAGTGGAGTTGTATCTGATTATATTCTTGGCTGTACTTTTTTTATATGGGAGAAATCGGATTTTGATCTTAGAGTGATAATGATCTGAATTAAATTCCCCAGTTCTGATTACTTTAATATTCATGATTTCCATGATATTCCTTTAGATATGGCTATGTGATCCAGTTGAAATTCTCTTAGGTTGGAGCTGGAGATGTTCAAGCTTTGGCTATTCTGGACAGGTTGCAAAAATGTGTCGAGATTAGTTTTAACTGTAACATTTTACACATACTAATCAGTTTTTCGCCATTACCGTTTGTTCTCAGGTGTGCTAGATATTCGCCGACAGCATTCTCAAATTGCTTTACTTTCCCAACTTGCACATTGAAGCCGCTGAGAATTATTTTAACATTTTTTTAGGTCTGTTGGAGATTTCAGATCCAAAAGACCCCAAAACTGATTTACTTTCTGAAAATTTTTTCTGTTATCATAATTAATAGGTGCATGACAATTTATAAAGATATAGCTTTTATTCTTGTACTTAATTGTTAATATGGACATTCATTCTGATTTCAACGTAAACTGTTATACTCCCTACAAACTTTACTGGTCCCTTATTTTATAACAGATTATCCTCACTAAGATGGAGCTATAGTTCCACTACACGTCATTTCTGTACCCATGCAACGATCGCAAATAGAAACTGTGATGTGATCTTCTTCAGAGAAGCAGTATCGAGAGCTGTGAATCGAATATTTCAGGCTCCGTTTTTGCATCTTTCGATTTGGCGATTTGGTGGCATGATCAATAAACATCTTAACAACACTTTATTCTTCCGAGGCGTAGCACTCAAATGGTTATACGACATGCGATATTTAGTCATCCTGAGTTAGAAATACTTTTATTTGCTTGTTTGAAAGTACTACTCTACCAATGCATTCTTTTTCAATAGTCTAGTTGAATATAACTGATAGATAAATAACTTAGGCATTGACCTTTATCACATGTTTTGATGCACCTCCCATAAAAATGAAGCCTGAGAATTCATAGCAGTAATATAATGGCAAAAACTTTCATTATTTTTAGGTTGGTTTACACCAGAGCTGCCCTAATAGAGTCACAGAGAATGTCTTACGTGTTACCAATACGTGGATTTCGGCGGGTTCTCGAAGACACCACGCTACACGGCTATAGACTCCCAGTGGTTTGTATATTTAATGTGTCACAACTACCAAAACCTACATCAGCCACTAATTACTTTGTCTTAATAACTATTCTTACCAAATACAATGCTGCAATGTCGTTAGTTGATATACTAACCTTGAAAGGATATATCAGTAGTTTTTGTGCCAGTATTGTTTAGTTTACGTATATAGTAAGACAGCGTAGCATGAGCCAGCTTACAAGGATACAGATTGTCAAGCTCGATTTTTTATAAAAGCCGCCATTGATGATGATTCCCCTCCTCCCCTCCCCCTCCCGCTTGCCATACTTACCAACTTCGTTTCCAAAACTGTACTTCCTTATCACTCTGTTGTTGCATCTATGACTAACTGAAATCCAATATATTTCCATTTTACACTGTCAAGTTCCCCTGGGGTGCCCTGGTAACTGATCAAAAATGAAACTGTGTTTTTCTAACCAAATTATTATATTTACAGGACGGCACTGACCCGGATATCCACACCCCTAATAATTACTTTGCCGATAAAATACCACAGCGATGCCGATATCCGCATGTATATCTGGGAATATTTGCTCTAAAAATTAGTTTAAAGGACAGTATTAGTGCCATGATACAATCCCACTATATTGTTGTTCTCTAGCGTGGGATGAGTTACTTGCTCTTTGTAAGCAGCTGGTAATCACATTGACTATTGTCATGTGATTGGAAGCTGCTGCGAATGGGTGTGTTGGAAGGAGTATCAGAAGTCATGTACCAGAGATACCAATGATACCTCAGATTCTATCCTCGCCTGTGAATGGTGTCTTCTCTACGGAAAATATCGGATCTACTTGTCCATCTGATTGTGAGTGGCATGTCAGTGAACTCCTGTACAGGGGAGACTGGGGACCAGGGACAACTTAGAATGTTACATCAGTCCCCTTAAGCAACAAGTTCGAGGCACTTTCTTCCATTGAAACAGAAACTAAGCCAGTGAGACTCACTTAATCTATTGAGAAAACGCTGTATCCTGAGTCAAGGGGTGGGAAACATAAAAGGGTAGAGCTCTAATAATCTTTGGCAGTTAAAAACATGTGACACATAATGCTACCACTTAGAGAACTACCAGCGAGAGATGTGAAATAACCTCATGTACACTCAGTATAGCTACCTGTGGATGTTATCCGACATGCTGAAGAGTTATTTCGGCAGCTGGCAGTCGGCGTTCGTTGGTGGAAACGATGTCTGTCGTCTGGATTCTGATGTCTAACTTAGATCATTCCAGCAACCAGCAGAAAAGGCTAGAATACCAACTTTGTTCACAGACTTTCAGTGAATCTCACAATCTTCATAATTGATCCCATAACTGATAATGGCCATCATGTTCTGAGTTGCATGGAAGGTTTAATCCAGTCCCTGTGAAGGTTCGGTGACAAGCTAGGCTGCTACTTCTTAGACTTGCCCCGTACCGTTGAGAAATGTAGGGTACCCCTCAGTGGTTTGGGTATCCTCTACACATCAGAGGCTGCTACCCAGGCAGTTGAATGAGTGTACCTGAATATGTGTTGGATGCACATGAGTTTTTTTAGTGTAGCAGACTCTCCATTCAGTCTACATAATACACTGAAGCGCCAAAGAAACTGGTATAGGCATGCGTATTCAAATACAGAGACAGATAAAAAAGCAGACTATGTAGCTGTTGTCGGCAAAGCCTACATAAGATAAGTGTATGGCGCAGTCGTTAAATCGGTTACTGCTGCTACAATGATAGGTTATCAACATTTAAGTGAGTTTGAACGTGGCATTATAGTCGGTGCACGAGCGATGGGACATAACATTTCCGAGGTAGATATGATGCGGGAATATTCCCCTATGACCATTTCCCGAGTGTGCGGCGAATATCACGAATCCGATAAAACATCAAATCTCAGACATTGTTGCGTCCGGGAAAAGATTCTGCAAGGGCAGGTCGAACGACGACTGAAGAGAATCGTTCAACGTCACAGAAGTGCAACCCTTCCGCAGACTGCTGCAGGTGTCAATGCTGCGCCATCAACAAGTGTCAGCGTGCGAACCATTCAATGAAACATCATCGATATGGGCTTTCGGAGCCGAAGGCCTACTCATGTACCGTCGATGCTGCACGAAACAAGGCTTTACGCCTCGCGTGGGCCCGTCAACACCGACATTGGACTGTTGATGACTGGAAATATGTTGCCTGGTCGGAAGAGTCCGGTTTCAAATTCTACCGAGCAGATGCACGTGTACGGTTAGGAGACAACCTCATGAATCCATGGGCCCTGCAAGTCAGCCGGGGACTGTTCAAGCTGGTGGAAGCTCTGTAATGGTGTTCGGCGTTTGCAGTTGGAGTGATATGGGACCCCTGATACGTCTAGATACGACTCTGACAGGTGATACATACTTACGCATCCCGTCTGATCACCTGCATCCATCCATGTCCATTGTGCAATTCGACGGACTTGGACTATTCCAGCAGGACAATGCGACTCCCCACACGTCCAGAATTGCTACAGAGTGGCTCCAGGAACACAATTCTGAGCTTAAACACGTCCGCTGGTGACCAGTCTTCCCAGACATGAACATTATTGATCATATCTGGGATTCCTTGCAATTTTCTGTTCAGGAGAGCTCTCCACGCCCTCGTACTCTTACGGATTTATGGACAGCCCTGAAGGATTCATGGTGTCATTTCCCTCCAGCACTACTTCAGACATATTTTAAAATCCTACTGCAAACTGCTGTATCATTCGCAACAAAGTGCCAGATTTTGAAACATTCCTAAAAACGAGTGAAGCTCAGATAATACTAGCTACAGAAATCTAATTAAAACCTGAAAATGACAGCAGTGAGATTTGTGGGAAAGCGTATATCAATGGGACAGGCTTCTAGGGAAAAGAGGTTTATGTTTGTTTTAGTAGACAAGAAACTCAAACCCACAAGGACAGAAATGCAAATTGCATGTGAGAATGTTTTGGCAAGATTCAGACTTGTCTGTGGGTATACACTTGTAACTGGATCCTTCTCTCGACCGCCAGACTCGCTATCCTGATTTATTCAAAAATTATAAAGAGAACCTCAGTTCATTAGTACCTAAATTCCTCAAGCACACTGTAATAATTGCAGGAGACTCATCATTCAGCAATCATTTAGGATCATTGCTAAATTTTTAATGGTGGACATGACAATATATCCTGCTAAACATTATTAAATACCTTGTTTGTAAACCACCTGTTCCAGGTAGTTTAGAACCGCGCTCTGGTTAAAACACAGAGTGTCCATAATTAAAGTTCCAATTTCAAAACGCTATAGAAAGAGAACCACATCACATATGACGACATATTTCAACATCATATTATTCATGGAGGGTGAAACGTCGTGGAACAAAAAAAATTAACAAAAGTTTTACCAGTAAATGTCGCTGTAAGAGTCTTACTGTAAACGGAGTCGGCTACAAGTGACCGATGACTCACAATACGATGGCTGTGGTTGTAGTTGCACATTACACCATCTGTATTGTTCAATGTGTATTACTGCACAAGTTCAGCAGTCAACAGTGATGGCGCTGCTAGACAGGTGAGCTTATCCAAGATCGTATTACATCGGATAGGAAAAATCTGGTTTTAATGGTCCTGAGGCAAAAAACTGCATAAAAAGCAAAATGACGTCAATTTTTAAAGCAAGATGACGACGGTTTCTAACTGTCATGAGACTGGTGCAAGACATGTTCAGTATGCTTTCCACCATTTTCTGCTACAAGATGAAACCGAGAAACAGCATGTTCCACAACAGATAGGAATGCAATATGCAATGCGTGCCTTCAGCTCAGTTACATTCGAAAATGGAGCACTGAAGACAACATGTTTCAGATAATCCTGCAGACAAATGTCACATGGGTTATGATCAGGTGAGTAGTAGGGCAAGATCAGCATCATGCCACTCTGCATTGTTGCCAAATGTTTTCTAGATGGCGGGTCCAAGATGGCAGCAACACACGGTTCAAATTTTGTGGAAAGTTCAAATTTTGGATGGAAAATAGGTCAATTGGGCCACCTCCACTAACCTAACCCCCCTCCCAACCCATCCCCTCCCACACTCTTTTCTCAACTGGAAATTGACAGGATAAGGACACAGTCAGTGCTGTGCTGTTGGATAGGACGGATGTAAGTCTTTATTTTGTATGAATTGCCCCCACCCCCTCTCTCCCCCAACTGGAAATTGGCGGGAAAAGGACTCAGTCTGTGTCGGGCTGCTGAATAGGATGGACATAAGTATGAATTGTTTATTTAAACAATTTTAGTTGTCATAGACACTATCTCCTTTGGGTGTATTCACCATAAGGTCCAGACACCAATTGACCTAGTACACAACACCATCACCAGAGGGCTCCGTCGGCCCTCCCTCTCTATCCTCCCATGACGTAATCCAAGCTGGCGGTCTGGGGAAAAAATGGCGGCGAAAGGACTCTGTATGTGTCTAGCTGCCAGACTGGGAGTACAGACATAGTTGTTTACTGTGTTCAATGGATGTGATATAGGTGATGGAAAAGGAGTATATTAGTTGTAACCATGATCTGAGAGCTGTGTCGATAGCAATTATATTTGGTGAAGATGAAGATGAATGCGTTTCATGACATAACAAAGATGCAGCAGGATGGGGTTAAGCTACACTTCACAACTCATACTGATAAATGCGTGTGCTGTATCTGTAGATCATTCGATATATGTCCAGTCAGTCAGTCTTCCGAAGTGCAAGAGGCAAGATGTTCATCCCTGAGTCTCTGCACCCTGCTAGAAGAGAGGCTTGCTCCGGGCTCCCTGCCCCAATAGTTCCTGCACCGGCTTACAGCCTCAGGACCACGCATTGAAAATACCCGCAGCTTTCCTCCTTCCCATCCTCGGCGCACAGATGCTCTTTGTCATTGAACATGATCTGCTTCAGGAGTTATTGTACCTGGTGTTGCGGAATATTGTCACATACATAACTTGAAGATGTCACAGGGACAAAATTACCACAGTACAAAGAGAGAGAGAGAGAAAGAGCCTACAGATGACGCGAAAATATGTAAACAATTCCAAGGATTACCACCACTGCCACATTTGAACACATACTCTAAAATGATCGTAGCACATTTGTGAAACCAACTTCAGAGACACTTAGCATGTTTTTGTGGGAAATACACTTGTCTTTGAGCACGAGCTTCGGGGGTTACTAAATCCAACTGAATACATTTGTAAATACACTTCGAAAAAAGATCGCTGTACTGCAGTTTGTCTCTATTTTGCGATATATACCACCACACTCGAGCATGGATTCTAAAAAGATCGCTGCACACTTGTGAAACCTGCCTAGACACTTCACACACTTTTGTGGGAAACAGATCCTCAAACCAATATCAGCTGCAGTATCAAGTTTTACACACCAAAACCATGATATCTGGAAGTCAAAATACATATATCTGATACTCTAAACAGAACGCCCACCACTTTTAGAGCTCTATCTGCTTGTTTGAAGGCACTGCCAGAGAGAGAGAGAGAGAGAAAAATTTCTGAATTTTGCACCTGTTATGGAATTCAACACTTTTCGGAAACAGTGAGTGGGCTTACTTTTATATTTGCTGTTGGAGGTAGGGACGTTATTTTCCTCACTTCTCGAAGCGCACACTGGTGCGTAAGCACAGACAGCAAAATCAGAACAGTTACACAAACAGAATTCGAAGTACTGTCCTACAGACAAGAAAAATGGTTGGAATTTTCGGTGAATGTTCTGTGTCCTATAGCTGCTGGTCTGAAAATACTCTAAAGCCACAGTGGCAAATGCGGGACAGTAACCCACCAAATCTGGATGGACTGCTTGGACATCTCTCTCAATACTCAAACAAAGAAGACATCGCGTTACTCTCAGACGTCACAGAACTTTCCGTAGATACGTTTCTCCCGTCTCGTTTGGACGAGTCTGTAGAGGCTTCTAAGCCACGCACAAAGGATGTCTTGTGATTGGAGCATTCTGACTGGCTCTTACTAAATTTACCTGCCAAACTGCTGCTGCTGACAGTGTGGGAGCACTGTCCACCATTTTCTGAAGACGAGAATTTTAGCGGGAAAACTATTTTGTACAGATCGAAAAAACATACAGCTGTCATTTAGCACTGACAGTTAAACCCTGCAAAAGTAGTCTGCGAATCATGAAATACGGAAAAAAGACATTTCTGCAATTACTCTGCTCTGCTACTGTCGAGAAAAGCTTTAACTTTTTTTCAGCATGAAACCGATCTCCAACCGGGCAATATCACCACACGCCATATCGATTTCGTAAACACACAATTTGTATCCTGTGCCATACAAAATCATAACTTCTGAATCCTGCATACAGCTATCGACCATCATACTCTCGTACTCTTCATGTACCACAAAGACAAACAGATCTAACAGAAGTCGATAGCCCCCACACAGACATCGACCCAATGAGAGATCAGAGCGCCCTCCACAGACAGCGGTCACTCTCTGAACTGTTGTACAAAGGCTGGGCTGGTTCTCCTCGGCACAAAGGCATTAATTTTTCCGACCCTCCCTGCTTGCTAGCTAGATTACTGCAATGCTTCTTTCCACACCCATCTCCATACTCTCGGATTACAAGAAAACATGTATTTTCACATGGTTTTCCACAATATCATACCATTTACGTCATAGCTCTCGAAGTCAAGCACATAGCGATGTGCTACCGATCCCTTGCACAGTATAATTCCGAAGATAAAACGTGGAAATTATTTCTCTAGAATCCCGAAACTTCAGCGAGATGCAGCGAGGTGGAACGAGCTGCAAACCACTGAGTGACTAGAAACTTATCCCGCCTGCAGAGACCTTTACGTGAAAACCCGAAAAAAAGAGGAAATTGGTAGTTCCACCGATATCAGTGATATAACAGATTGCAAATCATCCTTCTACTTTACAAAGTCAACTAAGGTGTTTGTCATGTCTAGAGAACTAGCAAACGTGTATTCCAGCTGTCTTTCACCACCTAGATGCACACAACACACACCACACTCGATGTTCTCTCAACCAAATAATGATAGGATATGTGTAGAAGCAGTCAGCTGTACTGTCCGGTACATACATACACGCCCTCAATGAATCTTCTCATATTTCCACGGAGAACACATACGATCGTGAAGGCTGCCCAACACATACTGAGCATTAGTTCGTTCACTTTTCACCAGCCTAGATGGTGACGGCTTGAGGTCAGCTACATTTCTGTACCCCAGCCTGCTTCTCCAGTCTGGACAGCTCCCACCGTAAGCCAAAAATGTCGATTGTTCTGGTCACCGGTCACAGCCGATATTCACTCATCGCACGCCAGGCAGAATCACCCTAAGGAACCAGCCACATATATTTTATCATTATACTTAAAATAAAATTTTACTAACGCAGTCTCAATCTGACGACATTCGACAAAGAGCGGAGTATCGGAAATACCCTCTCCTGACCACTGTGGCTCTGGGAATATAAATATCTATGGCATTCTTACGATTGAACATAATTTTTCACATAAAAATGCCTTTCATTCCTCTTGCGGCTGTCACAGTTTTCCACGTCAAATCCATACCTTCCTTACTACAGGACATAGTCATTTTCCTTTGCTTATGTCGGAAAACATACATACTTTACAAGCCAGCTGATCATAGCAAATCTATCACACATCCCCTACAAAGTACAATACTTCGCTAATAACTGAAAGTTGGTAATACCAAACAATATAGAGTGAAAATGCGGAATGGATGGAGACATCTCATTTGTTTTTCTTGCGAGTGGTACCAGTGTGTCTTAAGACCAGAGACGTAATTGTCTTATAAGAGGCCAGCTATTAAGAAAACACGATTGCAACAGCTATGTTACTGTCACAAGCAGTCTTCGTTGTACCGGCGCAGACAAGTGTTGCTAATGATATCCAAGTTGAAAACTATATAGGCTTTATAAATCAAGGAAATCGAGGTATGGTACTGCTTCCGAATGAAGTGGTCTTCCACACAAATACCGCGAAATTGAATATAGATGGTGATCGCTGGAGTGTGTATCAACATACCAAAATTGTGGGTGCACGTTGCCTGCGATGTAAGCTACTAATAAAATCACTGAATTTAGAAAGTGATTTGGCTAAGGAACGTGGTATGAAGCCGGTATTTGCAACTCTCTCATTCCGCTGCTACATATTTCTCCAGTATTTGTAACACATTCTATCTCGATGCCACGTCAGAGAATCACTTAAAAAAAGAATGTAGCGCTAGATTGTGGTCGTCAGAAATGGACAAAATCCTATGACCAATACACTGACATTTCAGATGTATAGTGTTACGCTTTCTGGTAGAAATGCTGTCTACGATTTGGAATCAAGCCCTCCCATTCAACCACATACCTGCATTGGACGATATGGAAATGTCCCTTAATGATTAGAGCTACTAGTGAATCATATTCGTGGCACTCACATATCTCGAAACAAGTCACCTTTCTTGAACGTATCTGCTATGGTTAAACTCCAACGTAGTTTTTAGGTAGCCCCTATGCATCTTGTAGCTGTTCTTCAGTCTCTGCAGCTTTGTCCATGTGATCGTTCCAGTTTATGTCTGAACTGAGCAGAAGTCAGAGAGCGCTATATCTACCACCTTCTGCAACCTGTGTAGAAACAGAGTGAGTTGAGTTAGTGCGACAAAACCGTGGTTTGAAGATTCGGTGGAAATGGGAACATGTTGTCGTAGTTCCCCCAATAGTTAAGTTTAGTTTTAGTTATGCCATGTTCCGTAGATCATTTTCCCGATTATTTTATCGATATGATATATATGAATAGTTCTAATATTAATATTACTGAAATTTTTAGTTCTACACGTGCAACTGCATTTAGAGGTACATTTTTTTACCATTTCTGAAACAGAAACTCGTCCATGGAGTAGAAGGAGTTGTCCAAAAGAAAGGATTTTAAGCTAGATTTAAAACTTGATCTGCTACCTGCCAGACACTTTACGTTGTTGGGCAAATGATCAAAGATTTTTGTTGCTGAATAATGTACTCCTTTTTGAGCAACTGACAGCTTCAATAAAGGACAGGAAAGGACATTTTTCCCTCTAGTGTTGTACGTATGAACATCACTGTTCTTCGCGAATTGAGATGGATTATTTGTAACGAATTTCATTAGCGAATATATGTACTCTGATGGTGCAGTTAAAATAACTAACTTCCGGCCGGGGTGGCCGAGCGGTTCTGGGCGCTACAGTCTGGAACCGCGCGACCGCTACGGTCGCAGGTACGAATCCTGCCTCAAGCATAGATGTGTGTGATGGCTTTAGGTTAGTTAGGTTTAAGTAGTTCTAAGTTCTAGGGGACTGATGACTTCAGATTTTAAGTCCCATAGTGCTCAGAGCCATTTGAACCAAAATACCTATCTCCTTGAAAAGGTGCCTACATGACGTGCTTGGGTGAACACCACCAATTATTCTCACTGAACTCTTTTGTGGAATCAATACTTTATGTCCAAGTGGTGAGTTACCCCAAAAAACTATTCCATAAGACATTATTGAATGGAAATATGAAAAGTACGTAAGGAGGCCGATATGTTTATTACCAAGACTAGCGATTATACGAAGAGTGAAAGAAGCTGAACTTAGTTGTTTGAGAAGCTCAGTAATATGCTTCTTCCAGTTCAAATTGTCATCAATGTGAACGCTCAAAAATTTGGAGAAATCTACCCTGTTAACTGAGCCCTGTTCATATTCTACATCAATTGTCGGTATGACTCTATTCTGTGTACAGAACTGGATATAGTGAGTTTTTTCAAAATTATGATGTGTAAGACCAACGCCAAACAAAGCTTCCTCCCACAACACACAAATTGGATGATTGTTTTGCTTTGATGCATAATGGAGCGTTTCCGAACAGCTGACTGAAGGTCAATCTGGAAATTGGCGGAAAAGGACACAGTGTGTGCTGGGCAGCCAGATAGGACTGATGTAAGTATGCATTGCTTATTTAAACAATTTGAGTTGTCATAGACAATAGCTCCATCCAGTGCATTCACCATGAGGTCCGTAGTCCTACTGACCTAGTTCACAGCACTGTCACCACATGACTCTGTCGTCCTTGCCCTCTCGCCATTTGATCTGGGGGCAGATCGTGGGAGAAAGACTCTGTGCCTAGCTGCTGGACTGGGGGGATGGACATAATTGTTTATGTGTTCAACGGACGAGATGTCTGTGCTGGAAAAAGAAGAGTATATTAGCATCTGAGGACTGAGTCGATAGCAATGAAATTTGGTGAAGACAAATAAGCTTAATGAAATAATGAAGATGGGGCTAAGTTATGGTTTGCAACTCATGCTGACAAATGTGTGTGCTATAACCGTAGATAACTCGATAAAAGACGAGTCAGTCAGACTTCCGAAGTGTGAGAGGCATTATAATTTACCCACAGAATCTCTACGCCCAGTTGGAAGAGAGGCAACGTGCCGGCTTACGGCATGGGCAGGGAGCCCGCCTGCTTATGTCACAGTCACATGGCTGCAGCCGGGCCATGCACTCAGCACTTCCTGTCGTGGTGGAAATACCCGAGGCTGTCCTCCTTCCCATCCCCCATGCACGGGTACCCTTTGTCGCTGAAAATGAACTGCTTCAGGAGTTACTGCATCTGGTGTTGCAGAATATTGTCACAATCATAACTTAAAGATATCACAGTAAGTAAATGTACCACAGCACAAAGAGAAAGAGAGAGAGAGAGAGAGAGAGAGAGAGAGAGAGAGAGAGCTTTGCGGATGACGTCAGAATATTTAGACAATTACGCGTTTTATTCAGAGGAATACCACCACCGCTACACTTGAACACCTATTGTAAAAGAAGATCGCGACATACTCGCGAAACCGTCCCTGAGACACTTCGTGCGCTTTTGTGGGAAATCCCTTGTCTTTCAGAACAATCTGCTTCAGGAGTTACTAAATCCAGCTGAATACGTCTGTAAATACACTTTCCAGAAACACAGCTGAACAGTAGTTTGCTACAATTTTGTGATTGTATACC
The DNA here is from genome assembly GCF_021461385.2 of Schistocerca piceifrons. Classification (NCBI taxonomy): domain Eukaryota; kingdom Metazoa; phylum Arthropoda; class Insecta; order Orthoptera; family Acrididae; genus Schistocerca; species Schistocerca piceifrons. Next base: position 470,463,085 of record NC_060141.1, on the reverse strand, counting down.
GCCACATTCGAACACTGACTAAAAACAGATCGCCACACACTTGTAAAAACTTCTTGAGATACTTTTGTGGGAAACAGATTCCGAAACCCATATCAGCTGCTATATCTGGTTTTACACACCAAAACGATGAAACCTGGAAGACGAAATAAATATCTGTGTAAATCTAAAAACAGGACGCTCACCACACTTCAAGTTTTAGTTGTCAGAGCGAGAGAAAAATTTCTGTGGTGTTCATCAATTTTCTGAAACATCGAGTGGGCTTACTTTATATATGCTGCTGCTGGAGTCAGGGACATTATTTTTTACTCACTTCTCGAAGCACGCACTGGTGTCCAAGCACAGACGGAAAATCAGAACAATTACACAAACAGAGTTCGAAGCACTGTCCTACACATGAGAAAAACAGCTAGAATTTTCGGTGTCCTACAGCAGCTGGTCTGGAGATGCTCTAAAACCACATTGGCGGATTACAGACAGCATCCTGTCAGAGGAGGATGGTCTGCTTGGACGTGCCATTGGACACTCGAACAAAGAAGACATCACGTTACTCTCAGACGTCATGGGACTTTCATAGACACTTTATCCCGAAATGTTCAAAAAATGGTTCAAATGGCTCTGAGCACTATGGGACTTAACATCTATGGTCATCAGTCCCCTAGAACTTAGAACTACTTAAACCTAACTAACCTAAGGACACCACACAACACCCAGCCATCACGAGGCAGAGAAAATCCCTGACCCCGCCGGGAATCGAACCCGGGAACCCGGGCGTGAGAAGCGAGAACGCTACCGCACGACCACGAGCTGCGGGCTCCCCGACATGTTCAAATTAGTCTGTAGAGGCTCCTATGCCCCACACAGAGGATGTCTTGTGAATGGGCTATACTGATTGGCTCTTACTGAATTTACCCACCAAACCAATGCGCTGCCGGTGTGGGAGCACTGTCAGCAGTTTTTTGGCAGATAGACAAATTACGAGATTTTCAGCGCCAAAGCTATTTCGGGCAGACCAAAAAAAATCATACGGCAGTCATATTGAACTGACAGTTAAATCCTGCAAAAGTGGGGTACAGACCATAAAATATGGAAGTTATCACCAAAGACACTTCCACAATTACATTGCTCTTCTAATGTTGAGGGAAGCTTGTATTTTTCAGTGTTAAACCGGTCTCTAACTGGGTAGTATCTCCACACACCATATCGATGTAGTAGTAAACACAATTTGTATCCTGCTCCATACAAAATCATCACTTCTACATCCTGCATATAGCAATCAACCACCAAACACTCGTACGTATTCTGTGAAAACAGACAGAAAAAGCAAATGCACTATATATAATCCTCGCAGCGCTAGATATTTCCCACGAGGTAGGTCGGTCATCCACCGTGGTCAATCATTACAAGGCAACTGCCTCCACACACACTTGCCTGATATGCGATCAGAGCACCCTCAGCAAACTGTGATCACTCTTCGAATTGTTGCACAAAGGCTAGGTCGGTTCCCCTCGGTACAAAGGCATTACCATTTGTGGCCCTGACGTGGTACCTTTCTTGGTTTCTACACCCATCTCCATATTCTGGATTTACAAGAACACATGTATTTCCACATGGTTTGCCAGAATACCATACCATTTACGCGGTAGTTCTCGATATCAAGCGCGTAGCAGTATGCTACCGATCGCTTGCACACTATAAATCCGAAGATAAAGAGCACAAATTATTTCTCTACAAACCCAAAACTTTAGTGAGGTGCAGCGAGGTGGAGCGTGCTGACAACCACCGAATAACTGCGAAAATCTTTGTGACAACTCAAAAAAATTGAGGAAAATTATAGTTCTACTCACAAATACCTATGTAAGTGATTTAACAGATTTCAAATCATCCTTCTACTTTACAAAGTCAACTAAGATGTCTCTCATGTCTAGCGAGCCAGTGAACATGTCTTCTACCCGTCTTTCACCATCTGGAAGCAAAACAATAGATGTTCTCTCAACCAAATAATGACGAGGAAAAGCGTCGAAGTGGTCAGTTGGAGTATTTACATGGGGGGGAACAATGGCTCAGCACAAACACCTGTGCATACTGAATCTTCTCAAATTTGCATAAAAGAACACAAGCGATCATGAAGGTTTTCCAACACATACTGAGTGTTAGTTCGCTATTCAGCCGTCTAGAGGGTGACTTCCTCGGGTCAGCTACATTCCTGTACCACAGCCAGCTGCTCCGCTCTGGACAGCTCACACCGTAGGCTGGAAATGTCAATCGTTACAGCGACAGGCTAATGCCGCACCTCAGACAGACTCGTGCTAGGAAGGCAGCAACATATATTATATCACTCTACTTACAATTAAATATTACGATTGCAGCCCCAATTTGACGACATTCAACAATGAGAGAAGTATTGGAAATACCCGCTCGTGTCACCTGTGGCCCTGGAAATAGTTATATCTGTACCATTCTTATGTCTGGACCTAATTTTACACGTAAAAAAGTCTTTTACTCCCCCTACAACTATTGCAGTTTTCCATGTCAAATCGGTACTTTCCCTATGACAGGACATAGTCATTTTCTTTGCACACATACTTTATAAGCCCACAGCTAACCTATCATGAACGCCTTACCACTAAGCACAGTAACTAAATGCTAAATGCTGACGATACCAAACAATACTGAGCGAAAATCCGCGTTGGATGGACATGTCTCATAAGTTTTTCTTGCGAATGGTGCCATTGTCTTAGAAAGAGAGATGTAATCGTCTTACAAGCCACCACATGTTAAAGACACGATTGTATCGACTATGTTACTGTCATAAGCGGTCTTGATTCTACCGACACATGCAAATATCTATCTTTGAAACTATACTGACTTTATAAATCGAGATATGGTATTGCTTCCAAATGAAGTGGTCTTCCACATAAATACCACAGCATTGAATATAGATGGTGATCGCTGCAGTGTGTATTAACAGACCAAAAGTGTGGGTCAATGTCACCTGCCTAGTAAGCTACTAATAAAATGACCGAATTTATAAAGTGATTCGACTATGGAACATGGTATGTAGCCAGTATTTGCAACTCCCTCATGCTGCTCCTACATATTTCTCCAGTATTTGTAATACATTCCTTCTCAATGCCATGTCAGATGTTCTATGAGATATCCACTGAGTTATAGGCGATGGCTGATTGAGAACAGCCACATACAGTAGACGGTGTGCTATGCAACGAATCACTTTTTAAAAGAAATCAATGCTGGACTGAGTTCGTAAGAAATGTATACTAGTTTTTCAGATCTTTCTGGTAGAAATGGTGCCTGCGATTTGGAATCAAGTCAGTCTCTCCTACCACATACCTGCGTCGAACCCTGTGGAGATGTCATTTAATGACTATAGCCACTACTGGTTCATATTTGTGGCACACTCATATCTCGAAACGAGTAACATTTTTCGAACCTATTTGCTACAGTAAAACTCCAATGTGGGTTTAGACAGTAACTACTTGTCAGTCTACCACCTCACGCTACCCCTGCAGAAATGGGGTAAGCTGAGTTAATGCAACAGAACCGTGCCTCGACCACTTGGAAATGGGGGCATGTTCTACCTCCACCAACCGTGTACAATGTTTGAGGCTAGCGCCAGACGGAGCTTCCTCCTGTAAGACGAGCTTGTAGTATAAAAAGACAGTATGGGAACTGAGAGAAGAATGAGGATTTTGCTACTGCATTGCAGAACGTCTCCGAACTACGTACACATACTGCAGTCCAAAGCAAATCTGCGTCCCTCAGGGTCCATTCACGTCTGTCACCCAAACAATCTCTCTATCATGCACCATCCAACAGAGAATAAAAAAATTGCAAACTATAAAAACTCTGCTAACTTCATCAGACAGAGGACTCGATAAGATATTACCATGTCCCTGTCTTCTGATATATATTTATCGATAACAAATACCGTCTGTGTGCTGGCATTGAGCATATGTGCCGACCCTATTAAATGTACAGGTGTTGATCCCCTCAGTGATCAAAGTCGTCTCCACAGACCGTTGTAAAGTGTCATGGCCTGTACTATAGGAGGACCATATCCCACAGACTATTAGTTGCTTGAGAGAGTCTCTATTTTGTTGTCTGATACATTGCATTTTTCTTATGTAACATGTCCAAACAGCGTATAACACAGTTTTTACACTGCCATACATTTTGTTTCTTCCACCACGAATTCGATGTTTGTGTCAGGTTCTAAACTGGCATTAACATATTTCAATCCATTGGATCAACTGGAAGGATGATATGAAGTAAAGAAAGTCACGATGTATGGGAAATGGAAGAGTTTTGCGGCGTTGGGGAGCGTTCCCAAACAGCTGTCTGAAGGTAATTGACGACCTCCACATTTAAACTCATCTTTCACAGTGACGGGATAGCTGATGGCTCGGTGTTCCATTTTGATTGATTCCTCATACTACAGTCATACACGTGCTCACTGTTTTGGTGCTAACCATCCCTGGAAGGTGTTGCCCCTCCACCAAGACTCTTTCTCCATCTCAATCAAGCGATGCCAGTCAGTCATTATGTTGTAATCAACAGTGTACCAGTGAATCGATGGGGTGGTTCAAAATGGTTCGAATGGCTCTGAGCACTATGGGACTCAACTGCTGAGGTCATTAGTCCCCTAGAACTTAGAACTAGTTAAACCTAACTAACCTAAGGACATCACAAACATCTATGCCCGAGGCAGGATTCGAACCTGCGACCGTAGCGGTCTTGCGGTTCCAGACTGCAGCGCCTTTAACCGCACGGCCACTTTGGCCGGCTCGATGGGGTGGAAAAGACATCATTCATGTATTGTAATAATAAGCATCACAGTTGGTAGTACAATCAGTTTTAGCAATTTTACTGTAATTTCAAAACAGCCCAATTATGCGGCAGCATGCTTCCCAGAGTCTGTATCATCGCTAAGCCACCATTTCTCTACTTTGCAAGTGCCATATAACATACTGCGAATGTACATAGATAAATGTCCAGTACGTCCATTTATCGTTAATTCTCGAATGTATACACCAAAGTATACCAGACAGCGTACTACATATTTCCAGCACTTTGATCATAGCATGTGATGTATACTCTTTCTCTATGCCAGTCGAAGTACAGAGCATTCTTAGGATAAAGTTAGAGACTGAAAGACCTCCTCACATTGTCTTTGACCAACTTTCCTTGCAACTCTGTCACTGATTAAATTTGCATCTGACCAGAAGCAGACTGCTAAATTCCACGCCTAGTGAAGGAGCAGAGTGAGCCTAGTCTGTAACCACTGTTCCACACCAATCTCACTCTTGTTACCTATCCAAGAGCCCAAGATTTCGACAGATGTGCACATGTCGAGGAGGTTAGCACCCATTATCGGTGTATAGTAGATATGAAACTGTTGAGAAAATGTAATAGACGGTTAAGAAGAAGAAACATGCGGTTTTTGTGCATGATGGAGCTCCAAACAGACGGCGTTTGAAGCATTTTACGTAGATCAACTGCACTTTCAATACTGAAGTATTGTTCTAGTGTCTGAGGTCATTACCAAGAAGGTATTGGTAAGAGAGAACATAAGCACACACACTCCTAAGGCTATACGCTTCTGCACTTAAAACACGTTGCTGTTTCCGACCTATCAGTTGTGTGGAGTGTAACACTGTTAATATTCCAATGTAAGAAATACATTTGCAGTGCATGATATACTTTCTCCTTGCAAAGTCTGTCTATGATAAACCATGATGACAAACTGTAAAATGAAAAACTTACATTCTTAAAACATTGTCTTTGTGACACTTGCACAATGTAGCTTCCCAGAGGTGTATAGCACCCACTGTTCACATCCGATCATGGTTCAGAAATTATACTATGGTCTCATCACCCCAAGAAAATGATCATCAGTAATGAAGAATATCTCTTACAAGGAAGCAGATACATGCATAGCAGCAGTCATGCCCCCTCTACTCCCATAAATAGGACATTTGTCAAGCAGATGTATACATGGGGATTGCAGTATCTCACAAACGCCTGGCGCTAACTTAGAATCACTGTAGTCATGAAACTGAACACTCGATTTTATGCCAAAGATGCGGTACGAGAATGGAGTACATTGCATAAATCTTCATTCATGTAGAGGAAAATGCCGTAACAGGACGGACATTTTGCATCATGATCACACATGAGGTGGAAGGCCTCTGTGACTGAGAGGTTTGCTGTTAACGGTCACAAGTAAATAGAGCTCTAAGTCACACACAAAACATGCAGTTAGGCGCAGAATGCAGGTTATGCCACACTGCTGATGTACCCCGAGCGAACAACGGAAAAAATGGTTAAATGACCTGCAGCAACATCTCCCTCTCTCTCTAGAACGCATCATAAATCTACCATTAAATCATACCTTGTTACAACTCCATCTTGACCAACCACTCCATCCACTTTCTGTCATCCTTCAACGCAGATGCAAATAAGTTTAGAGGCAGAGGGTTCTCTTTTGTCCAGAAAAGCATCAAAGATAGCAGTCAACTCGTGTGTATCACTATAACTTCAATAGAAATACAATAGAACGCTGCCATAACGCAATTGTTTGTTTGGTGATTGGCAGGGAGTATGGAGAAACACATTGTAAATACTGTTTGTTAGGGTTTAAAACACCTAATCAGTCCTGCACAGAGTAAAACTCGTGATCCATTCTGTAGTTGTGTACTGAAGTCACCCTTGCTCGTCATACAAAGCCCTTTAGGTAAGGTAACATAGCGCCCCACTGTCTGCCAGCCTGCAACCCACATCTTTTGCCGGTCTGTGCGACGCTGCTCAGGGCGCATAATTGGGCAGGTGCTTATCCTAGGCACACATCCTGTCTCTCGGAAGATACCTTAGCCTTCATTCTTCATGACCACGTGAAGCCAGCAGCAGACCTGAAGCCACTCTACCTCCTCCCCCCCCCCCCCTTCCTGATCCATCTGTGATACACAGAAATACAGAAAACAGAGCAAGAGCGCTGCAACTGCATTCTAGTATAGTGCTATACTATACCATCAGACCAGAAAAATTGTTCATTTGCACTGGGTGTTGACCACTGTACTACCTACTACATTTAGAAGCAATTTGAGAATATGTGGTGCAAAGTGATGTCATGATGGCGTCAGCATAAGCGACACAAAATAATGAAAAAAATTGACAGGAAAAATGTATAAATATAGGGAGAAATACACTGAATGTGGGAGTACATGACTGTCTTCTGCTTGGTGCAGGACAAGTCATATGTGGCAACAAGATAAAGACGTGCAGGTACCCCTGCATTTCGGTGTAATTCTCCCTCAATTTATACTTGTTTTCTGTGAAGATGTACGAGTGTCTGGCGGTCAGTACCTGTATGCACAATGCAGAAGTGGTAATTTTCTATGGTGCACGATACAAATTGTGTTTACTGTTACATCGATATGGTATGTGGCTCTTAGCACTATGAGACTTAACATCTATGGTCAGCAGTCCCCTAGAACTTAGAACTACTTAAACCTAACTAACCAAAGGACATCACACAACACCCAGTCATCACGAGGCAGAGAAAATCCCTGGCCCCGCCGGGAATCGAACCCAGGAACCCGATATGGTATGTGGTTAATGATCGACTTCCCGCTGACACATCCCAGCTTTCCTCGACAGTAGCACAGCAGTGTAATTGAGGAAGTGTCTTTGGTGGTAATTTCCATATTTCATGATCTGTAGACCACTTTTGCAGGATTTATCAGTCAGTGCAATATGACTGCCGTGTGTTTTTTTAGGTGTGTACTAAATAGTTTTGCCTTTAAAAGTCTCATAATTTGTCTGTATGCAGAAAAAAATGGCGGACAGTGTTCCCACACCGGCACAAGGATCAGTTTGGCAAGTAAATTCAGTACGTCCCAATGAAAATACTCCATTCACAAGACATCACTTGTGCGGAGCAAGACTGGTTCAAGAATAACGGCAGTAAGGTGTCTCCTGACGTCTGAGAGTAACGTGATGTCTGCTTTGTTCAAGTTTCAGAGAGACATTCAAGCAGACCACCCTCCTCTGGCAGGATGCTGTCTGTTATCCGCCATTGTGGCTTTAGAGCATGTCCAGACCACCTACTGTAGGACAAAGAAAATTCCAGCCATTTTTCTCGTGTGTAGGACAGTGCTTCGAATTTTGTTTGTGTAATTGTTCTGATTTTCCGTCTGTGCTAAGACACCAGTGTGTGCTACGAAGAGTGAGGAAAAAATAACGTCCCTGACTCCAGCAGCAGCAAATATAAAGAAAGCCCACTCATTGTTTCAGAAAATTGAGGAACACCACAGCAGCTGTAGGACGTAGAAATTTTTCTCTCTCTCTCGCAGCTAGGGTTTCCATACGTATGGTTTTAGCCGGAACAATAAGGAATTTTCCCGTTTTGTTCCAAGTACTGTGCGTATCTTTTTCCTTTTTTTTAAATCTTACGAGACTTAACTGCAAGTCCCTAAGCTTACACACTACTTAACCTAAATTATCCTAAGGACAAACACAAACACCCATGCCCGAGGGAAGACTCGAACCTAAGCCAGGATCAGCCACACAGACCATGACTGCAGCGCCTTAGAGCGCTCAGCTAACTCCGTGCGGCAAATCTTCCAGTACCAAATTTTACAATGCAAATTACGGTTTTCATGATAGAGCGCGCATGTGATGGCAGTTGAGGCTTAGAGTGAGACAGATGTTACGTCAGAAGCATAACTGCGTTGTGTGTAGTCTATTGACAAAGAGATCAACGAGGCTTGCCTAGTTCTGACTCGGTAGAAGTCAGTCGACTTCGGCCTGCTCATGTTCTGTGTTAGTCGCTGCCAGTCTTAGCGATTGTGAAGAAAACGGTTCCTGGAGATTTACTATGACCATGAATTTGTAATCAAAAAATGTTTAAAGAAAAACGGCATGAAATAAATTAATACTGTATAAACCCCAAGAACCTGTTCTACTTCCGGAAACTTCAAAAGCAAACATCTACATGAGAAGTTTCCCAATCCTGTTATAATTCTGATGATAAAATACTCTGATAGTGGAAAACCGTAAAATGCTCTGAAGCTCATTCGGTAACATTTATACCCAGATAAATTTGCATCTAAACATGAATGAATGGAAATATGACATTAAGTTGCATGTAAACAAAGATTGCGTACTTTGACAGCTGTCAGATTCAAAGTTCCCTCTAATATACTAACTTGGACCAATGACGAATAAGCTACTTCTTCATAATTGATCAGTGTAAATAACTTCAATGGCAGATGCCTCAACTTACACATCTGGCCACATTTCACAATACAACACATAAATTCTCCTGTCTAAATTACTGTATACACACATTGAAGCACACCCATCCAAAAGGCACATACAACACATGCAACTGCTGGTACAAATACACTGAAAAGCAAAAACAAATAAATGATTGCAATAACTACTGTTAGTGGTGGGCTCCACAACCACTGAAAGTGAGCAGTCCTTATAATACACTACTTTTATTTACAGAGAGTAACGTTAAGAGGAAGTCTATTACAAAACAGAGAGAAATTAAATTGGTTACAATTGGGTTTCTTGAACAGAGGAACAGCTTGAAGTTTTATCTATTCTGGGTCGGCATGATGTGGTGATGGCAGTAGAAGCTGTTTGAAGTTGCTGATATGAATCCTGTAAGTTCCTCCAGTCGTGTCCCTGGCATTAGTGTATCCTCTTTTCAATTGGCGGTGGTAATAAGTTGTGCAGCATCCATCTGTCATTGACTGGAACAAGGGAACTGTTTATGCAGCACTTGAAGGTCTCATTAGTTCAGCTGCAACTTTCACACATGATACTTTGGAACAGTCCAAATGACGTGTTTAAATTAACATTCCAGTTGCTATAATTTGCCAATTGCGAAGTTAGACAGACCATCTACAGTTAATATTCATGGTTCATGATAACACTGTCCTGCAAAAATAGTCACTTACATAGCAACACAGTTCACAGTTTCCACATTGGCAGTTAGTGTATTGGCACATATCATATTTTGTTGTCAAGAAAAATAAGCAATATTAAATTCAAAGTTTAGGTAATGCAACTCAGTTCTAAACCAACAACAATACTTTCTGTTCACAAGTGCATTGTTACTGCCATAAGCATAATTCTGGAAAAACCAAGAGTGTTTGCGTAATACAACGTCCGTTTAGAATATCGATCGTAAAGTCAAATTTCAAACTGGTCTAACACAAGACAGTCTGGTATTAATATCACATTAAATGCACATCATTACTATACACAGTACTTGCTTTTGTATCACTATGCTCATGCATCATCTGCAACTGTCTGCTATACACTGTTTAACCTGACAACTATCGATACCTCTCTCACTCCGCAGTTCTTACAAAACTTCTGCCTACTGCATTCCGTTTCACACAATACATTTAATCAAACTATTTGAAATATCACCAGAAAAAAATCTATGTCTTTACATAAGCAACTCGTGTGGAAAATAGCACAGTATACATAGTCATAAGCACTTCATGCTCTACACTACATAACCAAATGAAAAATATTCTATGTCTTCAGAAATATATCTATGGAGTCAAGGTAGTAAGAGGAAGGACAAAAATTATATCTCTTTATAAGCCGTGGCATCACATGTGCCCCCCATTTTATCATGAGATTTTCCCAAGAACCTCACAAGATAAAATGCCCTTGACACAGACGATTCGCATCTACCTAACAGTAGTTATGGGCTTTGATTATGTCAATTTAAATTTTAAAATTATATTTCAGAACTTATAGCCTCAATAGTCCAATATATCACAAAAAGTGTGAAATTTATCCACTAATAATGAAAGAGTATATTACAATCTTCTTACTGAAGAATATCAAAAGTTCCAGAATTAAACACGTTATTGGGTTTATGATTCTAAAAAGAGTAACACGGAATGTATGCATTGGTACAAATAGTCAGGCAAAATAATTAATTACCATAAATTTCCATTCTAAAACTTTTCATCACACCTTTGAGTGTTTTTACTACTGCTTCACACTAATTGCTTTACATCAGCGAGTCCCATTTATAGCATTTTTTGTGTATTTGAATTCTCAGTCATTAAATTACTTTACAAACAGTCACTGCATGTGTTTTCTTGTCGTATCTCTTGGAAGTTATTGCTTCTCATCATATAATGTAACCGCTCAAACTCAATTATCAAAATACTAATTTAAATATCTCGTCATACTTCCAAGGTTCTCACCCCATTTGTGAGCTTACTTCTTCATTATTCCAAATCACAATACTAAAAAATCCTACATGCAAGAATTCCTCTTTAACCATATCTTTCGATTACATCATCAATATTGTAATTAAGTCCTCCATCTAGATGCTGAGTACTGTCTTGAGCTACCCATTCATCCATTTTACCTTCTTGTCTTTCAAATCAAAATTATACACTGTGCCTCAGCTCATCTTAATCTGATACTCACACTACTTTTCACATTATTATTCCTCATCTTACTTCACTTATTCCTCGTTCCCTATTTATTATTCCCATTGATTCCTTTTTCATTTCTTCAGTTATGTAATATATATTTTTCCTTACCACTGTTCATCAAAATTACTGACTTCTTTCAGCCCTCGCACCTTACACTTTTATTCACCCACACCAACAAAAGAACCATACTTCTTAGTTACTCTCCACTCCAACTTATTATGCATCACTGACTCCTTCATATCTTCAATCATTAATTCTATTACACAGAAACAAATACCTAAAATTCCTTGTTATTCCTGTATAAATTGTACGCTTTGAACCAGAAATATTCCAACATCATCCCACTACCATTTCCCAACAAGATGTTCCCAAACAATTTTCCTCTACTCATTGATTCCTAAGCACTCTTCTATCTCTCTTATTCATCATCATGAAAACTGTCACTTTCAGGTAAAACTTGTCATATCAGGTTATCTTTACTCATTCCCAATCCTGGATATATTGACAACTGAGGAGTTGTTTTGATAGATATAAAGAGTAGTAAAAGAGTAGGCAGCAGTGCATAAAACTAAAGAAGAAATTGCACTACTACACCTCAGGGCCCTGCGCACGCTATGTCACATATTCACCAAAGTGTAGTGAATTCCCTGAGGCCAGGAACCACAAAAAATTTTGTACTAAGCATATGCCCCAAGTTCAAATTCTAAAATGATCTGTTGCTTGACAACTTTGCTCTATTTGCCTGTAGCACCCATAATTTTCACCCCCAACACAGGTGCATCCATTACCTCATTACTTCCCTTATAGAATTATGGAATTCCTCAGCTACGGCACTTACTTCACTCCCTGTGTCCAAAAGAGCATTTTGCTCCCTACCGTAGGCTTTTATTTTCACAAAAGGTTGTCTTGCCTTAATATCCCCCACATCATCATCCTCATGTAACAAATCTCTTTCAGTATTGTCATATTCCCACTTTCTACAACCTATCTCTGAGCTGTCTTTTTCTTTTGACTCCCTTCTGATTACACATAAACTCTCTTCCTCCTGGCTACAAGTTGCCACACCCTCACCCTTGCCAATAATAAACTCATTAACTTTCTCCTCCTCACTAGTATCTATACCATGGTTCAAGGAATTGGTAGAAGTCCCTCCCTCAATAATCTCCCTCATCACTCTTATGAAAATTACTTTGCAAAAGAAATATATCCTCCTGTATCTCATCTTCTTCCTCCTCACTCTCACCACTCTCACTGCTTGTTTCTTCCTCCCCACTTCCGCTACTTTCCAACTGTATCACTATATTCTCTTCCTCTTTGTCTACTTGTTCTCTTTCATAATCTTTAACACATATGGGAAAACGCCTCCATAAATTAACCCCCCTGATTCTCTGATTCTACATTATTCCCACACTTAACCTTGGACCCTATCTCTTAAATCACCAAGCTCTGACCTTCACAACCCCTATCACCATGATTAGCATTACTATTGCTGGTCACTACAAAACATCTAGCATCATTGTGGCAACTGACCACATTAGAAGGCCCAGACACTTGACCTGCCCCAGCATGGGCCCTCACTGTTGCGGTGTACCATTTCCAATACTAAAACTTCCTCCCCTATCATAACCTGTATTATTTCCCCTAAAATTTCCTCGACCTCTTTCTCCTCTACCTCTCACATTTACTTGATTCACTTTGTTGGTCTGTTCCCTGTTCTCTTGCTACCTCCAAGAATCTCTGTTTTCATTAAATGAACATTTTGTCTGCCATCTATTTACATCTCTTACCCTATTCAGAAAATCTTTCAGATTATTATTAAACCCAATTAATCCACATCTCCTATCAAGAGGTAACTTCCCCATCAGTACCTGTATTGTATCTCAATCACTCAAAGTACTATCCAAGTGTTTCGACCTGTTGGTCCATCTCTCACAATATTCTCTCATACTCTCCCTATTTTGGTTGTCATACCATAGTGCTTCCTTAAAAGCCTGTATGACATCACTCTGTTTCTCCTTAGACCAGTACTCTGCTAGAAAAGCTAGTGCAACATCCTCAAAAGTTTCATATTGATCTGGTGCATCTGCCCCCCAATCTAAGCTCTCAACTTTCAAACAATCACTAGCCCTCCTTAATTTATTTTTCACAATCCACTCTACAGTAAACTGACTTCTTCAACTATTCACAAAAGCCACTGGATGGACATTGCCTTTAGGATCAGACACCATATTATTAAAATTACTACCATCTCTCACATGTACCACCACAGATGGAGCTGTGCAATTCCTATCCTCTATCTTTCTTTCCAAAGTCCCTACTCTTTTCTCACTCACAGAAGTCGACCCTTTGATTTCTTCCACTTCTGGTTGAGCTTTCTTGCTATATTCCTGCAACATTCTATCACAATACTTCTTCACTATTGTCTTTCTCTTATCACACACTTCACCTCGTGCTACACTATTTTTATCTGAGCATTCCACCCTTCCATTTACCTCCTCCCTGAATCTCTGTTACTTTTTCCACCAGCTCAAATTCTGTTTCTTTAAATGGCTCTTCAACATCACCTTAAAATTTGTCAAAATCTTTGCCTAAATTTGACTTTGTCTCAGAAATCTTCATTTCTATCCCATCATCTAGTTCCCTTTTAAAATCCTTAAACCTATGTTCAAATTTCATATCTAAATTTATCAGTTGTTCTCCCACATACTTTGAGATTTATTAACACCTTCTACCTCCCTCCTAACAGTTTCCATCTTTCTACTCAATCCTTCTTTTACATCTTTCAGTTCCACTAATAGTACAGCCAACATACTTTCTATTTGTACTTTCTCCCTCACTTCCCTCTCAGTATCTGGTTCTGTCTTACTTACTATATCTTTTTCCACCTTTTCCGTAGCAGGTTCCTGTTCTTTATTTTCCCCTTGCTCACCACCCCGCACCTTAAAACTGGCTACCCATTCATCCTCTTTTATAGTCACCTAGTCTACTATTTGACCCAAACACCAAGAAACCATTCCCACTAACTTTGAAACTTTGTTCAAAGATTGCAAATTCTTTAAGACATCACCAGATACCCTGTTCTGTCACTCCATGGTCGACATATGTGAAGAAAACGGTTCCTGGAGATGTACTATGATTGTGAATTGTAATCAGAAAAATTTTAAAGAAAAACTGCATGAAGTAAATTAATTTTGTATAAATCCTAAGAACTCTTGTTACTTCAGGAAAGTTTAAAACCAAACCTCCAGATGAGATATGAGAAGTTTCCCAATCCAGTTCAAATTCTGATAATAAAATCCTTCGATAATGGAACAGTAATACACTCTGAAGCTAATTTGGTAAATAATGACACAGTATCTTATAATTTTGCTTACCAGTAACAGTTAAACCCAGATAAATTTACATCTAAACATCAATGAGTGGAAATATGATGTTAAGTGGCATGTAAACAAAGATTGCGTACTTTGACAGCTGTCAGATTCAGTTTCCTCTAATAGACTAACCTGAACCAATGGCGAATAAGCTACTTCTTTGTTATTGGATTACCATTAGAAGCACCACAGAACACGAAAGGCAGGGGCCAGAATCCTGGGAACCAGTTAGCAAGAAGACACCACCCACACTCAAAACAAGGAGGATTTTTTACAGCTAACAATACTACAGCCAAGCAAGACAAAGTATAGTCCCTGCTTCATACTTTACATTGTTCCAACAGAATGTTCAGTCTATTTCCTATTAGCTGAATGAAATACAAACCTTGCTTAATAATATGAGTGATATTTCTGCTTTATGCTTTACTGAGTACTGGCTAAATAAAGACATGATACAACTAGCACACCTACCTCAGCTTAAATTAGCTGGCACATTTTGTAAAGAAGTACTCAGGCATGGTGGTAGCTGCATACACATTCGTGAAGATATAGACTTCACTAACATAACCAAATTTGACAGCTTATGTAAAGAAAGAGACATAGAACTCTCAATAGTAGAACTGCCAACTAGAAATTCTGTAATAATCTGTGTATATAGGTCACCAGATGGTGATAAAAAAGTTTTTTATAATCATATGGAAGAGCGGTTAGCGGATTTCAACACCCTCAAACAAAAATTATCATATGTGGAGATTTCAATGTTGATTTCTCCAAACCCAGTAAATTTAAAGATGAAATCAAAGATTTACTGCAGTCCTTTAACCTAAAACCAATTATAACTAACCTAACTCATATAACCACTACTTCTGCAACAACCATAGATCAGGTGTTTGTAAATAGAGATAAATATACCTGCAACATACAGACTGCAAACACTGGTTTTAGTGATCACAATGCCCTCATACTAACAATCGCTATTCCAGGAAACACAAAAGCCCAGAAAACTAGAGCTATTGTCAGGAAGTTTAATAATGAAAACATAGATTACTTTCGCTCCCTCTTGAGAAGAGAAATCTAGACTGATGTTTACAGTTCAAACAAATAGATGACAAGTTTGATAAATTTATGGTCATGCACAAACATTTTTTTGAAATAGCCTTTCCTAAACAAACATCACTTATAAATTCTGTACACAAACCAAATAAATGGATCACAACAGGAATAAAAATATCATGATGGAATAAAAGGAACTTACATGAATACTCAAAGCAAACCACAAATCCTGTATTTATCAACTACTTTAAACAATGTAAACAAATACTTTGACAAGTTATAACAAAAGCAAAGAAAATGGAAAATGACAAACAGTAAAGAATTCCAGGAATATGACTAAAGCAACCTGGAGTATCATAAAAAGAGAAACAGGTACTACGTCATTAGCCCTCAAGAATATAGAATGTCATGAAAACTACAATAAAATAATCAACCCCATAGTAGTGGCTAATAAATTTAACAACTACTTTTCTAACATAGCACACCACCTGATTACCAAACATTACAACTCACAACCAGACAGCAATACAATCCAGTCAGATACAAAAATTCTTACAAGAATCCTATTTATGTCTCCTGCAACACCTCAGGAATTATCTGTCATTATAAAAAGGTTACTCAGTAAGTATTCAGCAGGTACTGATAAAATACCAGATATTATCATCAAAGCAAATGTAACATCTATCATAGAACCATTAACAGATATTTCCAATTAATCATTCATGAGTGCTATATTCCCGAAAAGTCTGAAAATGACAAAACTGACACCACTAAACAAGAATGGGGAGAAACATGAAGCTGCAAACTATAGACCTGTATCAGTGTTGTCAGACTTTGGCAAAATTCCTGAAAATCTTCTTAAATGAAATTCTAACTGCTGTAGATAATAAATTACATGTGTCTGGCATATTTCTTGACCTTAGTAAAGCCTTCAATGTAACTGATCATAATACTCTGTTGCAGAAGCTAGGTAATTATGGAATACGAGGCCTGCCGAACAAGTGGATACATTCTGACCTTCATGACCATCAACAGATCACTCAAATAAATACAAAGACATAAAAACACAAAAAAAATGTAATTTTTACAGTAATGCACGAAACATTACATATGGAGTTCCTCAAGGGTCAGTCCTTGAGCCAATTCTTTTCATTCTTTATGTTAATGACTTGTCAGAAAAAATAACTAAAGGAACAACAGTACTTTCTGCAGATGACACAAATATCCTAATCAAATCGTGTGATGAGGAAAGCCTACAAAAAACAGCCACAGGTATAATACAAAATTGAACACAATGGTTCAGAACAAACAAGCTAATAATAAATAATGGAAAACAGTAACAGTCAATTTCCACAATTCACAGAAACTACATCCTGCAAGACCGATTTTTAAAATTGATGGAAAAACTGTCTCATCTGTGAGTGACACAAAATTTTTAGGTGTACATATTTAGCACTACCTAAAATGGGAGACACATCTTAATCATGTAAATAAAAAGTTAACACACACTTACATATGCAGTAAGAATCCTCTCACAAAATACAAGCCCGGCGTCAGTGATCACAATGTATCATGGCAGTATTCAGTCATTGCTGATGTACGGCATTATCTTTTGGGGGAACTTCATAGGTACAAACAAAACATTTAGGCTACAGAAAAAGATTGTTAGAATAATAAAGCATGCTAAGTACAGAGACTCCTGTAGACCAATATTCAAGAATCTCAATATACTGCCTCTTCCTTGCTTACATATGTATGAAATACTAAATTTCACAAAAGGAAGTATTTTAAAAGATGGAAATATCTTCAAGTATAACTGTGATTTCCACCCTCATGATATTGGGCAGAAGCATTATTTGCATGTCAATACAGTAAGTACAAACATTTGCAAGAGATGAGTGTATCATACTGGCATAATGCTGTACAATCACATGCCATCGTATTTGAAACAGAAGCAAAATTTACAAAACTTTGAAGTGAAACTGAAAGATTACTTGCTTGACCAATGCTTCTATTCTGTTTTTGACTTTTTAGAGTACCAGAAAAGTATAGTGTGACTGCTCAAATATTCTTAACCAATCTATCATTTTATTTCATTATATTAATTTTGTCATCAATATTCAACATGTACTGAATAATTTTTAATTATTTATCTTCTCAAAATAATGTTGTGTATGATGTTATATATACTCTACCAGCCTGACTTGTCATAAATCGTTTGTGCAAAATATGTACCTAAACACGATTTACAGGACCAATAAAGAAATACAAAATACAAATAAATAACTTTAATAGCAGATGCCTCAACTTACACATCTGGCGATGTTTCATGGTACAACACACAAACTCTCCTGTCGAAACTACCTCATATACACATCGAAGCACACTGTTCCAAAAGACACATACAATGCATGCAACGTCTATACAAATACATTGAAAACCAATAAAATTAAATTGCTACGTCATGAAGAAAATTATTAATTAATTAATTAATTAATAATTTGCTTTTGTCTTTGACACAGATGAGACAGGTACTGCATAAAAAAATCTCTATTTTCAATTTTTTGCCTAGATGCATACATTATAAAAAATTTTCCTGTCTAATTCAAAAAAAATCTGTGAAAATTTTTTACTATAGATGAATGTGTTTTCTTGGTGGCTGCTGTAAGGAGAGAATGAGTTAGGTACAGATTGAATTGACTGTTGGAAGTTTCTGCTTCTCTGGTTCTCATAGAACGCCAGGCAAAGTTGGAGAAAACTCGTACAATTCACGATGAAGACGCCGTCTCTCTTAGCAGCTACAATATTCACAGTCGCCATAAGATTTTATTTCCTGGAAACACTTTCTGAATAATGATGTTGATCAACAGTGGCAGTATGATACCGTCTGACTAACAAACTGGCCGCTTAGAGAATGTCTTGAACACACAAGCTGATGGCAAAATATTGCACATCTTTTGGACCGTGGTGGTAGCAGATTTGCCCAGTATTGTTAATTCGCAAAGAAATCACTATGTACTGTATCGCTAAACACACTAATAGTTTTTGTGAAGGTCCAGGGATCCAACATCAAATAATAGTTTGTAAATGATATTTACCTTCTTTTTCATAAATTAAATGTTTTATTCTTGATAATTGCAATTACAAGTTGACATATGCACAATGAATTACTTCTATATGCAAACTTATCTGACCTAAACAAAATAAAAAATAAAAATAAAAAAATAAAAATACTCTGCCAAATTGGCATTTTATATCTCTAACAATTACAAAAAAACATGGATGCTCTTTTTTATCACAGCAAAGAGCGTTGTTTTCACAGCAAAGAGTGTTGTCGTATGAAATTACAGTAGCACATCATCATTGGTACTTGCAGCTGGAATACTAAAATCATATTACATTATTTAGGAACATTACATGGCCCCTCTTGGTCACTAAAATCATTTAATTTGCAAAAATATTTTAAGTGACCACATAGAGATTAAATCATTGGGTTTCTTGGCAACTCTCATTATCGGCTGGCATAAATGATCATACTTACTTTCTCAGGAATGGATTTTACAATGGAAATGAGGCTCACCCATTCAGTTGTGGTTGGTGGAGGAAACCCTAGATCAAAACTTCCCAGTGGGTCTCGCCAGACCAGTTGTAATTATCATATTTAGCAAAACAGCAGAATTTTGAATCAAACATGTTGGGTTTCAGCATGAATAAAGAAAAATGTTACACAGTTAGTAAGGGATCAAAAAATACAGAAAATCATTTAATGTTCACAGAACTGTTTAGAGTCTTTGAAAACAGAGCTATTCACACAACACAAGATCGTGGATATTATGTCGATATTGATGGTATGTTGTCAATGGCACAACAGGATGGTGAGAAGCTGCAAGACATCAGGATGGAATGGTCGGTGGCAATGGCTAGTCAGGCGGTTAGATGTGAAGCTGTTAGTGTAGGACTGGAGGCTGGAGGTGGGGGTGGGGTCATTCCGGTCCCGGGGGTGGGGCAACTTGCCTTTAGGGGGGGGGGGGGGGGGGAGGGACGGATGTGCACTCTCGCGCATGCATGGGTGTCCATCCGCACGTGTGCAGACACAGGCAGACATATGAGTATGATATATCTGCTTGTGTCTGTATACGTGCAGATGGATATCCACACATATCCGAAACCTCTGTCCTATCCAAAGGCCTCACCTTCAGCCCCACTCCCAGATTCAACCAAACTGCCCTTGTCAAAGATTTACTGTCCTACACTCGTAGTCTCTGCTGGAAATATCACTTTGCCATGAAGAAAAATAATCCTGATCGTACTCCTAATGATCCAACTCCCCGAGACACTAATTGAACCCTGCCTGGAACAGTTCCATCCTCCATCACAGCGGGAATCAACCTCCTCTTCCTCAAAGTCACCCTCTCCAAACCTTCCAGGAATTTCTCACGTCCAGCCTTGCCTCTCAGTCTTTCTTGAAAAACCTTAATCCTACTCCCAACATCACCACAGCTGAAGCCCAGGCTATCCGTGATCTGAAAACTGACCGATCCATCATCATTCTTCTGGCTGACAGGGGTTCCACGACGGTGGTACTTGATCATCGGGAGTATGTGGCTGAGGGACTGCATCAGCTTTCAGACAATACTACATACAAAGTTTGCCGAGGTAATCCCATTCCTGATGTCCAGGTGGAGCTTCAAGGAATCCTCAGAACCTTAGGCCCCCTACAAAACCTTTCACCTGACTCCATCAACCTCCTGACCCCAGCAACACACCGCATCCCTAACTTCTACCTACTTCTTAAAAGTTGCAAACCCAATCATCCTGGCCACCCCATTGTAGCTGGTTACTAAGCCCCCACAGAACGTATCTCTGCCTATATAGATCAACACCTTCAACCCATTACATGCAGTCTTCCATCCTTCATCAAGGACACCAACCACTTTCTCGAATGACTGGAATCCTTACCTGATCTGTTACCCCCGGAAACCATCCTTGTAACCATTGATGCCACTTCCTTATACACAAATATCCCGCACATCCAGGGCCTCGCTGCGATGGAGCACTTCCTTTCACGCTGATCACCTGCCACCCTACCTAAAACCTCTTTCCTCATTACCTTAGCCAGCTTCATCCTAACTCACAACTTCTTCAGTTTTGAAGGCCAGACATACAAACAATTAAAGGGAACAGCCATGGGTACCAGGATGCTCCCCTCGTACACCAACCTATTTATGGCTCACTGAGAGCAAGCCTTCTTGGTTACCCAGGCCTGCCAACCCAAAGTTTGGTACAGATTTATTGATGATATCTTCATGATCTGGACTCACAGTGAAGAAGAACTCCAGAATTTCCTCTCCAACCTCTACTCCTTTGGTTCCATCAAATTCACCTGGTCCTACTCCAAATCCCATTCCACTTTCCTCGACGTTGACCTCCATCTGTCCAATGGCCAGCTTCACACATCCGTCCACATCAAACCCACCAACAAGCAACAGTACCTCCATTATGACAGCTGCCACCCATTCCACATCAAACGGTCCCTTTCCTACAGCCTAGGTCTTCGTGGCAAACGAATCTGCTCCTGTCCGGAATCCCTGAACCATTACACCAACAACCTGAAAACGGCTTTCACATCCCGCAACTATCCTCCCGACTTGGTACAGAAGCAAATAACCAGAGCCACTTACTCATTCCCTCAAACCCAGAACCTCCCACAGAAGAACCCCAAAAGTGCCCCCCTTTTGACAGGATACTTTCTGGGACTGGATCAGACTCTAAATGTGGCTCTCCAGCAGGGATATGACTTCCTTAAATCCTGCCCTGAAATGAGATCCATCCTTCATGAAATCCTCCCCACTCCACCAAGAGTGTCTTTCTGCCATCCACCTAACCTTCGTAACCTCCTGGTTCATCCCCGTGAAATCCCCAAACCACCTTCCCTACCCTCTGGCTCCTACCCTTGTAACTGTCCCTGGTGTAAAACCTGTCCCATGCACCCT
This sequence comes from Schistocerca piceifrons, assembly GCF_021461385.2. NCBI lineage: Eukaryota > Metazoa > Arthropoda > Insecta > Orthoptera > Acrididae > Schistocerca > Schistocerca piceifrons. The sequence goes on along the minus strand of NC_060141.1, from coordinate 470,441,170 downwards.
CCCATAACCACCTACTCCAGTCCTGTAACCAGGAAGGTGTACACGATCAAAGGCAGAGCCACGTGTGAAAGCACCCACGTGATTTACCAACTGACCTGCCTACACTGTGAAGCCTTCTATGTGGGAATGACCAGCAACAAACTGTCCATTTGCATGAACGGACACAGGCAGACAGTGTTTGTTGGTAATGAGGATCACCCTGTGGCTAAACATGCCTTGGTGCACGGCCAGTACATCTTGGCACAGTGTTACACCATCCGGGTGATCTGGATACTTCCCACTGCCACCAACCTATCAGAACTCTGGAGATGGGAACTTGCCCTTCAATATATTCTCTCTTCCCATTACCCACCAGGCTTCAACCTCCACTAATTTCAAATTGCTGCCCCTCGTACATCACCTGTCACTCAACAACATCTTTGCCTCTGTACTTCCGCCTTGACTAACATCTCTGCCCAAACTCTTTGCCTTTACATATGTCTGCTTGTGTCTGTATATATGCGGATGGGTATGTGTGTGTGTGTGTGTGTGTGTGTGTGTGTGTGTGTGTGTGTCTGTGTGTGTGTGTGTGTGTGCGAGTGTATACCTGTCCCTTTTTCCACCTAAGGTAAGTCTTTCCGCTCCCGGGATCGGAATGACACCTTACCCTCTTCTTAAAACCCACATCCTTTCGTCTTTCCCTCTCCTTCCCTCTTTTCTGATGAAGTAACCGTGAGTTGCGAAAGCTTGAATTTTGTGTGTATGTTTGTGTTCGTTTGTGTGTCTGTCGACCTGCCAGCACTTTCATTTGGTAAGTCACATCATCTTTGTTTTGAGATATATTTTTCCTACGTGGAATGTTTCCCTCTATTATATATATATATATATATATATATATATATATATATATATATATATATATATATATATATATATTTGCTCATAACCTGAACAGCACGTAAAAAAATTGCCTAATGATCTGAAGGTTCAAAAAACACAAGTACTAACAACAGACAAGAAAATCAAGCATGGTGAAAGTAACCATTAATAAATCACATAGTTATATCCCTACATCTGGATTGAAAGTTCACTCATTTTAGAGCACCAGTTCATGGCACACAATGGTGACATATTATCAACACATATGATAGGGAACAAATTGCATACTTAAATCATTACAATTTACAGATCATATTTTTACAAAAATCTTGACACAAATATAAAAACAAAAAAATACACATAATTATTTACAGAACATTTTTAAATCCTTATGAGGGTACACACCCTTTATTTTCAATGTCTTTGGATATGCCAACAGAGATGCACCTGGATGTGGTAGTTTTATAATAACATATGGTCCATGGTATATTCTTTGCCACTTCTTGGTCCTCTTCTCCAAAAGTGAAGATCTTGAATGAGATCTCAATAGTACCATATCTCCAACATTATAATGTTGCCTTCTCTATAATCCCTCATTGTGTCTCTTCTTTCTCATAAGAGCTTTCTCTTTCATGTTGAGGTAAGTATCAAGAATTTTATCTTCCCATGAGATCCTATTATGGGGTATCTTCGGTAATGCTTGCACCTTCTCATTATATTCTTTCGTATTTAGGAGTAATTCTTCCATAGTATAACCAGTAGTTGTATGTGGTAGTGCAGTGAAGTCTTGCAACAGATCAATCCACTTCGTTTACTTCATTGAGTAGTAGGTTCTCATAAAACAATTTAACCCTCTAAATACATGTTCGATGGGACTTGCTCCAGGATTGTAACATGTCGTTTTGACATGTGTAATATTTACTTTCCATAAAGCCTTCTTCCAAGTAAAACCTATGAAAATAATTGCATTGTCTGTTAGAATCGTTCTTGGCTTCCCAACAGATGGAATAAAATCAGAAAACAATTTCTTGATAACGGATTTGCTGGTGGCTGATCGAATTGGATACAAAATCACGTAATTAGAAAATATATCCAAAAACCCAACTATTATTTACTACCTCCTCTTGCCTTCAGAACTAGCCCACAGATGTCTACAGAGATTAGATCTAAGGGCTTATGTGAAATGATTGAGTGCATCTCATCCTGTGTACCTTTGTTAGAAGGCTTAGTCAGCTGACAAGCTTTGCATTTCTTCAAAACCTGCTGAACTCGTCTTTGGATATTTGGAAAGTAATAGTAGCTACCTATCTTGCTTGCACATTTAAGTACGCCAAAATGTCCTCAAACATAGTGAGTGTGCAGTATGAGCTTTTCCACGTAATCTTCCAGTATGCACACACAACACTTATCTGAAGTATCAGACCTTCTGTACAACAAAACATTATCAACTACTTTGAAAAATCTTCGAAGCTGCCCTTGGTCTGGCTGACTCAGTTTATTCAAAATTATAGACCAATGACCATTTCGTTGCTGGAGTACTGATAGGTTACTACCCACGTATAAATAATGTCTCCTAGATTCCAAATCTTTCATCAGCAAGATCCTATGTTGCTTCTCCTCATCTTCTATAGTGCTAATTTTCTCCAAACCTCCAGATAGTCTAGATAAAACATCTGCAATCTGGTTATGTTTATGTTGTACCTTTATGTATACAAGTCTGAAATTATATTCTTATAAAGCCCAGGTCCAGCATGATAGATGAGCATGAAGTAGTTTACATTGCTGCAAGAATGTGAGACCATGATGATTGCAGTACATGGTAGTGAATGCTCCAAACAAGTAATAGTGGAATTTTCTAAACACCCACACAACAACCACAGCTTCTAGTTCTGTAGTTGTACTTGCAGCATGATAACATGCAATTTGCGTAAGCTATGGGACAGAACATTGGCTGATTATTGATTTCCTTGATTTGAAACAAACAGCAGCCTAAACCAATGCTTGATGAATCAGTCATCAAACCAAACTCCAAAGTCATATCTGGGTGGTGTGACAATTTTTCATCCACAAGAGTGTCTTTGATAAGCAAGAATGCAACTTCACAGTCATTTGTCCACCTCTACGGTATGTTTTTTTGTAGAAGCTGGTGTAAGGGCTCTGCATTCATCACTTTTTGTTTAAAAATGGCCTATAGAACGTTGTCATTCCTATGAAAGATTTTAACTACTTCTAGTTTGATGGTGTGGGAAAATTCTTGATGGCACTCACCTCTGCTGAATCCAGCATTATTCCGTTATTGTCTGTTATACGCCCAAGGAAATGGATCAATTCAAGTGAAAAATAAGATTTTCCTAGGTTAGCTGTCACACCTGCTTTACTAAATGCACTCTGCCCAAGAGGTTAATGTGTTCTTCCCAAGAAGATGTAGTAATGAGAATATCATCGACAAAACACAGCATCCAATGTCTGGATGAACACACCAGAGCTAACATTTAGGCCAAATGGAAGAACTTTAAAATGATAGCTTCTCTCTGCATAAACAAATGCTGTGAATTTCCTCGATTCAGGACTTAGCATTATCTGCCAATAATAAGTTCTGAGATCACATGTTGAAAAGAATTTCTTGCCGTGAAACTTCTGTGTAAGATCATCGATATTTTCTGAATGAGTGCAGATAGGAACTATAATCTTATTTATCTGTCTTGCATCCAAAACTAGTCGAAATTTATCCTCTGTTTTAGGGACAACCAAAAGAGGACTATGGTACGGACTTGTGGATGGCTCAATAAGTGTCCAATCCAACTCAATCAACTTTTACCGAATGATCTATGGTTACTGCAAATGCATTTATCAGCATGAGTTTTGAGTGTAACTTAGCCCCGCCTTCATTATTTCATCAAGCATATTTGTCTTCAACAAGTATCATTGTTATTGACACAGCCTCAGATGCCAATATACTCCTCCTCCTCCTCCAGCACAGACATCTCATCTGTTGAATACAGTAAACAGTTATGTCCATCCTCCCAATCCAGCAGCCAGTCACAGACTGAGTCCTTTCCCTGTCATTTTTTCTCCAGAGCGCTATCTTGGATTATATCATGGGAGATGAGAGGGGGACGGAAGACAGTGCCCTTTGGTGGCTCTGCTGTGAACTAGATCTCAGACTCCAGACCTCATGGAGAACACACTGGATAGAGCTACTGTCTATAACAACTCAAATTGTTTAAACAAACAATGCATACTTACATCAAACCTACCCGGCAGCCCAGCACAGTATCAGTCATTTTCCCGCAAATTTCCTGATGGGAAGAGGGGAGGGGAGAAATGCAGGCAAAATAAAGAATTACATCCGCCCTATCCAGCAACCCAGCACATACTGTTCTTTTTCCACCAATTTCCAGATGGGGGAGGGGATGAGGGAGGGGGTTAGGTTAGAGGAGGTAGCCCAATCGACCTATTTTCTTGCCAAAATTTGAACTTCCCGCAATGATGTCTCTGTGACAATGCCACATCTATGGCCGCCACCTTGGATCAACTATTTTGAATAATTTTGGCAACAATGCAGAGTGGGGTGATGCCACCCTTGCCATATTACTCAGGTGATCTGGATGTACAGGCTGCAGGGAAATGATGGCTGATAATCTAGCATTTTTGAAATGCCTCTACAGCAGCCACTTCACTGGCTGTGCAAAGTGTGGAGAAGCGCCATCTTGCATAAAATGATCCTAACCACACATACACACTGGTGAAAAGCTGGAACGATGTTGGTCTGGAGAAGACTCTCATAGCTTTTACCCGAGATGGTACATGTAACCGGACGTGCAGGACTCACTTCCTTGAAAAAATATGACCCTACAATAAACGATGCTGTTAACCAGCACCACACATTCACCTTTGCAGAATTAAGTGGTACCACTTAATGTGCATGCGGATTTTCCATTGCCCATATTCTACAATTCTGCACATTGACATGTTATTAGAGATGGAAGTGGGCTTTGTTTGTCCACAGAATGTTCCATGGCCATTCATTGTCAATTTCCAAGCAAACAAGAAATTCCAGAGTGAACGTTATCTTGCTGGCAAGTCAGCAGTAAGCAGCTGCTGAACATGAGTGATTTTGTATGAATAGCAATGCAGGATGTTTCATAGGATTTTATGCACTGTGCTTGCTGTCATGTCCAATGTTTGTTCAGTTCCCCATTCACTACATGCTTGCACACCACTGTTTGACTTCATCTACAATCCTGTGGCCACATCTGTGACAGCCGTCGGAAAACTGATTTCTAACTTCTGCCACACTGCATTTCAAAAGAACCTGTCTTTTAGAATTTCGTAATCATTTTCTCCAGACCCTCAGCAGACATCGGATCAAAGTCTTTTTTTCATACCCCAGAGTGTCTGGAACATCTGCAGTCTACTGCCGCTCACTCCCCATTCATTCTTATAAACAGGTGTACCAGCAGCACACAATCCTTCATGGAGAAAATCATGTTAGGCGTTTCAGACACAAAATGAGGAACAAATATGATGTGTATATTCCAATGCTTACAGCTTACAGTGCCATCTATTGGTCAAATTTTAATCAAATTTTGTTTGTTTCATAACTTTTACCCCAGTGTCAAAAATATGCTTCATAGATTTGACATCATTCGGTGCAGTGGTTCTCTTTCTACAGCGTTTTGAAACTAATTATGGGCCCCCTGTAGATTGGACCTAATGGCAACAAGCAGATCTGACACATTAAAGAAGACCACATTGACACTTGTATCAGTGATCATGAAGCAATTGTAGCAACTGTGATTACCAAAGTACAAAGGCCAACTAAAACAAGTCAAAAGATCCATATTTTCAGCAAACTAGACAAAGAGGTGGTAGCATCATGTCTCTACAAGGAACTTGAAACATTAAGCTAAGGGAAGATGCATGTAGACGAATTATGGCTCAACTTTAAAAGAATATATGTATGTGAGTGATTGCTGTGTTTTCAGAGGCATCAGAAAGAACAAAAACCTGTTTGATCATGCAGCCACTGTCAATCAAGACAAAAATGGCTCTGAGCACTGGGAACTTAACATCTGAGGTCATCAGTCCCCTATAACTTAGAACTACTTAAACCTAACTAAACTAAGGACATCACACACATCCGTGCGAGAGGCAGGATTCGAACCTGCAACTGTAGCAGTCACACGGTTCCAGACTGAAGCGCCTAGAACCACTCGGCCTCAGTGGCAGGCTCGATCAAGACACAAATGAATTAAAGAGATTAGCAGCCATTGGCATAGGGTTACATCATTGGGGCAAGTTGAAAATTTGTACCAGACCAGGATTCGATCCCAGGTCTCCTGTTAACCTTTTTTATTTTTATTTTTATCTTTTTAGTATCAGAAACACTGTTACACAGCTTTGTTTTCTTTTTTTTAATTATCTTCTTCAACTCAAAAGTAGACGAGGAATCAAAACACCTTTGAAAAGAAAACAACTCAGATTAAGCAAAATCCACCAGTTTTTTTAATCATACACCAGGCACTGTTCACTAAGGAAATTGTATGTGCTCTTGAATATCTAAGGAAAAGAGAGAAGAAAAGAAAATCCCGCTGGTGGATGAGTATAAGAGCAGTCCTCTTCAGTGCTTCTACCTCTGACCACATCATCCTGTAGAAGTGGATTGGAGGAGGTAACAGTTTCATCACGGTCACCATATGCCTCTTCATCATGGTCAACATCAGCCTCTCACACCCATGATGTTCCAGCTGTGTGGAGGAGCTCATAGCATACTCCCCAGAAAATTAGAAAAATATTGTTGGTATTTCGCATTGTACACAACTACAATTTGACATCCATGCAGGAGGTTCCAGAAGTCCACTTTCTTCAGGCCATCAGAAAGCAGATAATGCACTGCTTGAACTCATAGCCATACATTCATCTTGATGCATGATTAGTAGGTTCTGTTTTGAAAAAAGAACAATCATAGGATCCAAGGCTTGTTGTCCTATGTGGAGAAGAAAGGAAGTTATCTTCGTCACTAGATGCCACACTTCTGTGGGTGGGCTACAGATAAGACTGCGAGTGTCTTCATCTCCAGCCTAACTTAACTGGTATAATGAGGAGTTGAGCATATTTATGGTGTGGAGGTGGGATGGTTCAAATGGCTCTGAGCACTATGGGACTTAAAATCTGAGGTCATCAGTCCCCTAGAACGTAGAACTACTTAAACCTAACTAACCTAAGGACACCACACACATCCATGCCCGAGGCAGGATTCGAACTTGCGACCGTAGTGGTCGTGCGGTTCCAGACTGAAGCGCCTAGAACCGCACGGCCACACCGGCTGGCGGAGGTGGGATCTGGTGACTTGTTTATCATTAACTATCAGGTACAACATTGTCCATTTTTCCATGTAAAGGGCTACATGGTTAATTGTCCACCATATTAGTGGCCAGTGGATCAACAAGTGCCATGTTTCTACAGGGTTGGCAAGGTGCCTGGTTATGAGTATGCAGTAAATGTCATGTGCTGTCATCAGTCTATTGGCCAGCAGATCTGCCATAACATAGCTATATTCAAGGATAAAATCTCCGAAATGATGAAATGGTTGAGAAATGCTTTTCACTATCATGGGCACAAGTAGGGAAGCTGGTGCCAGTTCGTCTGTCAAGAGTTCTGACAGACTCGGCTGTTGTGTATCCCATCCATGTCTTCAACACTGGACTGATATAAAGTGCCACCATGCAATCATAAATGTGTAGATGTTGTGTATCCCATCCATGTCTTCAACACTGGACTGATATAAAGTGCCACCATGCGATCATAAATGTGTAGATGTTTGAGGCCTCCTCTTCCAGTGGATATGGTTAGGGCACTGTATTCAATCTTGAAGAGTAATCCTGTACTGACAAAGTATTCAAAGGCTATCAGCATACATTGAGTGATGTCTGCAGCACCAGAAGAATCTGTGCATAGGTGGGTATGTGATCCAAAATTGGTACTCATGTGGGTGACCCACTGTTTATTATCTAAGGCACACAAGCTATTCGCTCTGACACCATTCTGAACAGCTAGGAGAAACATATTAAAGCTCATCACCACCACATGTCTTACATCATTTGTCAACATTATCCCCAGACAATTTACATTGTCCAGTATCTGGAAGGCCGTGTCGCAGTAACAGGTTGTCCAGCACCAATATTCAGGGCGACCAATTTGTCAACGTCCATACCCTTATCTGTAGCGGCACCTCATCTACTGATCCAATCCAATGCAGAAAATTTTTCATTGCCAGTCCACATCACCAGTAATACTCCGTACACTCCTTGCACTGAGAAGTGTGTCCCCATATCGTTAAGTTCTGTCAAGAGATGGCAAAGACTGCTGAGAAGTGGTTTGAGAGCCAGTGCATATATCATCATGGGTAAGGATCACCCTTGTCAGACCAGTCTCATAATAGTAAGGTGCCTGGCCCACCAGCCATTAACAAGCACATTAGAAGTGGTTCCATGTGGTAACACATCACCATGATGATTTAGGGCTGCAGGAACTTCACTTATGTCAACACTCCCATAATGAAGGTATGACTGATCCTGTCAAAAGCTTGATTGAATTCTGAGGATATCAGAGCTCTGTGTAGTTGAAATGCTTTCACCAATGTGATCAAATCACATGACTAAGTGAGGTGATGCAGTGGTTAGCACAATGGACTCGCATTCAAGAGGACAACCTTGACACTATCTGGGCTTGTGCTCCATTTCTAATGACCTCAAGTCAATGGGACATTAAACCCAGTCTTCCTTCCCTTCCTTCCCTCCCTCCCTCCCTTCCTTCACTTGAATTGAAGTATTCAATGAGTCCTATCTGGATGTTGCTATCACCGCTGAGGGGTCTCTGGTCAAGTGACATCACGCGGTGCAGTAATCTTGTAAGTCAATCCACCAACAATCTGGTAAAAATATTAAAATCACTGTTAGGTAGTGTCAGTGGGAGGTAGTCTCTGAGTCGTGTGCCACCTGACGGTTTAGGTACTGTGATCATCACCCCCTCTATGAGGGCAGTTGGAAGAGAAACGTTAAGAAATATTAGTTTGTGGTAGATTTCAGTCCAGCAGGAAGCCATCAAGTGTTGAAACATCTGATAAAACTCCAATGGTATTTCGTCCAGCCCCAGCAACTATTGAATCCCCTCTTATCTATAGCTTCTAACACTTTGTCCTCATTCATTTCCTCCAGTATTATGGCCACTGCCTCTTGACTGAGCATTATAAAAAGTATGTCAGTAATGTCTTGTAGGGCCATCTGCTCATATTCTTCTGTGTATAGTCAGATATAGTAGACGATTAAGACATTTGCTATGTAGTTTAATGCAGTCAGAAGTATGACATCCTCTATGTCAGTGGTATGTAATTAGAGTTCTTCAGCACCACTTATGTTCATGAATGATAAGGTGCAGCGATGGGTATTCACCCGTGAGTCAATGTAGTGTCCTTGTGCAGACCATTGCTCCTCCCAGATAAGAACATATAACAGCAATAATTTTTGCCTTGGCTCATTGTACCACAACCTGCCATTAAGGAGAGGGGCCCTGATTGATACATTCCCATAAATTGTGAAACAGAGGTTTAAAATCTGCTACTTCCATTGTGAATATTCATACCTCAATGCAATTAGTGCACACCATATCACCGGTTTGGTACATCCCAACCACCAACATGATGTAGTAGGGTATATTTCTCGATGCTTTCACAAGGTTGCCAGATTTCTTCAATAACTTGGTGACACTCTGGAGCTCTGAAGTGCACCACATTAATTTTCCTTAGGCCACAGCTTTGCCACACCTGCTGCCTGCTGAGCAACTACTCACATTCAGGAAGATGACGGTTCAAACCCAAGTCTGGCCATCCTGATTTAGCTTTTCCGTGATTTCCATAAATCGCTTCAGGTAAAGGCTGGGGTGGTTCCTGTGAAAGGGCACAGCTGACATTCTTCCCCATCCTTCACTAATCCAATGGGACCAATGACCTCGTTGTTTGGCCAGCCGGAATGGCCAAGCGGTTCTAGGCGCTACAGTCTGGAACCGTGCGACCACTACGGTCGCAGGTTCGAATCCTGCCTCGGGCATGGATGTGTGTGACATCTTTAGGTTAGTTAGGTTTAAGTAGTTCTAAGTTCTAGGGGACTGATGACCTCAGAAGTTAAGTGCCATAATGCTCAGAGCCATTTTTGAACCTCGTTTTTTGGTCCTCTCCCCCTGAATCGACAAACCAACCAACACCAACCTTCTGTCTCTGAAGGGCAATCACGCAGATACACTATGTGATCAAAAGTATCTGGACACCCACAAAAACATACGTTTTTCATATTAGGTGCGTTGTGCTGCCACCTACTGCCAGGTAGTCCATAGCAGCGACCTCAGTAGTCATTAGACATTGTGAGAGAATGGAATGGGGCGCTCTGTGGAACTCACAGGCTTCTATCGTGGTCAGGTTATTGGGTGTCACTTGTGTCACATTTCTGTATGCGAGATTTCCACAATCCTAAACATCCCTACGTCCACTGTTTCTGATGTGATAGCGAAGTGGAAACCTGAAGGGAGACATACAGCACAAAATCGTACAGGCACCTAGTCTGTTCAATGACAGAGACTGCTGCCAGTTGAAGAGGGTTGTAATGTGTAATAGGCAGAAATCTATCCAGACCATCACACAGGAACCCCAAACTGCATCAGGATCTGCTGCAAATACTATGACAGTTAGGCAGGAGGTGATAAAACTTGGATTTTATGGTTGAACAGCAGCTCATAAGCCACACACCACGCCAGTAAAAGCCAAACAATGTCTCGCTTGGTGTAAGGAGTGTAAACATTGAATGACTGGACAGTAGAAAAACGTTTTGTCGAATGACGAATCATGGTACACAATTTGGTGAGCCGATGGCAGCATGTGGGTATGGCAAATGCACAGTGAATGTCGTTTGCCCATGTGTGTAATGCCAACAATGAAATTTGGAGGTGGTGGTGTTATGGTGTGGTCATGTTTTTCATGGAGGGGGATTGCACCCCTTGTTATTTACTTCCCACTGTTCAAGAGCAATTCAGGATTGGCGATTGCATCTTTCAACATGATCGAGCACCTGTTCATAATGCACGGCCTGTGGCAGAGTGGTTACATGACATGCACAAAGTCCCTACCTGGATCATATAGAACACCTTTGAGATGGTTTGGAACACTGATTTCATGCTAGGTGTCACTGACCAACATCACTACCTTGCGTCAGTGGAGCACTCCATGAAGAATGGGCTGCCATTCCCTAAAAAACCTTCCAGCATGTGATTGAATGTATGCCTGCGAGACTGAAAGCTGTCATCAAGGCGGCTGGAGGGTTGGGACATGTGGCAGTGGCACCTCAGCCGTGATACCCACAGTTGCAGGTGGCTGGATTTCCTCAATGTCATATGCCCAGTTCTGCCAAGATGAATCCTGTGGCTGGACCTCCTCAGCCTCAGCTGTTATGACCATGTCTTCCTCTACTATCCTGAGTTATGAAACTTCCTTTGGATCTGTCTTAAAGGTCTCACCAGTGTAGAGAAGGCCATCACATTTGCTGGTGTAATGTCAGTCATCGTTGGAGACCCCGGCACTCTCTACTGTGGCATTGTCATTGTCTGTGTGTTCATTCATGAAGAAAGCAGTCATATGAGGGTGTGCAACATCTTTTCTTTCACCATTTTGGTGACCTTTGTTTGTGTTGTCATGCACCCATATTCAAATCTTAATGCTGTTTGGAAGCCACATTGTCCTGAAAGTTGGGAACAAAAGCAGCTGTTGGTACCACCTGCCTGCTGATTTCCATATTTGTTTCCATTCCTGTGACATCAGACTTCTATTGTAGCTGCTCACCAGGGGGTTATCCAGCTTATGTCTTCAACACATTGTCATCCACCTGTGTTGACTGTGCCATGGGATCATCTCTCATTTGATACTGGGTACGTGCAAGAGGGAATCCTTCTGGAAGGTCGCAGTGTACATAGGACACATGGATTCTGTCAAGGGTGTAGGTACAGCTTTGCCTATTGGTACTAGAATTATCATCCTTTAGATACACTCCAAGTCTACAAGGCCCTCCTTGACACAACCTGAGCAGGTGTTTGACTGCATGTCATAAATAGTTGTCACTCTACAACCACCAATAAGGAGATAAGATGGGACATCCCATGTAAACTCAGTCTCAACCAGCCTCATGCCACTGACAGTGGGGCATGTCTTAAAAGAGGTCCATTTTTCGGTGACATGGCTGAGTATATGTCCACACAGTTTGAAGCATTGATCGCAGTGTCACCTGGAACCTTGAAGAGAAACTCAAAAACTCTGCTGATGCAGAATCTGGATTGACTGACATCATCCCCACATCACCATCAGAATAGTAGTAGTAGTAGATTTATTCATCCATAGATCTCTTTTTACAAGGATGTAGGACATGTCAAAGGATTTACAAGTTTGGATCACTTTAAAATAAGCTAATTTGTATACACATACATTTACAGACTTCTAGTTAGAGACAATCATTAGATTTACTCCAGGTATACAATACTTTTTTGCAAATAACTTATTAAATAATGTAATTCCACACTGTTCACTAATATCTCACTATCAGTCACTGCACATACTATACACACATTGTTTCATAATACTTCACTCACTACTCACACACACACACACACACACACACACACACACACACACACACACACACACACTGGTGGTCGTTGGGCCATTTGCTATACCGCAGCTTCCCATTCAGTATCCTGAAAAACTGAGTCAGCATCCCTCTACAATGAGTGAGACGCTGAGCTCAGAAAGAGGAACAAGTGTTAGTATTGTGCTACGCTTAGCTTGGGGGTAAGTATTTCTAGAAAAGGAAAAAAACAAGGAAAAAACATAGTGTGAAGGTGTTATGTGGAATATTGGATGTTTTACAGTCATTATTGTTATTTATTTATATAACTTTTTTACCAAACCCCTACTCTGTTTTATCTAAGTACTTCTTCAATGTATAAAATGGATTGCATAACAAGCACTTTTTAGCTGCCTTTTTAAGTAAGTGTATTTTTGTAATTTCCTTGAACTCTTTTGGTGATTTACTGTACAGTTTTATTCCTTGGTAGAAAATGCTGTTTTGAGTTTTATGTTTATTTTTTCTTGTTGAATGTGAGCTGAGTCTAGCTCTTGTTCCATGGTCATGGACAGAGCTGTTTCGGCAGTAATTACCAATGTTAGTTTGATGTGTACAACTGACTGGTAAATGTGTTCACATGGGGAACTTGAAATCCACAGTGTTTTGAACAGGCCTTTACAATGAGCTTGACTACAATTTTTAGTTATTATTCTTATGGCTCTTTTCTGAAGTTTGAAAATTGTTTTCAAATTTTGTGCATTTATTCCCCAAAAGAGAATTCCATAGCTAAGAACTGAGTCTATGAATGAATAGTATGTATCTAAAAGACACTGCATGTTACACACTGATGATAGGATTCTAAGGGCATAACATGCTGATGACATTCTGTTTGCAATTAGGTTTGTGTGTTCGCACCACTTCAGCTGAGAATCAATATTCATTCCTAGAAATTTTACATTTGTTACACAGTCTATAGAGGTGCCATCTACATTTAATTTAACCTTGTCATTTTTCCTCTTCAAACTGAAATTCATGGCATTAGTTTTCTTTATGTTTTACGTCACTTTATTGCTTATTGACTGATCATAAACTTCCTTGAGAGTTTCATTTGCTTTCTCTGCAAGGAGTTCTCTTGTTTTCTCAGTGACTATAATACTGCTGTCATCAGCGAAGAGAATTTTTTCACCATGGGTAACACTACTGGGAAAGTCAGTCATTGATGTAGATCAGGAATAGTATTGGTCCTAATATGCTACCTTGCAGAACCCCTATGTTAATGCAATTTGTTTCTGATAAGTGTTTTACTAAATGTTTGGATCTATTTGAAGTATGTGTTATGTCTACTCTTTGTACCCTATCTGTTAGGTATGATCGAAACTCATCATTAGCTACCCCTCTTATTCCAAATGCTTCTAATTCATTTAATAGAATCTTGTGGTCAAAAGATCCAATGGTTGAATTTTAGCCCATTCTTATGGTCACATACAATTTTATCACCTTCTCTGTTGTTGATCATTTTAAGGTAAACCATGCTATTCATAATAGGTGGATGCCTGTCAGGTCCTGTGGACCTTCCCATACAAACCATTTGATTTTCAAAGCTTTGGGTTGCATGAATCCAGTATTGAAGCTGATCTCAATGTCTGACTTTCTGTAGGAGTTAGCCATGTTTTGTCTACAGAGTAGCTATTCACAAGAAATGTCCATGCCAAGCAGCCACTGGCGGTGAACTGACTTATTAGGCAGATGTGCTGTCCAGTGCACCATCTGGTCACAGTGGTCACAATAGATGCACGGACTACCCTAACACTTCATCCATTAAGCCCAAATTCTGAACTTATACCACACACTATTGATGTAGTGTTCCTGCTCATTAGCCTCATTACTCACAGTATCTTACAATTCCTTTAAGAATTCGAGCATGGTATGCATCTGCACTGAAGGGATGATAGACCGTCACTGCCATAATTATATTTTGTGGTTTATGTTCTCCCAGACAGATTTTATACTAAATTTCTGGCTGAGTTAGCATCTCTTGAACCATAATGTACTGAAGAAGTGTGCAAAAAAAAAAATGTGTCCGGTGGTTGGAAAAAAGTACAGGTCACACACATCTACAGGAAAGGCAGTATCCTTAACATCCATTTGTTATAAAATCTTATACTGTACTCAGAGCTCAAATGTAATGAGGTATCTCAAACATAATGATTTCCTCCATGCCAGCCAACATGCATTCCGGAAATGTTGATCATGTGAAATCTAACTTATGTTTTTCTGACATGGAATCCTGAAAGCCATGGATTAAGGCACTCTACACTTATTATCGAAAGTACAAACATATGAGGCACCAAATAAGATTGTGACTGGGCTAAAGATTCTCAGTTGGCAGGGCACAGCATATTATCTTCGATGAAGAGCCATTGAAAAATGTAGAAGTAATTTCAGGTGTGCCACATGGACATTTGTTGTGACCCTTGCTGTTCATATTATACATATTGTGGATAACATTAATAGTAACTGCAGACTTTTTGCTGATGGTGTACTCTCAGAATATACTGTATAAATGTTCTACCATATCTTGATAAGATTTCAGAGTGGTGAAAAGATTAGCAACTTGTGTTAAACATAAATGTAAACTTATGCACTGCGCAAAACAGAACAAAATGTAGTATTCTGTGACTACAATATAAATGATCACAGTTTGATCCAGTTGACTCATACAAATACCTGGGTGTAAGAATCTATAGTGATAAGAAATGGTAGTACAAAAATTGGACTGCAAAATGTAACTTATATTATAGTATCTGTGTATAGGGCATCAAGAGAGAATTTCAATGGATTTGTACAAAACATGGATAGTGTACATTCATACTGTCATACTGGGAAAAGTAATGTACCTTAATTTTATCTGGGGACATCAATATTATCTCTTTATCTTACACAGGACTCAAAATAGAGTTTCATGCTCTACTTAGAACACATGGTTTTCACACATTACTAGAATAAACAAGAATTTTATAGCTACAAATGTTGAACCCAATATGTATGGATGTCTGATAAATTAAATGAGTCTATCAGACCACCATTTTTTACAGTCAGTAACCATAAATGATGCTGTGAAGGTTGATACTCACTAGGCCTACTGGCTTCTTACAGACATTGACATATGTAACACACAATTTCTAAAGAAAGAAGTGGAAAATGAAAACTGGCCAAAATTGAACCTTTCTGACAATATCAATGAGAGATACAATGTTTTACTCTATATTTACTTAAAATCTATAGAAGAGTGCCTACTGAGTAAAACAAGGAAGTGAAGAAGGGAGGGCATGCGCCACTGTTGGCAACGGATTTACTTGTGTCCTGTAAAAAACTAAAACATATTTATTCTGCAAAGATCCATACATACCACACCATTTTGACAAATATTATAATGCTTACAGAAAAGTTTACAATAAGACACCTGAAGTATCAGAAAGCAAAATATTTTTTTTATTTTTTGGGAAACATGATTGCCTAGTCACTGAACATGGTCAGGAGCATATGGAAGACAATTAACAAACAAGTAGGAAAATTGTCAGACAATAATAGCAAACTTCTAAAGCTTAAAGTAAACAGTAGAATAATAGAATATATTTTAGCTGTTAGTAGCTCTTTCAGTAAATATTTTACCAATGTGTACCAAAGACTTACACAAAATATCAAAAGTGATCCTCTGAAAGCCCTACAGACACTTAAAAATAAGCAAGACTACACCATTAACTCATGCTATTTGTATCCTACAACAGAGCGATAGATAACAAAAGGGATTAAAGAAATTTGGTAATAAAACCTCCACTGACATAAATGGGCATTCAAATAAAATTTTAAAGTTAGTGAAAAATGAAATGGCTAAACCACTTGGCCACCTAGTTAATTCATGTCTGATAGAAGGTAGTTTTATGGATAGAATAAAATAGTTTTCCAACTAGAATAAAATAACCAGAATTTTATCATTATAGAAAACAGGAGATCCACTGTTCTCCAGAAACTGCAGGCGAGTTAGCCTACTGCCCATTTCCTCAAAAGTTACTGAAAAAAATAATGTACATCAGATTTATGTCATATTTTGAAAGACATATCCAAATGATATTCGATTTGGATTCCAGAATGGAAAATCAACAGTTTCACCAGAATTTTACAGTATAAATATAATCTCAGAGGGATTAGATCAAGGCCAAAATCCTCTTAGTGTATTTCGTGAATTATTGAAAGCTTTCAACCTAGTTGACTGTGATATCTTAATAAGGAAACTTGACCACTAAGGGATCAGAGGAACACCTCTCAGTGTCACTAAAATGTATGTGCAAATTAAGAAACAAACACTGGAAATACATGTTGAATGAAAGAAATATTTACCAGAATTTCAATAAATAAGTCATAGTGTACCACAAGGCATATTTTAGGACCCCCGTTGTTTACATCTCTGAACACTGAAGGGATGTTTCTTGCAGTTGATACTGTCAGCATAACAATTGGTATAAATTTACGCAATACCATAACAAAAAGCAAATTCATACTTGAGTCTATCACTTAGTATCTAGGAACCAATAGGCTAGTTCTCAATGAAGAGAAGACTAACACAGTACTATTTAGTAACAATACTAGAAGGAGTATAGAAGAATCATCACACATACAAGAACTGGAAATGAATTTATTTCAGAACATAAAGTTCTTAAGGCTCTTTGCAGACAACTGTTTACAATGGAAAGACCTTGCTGCTACCCTCACAAGCAAACTAAGTTCAACTTCAATTGCTTTCATAAATATTAAACCACTGGTAACAGATGATGCTATGTGAATAGTGTATTTCTTACAAAGGGCGTTCAAAAAGTTTTGCACAGTCATCTCTAATTTTTTATTTTTTACAGGAGTAGAATGAAATTTTTTGTGAACATACGTGGAACATTTAGCTATAAGTTGTTACAAAGAAGTATTTTCTTTTATTTAAGGGTGAGCCATAATGGATCGTGAAGTAGGTGTCAGGTTGCAACAACGGTCAGTGATGGAGTTCTTCTTCAAGACCGGTGATGACTCTGCCACATCGATTCACAGGAAGTTGCTCCCTGTTTATGGAGAGGACACAGTGGATGGCAATAGTATCCAGTGGTGGTTGCAGAGGTTTAAAGAAGGCGATTTCTCTCAACTGGACAATCCACGATGCGGGAGACCATTGACAGCAGTGAGTGATGTGAATATTGGAACCTGGCTCCACAATTAACCAGAACCATTACTGTTTGACACTGGACAAACTGGGATGTACCATCAAGACCCACAGACCACAGCTTCAGGGTCAGCTCATTAGACTACACCATGACAATGCCAAACCGCAAACAGTTCTTATGACACAGGAGAAAATCAGGAACATGGGTTAGAAAAGTGTTCCTCATCCTCCCTACAGTCCGGACTTGGCTCCATCTGATTTTTAGCTCTTTGGTCATCTGAAGGCTCATCAGCATGGTAAAACATTTGATAGTGAGAAAGACCTTATTTCCTGTGTCAGAATTTTACCAAAGTGCGTTTACATCACAGAAAGAACATTGGGCCAGGTGCATCACAGCTTATGGAGGTTACATTGAATAGGCTCAATGTATAGCTAAATGTTTCCAATATCTTCACAATAAATTTCATTCTCCTCCTGCAAAAAATAAAAAAAATTAGTGACTATTGTGCAAAACTTTTTGAATGCCCTTTGTATATTTTAATACTGTCATGACTTGTGGAATAGAATTATGGGGTCAATAGAGTGATGCAAAAAATTTTCAAACTGCAAAAAATAACCATCAGGATAATGGCTAATGCAAGAAGAACAGATAACCATAGGCCATCAAATAGTATAAGTTAAGAGTTCCAGGACACAACACAACTATACTACAAAGAAGTAGTGCTTATACGGCAATAAAACTATACAACTGTTTAGGGAAGGTAGGGATGCTTGACCATACGGCAGGTTTGACCCTCCCTAGTTTTATCAACTTTGGAACAGAAAAATATGGTACTTTCTGGTGGTAAATATTGAGATTACCTTTGAAAAGGAACTATTTTGTGGAATGGTATAGCAACAGCTAATGTTTATTCGTTTACTGTGAATAAACTGGATATTTCTCATTTGACTTGGAAACCTGTAGGTACCTGTAAGTCAAACTAATATTAACCAGGATGGGATTAAATGCAATTTATTTCTCTGTAGTTTCATATAATAATTTTGTAAATATTTCAAAATATATTATTGCTTATATTGGAATTTTATTCAGAGGTTATGTCAGGGAGCTTTGACCCAACAAATACTTTGACTTCACTTTAGTTTTAATGATATTCTATTTCTTTTTGTCAGAATGCTTTTTTTATGGAAACCTCAAATTTCAATTTGGACAGAAAGTCAATGGAAAGATATGCTGAAGATGTATAATGTGATAAGGAAATTGACTTTAATGCTAACAATGTATCTAATCCAATATTTACAATGTACCAGGAAACCAGCTGCTAAGATAATAAAGCAGCAAGTTATAACTAGCTCTATGGTTTCATGCAGCAGAGGAAACAATTATTGCTGTGAACTCCACAAGCTACAAGCCCAGGAAGAGCAACTGCTTTTAACAAAATAACAGTGAAGGAGTTCTTCGATAATTTAAGTACAGTTTTTGACAAACATGCCTTTGGTCCTGAAAGCATTTATGATACTGAGACACTGGAGGGAGCACAGCCCAGAAACCAGAAAAGAAAATTTCTGATAATGGACAGAAACAAGTTTCAAAGTTCATGTTGACAGAAGGGGAACATTAGTGACAATTTGTTGTGTTATAAGTGTTCTCTAGAAAAAGAGTGCATGAGTTAATGGAAGTTGGTGCTCCTCCAGGATCAGAGTTCTGCTGTCATGACGGAGGGTGGATAACTGGTGAGAATTTTGAGAAATTTTTGATTCATTTAATCAAATTCTCTAAAACATCAATTAATCAACCAATATTAATTATTAGAATCATATATTAATATCTTCAGCTGCTGACGGGCGTTGATATATATCAACAGGGACACATGAAAATGTGTACCCCAACCGGGACTCGAACCCGGGATCCCCCTGCTTACATGGCAGATGCTCTATCCATCTGAGCCACCGAGGGCACAGAGGATAGTGCGACTGCAGGGACTAGCACACACATGCCTCCCCCGAGACCCACATTCTCGCCTTATATGTCCACACATTACATTCGTAGTGTCCCTACCCAACACACTCATTACTTGTGGAAGACATTCTTACCAAGTCCTGTAAGAGTTCGGGTAATATCTGTGCATCCACACAGAAGAAGGTCATGGTCGGTATTGCCAGAAATATGTACTTATATGGATATGGTGTCTGTTATTACAGACATGTCCATTCCATTATCCTCAGATTGCTTTTGTAGATGTTCACCTTATATCCTCCTTTAACACACTATCCATTCCATTCAGCTGCTCTTCCAGGTTCTTTGCTCTCTCTGACAAAATTACAATGTCATCAGCAAACCTCAAAGTTTTTATTTCTTCTCCGTGGATTGTAATTCATACTCCAAATTTTTTGTTTCCTTTACTACTTATATATTACATTACACTACCCCACATGGTGTCCACTACCAGTGATTTACTGCAATACGGTCTTTGACCCATTACAAAGAACAAAATGTTTACTCCTAAAATGGGGAAAGTGATAAGCACTTCAGCTAGAGGACTACCTGTGGTCTCACTGCATTTATCCCAGATCTGTCACTGAGTCAAGAAGCATACTGTGTTTGAGACATATGTCAGTGGTATTTTTGTCCTCAAAATATTCCTTGGTGGCATAAAAGAATCAGTGTAAGTGAGGAGAGCAGTGATGACCAAGCAGTGCATTTTAGACAAAAAATGATAAATAGAATTTCATTGAGTTCAAACCCCAATACAGAGGAATCATGAGCAAGTGAAGATCCTGATGACATTTTGGAAGAACTTGCTGCAGATGAAGAAGAGAAGCTGCACTCTGTTGAAGATTCATTGGACAACATACAGTGGAACGAATTCACTAACAGGTAACAGTCATTTCCCTTCACCAGAAAAGATTTGCTTCTGACGGATTTTCCATCTGATATTAGCACAAGTGAAGTGCTTTTACTATTCTTGGATGACTAATAAGCCTTTTAGTCACAGACACTAATAGATATGCAGAACAAAAATTTCATCAACATGAAATGACTGAACGTGCTCAACTGAACAGATGGAAACCTGCCTCACCTGAGGAAATTACAAACTTTCCTCAGGCTGATGATTTGGATATGTCTAGTACAGACACTGTTTGTTAGATGTTGGTCAACAGACATTTACAGCTTTACATTTCTGTGCAGCAGGATTTCCCATAGTCATTTTGAATTACTGTTACCAACCTGCATTTCACAAATAACAAAATCATAGATGAGAGTAGCAGACTTGGAAAGTTTTACTATTACTAAAGATATTGACAGACAATTATCAAAACATCTTTTCACCAGCTAAAGATACTGTAGTTGACAAAACAATGGTTCCTCGGAGGGGGCGACTAAGGTTTAGGCTATACATACCAACAAAATCATGTAAGTATGGATTAAACTTTTAAACTGTAATCCACTGAACGGTGTACATGATCTGCCAAAGTTTATTCTGGATGACATACCAGTAGAAGGAAGGTAGTTGGCATAGACAAAAATGTCTGCATTGACCTTGCAGCTAAAGTGCTAAATGAAGGACGAGCATTGTTTGTTGA
The DNA here is from genome assembly GCF_021461385.2 of Schistocerca piceifrons. NCBI lineage: Eukaryota > Metazoa > Arthropoda > Insecta > Orthoptera > Acrididae > Schistocerca > Schistocerca piceifrons. The sequence goes on along the minus strand of NC_060141.1, from coordinate 470,419,867 downwards.
CAACTTCTTCAAGAGCAATGAATTGGCAAATGTATGTCATTGGAACAGCATGGTACAATGAAAAAGTTATGTTCCATTTTGCATATTGTACCCATTGGAGAAAGGTGAAATGATAGCACATGAAGATGAAAATGTTACTGTGGTGCTAAAATATAGGGATATTCATGATGTTAGGATGCTATCAACAAAACACGCACCTATTCTGTGATCAAGCTTAGATACTACACATCATGCTTGTCCCCTGAAACCAAACCTGTGGTGATACTAACATATAATAACGGAAAAAACTGGCATCAACAGAAGTGACCAGATGCTGTCATATGCCACAATGATACAGAAGGGTATCAAGTGGCATTATAAAATAGTGCTACATTTGCTTTTAGAAACAAGTATCACTATCCAATGTGTTCAGTGTGTTTTATTGAACACCATGTAGGATAGTGTAATGTAATATATAAAAAGTAAAGAAAACAAAAAAAAATTGGAGTATGAATTAAAGTCCATGGAGAAGAAATAAAAATTTTCAGGTTTGCTGATGACACTGTCATTCTGTCAGAGACAGCAAAAAACCTGGAAGAGCAACTGAACAGAATAGACAGTGTCTTTAAAAGTGTTTTGTGTGATTGTAAGTTTTGCAATGGCAGATTTTTGTGAACAACATGTGGCAGTGAAATTCTGCTTTTTGCTCAGAAAAAGTGGAACAAAAAACTGAAATGATGAAAATGGCATACAAGGACTAGGGTATGGTGAAAACATACTTGAGAGGTTTTTCTGTTTCAAAAATTTGAAATGTCAGTTGATCACAAGTCTCATTCTGGTTATCCTTCCATGGCCCAAACAGATAAAAATGTTTAAAACACTTGTGAAATCATCAACAAAGATTGACAGCAGACCATTAAAGAAATTTTGGAGCTATTGTGTTGGGAGTGACTTGGAGTTCAGAACAGCAAATTGTGACAGAAGATTTGGTAATGGAAAGGGTGGCTGCCAAATTCAAGCCATGACTACTGACTGCTGAACAAAAGTAAGGTCATGTGAAAGCATGTTGTACTTTAAAAGAAGAGTCCCAAAATGATCAGAACTCTTTTTCAAAAATTATCTCAGGTGATGAAACTGGGTGCTATGCTCATGATCCTAAATCAAAGCAACAGTCAAGCCAGTGGAAGACTTCAAGTTCATCTCGCCCCAAGAAAGCTCTTTATGCGACATCATACATTAAGACAGTGCTGATTTGTTACTTCAGGGTGAGAGGAGTTGTCCATTCAGAGTTCATTCTGCAGGGTCAGACAGTCAATATTGCTTTCTACTTGCAACTTTTGAAAAACTTGCACAACAGTGCATGGCAGAAATGGCCTGATTTGGGACAGTTGGGTGACTGGTTTTTACATCATTACAATAGCCCTGGTCACACCATTTTTGACCAAAAATGGTGTGATCCCTGTTCCTCACACCTCTTGCTCAACTGACCTTGCCCCATGTGACTTTTGTTTGTTCCCTAGAATGAATAGAGACATGAAAGAAAAGCATTTTGCTGATGTTGCTAAGGCGAAGAAGAAAACTACAGAAGTACCGTTAAGCACCACAAAAGATGAATTTAAACAATCTTTTGAAAAATGGTATAAAAGACTAGACAAGCGTATTAGTGCAAGTAGAGAATAGTTTAAAGGGGATTGAAGGTTTGTTCTCAAAATGTGAATAAATAAGTTAAAAAAAAACTTCAGTTTCTCATGGGTACCCCTTTGTGTGTGATTATTATTGTGTTAAACTGACAATGCAAATATCTACTTAGATCTGATTATTGTATATACATACAGAGCTGCTAAATAAATAAATAAATAAATAATCATACAGGCTCAGTTGTAGGGTAAAACAGCAGGCAGACTGTGGTCACAGATAAGATGTTAGGGAAATGCAATCAGTCTACAAATGAGACTGCACACAAAACACTCATGTTAACCATTCTAGAATATTGCTGAAGTGTGTGGGACCCATAGCAAGTATGGCTAATGGGGATATTGAATAAATAGAAAGAACAGCAGCACAAATGGTCATAGATTTTTTTGGCTTGTGGGAGAGTGTCATGAACACGCTGAAAGAACTGAATTTGTCGACATTTGAAGACAGTTACAAACTATCCTGTAGACAATTTTTACAAAATTTCTAGGACCCACCTTAAATGATACATCTAGGAGTGTACTACTCCCCCTCCCCCCAACATGTTACTCCCATAGTGATCATGAGAATGAGTTTAGACTAATTACAGCGCACACAAAGGCATTTAAGGAATTATTCTTCCTGCACTCCATATGTGAATGGAATGGGAAGATGTCCTAACAGCTGGTAGAATGGGAACTACCATTTGCTTTACACTTCACAGTAGTTTGCAGAGTAATGTAAAATCAGTGAATCTATCACCACTTCTCTCAAATTATTTTACAAATCCACTTTGCAACACTTAATACTTTGAGAATTGTAGCACATTAATGTCATTGTATCTATATTTTATAATGAATTAACACAAATTTTGCAAATGAACTATATTACTAACATTCAATAGCATGCAAGATGTAATGAGAACTTTTAACACAATGTCATCTGACTCCCAATGTTTTGGCAAACTTCCGAGAATATTTCAAAAAAACATGTTCAGTAATTATGACAGCTAACTGTAAATTACAGAATGTATCATAAATGTGATGGGTTATGTTATATTAAAAGATCATCATGATTGTCCTATACCTGCTCACTTCATGCAATGTAAATTGAAAGGTCCAACTTTACTGGATGGAAGTTTAGGTCAAGCACAAGCCTACTGTAAGAGCCCTGGCTTGCTGAACAGGTTAAAGCCATTTACAGAATTTCAGTATCAACGGATCTGGATAAAAGACTTGTAGATGTGGGTTGGGAACTTGTGAATGCAGCATGGATGTGAACAGCATATGCCTTACCCCTGCAGACCTGTCTACCTATTTTCCCTCTCCAAGACATGTTGAGCATCTTTGCCACACATGTTACTAGTCTCAGAGCGGTGGCATAATTACAAAGTATAACAAAGCGAAGCTCTTTTGAAAACTGTTAATAAAAGAAAATGCCATCCCAGAAGGCATAAATTGCCATAAAACAGAACAGGTGCATGAACACAAACCAGAGATAATATCAGTGAAATAGTAAAGTAGCAAATAATGAAACAAAGAACATATTTAATATCAGTGATATATTAAAGTAGCTAATGATGGAACAAAGAACATATTTTGGAGAAGAGAGTATGGGAAAAACAGGTGAAGAGTTTAGAGGGACAGAAGTATGTCATTTGATAAATCACAAGTTTTCCCAATCAGAGTAGTATTCTGCTCATGTTCATCATAAGATGACTGATTTCAGCGTCAAAACCTTGTTGTCTATCATACACAATTTCATTTATTGGAGCAAGCTGAAATCTTACTTCAGAATATATTTAGAATAAAGGAAGTTGCAGCATGTGTCCACTTGTATATGCATACATAATATCGAATTTTGATGTTTGTTATGTTGGCCGTTACAGTTGCAACTGAAAAAAATCACAAGCCACAATGAATTTGTACATAACACAAATGCTGAAATAAAAATATTGTACTTGTTCCTGGAAATTAAATAGCCTATGAGGGACAAGATGGTTTTGACCTTCAGAAAATACACCAGCTGATCAAATGTGTGTGGAATTGGCCACTAGATATAACCAGAGATGGGCTCACCAATATAAAAGGTGGAAGGGAGTATTGTGTTGTCAGTAACAGGCAATAACACCAGAATGGGTTGGTCAGGAGTCCTCAGTGACTTTGAAGGCAGAGAAGTCATTGGTAACAATTACATCAAGGATGTTTCATCCCTTCTACTGCTGCCTAATTCAACTGTTGGAGATGTAATTGTGAAGTGCAAATGCAAAGGAACAACTACAGCTAAACCAAGACCAGGGCAGGCCTCTTGTACTAACAGACATGGACTATTGAGCATTTCAGGGAGTCAACTAAAGTGTCACATGAAATCAGCAGGACGAATCACTTGTGAGTTCCAAAGCGGTTCCAGTTATCTAGCTACAACAATAACTGTGCATTGGGAGTTACAAAGTTGGGGGCAACTCTGGAGTAGCTCTTCATAAGCCACACATTTCTGTAGACAGTATTAAACAGTACTTTAGGTGATTGAATAGTGAGACCACTAGACAATGGATGACTGGAAACAAGTGATTTGTAGTGATGAACATGCTATAGGACTACCATGTGACAATCCAGTGGGTTTGGATTTGGCAAATGCCTGGAGAATATTACCTGCATTCATGTGAGGTGGCAACAGTGAAGTGTGGAGGAGACAGTGTTTTTTGGTTAGGATGTGCCCCTTTATTGTGTTTAAGGGAATGGTAAATGTGAAAGAATATGAATATATTTTACAATGTTGAGCATTATGTACAGCAGGAGAGCAGTCTGAAGACAATGATTATTCTTATCAGCATGACAGTGCACCCTGTCATAGACCAGCATGCATCAGGCAATGTTTTGCGGACAGCAGTATTCCAGAAATGGACTGTTACATAAAGAGTCCTGACCTGCACTGGTTGGAACTGGAACACCTTTGGGATGAGTTGGATTGTTGATTCGCTCCAGACCACAACATCCAACTACCTTCTTTGGTTTTGGCTCTTGAGAGACACTCAGACGTCTCATTGAAAGAGTCCCCAGCAGAACTCAAGCCTCCAAAAAAGCAAAGGTTGGGCACATCCCACATTAGTGTCATAGACATCGAGCTATTTTTGTTCAGGTAATGTACATTGTGACTGTGAATCTGAAAATAAGAAAACTAAATTAAAAACATTATTTGACTTACTTAACTTTTCACACATTGATCCTTCCCATACAGGAGTGATTTAAGAACATTTTTCACACAAACAACTTGTCATTTAGTGTTCCTCCTCCCAGTTTTCCTTTGTACACTTTCAGCTGTGTCAGTTTTCACTACTAATTGTGTTACACATTGCATACAAATCTTGCAATATTGGGTGTCCTTGATGCCCCTCTAAGACTGGCACCCCAAGAGGCCAGTACTAATTGTGGTATGTCATATGTAGGAATCTTACAACTGTGGCACCTCTGGTGCCCATCTTATCTTGGGCCCCAACTGATGGCTTGTGTCACTTGGGCCTTAAATCAGCCCTTACCCCATGGAAACTTAGTGTGTCGTGCAGTCTGGAGTGTTTTTCCACTGGGAATAGTAACAGTGCACATCACATGATATTTCAGCCATCTTCAGGTAAACTTTTACATTTGAACAGTAAATACTTGAAGGATACAACAACTGCATTCACTGCAGGAACAGGCAGTCAACATGACAACATTCAAACAAGGCATAATAAATTTTTAATTAATAACTTAATTATTGATAGATCTCAATTTCATATGTTTGTTTTTAGGTGAACATGTTTCACCATTTTATTTGATCTTCATTTTAGACAATCTGAATGCCCAATAACCAGTTACTTGTTCATGCAAAACATCTATCAGACAGTAAAAGGGAATGAAATCTGTTGATAGCGTTTAAACAAACTTAGGTTACTTGTATATAAAAAACAAAGATGAAGTAACTTACCAAACGAAAGCGTTGGCATGTTGATAGACACACAAACAAACACAAACACACACACAAAATTCAAGCTTTTGCAACCAACGGTTGCTTCGTCAGGAAAGAGGGAAGGAGAGGGAAAGACGAAAGGATGTGGGTTTTAAGGGAGAGGGTAAGGAGTCATTCCAAACCCAGGAGCGGAAAGACTTACCTTAGGGGGAAAAAAGGATAGGTATACACTCGCACACACGCACATATCCATCCGCACATATACAGACACAAGCAGACATTTGTAAAGGCAAAGAGTTTGGGGAGAGATGTCAGTCGAGGAGGAAGTACAGAGGCAAAGATGTTGTTGAATGACAGGTGAGGTATGAGTGGCGGCAACTTGAAATTAGCGGAGTTTGAGGCCTGGTGAGTAACGTGAAGAGAGGATATGCTGAAGGGCAAGTTCCCATCTCTGGAGTTCTGACAGGTTGGTGTTAGTGGGAAGTATCCAGATTGTGGTATCACCGCCAGACACCACACTTGCTAGGTGGTAGCCTTTAAATCGGCCGTGGTCCGTTAGTATACGTCAGACCCACGTGTCACCACTATCAGTGATTGCAGACCGAGCGCTGCCACACGGCAGTTCTAGAGAGACTTCCTAGCACTCGCCCCAGTTGTACAACCAACTTTGCTAGCGACGGTTCACTGACAAAATACGCCCTCATTTGCCGAGACGATAGTTTAGCATAGCCTTCAGCTACGTCATTTGCTACGACCTAGCAAGGCGCCATTATCAGTTACTATTGCTATTGAATCATGTACTGTCAAGACCGACGTTCTTCAATAATGGATTAAAATTAAGTATTCCACCAGCTACGTCCGTTTTTCTAAATTCTAATTTCCTTGTCCTGTTCCAGACCTCACGCCAGCCTGCGTGAGCTAAAACGCGTGCCTTTCGGCCTCCTCTAGTAACACGGTGTTCGGTCTCCTACCAATCAAAACACAGATAACCCGGATGGTGTAACACTGTGCCAAGACATGCTGGCCATGCACCAAGGCATGTTTAGCCACAGGGTGATCCTCATTACCAACAAACACTGTCTGCCTGTGTCCATACATACGATGGACAGTTTCTTGCTGGTCATTCCCACATAGAAAGCTTCACAGTGTAGGCAGGTCAGTTGGTAAATCACGTGGGTGCTTTCACACGTGGCTCTGCGTTTGATCGTGTACACCTTCCGGTTTACAGGTCTGGAGTAGGTGGTGGTGGGAGGGTGCATGGGACAGGTTTTACACCGGTCGCGGTTACAAGGGTAGGAGCCAGAGGGTAGGGAAGGTGGTTTGGGGATTTCATAGGGATGAACTAAGAGGTTACGAAGGTTAGGTGGATGGCGGAAAGACACTCTTGGTGGAGTGGGGAGGATTTCATGAAGGATCGATCTCATTTCAGGACAGGATTTGAGGAAGTCGTATCCCTGCTGGAGAGCCACATTCAGAGTCTGATCCAGTCCCGGAAAGTATCCTGTCACAAGGGGGTCACTTTTGGGGCTCTTCTGTGGGAGTTTCTGGGTTTGAGGGAATGAGGAAGTGGCTCTGATTATTTGCTTCTGTACCAGGTCGGGAGGATAGTTGCGGGATGCGAAAGCCGTTTTCGGGTTGTTGGTGTAATGGTTCAGGGATTCCGGACAGGAGCAGATTCGTTTGCCACGAAGACCTAGGCTGTAGGGAAGGGACCGTTTGATGTGGAATGGGTGGCAGCTGTCATAATGGAGGTACTGTTGCTTGTTGGTGGATTTGATGTGGATGGATGAGTGAAGCTGGCCATTGGACAGATGCAGGTCAACGTTGAGGAAAGTGGCATGGGATTTGGAGTAGGACCAGGTGAATCTGAATGAACCAAAGGAGTAGAGGTTGGAGAGGAAATTCTGGAGTTCTTCTTCACTGTGAGTCCAGATCATGAAGATGTCATCAATAAATCTGTACCAAACTTTGGGTTGGCAGACCTGGGTAACCAAGAAGGCTTCCTCTAAGTGACACATAAACATGTTGGCATACGAGGGGGCCATCCTGGTACCCATGGCTGTTCCCTTTAATTGTTGGTATGTCTGGCCTTCGAAAGTGAAGAAGTTGTGAGTCAGGATGAAGCTGGCTAAGGTAATGAGGAAAGAGGTTCTAGGTAGGGTGGCAGGCGATCGGCGTGAAAGGAAGTGCTCCATCGCAGCGAGGCCCTGGACATGCAGAATATTTGTGTATAAGGAAGTGGCATCAATGCTTACAAGGATGGTTTCTGGGGGTAACATGTGGGGTAAGGATTCCACACTTTCGAGAAAGTGGTTGATGTCTTTGATGAAGGATGGGAGACTGCATGTAATGGGTTGAAGGTGTCGATCTACGTAGGTCAAGATACGTTCTGTGGGGGCTTGGTAACCAGCTACAATGGGGCGGCCGGGATGATTGGCTTTGATGGTTGGCTTTGTAAATTTCTCTGCCTACGTAGATCAACACTTTCAACCCATTACATGCAGTCTCCCATCCTTCATCAAAGCCACCAACCACTTTCTCGAACGTCTGGAATCCTTTACCAATCTGTTACCCCCAGAAACCATCCTTGTAACCATTGATGCCACTTTCTTGCCCCACTTGTGACAGGATACTTTCCGGGACTGGATCAGACTCTGAATGTGGCTCTCCAGCAAGGATACGACTTCCTCAAATCCTGCCCTGAAATGAGATCCATCCTTCATGAAATCCTCCCCACTCCACCAAGAGTGTCTTTCCGCCATCCACCTAACCTTCGTAACCTCTTGGTTCATCCCTATGAAATCCCAAAACCACCTTCCCTACCCTCTGTCTCCTACCCTTGTAACCACCCCCAGTGTAAAACCTGCCCCGTGCACCCTCCCACCACCACCTACTCCAGTCCTGTAACCCGGAAGGTGTACATGATCAAAGGCAGAGCCACTTGTGAAAGCACCCACGTGATTTACCAACTGACCTGCCTACACTGTGAAGCTTTCTATGTGGGAATGACCAGCAAGAAACTGTCCATTCACATGTATGGACACAGGCAGACAGTGATTGTTGGTAATGAGGATCACCCTGTGGTTAAACATGCCTTGGTGCACGGCCAGCACATCTTGGCACAGTGTTACACCGTCCAGGTTATCTGGATACTTCCCACTAACATCATCCTGTCAGAACTCCGGAGAAGGGAACTTGCCCTTCAGTATATCCTCTCTTCGTGTTACTAAGTCTTTCCGCTCCCAGGATTGGAATGACTCCTTACCCTCTCCCTTAAAACCCACATCCTTTCGTCTTTCCCTCTCCTTCCCTCTTTCCTGTCGAAGCAACCATTGATTGCAAAAGCTTGAATTTTATGTGTGTGTTTGTATTTGTTTGTGTGTCTATCAACATGCCAACGCTTTCATTTGGTAAGTTACATCATCTTTGTTTTTAGATGTATTTTTCCCACGTTGAATGTTTCTCTCTATTTTATTCATATCATTAGTTTACTTGTATGTTTCTAAAGTAGAAATACAGCATAAAAATTCCAACATCTCTTACAATTTCAAAAATGGCTCAAATGGCTCTGAGCACTATGGGACTCAACTGCTGAGGTCATTAGTCCCCTAGAACTTAGAACTAGTTAAACCTAACTAACCTAAGGACATCACAAACATCCATGCCCGAGGCACGATTCGAACCTGCGACCGTAGCGGTCTTGCGGTTCCAGACTGCAGCGCCTTTAACCGCACGGCCACTTCGGCCGGCTCTTACAATTTCACTGCAGTATTAATTTAACATAAAACTAGGTCGTTTGCAGTAAGAGATGAGTTTTGTTGTTTGGGCAGCAGAATAAGTGACAACTCCTGAAGTAGAGAGGATATAAACTGTCAACTAGTACTAGCAAAGAAGTATTTCTGAAAAAAATTATTTTTAATCAAATATAAATATAAATACTGGGATGTCATTTTTACAATATTTATCTTCAGTGTAATCCTGCATGTAAGTGGAATGTGGATGTTAACCAGTTCAGCCAACAAAGGAGTGTTTACAATGTGATGCTACAGAAGACTGCTGAAAATTTTATAGTTAGATCAGATAACTAACGAAGAAGTATTGAATGAAACTGGGTAGTAAATAAATTTACAGCACCACTTGATTAATGAACAGGACATATTACAGGAGATTTCCTAAGACATAAGGAAATTATCAATTTCACATTGAAGGGATATGTGGAGTGGGGGGGGGGGGGGGCGGGCAGGGGGAGGGGGGGTGGAAGGAGAAAGCCTGTAGATGATGACCAAGGCTTCACTGGGCTTCACTGTGGTAAACAGGTCCAAAATTATGTAGTCTACAGTTGTATGCAGAAATGAATATCTTTTCACAGGATAAGCTAACTTGGAGAACTGCAATAAAGAACAACAACAATAGTATTGTCAAACCACATAAATGTTCCCAATTCATTGTAGAATATAACTGTTTCTTTATTGTTATTATTATTATTATTATTTATTTATTTATTGCAAATTTCAGTGATCGGTGAATCCATGTTGTGAATATTTCGCAGCATATGGAATATGTCAGTTTTACAAATTTGTTAGAATATTATGTAAAAGCATTAATCAGTTTCATATTGAAGTATCTACAGCTTGGTTCTATAAGAGAAAAATAAATTTTGCGGTTTAATAAATATTACGTAAGATCTGGAAATGAACCTGAGTATTACAAGCACAGAAGTAATGTTCATTATGGTTCAGGATCTCTTCTAGAGGGTAAAATGACACTTGCAATGGGATTAAGGTGTTTTTTCCTTACAAGAGATCATTATCTACTAAACACTCCACTTCAGAAGGGATGGTATTAAAAATCTTACACCCAGTAAACTGGACCCTGTTCTGTATCATACTCAAGTTTGCATGTTCATGGAAAATATCTTTTCTTCTAGTATCAAGACTATGATGCACACTGTTGAACTTGAAACACTTTTTTTCTCTTATGGAACACAGCAGAGAGAATATATACTATGCCATGGGTTTGACGATTTCAAGTTCCTTAAAAAGATTTCTGCATATGACTCTAGGGTGGACTCCACTCATGATTCTTATGGCTCTTTTCTGTGCACATAGTACTTTTCTAGCATGTGCCTGATTTCCCAGAAATATGACTGCATATGCCATAATGGCATAAAAATAGCCACAATAAGTCGATATAATGGTTCCCATATCTCTGTAAGAGCAGACAACGTGCAAAGCATACGTGGCAGAATGCAGTCTTTTACACAGATCCAGGATGTGGTTTGACCAGTTTAGTTTACTATTAGTATGTAAGCCCTAGGTATCTGCTGGTCACCCAGTTTTTCTCCTGTTTCGTCTTCTTTAGATGTTGTATGAGACTCTCCTATCTCACAGTTGCCCCTAGACCTGCACCACACTGGACATCTATCAACAGGGCTGTCTTTGCCTCCCACTACTGCAATCTGTCCAATGGTTCTTCTGCCCAGAATTCCTGTCTGTCTGTGATGCAGTCATTCTTCAACATGCATGAGAGATGAATAGTTAATGCAGCATCTGCACGAATGCACCTTCTTCTGTTTGCGTACCAATGCTACCATTCACAAACCAGTAATCTCATACCATTACTCATGAAAAATTTTGTATAGGACGGACTGCTAGGTCCTTCAAAAATTGTTTTAGAGACCAAACACATGACAACAATGAAGGCTCTGTAAAGAGGCATCTTCTACAAAAAAAACCACTTGTTCAGTGAATTCAAAGCAATCTTAAAACTCAGCACAACACACCTAAAAGGCTATTGTTAAATACACTAGAGAAATTGGAATTTTTTCAGAGTAACAAGTTTTCAACAGAAATACTAAATGAACAAATAGATTTCACTAAAAACTTATAGATACATTTCTATCATCAACCTAGACTCTTGGTAGTTGGTGCTGCAATAAAGTTTGCCACTACAGAACATTCTTTTTGTGATAAATGCCGAACCATTCTATATGTCCCCCCCCCCCCCCCCCAAGGCTATGCACCTCTGTGTCACTTGCCCTCATGTTTTTCTTTTTACGTTGGATGAATAACGGCCTAATCGTTCACTATACATGCAGGGTCATATGCTCATATTGGTCATGGGCCAATAAAATATTCAGAAGTTATTACCTAGTTCTTGGCACTACATGGTACGAACTGAAAACTCCCAACAACAGCACTACTGTGCCTGTTCCATGGTGTTTTCATATTATTTTAATTAAAAATTTTCATTTTATAAAACGTTTGTAGTCACAGAATTCCAAACAGTTTTAAAATATTTTTTAAGGATATCAAGATGATCCTGTTTACCAATTCAACCCACTCTCCCCTCCCTCCACAATCCACCCTTGCTCGCTCCTCTTCCCTCTTTTAATTGCTTCATGGCATTATGCAGTTCTTGTTATTTACAGAAACACAATTTCATAGCAACAGAACCATAGAAGATTTTATAGACAATGTTTTAAATATACTAATTCTAAAGCAATTTTTCTATCCCCTTACAATTTTAATTTTTTTCCAGTTTATAGCATGCACAATTACAGCTTATGCTTTATTATATGGTTATACAATGTCTGTAGGTGTTTCCTATGAAACGATTGTAACATGTAATAGGAGTAAAAAGGAACAAGTAATGTAAGCACTGGTTTTTATATGCTGTAAGTTGTCAAAGTTAGGCTCATTAACAGAAAATTTGTCTCCTGTGCACTAGTGTCACCCAGCGGGCCCTTCCATGGTATTATTTTGAACAATTCAAAAAAACTGTTATGCATTGTTTTCTAAAAAATTACTTTTTGTAAAATGTTATAAAACGATGCCCATGAATTCTTTACTGATGAAATTGTTTTGTACGGTGTAATGATGAAAAAAGGTAGTTGTGAGCAAACAAATACATTGTGTACCACATATCTAGCACTGCCAAGTGGTTTAGTCCACATGATTTCTGATTTATTTCTTAGTAACAGGTTAGACTTGGATCTTGGTTATGAATGTTGATAAAATATAGCACATCTATTGAACAGTTTTCTGTCAAAATAAGGTAACTGGACAGGTAAAACAAAATCTACTCGCCACATGACAGCAGAAAACACACATAAAAGGTTATAATTAGATAAGCCTCTGGAGCCAGTGGCACCTTCTTCAGGCAGAAGTGTTGAAGGGGAAGGAAGAGGGGTGAAGGATAAGAATTGGAGAGAGGTTTAGGAAAAAGGGGTAGATTTTGGGGAAGTCACCCAGAACCGGGATCAGATCAACCTTACGAGACAGGATAAGGAGGAAAGACTGATTGTTGGGACTGCACCAGATGAGATTTGAAAACCTGAGAACTTAAAGGTGGAATACAGGGTAATATGAAAGACAGAGATTACTGCTTAAACATCGTGGATGGGGGGGGGGGGGGGGGGGGGCAAAAAATAGACAGGTAAGAAAATGAAAGGTGTAGAAAACTACAATGGAGTGAAGAATGGAGTAGTTACTGTAAAGAAATGCTGAGGCAGGAGAAATTAATGTAAATTAAGGGCAGGGGTGGCAAGAACCAAGGTCATGTAGTAATGCTGGTTCCCACCTGCAGAGTTCTGAAACACTGGTGTCTGGTGGAGAAGAATGGTGAAACATGCACCAAGGTCACGATTGTCATGTGGAGCACACTCTGCAACAGGATATTACGGGTTGCCAGTGTACACCCTCTGCCTACACCATTCATCCTAAATATTAATTTTGTGGTAGTCCTGTTGATGTAAAGGTCGAAACAGAGTTTCTTTACAGTTGTTATATGACGTGTGTCATTTCATAGGTTGGTCCCCCTTTGATACTATATGTTTTGCCTGTTGCACATCTGGTATAGGTGGTTGTAGGAGGGCAAGCAGGTTTTGCAGTGGGAATGCTCAAAGAGGTGGGAGTCATAACGTAGGGAGATGGGAGAAGGAGTGTAGGGTCACAAGAATACTGTGGAGATTGCAAGGGTGACCAAAAGCTGTTGCAGGTGTGATGGGTAATATTTCAGACAGAATGGATCTTATTATTGGGCATGATTTTAGGAAGTAATGGCCTTGTCAAATTAACTGATTAATACATTCAAGACCAGGATAACACTGGGTGAGCAGTGATGTGCTCCGAAGTTGTTTTTTGGAGGGAACAGCAGTACCAGGATGGGACATGATGGCCCTGCAAGTCTGCTTTTGAATTAGGTGCGGTAATTACGTCCAGTGAAGGCTGAGGTGGGAATGGTGGTGTATTGCTGTAAGGAATCTTCATCCGAAAAGATAAGTTTGTCTTGAATGCCAAGGCTGTACAGGAGGGAACGTTTGCCATAGAAAGGATGGCAACTGTCAAAATTAAGAACTGTTGATTGTTAGTAGATTTCAATAAGACAGTAGTGTGTAGTTGGCCTTTGGTGAGGACGAGATCAAAATCAAGGGAAGTGGCACAGGATTCAGAATACTATCATTTGAAATTTAATTGGGAGAATTCAGAGATTCCAGGAATTTTAACAGGTCAGCCTCACCATGAGTCCATATGGTAAAGATGTCATCAATGTACCTAAACCAAACCAGGAGCTGAAGACTTATGGATCCCAGGAAAGCCCCCTCCAACTGACTGGTGAAAAGATTGTGGTAGGAAGAAGACATCCTGGTTCCCATGACTGTACCCTTGATCTGTTTGTATGTCTGTCCCTCAAATGTGAAGTAGTTGTTGGTAAGTATAAAGGTTATTAAAGGGAGTAGGAAGGATGTCATAGATTTGGAATCAGGTGAGTTTTGCCTGAGGAAATGTTCAGCAGCTGACAGACCATGTACTTTAGGGACCTTGGTACAGAGGGAGGTGGTATCAGTATTGACAAGCAAGATGCATGTTGGGAGTAGGATGGGCATAGATTTAAGACCATTTCTGTTCCTCCTAAAAATAAAAATGTTAGCATACTATGCTTACTTTGATTCCATAATGTCACACACGATTTTTGTGTTGGGTAACTCATCAAGCTAAGTTAAAGTTTTCTGGATTCAAAAATGTGTAATAAGAGTTATTTGTGGTGTACTCAAGAACATCCTGTAGAAGCAAATTTAGGGAACTATTGATGCCAACTATTGCTTCCTAATATATTTATTCCTTAATGAAATTCATCTTTCAGATGTATCACTTTTCTTAAACCAACAGCTCAGTTCATGGAATCAATCCTGAAAACAAGAATAATCTTCACAAAGATATTAAGTCACTTACTTTGGTCCAAAAATGTGTATGTTATTCCCAAACATACATTTTCAATAACCTACCGGCAACCATAAAAAGTTTAATTATGGTACAAATAAAGTTCTATTTAAATAAGCCTAAAGGAGTTATTGCTTGCCAGCTCCTAATCCATTGATGAATTGCTTACTAGACTAATAGTTGTGTATGTGTTACAAATAATATAAAATAGTGTAATATGACTTTAGCACAAATTCAGTGCAGCAAAGTAATCATTGTAAATAAGATGTGCTGTAAATTAATTTTTCTATTTGATGATCTATGGTTACAATAACCTAAAAATTACCATATGCACTTCCTTATACTGAGTACTTACATATTTTGTCACAAGTTATTTATTATCTTTCAAACAATAATACATTTAAGGTATTTTTCACTTAGTCAGCTTCTGTGAGGACATTCCAATTGAGATCTGTGGAAAGTACATTAGCATATTTGTTTTACTTTGTAAATATTTTTTGTGTATTTCTGTTTTTCTGGCATCTTTTACATCCTAGAGGATCTCCTCACTATAGATCTATTGGAACATAAAGTATATTTAATCCAATCTTAGGCTATGTGCAGACTGAAACACCTTCAATTTGGGCTGACTACTATTCAGTCAATGTCCTACACTCACTAGGCATGGGTGCTGTATCTGTCACAGTTCATCTTTTAGGCAGCAGGTAGCATACTTTTTCCATAATAAACTCGTAGCTGTATACCACAATAAGACAGAATCTTCTCAGATGATGCAAGGAAGACCCAAATGCGTAACTTCTCCTGAATGTCTGTCAGGATTGCTCCACAGCATTCACATTCAAATGCATGTTAGCACTGCATATACCAGTATAGGGATCATGGTCTCTGAGAAATAGGCCTATGCATGGTGCTCATTTTAACTGGACACATTGAAATAAGTCAAACATCACACATCTTATCAAAAAAAAACTTATAATTCCAATTTGTTTGTCATGGAGAGGGACATACCACATTCAATCTCCCACCCAACACATGAGTGGGAGGCGCGGGGTAACTTTGAAATCTTCGATGGGAACCACCATTTTTTGTTGCAGATTATGAGTCTATGATAAAAGCTACATATATTTTGTCTGAAGCATTTTCTTTGTTTCTCCACAGATGGTGCTGTAATAGAAGGAATGGAAGTGGGTACACAATCATAATTTATGGCAGGTTGCTAAATGGCCCTTGAATAGCCAATGGCACTTGGGACCCCACCTCCATGCTGCAAGGGTAGAACAAACCAGTATTTTATAACTTCTAATTGGAAACCCCATTCATTGCTACATATCAAACAGTTGACCATTTGGTGTGCCACTGTGGCCATGGCTTGTGGTGAATGCTACTCAGCTTTTCCAAGTACAGTAAGTACTCAAACATAGTACCACCAACTTGAATGCATTTAGTGATCTACTTTTCAAATGACCATACACAAGGCAGAAGCATATCTGCCAGAATGTCAGCACAGGTGTTTCTGATGCAGTCAATCATGTCTTCACAGCCTGTTGGCACATATTGGTACACCTTATCTCTTAGATATCCCTATAGAAAGAAATACTGAAACTTCAAGTCCAGCCGACCTAGCAGGTCAGTTAATGGGGCCATCTCTGCCAATCAACCAACCAGTGCAAACATGGTCTCATAACTCCCATGCTTCAGTTGGGTGATCCGCTGGGCAGTCATCGTGCTGAAATCACATACCTTGTTGAATGTCCAGTCAACATCCTCCACTAGTACCAGTAGTTTCTGTTCCAAATACATTTGGCATTTGCTCCCAATGAATGTGCCATTGATAAAATACGGACCTATGAGTTAATTTCCCATGATGCCACACTATATGTTAACTGACAAAGGACATTGATGGTCAGCTCACCATAACCAGTGGGAATCATCTACACTCTAGCAATGCATGTTAAGGCGGTTAATGCTACCATGGTTTGTGAACACACACTCATCAGAAAATAGGACCTCAGCTAAAAATGTGGGTGTCATTTGGATTTTGCTGACGTGCCCATTCACAAAGCACTACCCAGTTATGGAAATTGGTGCCATGAAATTCCTGATGCAGTGACACACGGTGTGGATGATGCTTTTGATGATGCAGTATTGTGAAAATGCTACCTACAAACATAAAGGAATTGTAATATAATTTCTTGGTGCTTATCTGGGAGTTGTGGTGCACTGCAAATAGTACAGTTATTTCATTATCTTCTCCTGTAACACGTTTGCTTCATTTTGTTTTGCTGGTCTGCACACTGCTATCCAACATAAGTCTGTCCACAATCTTGTAAAAGAGCGAATGAGAGTGAGCTTTCTCTGGAAAGCACTTGTCATATAGGGCAGTAGCAGCCTCAACATTTCTCCTACATTCTTTGTAAATTAGGATCATTTCAATATTTTCTTCTATGCTGCAACACTCATTGGCCACTTGCACATCTTTTCTCCATATGATGGGTAAGTATGCAGGCAATAAACAATGTGCAAGTATTGTAATGTTTAGAGCCGCTATCTGTTCCATGTCCTCATGATATGTGAGCTCTGGTCACAGTGTACTGCCTGTTATGATACATTATGGTTATATGTATGGCACATTGAGTAGACCTCTCTCCAAAATTTCAGAGTAATATGATGTTGACAATGGGGTTTCCAATTGGAAGTTATAAAATACTGGCCTGTCCTGTTCTCGTACCATGGAGACAGGGTAGTACGTGCCATTGGATATTCAAGAGTCATTGAGTAGCATGTCATAAATTACAATTTTGTACCCATTTCTATTCCACCAATTACAATGCCATCAGTGGAAAAATGAAGAAATTGCTTCAGACAAAATGTATGTAGATTTTACCACAGAACTGTAATCTGCAATAAAAAACGGGGATTCCCATTGAAGATTACGAAGTTGCCCCTGCTGCCCACTCATGTTGTAGGGTGTTGGTTTGAGTGTGGCATCATTTGATGTGGCCCACCAAGAGAAACAAATTGGAATTATAAATTTTTTATAAACATGTAGTTTTTGAGATAGTTCAATGTCTTCTGTTAATGTACATGTGATCAAGTTATCAACAGCTCAATGCAACAAACCAAACAGTTTGTCACCAAACATTCCAATTCTTATTTTTGGGTATTATTGTATGCAAACAATTTTATTACATCTCATACTAACTTTGCTACCTGATATGGCTTTTGCTTTGGTGTTGTGGTTTCACTGTCCCCGGCACAAAGAAAAATTTCTGTGTAAGTGTAACTATTGGGTTGGTAAATCCTCTGTGTCTTATTTCTTTCTGAATAATGTATGTCGCAAATGGAATTTTCTAAACTCACAACATTTTAATAGTACTGTTCTTTATAACCCGAAAAATATGATCAATAAAAGTAATACTACTGTCAATAAAGTGTACATAAACAGAGGTATTTATTATGCTTTCTAACCTTAAATAGTTGCTAACATAAAGTAAATGACGCATTCTTAAGCAGAATACAACTGTACTGGTAAACAACTGGTCACTGCATATGGACAAAGAACACTGGGGTGATCCTGAAGTTTATCGACCAGAACGTTTCGTTAATGAGACTGGACTACTTAGAGAGGATGATGCATTCTTACCTTTTGGTCTGGGTGAGTTACTGTTACTAGAGAGAGTTATGGTAATATAAGTTGTGGCTCATATCTGACAGTTTTAATTTGTCTTTCAGGTCGACATCGATGTTTGGGGGAGCATTTTGCAAAATGTTGTTTATTTCAAATTTTTGCTGGAATCTTGCAGAAATTTCAACTTGTTCCTGCTGATGGTACTGACCTGAAGTCTACTGCTTTTGGGGATTTAATCTTGCACCAAAACCTTATGACATCATTTTCAAATCTCGATAACATTGCAAAACCATACAAATATAATTGTTTTCTTTATTGTAGTAACAACTGAAACCCAATAGATGAATACATTTTACTGAAGTTATTATGAAGTTAATTACTTGTAAATAATATTTTATTAAATTATCATCTCCATGCTGCCAAACTGTTATTCCAAAAATTTTATTTGAATTTTTGAGAGGAAATAAAATGGTGGAACATAGAGGTGAGGAGAGGAGTGTTTTCATATTGACAGTTGTTGATACATAGACTATAACTATTAACAAACAATTATATTCTAATTTAATTTCAATACCATACTTTGCAGTTTGTTCATGTGTATCATCACCCAAATAAATGTACCATTTTGTTTATGGGAGTCTCATTAACAACTGAATGATACAATAATCTGTTAGGGAAATAAACATGTGCTGATGGCTTGATTTATTCCCCACAGTCCTGTTCTTGTTTATCACAAGTTAATAAACAACAGGAAACAATCATTAGTGCACTTCGTAAGCTGCAAATTGAAACTGTTTCTAGTGAATCACTTGACTGAGTAATTTTCAGAGACATATACAGACCCAAATTAAATGGCAACAGCAACTAAGACAATGACTGTACAATACATGGCTTAAAGCTGTTGTACTGGAACATGCAACATTAACTAATCTATAACAGGGGCAGCTATTCAGGGGGCAGCGGGTGAAATGGCACTCCAGGAATACTTTTATCTTGTCACACTGTAAAAAAGTGCATTTTTCTTACCATGTTTGCTGGTTTTTGCCCCAAATGTATTTCCCTGTTCTGCACTGCATGGAACTCTCTTGTAGCAGCAGTGTATGATTCTGACCAGGGGAAGTGAAGTATGTAGCCTTTCTCAGCTCAGCCTCATGGAAGGAACCACAGACTGAGCACGTGTAGCTGCTATAGCCACCATAACATCACCTGCCTAAATTTGTGTGTGGAGAGATCATGTGGTAAAGTAGATGGAAATTTTACTCCCAGCCCCTTCCATTGCTGTGCTAACCCTGCTGGACAGCATGTTAGCTCTAAATCTCCCTGTATGGTCAAGCAGGAGGAACTCAGGCCTAATTTCATACAGGGGAACTTTTTTAGTCCTAAAAACAATCTCTCAGGTAGGGTAACACCTCCAAGCAGTGTTCAACAATCCAAACTCACACACAAATTAATTCAGCAAAACTTTCAAAGTCTTAGCAAAATAGCACAATGAGTTGGATACGACTGCAGCAATTGAGAACTCTGATGTTTTAGTTATAAGTGAACACTGGTAAACAGCTAATTAGTGTATGTAAGCAACTCTCCACAATCTTTTGCTTTGCCTACAGTAGAAAAGAGAAACACGGTTGGGTCTCTATCCTTGCATGGTAGTAACTATGATGTAACAGATGTAAGTACTTTCAGCATTGAGGGTGTAATAGAACTAGCAGCAATTAATTACAAGAGGGGGAAAGAGAACTTAATTATTATAGGCCTATACAGACCTCCACCTGGTAGCCTAGATATTTTCTTTGATGTTTGTAGCCGGCTGCTGGTGGCCGAGCAGTTCTAGGCACTTCCGTCTGAAACCGCACGACCGCTACGATCGCAGGTTCGAATCCTGCTTTGGGCATGCATGTGTGTGATGTCCTTAGGTTAGTTAGGTTTAAGTAGTTCTAAGTTCTAGGGGACTGATGACCTGAGATGTTACGTCTCATAGTACTCAGAGCCATTTGAACCATTTTTTTGATGTTCGTAGTGACCTGCTTGTTGACATAGACAATAAACACAGCACAAAAAATGGTTGTTGTCCAATGACTCTAGCTCTAAAAGTCTAATACCAATACTAGCTCAATTTCAAGCAATATTTCTGGTAAACAGGCCCTCTAGAGAGATCAGATTAGATTAGATTCAGTTTTCATTCCATAGACCAAAACAATGAGATGATTCTTGTTGGTGTGGAACATGTCAGAAAGTATAACATAAAAACATAAAACATATGAATATAATACTTAAGAAAAGTTATTAAAAAATCCAGAAGTATGTGTATCATGTCTGAAATCAGCAACTCTGATAATAAAATTAAAACAATTTGGAATATTATTAAAAGAGAAACAGGTCAACCAAGAGCACAGGAAGGCAGTGTTACCATCAAATTGAATGAAAAATTTACGAACAAAAAGTCAGAAGTTGAAAATATTTTGAATAATCATTTTCTAAATGTTGTGGATATAGTAGGATCCAGGTGTTCATTAGAAGATGCTAGGCTGTTAATGGAAGAGGCCATACCTATGCAATTTGATACAATTGAAATCTCACCCACTTCTCCTCTGAATATAGGAAAATAATAAACTTGCTTAAAAGCAAAAACTCACATGGAATTGATGGCATTTCCAGCAAAATACTAAAAGCTTGCTCTCAACAGGTAAGTAAGATTCTCAGCCACCTGTGTAATACTCTCTGGAACAGGGCATTTTTCCCTGATAGACTGAAATATGCTATTGTTATACCTTTGCATAAAAAAGGTGATAGATCTGATGTCAACAATTACCGTCCGATCTCCCTTCTAACAGCTTTATCCAAAAATTTTGAAAACGTAATGTATTCAAGAGCAGCTTCACATATCTGTAAAAATGAAGTACTAACAAAATGTCAGTTTGGTTTCCAGAAAGGTTTTTCAACAGATAATGCCTTATATGCTTTCACCAATCAAGTTTTGAAAGATCTGAATAACCGAACACCACCCATTGGGACTTTTTGTGATCTCTCAAAGGCTTTATATTGTGTAAATCATGAAATTCTGCTAGACAAGCTCAAGTATTGTGTCATGAGTGGGACAGTGCACAAATGGTTTAATTCGTACTTAACTGGAAGAGTGCAGAAAGTTTAAATAAGCAGTTCTCATAATATGCAAAGATCAGCACATTCCTCAAACAGGGGAACTATCAAGAATGGGGTTCCACAAGGGTCGGTCTTGGGTCATTTGTTGTTCTTAATATATATTAATGACTTGCCATTCTATATTCATGAAGAGGCAAAGTTAGTTCTCTTTGCTGATGATACAAGTATAGTAATCACACCTGACAAACAAGAATTAACTGATGAAATTGTCACTAATGTGTTTCAGAAAATTACTCAGTGGTTCCTTGTACATGGACTCTCACTGAATTTTGATAAGACACAGTACATACAGTTCCGTACAGTAAATGGTATGACGCCATTAATAAATATAGACCTTAATCAGAAGCATATAACTAAGGTAGAATATTCAAATTTTTTAGGTGTGTCCATTGATGAGAGATTAAATTGGAAGAAACACATTGATGATCTGCTGAAATGTTGAGTTCAGCTACTTATGCAATAAGGCTCATTGCAAATTTTGGTGATAAACATCTCAGCAAATTAGCTTACTACGCATATTTTCACTCATTGCTTGCATATGGCATCATATTTTGGGGTAATTCATCACTGAGGAATAAGGTATTTATTGCACAAAAGTGTGTAATCAGAATAATAGCTGGAGTCCACCCAAGATCATCCTGCAGACATTTATTTAAGGATCTAGGGATATTCACAGTAGCTTCTCAGTATATATACTCTCTTTTGAAATTTGTTATTAACAACCAAACCCAATTCAAAAGTAATAGCAGTGTGCCTAACTACAATACTAGGACAAAGGATGATCTTCACTATTCAAGATTAAATCTAACTTTGGGACAGAAAGGGGTGAATTATACTGGCACTAAAGTCTTTGGTCACTTACCAAATAGTATCAAAAGTCTGACAGATAACCAACAAGAAGAAATTAAAAGAATTTCTGAATGACAACTCCTTCTACTCCATAGAAGAATTTTTAGATATAAATTAAGGAAAAAAAAGTTGTTATATTAACTTAATTATGTTGTTAAATTAAGTTAATTATGTCATGTATTGGAAAATTTGACTCTTTCCACATCATTACGAAATATCGTATTCATGATCCATGGAACTAGTATTAATCTAATCTAATCTAATATAATATAATCTAATCTACCCTGATCATTTGTCAGGAGATTGTTGAAATAGGTGACTACAATATGGTAATCTGGAACAGTTAATAGTTACAGAATTAGCATGATGCCAGAATGACACATTGTTATGCACTATTAATGAATTTATCATACACAAAATACCTAATCTTGATTGTCATAACCAAGTGCTGACAAAACTGAAATTTAACAGACATTTTTACTTAAGCTGTCTTAACAGTCTCTGTTGAGATACGAATCTACAGAGTAGTAGGAGTTGCCGATCAACTTTATCTGAAACCAAGCTTTTAATGGTTGCTGGCAATTTATTGAAAATGTGTGTTCCCAAATACTGGACCCCTCTTTGGACCAAATGATTTTAGATATTTATGTAGATTGTTCTTATTCCTAGTATTGATACTATGTAATTGGTTGGGAATTAAAACAAATTTCATTAAGGAATACATATACTGAGAAGTAGCCGATAGAATACAAAATTCCATGAACAGGTTTTTACACGATGTTCTTGAATTTACACCACAAATTATTTTTAACATATGCTTCTGCTCCCTAAAAACTTTTGCTCGGTTTCATGAGTTACTCCAGAATATGATCCCATATGACATAATAGAATGAAAGCAAGCAAAGCATCCAAGTTTTTTATATTTAAATATCCTACAGCTGACATCAGTCTCACTGCAAATACAGACTTGTTTAGGTACTTAAGCAATTCTGTGGTATGCCCTGCCCAACTGAATTTATTATAAAAAAAATTAACACTGTAACCTCTTCAAATAGTTCAAATGGCTCTGAGCACTATGGGACTTAACATCTGAGGTCATCAGTCTCCTAGAACTTAGAACTACTTAAACCTAACCAACCTAAGGACATCACACACATCCATGCCCGAGGCAGGATTTGAACCTGTGACCGTAGCGGTCGCACGATTATAGACTGAAGCGCCTAGGACCGCTCGGCCACACCAGTCAGCTGTAGCCTGTTCAATGTGCATGTCTTCATATGTTATACACATGCTGGGAGGATATCCCTTCAGGTTCTGAGCTGCATATAGTGGGTCTCCTCAAAGTTTAATGGCAATGAATTAGCTTTAAGCCATTTATTAATGTCGGTGAAAATTTTATTAGAAGCTGTTTATAAATCTGTACTTGACTTGCTACTTATTGCAATTTTTGTATCATCTGCAAACAAAACAAACGTACCATCTAGCAATGTAACAGACAAGAGGTCATTAATCTAGACAAGGGAAAAAAATGGACCCAGGACAGAACCCTGGGGAACACCACATGTATTAATTCCCAGTCAGATGAAGACTGACTGCTTACTGCACAGGTATTTTGCAACGACACCCTTTGTTTCCTATTAGATAGGTAAGACACAAACCATTTTGCAGCATTACCATATTCTAATTTGTTTAATAACTAACATGTACCACTTTACATTCAATGCATCAATGCTAAAGCTTGCCATTTCTCACCACCATGCCATATAGGTTCTGACAGAAGCTAAAAATCTTCTGGTACACAGCAAACAGAAACAATATGTGACAAAGAGAGCTGCCCTTGATGACAAATAGAGTGTTGCTGAATGTCACCTTTGGAGTCCACAAGTCTCACAACACTAGAGCACTGTGACTTGCCTGAAACTTCCGTTGCTTCATCCGCAATGCAAGCCTAAAATGAGGTTAAATCCAGAGCTGAATGTATATATTCAAAAATTTCCTCATTTATACATTCAATCACTTTGTTTTGTATAATTTTTGAAAATCCCTGGAAATAGCCTGTTTCTTCTTGTTTGCTCTCAGATCTTTATTCCTATTTAGCACAAGTTTAAAAATGGTTCTGATATTTCCAGGTTTCATGGACTCTTCTGCCTCATCAGGACCTCTAATAGCTAGCTCCTGCTTTCACTTCATTGTTGTGTCTGATTTTCATCAGTCTGTGATGTTCATTAAGCAGCTCTGAATACTAAACACTTGTTTGCGTAGTTCTTTATATGAGATAAAACAACTTAGGTGACCTTTAGGTGAAGTATACCATGATAAACCTGTAGACAGATTCTTCAGATCATCGGAACCCCCAGTAGACATTATATTTTTTTCCTGTCCTTAAGAGGAAATATGGCTAGCACAATAATTTTCCTTTTGTAGATTTAGCATGTATCTACTTTTGCTACTCATACCATGAACTTTGGAATGCACATGTTCTTAACTTGTCTTTCTCCAGATGATGCAATGCAGTGTTGAATGGTCTTTCTTGAAAGTTTCATTTTGTTCCATTACACATCTCCTTGAAAACGAAAGCTCCAACAAGAAAATAATGATGACCTCATTCAAAGGTGTTACATCAGTACTTGTAGAATATTAGGCTTCATTCATGTTTACTGCACAAGGGACAAGTAATGTAAGGGGAACTTAGAGAGACAGCACCATACTGACTATCCTCCAAGTCCATGGAAGAACACAGCAACAGGGCCATGACAGCTTGCACCACCTCTTCTGCTCCTAGTTGTGACATCATGTTACATGCCAACTGAGCATTTGCAGGTGACCTGGCAAACATTTGACATCTTCACCATATGCTTCACACCTCTGGCTACTTTAAGTTAGGGCAAAGATTTTGTGCTTTGACTTGCTTTCTAATACTGGTGGTGTAGTAGGGACAAAAATGCATAACGGTTTACCATAAAAACAATGATTGCTACAGCTACTACCACATCCTCTGATCACTGGTCGTTTGGGCATTTCTAAAAAATGAAAGTTAATAGGAGTACTACTCATCTGAGATGACATAGATACTTGAATCTGTGACTGGGACAAACTATGTCTACATGACTGTTAATTTTTATTGTGTGTATAGCTCAAACTTTTATTGTTTTATCTATCACAAAACACAAAGTGGATAGTTAATGACATCTAACTCTAAATGAGTTGAAGTCAGTAGAGGGTGCACTGTCTCTATGGTAAGTAGTTTAATGAAAATAGCGCTTCCCCAATGAAATGAACTGTTTCTTCTTTTTCCAGTTTACCTTCACCTCATATATTTGTTTAAATTTGCTTCCCAGAGTGAAACACTTCTGGAAGTTATACATACTACTTTCTACTTTCCTATTTTTAGTCTGTAAGAAAATGCCATGTGTACCTTTGCTTTATCTTATTGTCTCTAGAGTGAAACTCCTCTGGATGCTGTAAATAGTACATTATTATGCAACTGTCTTATGATGTTCATTAGTAAAGTGAAAAGACTGTGCTAATTTAATACAGGATTGTTACGGCTTTAGTGACCACTTGTTGAGTACATGCTCTGCCTCGGCCAATTTCTCCATCTGCCCCAACCTGCAATATCGCATACATTCTTAGATCCTCGTTTTGATTGATCATCTAGTAATTCTGATATAAAGTTTTCTTCATGTGCATGGTATGCGGTATATTCTCAGCATTGCAGGTGGTGCCCTTTCTTACTTTGCTAACCTAAGACTCTCTTTGATCTTCATTGTCAGTTTGAAAATAGTCTTTACGTCATGTTTGCACAATACGTGGCTGATTCTGTGTGTCATTCTAGGATTGTATGGCAGAAGGGCTGTACCCGACATTTCTTTTTCTGATTTGTCACTTCGGCAAGTGTTTGGCTCTATTGCACTTCTAATACAAATTATGGAGCATGCATTTCTCCTCAGAACACATTTCAGGTGTCCCATTTCACATCTGAGGTGGTGCAGCTCACATATTCATCCTGCTCATGTTACGAGAGTATTAACCATGTGTCTCTTCTGGCTCAGATGGTGGATTGGTAGTTAGTACAGGTATCCATCCATGTGTGTTGGTTTTTGATACAGGCTATGTCCCAAGCTTTCATCATGCCCTGTGACCAGCACATCTAGAAATAGTAGTTTTTTGTCTTTCATACTTCCATGATAAGTTTTATGTTGGCACAGAGGCTGTAAGTGAATGTAGAAATGTGCTTTTTACATGAAATAGCTGTCTAAAGATGAACCGGTCAGTTTGAAACAAGTAATGGCACTATTTAAATGAGTGAATAGCATTGTAAAAAGTGGATGGTTGCTGTTATCTTCTCTGTAAGAATCAACCTATAACTTAAATAACATTTCTGCATTTCTGTTTTCCAAGTAAATCAGCAAATAGTTTTATAACAGACACAAAAAAAAGTTATCTTTTGAATATTTTAAAGATGTTTTATAAAATTGATTCCTACTCTTTTTAAGATAAGATTTATTTTTTTCCTGTGTCACTCCCCCCCCACTGCCGCCTCCCTCCCCTCCATACCCCTTCCTCTTAGTTGCTATTCTGTTCATTGGTAACATATATGGCTTCATGTGACATTCATTTTCGTTGATTTTCAAATCTGTTTACATCTCAGTCCTTCTGTCGAAGTTATGGTATACTCTCATACAGCTGCAACAGTTTTTGTTTCTGTAATACTGGTTCAAGATTGGTCTATGCAATTACATAAAAGTTATATGGCAGCTATGGGTTCCAGTTACGTGAGACCTACACTTAGAGAAATTAAACATAGTTTTTATAGTCAGAAAATATGAACAGGATATAGATAATTAATCTATTTGAAATGTACATTTAAAAACGTAGACACAAAACTAAAATTTCTGTAACTCCAGTAACATACTGTGCATATGCCTCCTTTTTTGTTGACTGAGACAGAGGTACCCAGTACTCAAATTTTCACTCTGTTGTGCAACAAAAGTCAAACATACTAAATTGCAATGAAATAATAATGAAAGGAATAGGGTAGTAGAGGCATTTTACTCTAGTGGTTATACAAATAAAAAATGTTATAATAGGTTCAAAAAAATATGTACAAGTTCTCAAGCAATTTCAGTCAAGGAACTTTAGAAAATTTTGATCAATATATATTTTCTAAACAGTTTGCAAATGTATATTTCTTTGGAAATTTTAAAATGACTAAAATATAAACAACCTTATACTTCCTGTTTGAACTAACAGTGGTGTTTTCAGTTCATTAAATTGGGAAAAAGTCAAATGCTTCAACGGTTAACAGGTAACAATCAGGACAGACAATTCCACTGATTCCTGCATTGTTTCAGAAAATAGTAATGATAAGCTTTTAGGATATTATTTCCCTAAGACACGGCACATAAAACATAATGGCAAGACTATATAGAACACTGTAATAATTATTTCCATAAGCATGAACATTCTGGTACCCCCCTTTTCAACTTTCTTTTTTGCTTAACATTTTCAAGCACTTCAGATACTTACTATACATAATATTTAAGATGGCTTCATCAGTACCTCTGTCAATATGTAACCTACTAACCACCAGCAGTATCTCCAGTTCGACAGCTGCCACCCGTTCCATACCAAGAAGTCCCTTCCATACTGCCTAGCCACCCATGGTCGTCATATCTGCAGTGATGAGAAGTCCCTCTCAGATTATACTGATGGTCTCACTGAAGCCTTCACTGACCCTAATTATCCTCCCAACCATGTACAAAAACAAATCTCCCATGCCTTATCCTTCCAGTCTGCCACCACCTCCCAAGTCCCACCGTCCAGCCAGAGGAGCATTCCCCTCAAAACTCAGTACCACCCAGGATTGGAGCAACTGAATTACATTCTCCTCCAGGGTTACAATTACCTCTCGTCGTGCCTTGAAATGAGAAATGGCCTGGCCACTATCCCTCCCACCACTCCCACAGTGGTATTCCGTCACCACCGAGCCTACACAATTTACTTGTCCATCCTTACACAACCCCTGCTCCCAATCCCTTTCCTCATTGCTCATATGCCTGTAATAGACCTAGATGCAATACCTGTCCCACACATCCTCCCAGTACCACCTACTCCAGTTCGCTCACTAACAACACCCACCCCATCAAAGGTAGGGCTAACTGTGAAACCAGACATGTAATCTACAAGCTAAACTGCATTCTATGGAGGCATGACAACCAACAAGCTGTCTGTCCACACAAATGGCCACCGATAAACTGTGACAAAGAAGCAAGTGGACCACCCTGATCCTGAACACGCTGCCAAACCAGATATCCTTCATTTTAATGACTACTTCACTACCTGTGCCATATGGATCCTTCCCACCAGCACCAGCTTCTCTGAATTGTGCATGTGGGAACTTTCCCTGCAATACATTCTATATTCCCGTAAACTTCCTGGTCTCAACCTTCGTTAGTCACTGTCCTCACCCATTCAGCCCCTTCCCTGTTCCCATTCCAGCACTGAACAGCCGTCACACCCAGTCTTTTTATTTCTCTGCTTTCACTATTTCCTCCCTCCCCCCCCCCCCCCCTCTTCCCAACCCACTGTCTAACCTGCAGTACTTCACTGTCAGCTTCCCTAATCATACTATCCCTCCCCCTCCCTGCCCCAGCCTCCTCCATACCCCACCCAGTCTCCACTCCCATCATGCACTGGTGCTGCTGATTGCAGTGCGGTTTCAGTTGTCTGAGACTGCACTCGTGTGTGTGTGTGTGTGTGTGTGTGTGTGTGTGTGTGTGTGTGTGTGTGTGTGTGTCATCTAGTGTTGACCAAGGACTCAATAGCCGAAAGCTTTAATTGTGAAAGTCTTTTTGTTGTGCCTATCTGCGACTCAGCGTCTCCACTGTATGGTGAGTAGCAACTTTCCTTTTCATAATATTGTTACATTCCATCCTGGGTGTTTCATTGTTTGATTTAATATTTAAGATTCAATTTCTGGTATAATAAATGAAAAAATAATATTAGACAGGGATATTTTAGTAACAGCATGAAACTGAATATTGACAGAAAACTTCTACAAGTAATGAATGTACATGTAGCTTAATCATATTCATTAATCTAGATCATTTTGAGATAACTGAAGAAGTATTAAAATTAGCCTATTGGCTTGTGTCTCTGGTTCTTCGGCTGACATTTGCCTGATGTTTTCCTGACATTTCACCAGCATGAGTGGTTGGCATTGTCAAAGTTTCACCATCCATTGCTGGTGGTGAACTGGAGCCAAGCTCAAACCTGCGGGCTACATGTACCTGGTGCGCCATTTTCCGAGGGCTCCTCTGTGGTTGTTTCCATTTTGGTTCTCCTCTTGCTACCTGCGATGGTTGTTTGCCACATCACGGGAAGCCAGGATCTGTTTACCTTCAGGCTTTCTTATATCTTGTTGAAGCTTTTCCTGTGTATTGTATTTCTATAGCTTCTCTGAACAAGCAGGTGTGACAGTGCTTCTCTACACCCAGAACATCCATGTTGGTGAAGTTTATTACATTGTCGTTCTCACACAGTGCATGCTCTGTCACAGTCAGTTTCTCCATTTGCCCCAACTTGCAATGTTGCTTATGTTCTTTGATCCTGGTGTTGACTGTTCATCCAGTCTTTCTGACATAAACTTTTCCACATGTGCACAGTATGCGGTATATTTCTGACATTGCAAGTGGGGACCTTTTCTACTTTGCCAATCTAAGACACTCGTTGAATTTCTGTTTCAGTTTGAAAATGGTCTTTACGCCATGTTTGCACAGTATATGGCTGATTCTGTGTGTTTCCCTGGGATTGTATGGCAGAAAGGCCATATCTGACATTTCTTTTTCTGATTTGTCACTTTGCTGAGTGTTTGGCTCTGATACCCTTCTAATATAACTTGCGGTATACCCATTGCTACTCAGAACATGTTCCAGGTGTTGCACTTCATGTCTGAGGTGGCGCAGCTCACATATTCATCCTGCTTGCATTAAGAGAGTATTAATCATGTGTCTTTTCTGGCTTGGGTGGTAGTTTGATAATTTGTGCAGGTATCAGTCCATTTGTGTCGGTTTTCGGTATACGCTTTGTCCCAGGTTTTCACCATCCCTTGTGACCAGCACATCTAAAAATGGTAGTTTTTTGTCTTTTCTACTTCCATGGTAAATTTTATGTTGGCACAGAGACTGTTCAAGTGTCTTAGGAAGTCACAGAGCTGTTCTTCACCATGGCTCCACACAACAAAAGTATCATCAGCATATCTGAACCATACCTTAGGTTTACAAGTTGTCAAGTCCAGTGCCTGTGCTTCGAAATGTTCCATGAAGAAGTTGGCCACCACTGGACTAAGAGGGCTATCCATGGAAACACTTTCCAGCTGTTCATAGAAATTGCCATTCCATGTGAAGTAGTTCATAGTGAGACATGCATGAAAGAGCGTTGTGATGTCTTGCAGGAAAATGGAACTGATGTGCTCCAGAGAGCCACTGAGTGGCAGTTTCATAAACAAAGAAACAACATTGAGGCTGACCGGGATGTTATTTGGTGCAAGTTATAGTTTCTTCAGCTTCTCAATGAAATATCCTGAGTCCTTTATGTACATGTCAGTCTTCCCCATGTGTGGCTGGAGCAGAGAAGCCATTTGTTTTGCCAGTTTATACATTGATGAGCCAGGAGCTCTAACAATTGAACATTGTTCTTATGGATCTTAGGTACTCCATACAACCAAGGTTTTAGGGCTTTTGTGTTGCGCACATTTCTCTGTCTGACCGCTGGCAGTAAGGGAGGAGATCTGCAGATTGTACCAACACCTAGACCAATTATGGGAGAAGAAAACGTTGTTGATGTCCTCTCTTGCCTTTCTGTCACAATGCAGGGATGAACATGCTACACCAAAGTTCTTGAAATGTAAGCACTGATTCACCACCAGCCAAGTTCATCATATCTATGACAGAGTGGAATGAGCTTTTCTATGTGAGCGAATTCATACAGCATGGAGAGACTTGGCAACTTTTCAACATTTTCTATCAACTAAGTAGTAGAAGGGATCAAGATGACTGGGACAAGATTGATGGCATCACTCACAGGGACATCTAGAAATAACTTGAACACTGCACTGAGTGCCAGAAGAAAAAGTTTGAAAGATGCCGGAAGCAGACTGACAAGCTGATTCCTGACATGTCATGCACATTGGTCAACCCCACTGAATGACAATTGACCAAAGAGGAAATGTCTGTTCTTAAAAAAGGAGGGAATTTCGCTATCATCCCAAGAACTATACCTGTGGAGGATATCATTGCTAATACCGAAGTGGCCATTCAGACACTTCCTTGTGAAAGAGCAGAGGAAATATGCTCTGGGACAGCCAGGATACTGTGCTGAGCAAAACCACCAGCTTGCAGTCTGAAGAAAGAAGAGGTACAAGCTACTAAAATCTCAGCATTGACAAGAGTATATTGCTACTGCCTGCCTATAAGGGAAATGCAACCATAGTAATGAAGACCGAAGATTATGAGCAAAAGTTCCGGGACCTATTAGATCCAACAATGTACCAAAGACTAAGCACAGATCCAATGCAGAGTATCACACAGAATGCTGGTGGACATACACAGGAAAATGCGCAACACCAAAATTAGAGGTACCAAGAGGGTTGTACTGAGATCAATTAACATCACTGCCTTAACACATTCATAAACAATTATGCTGACTGTTAATCAGGATGGTAAATTGACTGGAAAGTTATTTATTGTGCTGCAGGAAGTTGGAGGTGCTCTGCCCCCTATGATTCTTTCTCATGGGCATGACCTTGCAAGGGCAGTAGGTAATATTTATGTCACAGCAAATAAAAGTGGCATAATGGGTGCAAGAGAACTACAACTATGATATGAGCAATGCTTTTAGCACATAGCTCAGCAAAATATCTTGCTTTCCCTTGATTCTTGATCTGCACATAAAAATTATACTCCTGTAGAGCAAACTACCCCTCCTGAAAAGTGTGTGGCATTTGCAGTTCATACCACCTGGAACTACTGGCCAAATTCAGCCTCTTGATGTTTTTTTCTTCTGTATCTATAAAACATATCATCACGCAATTGGCAGCTACACCTTAAAGGATAGCCAGTTTCATGATAAGTTCCACAACAGACTGTTTCACATTTGGTTGCATGTCATCATATTCCATCAGTTCTCATCATCTTGTTACACCAGTGTTACAATACATGGCTTAAAAATAGATACCTAGCTGAACGTCCTGCACAGTTTGTAACTCCAAAAAAGTTTGCCTTCAGTCTCACTGGGGCAAACTTTTGTGATCACTGTGATGTTCATTGTTTCATTCGGTGTTCAGTGCAAGTTAATGGTTTGTTTTGAACATTTTTTCAATGTTGAAAACAAACATTTTGTGAAGTGTAGTATACACATCCCATAGAAGGTTGACCTCTGCACCTCCTGGACACTTGTTTCCTGTTGCCCTCCTGATACACAGAGTGAGTCATTAGCAGCTAATATTTTTCCTGTCATAATTGTTAACCAGGGTGTATACGCGGACAAGGAAAAAAATTGCTGGGTTTTTCCCAGATCTCCCAGTTAAAAATACATTTTCTCCCAGGTGACAATACAATTTTTCTGTGTTAAGTGACAGTATACATTCTGTAGGAACAGTAAAACTTATCAATCCTTTGAATGGATATGGTTTTATACAGCAGCGTAGAATTTCTCGGCACTTTAGAAAACAAAACTAAGCTGGAAAAAACACGTTTTGGAAAGCGCTTTGATGTGCAACAACATGTACATGGCATACTTCCGTATTATGAAAGTATGAACTCTAATTCCACCAACAGGACAAGTTGTTGGTTGAATATAATATACATAGTGTTGCTACAAGGAAAGCAAAGCTTTCACATATAATATTTGTCGCAGAGTTTAATGAGCAACAAGAGAAGCTAAGCTTTGACATATAATGTTGATCTGTTTAGTGCATGTTACACTTTAAGATACAGCACTCAAATACACCAGTAAAATTTTTAATGTCGACATAGATCTCTGATCTTCAGGGCTCAAAATTCTTCTAAATGGATTCTCATCAATGAATTAATTTTTAAATGAGAGCAAACGCTCTGTGATTTAAGAAATTCATTCTCACACATATTTCATCTTGCATAAAAGTAAATTTACTTTGAAAATAACACTCTTCAAACCACAATTCACTGTATTTTCCCATGACCTGTTAGATTCATTTCAGCAGTTGCCAGAGAGCAGGATAAGAGGCGTCACCATGCTTGTGCAGCTACGGTGACGTAGGAAGCCCATATGTTCATACATGTAATACATTAAAAGATCTTTTTTACATTATGTCAAAAATAAACAAGACATCAGAGGATACTCCAAGAGCGTCGGAATTTCGTGAACCATTCTAAAATGCATAGTTCACCTTAAAGCACATATTCGTACATCCTGATTCCCAATGACATAGGCCTCAATCTGATATTATGCTTGTCGGTGTGGTTTTCAGGATGTAAATTTACTTGGAGTACCAGTACTGTATTATCTCATGTTTGGTTCTTTACTATGGCATAATGCCGTACGTGCTAGAAGATGAAGACGTGCATTTGAAATGCGGCGAACATTTGAAACTAGCCAATGGTGTGGAATTAAACACTTCGTTTCAAATAAATTTACTGCCTCAGCAGGGAAGCTTAATAAAAGCCAAATTTCTTTAGCAAACTGACAAAAATAACTTTAATGTTCTGCAAGGCGATTAATGCTTGACTGTCAGAAAGGTGGAAATAAAACAAAATCTGAAACTAGTAACATATTTTAGCCTTCTGTAATTAAGTGAATGTATTTTTATTCACTTGATAGCTCCCAGCAACAGAAATCCATCTTGCTTTCATTTGACGTGAGAGCAGTAAACGAAGAGGAAACAGAAAAATCACTAAATGTAAACACGGATCATGTGGACACTAACCCCCCCCCCCCCATACACCTCCACCACCACCACCCCCACCACCACCACCACCACCACTCACCACTACAACTCAAACTGCTCTGCACACATCAGAATGTCAATTTAAAAAAAAAAAATAAAATAAAAAAAGACTTTTCAAAAATAAGTTCATTTTGTAGCACACATCTTTCTGAAGAGTCTGATACATAAAACATATATCTTTGAGGAAATGAAAGACATGTTATTTGGTCTTAAGTGTGCCAAAATGCAATGCCCTGCCTCTTCAAACAACATTCTCATACTGCACGTCACTGTATTTCATTCTGTGGAACTCAAACGTGTATATTTTGTAATGGATGCCATCAAACTATTTCAGGGCAGTGGAAATTAAAATGTCCCAATCAGCTGGTTTGATACCTTGCCCCTTTCAAAAATAAAAAAAAAATCACATTTAATACTGGATGGGATTAATCATAACTGGGAGAACAAGAACACTTCAGAAAATCTGGACTCTTTATTGCCTATTAGCTAACTTGCTCTTCTGTGTGACACAAAATTAAAAATAGTGTACCTAAAACCAGTAAAGACAAGAGACGGGCAAGACAGTACACATTTCTTCAATCCATAGGTCCCAGTGATTTTTCTCTCTGACCTTACTACAGCTTTACAGAGTGTGTTTTCCTTTCTATGAAAGAACTATTATCTCATCAAAGTTTGTGAAACGTTTTGCTACATGAAAAATCGAAATATCGTCATCTACTGCTGAAAAAGTTGTTAATACAAATAGTACACAAGACTGGTGTGGTTCCTCAATGTGATTACGTCTATTTTGTCACTGTGTGCTGGATAAAGCAAAATAGGCCTTTCTAATATTGCAGCAATTGTAATACACACCAAATAAGCAAGACTTTTGGCAATAATGATCATTTTTATTGTACAATACAATTCATGAAGTACCAATACAAAATACCTATTTGGCCTTCTACAATCAATAAGCTTTATGTTAGGAAATAGTTTCACATTTCATTCATACCCTCCAGTTTCTTGCGCACGAGACTGAAAACAGTAGAACAAAATTTTTGCATAAATTTGGAATCGTCATAATTTGTGTGATGTCCCCAGTTCTTCTCCTTCCTCATTCTAACAAACAATCTTGTCAACACTAATTCTGTAACTATTCCTACAACTGTCAAAACTCATTCTCCGGTTAACTTTAGTAACCCTGCCACAATCACCACTTTAGTTATCCAGCGATTATTTTCCGGTTAGGTGTTATTACGTGTTCGTACAAGGCGTTTTCTGTGCTACTCCCAGAATGAAACTTAAGTGGCTGCTAGCCAGGGACTACAACTGGCCCTGTCTTGTGTAGCGATCTGGCCAAAAATTTTCTGTCAGAATTTCACTTTCTTGGATACACCGTGAAGATAATGCATAATCTTACTTACCTGTTATTCCTGTTAGTCATTTATTTCCACTCTGGTAGTCTGTATCTATAGATTTTGCTAGTAATTATAGCAATGCTGAAGATTTGCAAACTGAATCAACCACATAAACAAGCAGCAGTTGGCATTCACTGGTTCAGCTCTATTCCACTCAGCTCGTATAGCCCCGTCCCATTTTGTCTGCTGGGAAGTTAATTTCTAGATGTGACAAGGATTCCCCTGGCACAGACATCATGTACACTATGCACACATTCAAAAATCAACTTATAATTCATTGAGAAATCAACTTAGACTTTTCAAAAATGTCCAAAAACCAGCAGGGATGCGTTTCAAAATCATATGAATAATCAATAGCCCGGCGTGAGATGGATGCTATATGCTTTGTGAAACAATGTCTTTTCCCTCAAGAATTTGAATTTACCCCCTCCCCCAAATTGCCACTGCTTACACAGCCAACAGCCACACTTCAGTAGCCAGAAGCAGGAGAAGGTATTACTCATATGTGACTCAACTGCGCATGTGCATGAGCCCACACATTACTGCTGAAATGAATCTTAATGTAAACCATTATGACGTCATGCGCTCATCAGAGGCAATTTGTTGTTATGAAGCACTGCATAGTCTTCCTAATGCCTTTGACACATTTTGCTATTGACAGACACTTGCACATGCACTGTGTTATTTTATATGGCACATTTCCTTTGCAATTTAGGTTTTATTTTCATTTTTTTCTCTCATTCATGCTTTAATGCTGCTTACCAGTCAAAATTACAAAAATTTAACTGAAAACTAAAACAACAAAAAATTCCCGGAATTCTAAAAAATTCTGGAGTTTTTCCCAGTTTTCTCCTGGATGAAAAAATTCCCGGGTTTTTCCCGGATTTCTCGTTTGTCCCAGGT
This sequence comes from Schistocerca piceifrons, assembly GCF_021461385.2. Taxonomy (NCBI): domain Eukaryota; kingdom Metazoa; phylum Arthropoda; class Insecta; order Orthoptera; family Acrididae; genus Schistocerca; species Schistocerca piceifrons. The sequence goes on along the minus strand of NC_060141.1, from coordinate 470,383,126 downwards.
CATATACAACCTGTAACAACACTTTCAGAAGATCCTTACTGAAGAAGATTGAACTTGCAACCTCACCCTCAAGGGGTTCCTTGTTAGTAGCCTGAAGATTAACATTTTGAACGACTGGCTATGGAACTAACAAGACTACGTGCTTGTAAGAAATGAGTTAACTTTTACTGATGCAGTGAAGTTGGCAATCTTTTACTCAGTCATTAAAGTTCTAGACTGCCAAAACTATAAAGAACAATATAATTTTGAATGAGAAATTTTGTCACAATTTTGCAAAAAGTAGAAGCTTAAAATTTTGTCGACAGTGCCAGGCTATGTAATTACAATTACAAAGAGAAATAATTATACATATCCTAAATCAGAATTTTGCAAGAATGCATAGTATGTTTATTCAGACTACAGGATGATGGCTAAAATATGATTAACTTAAATTCAAATTTTGTTACATCTCTGTGGACATCTATTGCAATATGTATCACTGACATAATATAAGGGGATAAGGGGAATGTGTGTGACTTGACCAAAGACTGCAGTGTGCAGCAAGTGGCACTCGGTGTAACATGTTTCTCTTTTTATTTCATGATCCAATGAACCATCTCGCAAGCATTACTGCAACCCTCCCTATTATTTATGTAGGCATGTTGTCTACACATCTTTCAGTTCCATAAGAACATGGATGTCTACAGAAATTTATCTGTGTGTGTGTGGGGGGGGGGGGGGGGGATACAGAGTGGGGTGAGGTAGGGTTAGGTAGACTGGGTAGACTGGGTTTGATTTGGGTTGAGGGATGGGGTTGAAGCGGGACACGGCAAAACTCTCAAATTGATGTTGTTTATGGAAATGAACTGTCCAGTTTTGAGAAGTGTCATGGCACAAGAACTAAATTTTATAAGTGATTTAAAATATTGAAGTTTAGTGGAATGATGGGAAATCATTTATAGAAGCATATGAGGATTCTGTAATGAATAAAATCTCTGTACTCCACATTCTGGGAGGAGAAGAATGCCCTTATTTGATCCGCTCTGTATGGATGCCTGTGCATAAGAAAAGCATTGTTGTTGTAACATCTTCATCGTTGAGAAGGGTCTGCTCATTTTTCTTGATTTGTATGAAGACTGCTAATGAGTTATCACCATAAAAACATTTGCAAAAACTTCCCAAGAACTAAGACTTCTCAAGAACAAAGATGAAACAACATCAAATAACCATATTATGAAAATGAAAGTTACGACTCACCATATAGCAAAGATGCTGAGTAGCAGATAGACACAACAAAAAAACTCTCACAATTAACACTTTGAGCCATTAAGGCCCTCGTCAACAATAGAGGACACACACACACACACACACACACACACACACACACACACACACACACACACTCAGCACAGGGTTGGAAGTGGGTGTGGTCATTGGCTAGTGGAGATTGAGACTGAGGCAATACAGGATGTTGTTAACTGTCACACTGTCACACAAAAAGGTCAGAATAGTTTAGAATAGTCTAGTTACCCATGGACAGTTCATCTGTAGTGATGAGCAGCTCATTGCCCAGTATACTTAGGCCTTAATATCACAGACAGGTATTAGTCTCCCACTCCTAGGCCATAGATAGATTTTACTTGTCATATCCACACTCACCCCTAATCATCTAACCACTCCACGTAGGAGCTGCAAAGGAGCACCCTTTCATCACCTAGTCATCATGGAAAAGAATACCAGAACTATATCCTTCAGCAAGACTTTGACTATGTATTATTGTGTCCAGAGTTGAGGAACTTTCTATCTGCAATCCTTCCCACCTCTGCCAATGTGGTATTCTATCACCATCAATCTAAAGAATATCCTAGTCCATATTTACACAACACATACTTTCAGATTCTTGGCATGTGGATCATACTCTTGTGGAAGATTTAATCATTCATTTATCATGTTCTGTAGATCTCGTGAAGAAAGATCTTTCTGGGCTGTGAAACAAGGCAAGGTATACATTGGTAAAAGACCATTAAATCAAAGAAACTTAATCTGAATACTGTATTGAAAGCAAATCTGATAGAGTAAATTAGTAAGACAGTTGCTACTTTGATAACAAGCGCTATACTATACTATATAGCTGCTGTTTAACTGCAGTTGGTAGCTTAATATTACTTGATTATATTGTTGTTTCTCAAAGAAAATGAGTCATATTTACAGCATATTATTACTTGTCATAAAGCTTTACAACACACGCTGTGGCTTGCTACATAGCTAATAGAATTTTTCAATTCCTAGATCTAGATACTTGGATAGTTAGTAGCAAGAGTGCCTTATGTGTTGTTTTCTTTAGCGATTTCAAGTTCCTTGTTTTATGTTAAACTGAAACTTCTTGAGTATCTTTCCACACATTTATCCTGTCTCAGCAGAGACACTGCCACCTGTAAAAGTAGTCACATCATATACTACCTCTGAGGTAATTTCTGCACAAAATTTTATGTGGTCGTAACAACCACTGTGTGTACCCATTCAAACCATGGCAGAGAGCAGAGTAGACCACCTAGTGGCAGAAAAATTGGGGCATAACAACCAATGTATTTTCCTCTCCAAACTGTGGCAAAGAGCAAGACAACCCAATGGAAGAATCCACTGCTGATCAATGGCTGCTTCACAACCCATGTCACATGGATCCTCCCAACCAACATTAGATTCTCTGAATGATGTATATGGAAGATGTACTTGCAGCACATCTCTTGATTCTGCACTCCCCCTTGGTTAGCCCTGCCCCACACCAACCTGAGCCCTATGTCCGTACCTTCATCCATCCTACACCCACACACTCTTCCCCAAGGTCCCTCACCACTCAACTCTTGCAGATTGTTAGTGCTACGCAGAACTCACCCTGTCTGTGCCTGTAACAGGCTCACCAATGCCACATTTATCCACCACACACCTGCTACCTCTCCCTCCCAGCAATCAGCCATGTTTTCCAAGCACTCATGCCAGCTCCCCATGTCCTTTCGCCCCTCACCCTCTCCACCTGACACATGTTTCAGGTTCACCACAGTTGAGTTACAGTGATAACATTTTAAACAGTGCACTGGTCAATTCAGTAGAGTCTGAAAGGGATCAATCTTAATTTAATTAACAAACATTAGGATAAGTCTTTGATACCTATACTTGACAGTATTATAATATTTGATTTATATTCTTACAATTAGCAAAGGAAACAAAGTTTGTTGAATGGCTATAATTACAGACAATATTGCAATATATAAATATCCAAAACCAATGCACTGTAAAGCAATTTATGTAAGAATAACACTCATTTTAGTTTGATAACAACCACTGTAAGTATAAGGAACACGAAGGTCACTGAATCAATACAGGAACACAAATTGCAAATTTTCTTATTAAAAAAAATAATTAACTTTCTAAGAATTTATAGTCCATCAGGAAGCTTAGAAGGCAGAGTGTCCAGATTACATTTCATTTCATGTCAAACTTGCTGGATTGAGTTGTTATTGAAATATGAAGTTCAGGTCTTGATAGTGTATATAGAACAACAGTGATCTAAATTAAATTGTGACAAAATAAACAGTCTTGATCACAAAAACAGATGATGTACTATTAATGGTGTCTGGTTCCAACCTAGATAGATCTTCTTCAGACCATACAACGTATCTGAAAAGTTAAGATAAATTTTCTTAGAGACAGATTGGAAACTTTTCAATACATAAGCAGTATACTTAAAAGCCAATAAAAATAACAATAAAGTAGAAAAGTACTCATTCCCTTTAGTGATCCACAGACACACTGAGTGGGGCCATACTGTCTGCTGGAAGGTTCATTCATCAACAACAGATTAGTGTAAAAGCACTATGACTTATAAAGGCGAAGTCCCACCTGTCATATAGTGCATGATCACTGGAGGCACCAGTGAGAAGGAAATTCAATGGTTTTATATGTAAACACATTGAAAAATAAGTGAGTAGTTTAAAAAATTGAAATATATATGTAAGTATGTTCAAATAAATCAGTATTAATTGTCTGACACACTCAATACTTGTAACAGAATAACAGAAGAATAGAAAGGATAACCAATAATACTTGGGTACTGTATAGGCAAATGCCTCCTATGGACAATACATGAAAATAGTAGACTGTAAAACCATTGTCAAATACTTTAGGAAATTAGATATTAATGCAAAGATGTATTCAAATGGCACAACCAGTTTCTATGAAGACAAGCAGCCTCAAGTCCGCTGATAAAATGCATCCATGGTTGGGTAGACATCCATTGAAAGATGTACCAACAAAGGATGGCACCGGACCCCATGGAGATGAGTGGCCTAGAGTTCACCAATGAAACACATCTGTGGCAGGGCAGATGCCCATAGAAAGATGTTCTGACAGGGGAAACATCAGTTACCTCAGGATTTAAAAGATAAACAACTCTATTGTCTATTTGACAACTTGTTATAAAAAATTACTCCTTTTTGTTCTTTTAGTATTTAAAAAAATCCTGATGTTATCATCATGTAGCATTTGATGTCTGCATATAACCACACCCTGTGACACGCACATTATGTGTATGCCCACCACATGACCCACACCAGTTCATAGCATAGTGTAGGCATTATCATTGTGAGTGGAGCAGTGCAAACGGGACGATGTTACTCACATTGGAGGAGTGGGTGTTCATTGTGCAAAAGTTGTGTGAGAACAAAGTCATGGAAATGGTGTGGTCAGTTGTTTGCTGAGACGTTTAATGGTGTCGAAGTCCCAGGGAAGAATGCATGCTATGCGTACTGAAGAAATGATATCAGATACAATCTGATATCATTTCAAAATGAGCTCACGCATCAGCAAATGTCCCTGTAGTTCATGAGAAAATGCTTCAGAGTCCTATCAAATCAACCCAATGCCTGTCGCAAGGGACCGGCATGTCATGTTCATCATGCAGACAAATACTCACCTAGACCTGCTCTTTGGGCCACTTTTATGTACCCCACCCTGTACAACTGACAGTCAATAAACTATTAATTTTTTTCTGATTAGTTACTGGTTAATTATTTTATAAAACGGCATCAGCTTATAGCTGGCTATATGGTACGATGTTTTACTAGAATTGTACTTATGTTATCATCCTAAGTCAATAATCTGATAGGACTTACCAAACAAAAGCGCTTGCATGTTGATAGACACACAAACAAACACAAATATACACACAAAATTCAAGCTTTCGCAACCAACGGTTGCTTCATCAGGAAAGAGGAAAGGAGAGGGAAAGACGACAGGATGTGGGTTTTAAGGGAGAGGGTAAGGAGTCATTCCAATCCTGGGAGTGGAAAGACATACCTTAGGGGGGAAAAAGGACAGGTATACACTAGCACACACACACACACATATCCATCCGCACATACACAGACACAAGGAGACATTTGTAAAGGCAAAGAGTTTGGGCAGAGATGTCAGTCGAGGCGGAAGAACAGAGGCAAAGATGTTGCTGAATGACAGATGAGGTATGAGTGGCGGCAACTTGAAATTAGCGGAGGTTGAGGCCTGGTGGGTAATGAGAAGAGAGGATATACTGAAGGGCAAGTTAACAATCTGTGACACCTTTCATCTCCATGATGACTGATGGCATCTCATGGTGCCATGTCATTGAGTAAACCATTACCTAGCTGCAGACGGTATGCTTATTATTGAGTTTGAGGCCAGTTATTTCTAAGGGCACAATTACAACATTGGCTCATTGTGATGATTTTGTCTTTATGGTGTATGAAGGTGTCCTCTATGGGCACATTTTCAGATGGATGTCTTCCCTGCTGCAGATATGTTACATCAGTGGACTCTTGGCTGCTTCTCTCCATTGTGGCGGATCTGCTGTCAGTATATCTTTGAATGGATATTAGCCCTACCATGGAAATATTTCATCATTGGACTCTAGGCACTCGTCTTCATGGTGACTGGTGGTGTCATTTGAATACATCTTTGCACTGACGTCTAGTTCACTACAATCTCTAACAAAGACATTACTGTCTATTATTTCCACTCATTCCCCTAGGTGACAATTCCCTTTGCAGTAGTTGATTTCTATTGATTATCCTTTTCATTCTCCAGTTATTTTATTACAAATGTTTAGTCAGTCTGACAATTAGTAATGATGTACTTCAACACACTTATGAGCATTTTTGATTTTTTTAAACTACTCATTTACATTTTTCAATGTATTTACATGCATTCCCATTTCATTTTCTTCTTGTTGGTGCTTGCTGTATAGTGGACAGAGCTTTGCCTTTAACTCACAGCACTGTTGTGCTTTTCAGTAGTTGACAATTTTGCCTTGTGGCAAACAGATTGGCTTGACTCCGTCTCCCTGTAGATTACTGGAGGGTATAAATATTTTAGTATTTTATTGTAAATTGTATTGTCTTTTCTGTATACTGTTTATGTGTTTAAAAGTTCCCAATCTCCTTCCAAGAAAACTTACATTAAATTTTCAGAAATGTCATGGTCTGAAGATCTGTGTCAACAGAAACAGGTCCCCATTCATAAAACACCTTTTGTTTTTTGTGATCAAGACTGATTATTTCTTCATTGCAATTAATAATTTCAGAACACACACAGCTTACAATATTGTTAATAACAGATATTTGTTTGGATTTTTACATTTTTAATTTAATACTTAAAAAGACAGAAAGACATGTTTTGACAAAAACACTTTAAAACATATATTGGGCAAGTATGTTTCAAAACATTCAAATTGCCTTTACTATTAAATGCAAAAATTTAATTCCATAAATAATGGAATTTTTTCTTGAAAATACATAACATCTGATCCATTTCATCATAATTATTGTTTTCCACTGTTTGCATAAGTAGGGTCGACTGTAATCAACCCTGTGGTATCAGGAGTAAGTCAGCTATTTTGGACACTGAGACACAAAAATGTAGTTGGTGTTTTGCTCTAATGCTGACCAGACATGTTTGTAATGTGCCTTTCTATGTCAAGTATTATGCAGTTGTGGCTGCCATTGTGAAACGTTTTGTTTCTATGAGTCTACCAGCAGAAAAAATGGAAGTCATTAACTGAATAATACATTGATCATTTTATTTGAAGTTTCACAAGAACCTATTATACAATACACTGACAAAAGAGAATTGGATCATGGAGCAATCAACAATGCATTTCACCACTAAATATAATCCAAAGACAAAGATAATAACTCCAATAAATGAAAGGACAATGTACCTATATCCCGCAACACACAAAGAAGTACAAATGGCTGTCAGCAAACTAAAGAGTAAAATGACCCACAGATTTCATGGTATCCCTGACAAAATTATTAAATATAGTATGGATAATGTTGTCTCCCAACTTGTGGAGATAATTAATGACACCTTCTAAACTGGTGTGTTTCAAAGTACACTTAAGCAGTCAACAGTAATACCAGTTTATAAAAGTGGTGACAAGTTTGACATTAAAAGTTTCAGACCACTATCATTATTGTCTGTATTTTGGAAAATAATTGAAAAAATAATGCACAACAGATTGCTAGACTTCCTAACCAAAAATAAAATTCTTGTAAATGGACAGAATGGTTTCAGAAAAGGCAAATCTACACAAACGGTTGTCTTAAATTTCCCAAAACTTGTTTACAAAGCTGTTGAGAACAAGGAACTGGTTTATGTGTTGTTTTTGGACCTTTCTAAACTGTTTCATCTTATAAATCATAATCTACTGCTGTTAAAACTGTATAACTATGGTGTCCGTGGTATTTCCTACGAGTGGCGATAGTCATATTTAACTGATAGGAAACAAGTAGTAAAAATTTCTCAGGATGGAAATGTGTACCATTCTGAATAGAAGAGAGTTAATTATGGGGTGCCCAGGGCTCGGTACTGGGACCATTGTTATTCTTGATTTTTATTAATGACTTACCACAACAGTTTTCAGCAGCTGATACCATATTATTTGCTGATGATACCAGCTTCACTACTGAAGTGAATAATGATTATGACATGCAGCAAAAAATCGACAAAACAGCAGAAATGGTAGAAAAATGGTTTAAATATAACTGTCTAGTTGTCAATTAGAAGAAAATTGTATGGATGAATTTCAGCCACATAAAGAACAAAAATACTACCAATGTAAAATTCACATTATCAAATAGCGAAATTCACCAAAAGAATCACGTAAAACTTTTGAGATTATGGGTGGATGAGTATCTAAGATGGGAAAAACATGTAGAAATGCTTATACAAAAAATTAAGCAAGTACTGTTATATTAAAGAGTGCTTAAGGATTGCTGCAATACCAAAGCAGTGTTAAGTGCTTATTACACATACATATGTAGTCTATTCAAGTATGGTATAGCGTTCTGGGGAAATACCTCTTTTGCAAAGCCATCTTTTAAGCTCCAAAGGAAAGCTGTAAAGTTAATAACTGATGTTGCTTACAGAGCACCATGTAAGGAATTAAAAATCATGACCTTACCATCTACATTTATAACTGAAAGCATCTTCTTCATTAAAAACCATCAAGTTTCACTTTGAACAGTGAGATCCACAATTATCAAACAAGGAACAGGGATGACTATCATAGGGATGTGGACAGAAAATCGATATATCGGGACAGTGCTGTTTACAAACCAAAAGTTCTGTACAGTGCATTGCCAAATAGCATCTAAAATATACCAAACATAAATACATTCAAAAAAGAACTAAGAACCTACTAATAAACAACAGCTTCTACAGTATTAATGAATATGTCGAATTTTGCTCAAAGCTGTAGGTCCACTTCATAAGTCTCTAAACAAAAATTCGTAATTATCAACCATTCCTACATACAATCAAACTTCTTTTGTCCATGCATGCATCTAATTATGCACATAGATTTTGTGCCATATGTTACTATGCCTAGTTAACTAAACTACTGATATTAAATAGCTTTTGTAAAATCAACCATGGGGTTTTGCTAGCTTTTATTTTATCTGTATGTATGTACATATATAATTTTATAATCAAATTAAGCAGAACAGTGTTACACGTGTTGATAACCAATGATAAGATTTTGTACATGATGTAAATATGTGATATTTTATACTGTTCTGTGTCTTGACAAGTCCAATATGAGGAATGTGATAATATGGGCATTAAACAAATAAATAAAATAAATTGCATATGATATGTACTCAATGAAAGCTAAGTACATTCTTCATTGGAATTACTCACTTTTCTCAGATTTGGAGGTCATTGACTTAACATAGGCCTAATGCAATGCATGGTATCACTTACCAGATTCAAACTGAAAACTTTGTTATCTTGTTCCTGTGAAATTGTATGGGCAGAGGTCATTGTTGGCAACCAGAATAAAATAATAATTGGATCCTTTTACTGACCTCGCAATTCAGATGATACAATTGCTGAAAAGTTCAAAGAAAACTTGAGTTTGATTTCAAACACATACCTGACTCTCACAATTATAGTTGGTGGTGACTTTAATTTACCCTCGATATGTTGACAAAAATGCATGTTTATTTCCGGTGGTACACATAAAACATCATCCGATATTGGTCTAAATGCACGATCTGAAAATTATTTCAAGCATTTAGTTCATGAGCCTATGCGAATAGAAAACGGTTGTGAAAATACACTTGACCTCTTAGCATAAAATATTCCTGAGTCAATAACGAGCAGTCATACTGAATATTGTAACCCCAAATCATCCAAAAATAAACGAAAAATATTCCTATTAAAAATAGCAGATAAAAATTCACTTAACGTCTTCCTGAGAGACAATCTCCAATCCTTGCAAAGTAATATAAGTGTAGATCAGATGTTGCATGAATTCAAAGAAATAGTATCAGCAGCAATTGAGAGATTTGTACCAAATAAATTAACAAACGACGGAGCTGATCCTCCTTTGTACACAAAATGGGTCAGAACACTGTTGCAGAAACAACGAAAAAAACACCGGCAAATTGAAACAGAAGCAAAATCTCTAAGATTGGTGATCTTCTACAGAAGCTCGATATTTGGCGCTGACTTGAATGCGAGATGCTTATAATAGATTCGACAACGAAAGTTTGTCTCGAAACCTGGCAGAAAATCCCTGCGAGGTACGATAGCAGCAAGACACAATCAATCAATACCGTCTCTCTGCGATAGCAATGGCGAGATACCATCGAAGACAGTACTGCGAAAGCAGAGTTACTAAATACAGCCTTCCGAAATGCTTTCACAAAAGAAGACGAAGTAAATTGTCCAGAATTCGAATCAAGAACAACTGCCAACGTGAGTAAGGTAGAATTTGATATCGTTGGAGTATTGAAGGAACGTAAATCACTTAATAAAAGCAAGTCTTCTGGTCCAGACCGTATGCCAGTTAGCTTCCTTTCAGATTACGCTGATGCAATAGCTCCATACTTACAAATCATATACAACCGGTCGCTCTACGAAAAATCCGTACCCATGGACCGGAGAGTTGCACAGGTCACACCAATATTCATGGAAAGTAGTAGGAGTAATTCTCTAAATTACAAACATACCATTAACGTCGATATGCAGCAGGATTTTGGAACATATATTGTGTTCAAAAATTATGAATTGCCTCGAAGGAAACAGTCTATTGACACACAGTCAACACGGATTTAGAAAACATCGTTCTTGTGAAACACAATTAGCTCTTTCCTTGCATGAAGTGTTGAGTGCTGTTGACAAGGGATTTCAAATTGGTTCCGTATTTCTCGATTTCCGGAAGGCTTTTGTCACTATACCACACAAGTGGCTTGTAGCGAAATTACGTGCTTATGGAATATCATCTCATTTATGTGACTGGATTTGTGATTTCCTGTCAGAGAGGTCACAGTTCATAGTAATTGACGGAAAGTCTTCGATTTCTGTTAGGTCACTCAGAAAATGTAACATATCATCTAAGGAAACTGCCTACACTATATTTCTCCGTTCTCTTTTAGAATTGTGTGAGTGACAAGTCGGTAATCGACAGGACACTGAAGATTCTCTTTGTGAGCGAGGTTCTTTGGAGGAAACATCCAGTGTTCGTTTCCCACTTTAACGTTTGTATCTATTGTGTTTGTGCGGTACAGTAAAAGTGGTCATTCACAATATAAAATCCACACAAGTGTTTTCCTTTATGTAGTGAAATCACTCCTACCATAAGTGGTGATCCCGTAACTAAGCGGTGTGACAGGAGACAAGTTTCTTTAGATATTTTCTGCAACGTTTCGTATCGACATGCTGTCTGCACAGAACCTCTTCCGCGACATCGATGGCGTCATCCAGAATATCAAGAAGGAGCTCGACACGATGCAGCAAAATCCTCAGTTCACAGTGCCACAGATGCCTACATCTCAAACCGGTTTCGTCCACGACGTTACATTTCCAACCACGCCGCGTGTGCTGGTGGGCCCCGCGCCGCCGCCACAGGATATTGCCTCGCACAACCAGCCCACAGGACACACTGATATCAGACCAAATATGGTGGCATTTTCATCACACGCCTCGGTACCACTCCCACGAGTTTCAAACTTTCCGTTTGCCGGTTATCGTGGCCCATCTGCATCACGGTTACAAATTCGGCCCCCACCTTTCATTCCTGAACGTCCGGAAATTTGGTTCGCTGTTATGGAGAACATTTTCGTGCAGCAACAAATAGTCGACGGTTTTGAACAGTTCACACTAGTGATATGCAACCTGGACCAACATGTGTCGTCAGTGGTATTGGATATAATTATGCAACCCCCACCACAACAAGCCTACGCCACTCTAAGATGGCTTTAATTTCGCCTTGTACAAAACCTGTGGGCCAGCGGATAACACAGCTCCTGTACCACGAGAAACGCGGTGACAGGTCGCCTTCAGACTTTTACTGGCATTTACGTGCTATGGTGGACCCTTCCGTGTTCTCAGACACATTACTTGTGCACATATGGCAACAGCAGTTACCTCCGCAGGTGTGCTTAACCTTAGTTTCTTACGAGGGCTGGCCATTAAGCGAGTTGCTGCAAGTGGCCGATAGAGCGCACTGCCTGCTTGACTCGAGTGCCACAGTGGCCCCCGCCGCAACCACCTTGGCCAACGAGCGCTGGACGTGACCGACGATTTTCGATCTCTCCACGCTGCCATTGATCAGCTGACCGCCCAGCTGCAGCGGCTAGAGCCATATGACGTTGTGGTGGCTGACACACACACACACACACACACACACACACACACACACACACACACACGTCGTCGCCAGCCGACTCGCCTGCCGCGTCATGCAAACAACGGCACCGGTTATTACTGGTTCCACCACCGTTTCGGCACGCAAGCTACGAAGTGTAAGGAGCTGTGCTTGCACCCAAATGTATCCCATGCCATGCTTTAGGTGCAGCCAACCGTGACAACAAGCAGCTGCGCCTAAACTCATAGACGCATGGAAGGAGAACACCCCCATTTCAGCACCAGCCTACGTTATGTGGATTGACTTCTCCCACAGCTGTAAGGTATGCAGCTTCACAAAGACTTTTCGTTCCTGATCGCTCTACAGGATGGATGTTCTTGGTTGACACCGGCTCAGATGTCAGCACTCTGCCTGTAACTTTCTTCCCTGCGGACAAATGCACTGCAGAGACCACTTTGAAAGCAGTCAACGATTCAGTCACCCACAGATATGGACAGAAAACACTGGCAGTGGACATTGGTCTACCAGAAAAATGCAACTGAACCTTCGTTATGGCCGATATCGACCAACCTATACTAGGTGCCGATTTCCAGGCAACACATGCATTGTCCGTGGATTTACGCAAGTCACAACTCGTCCATTCTGCCAATGGATGGGTTATTCCAGGAATAGAAGGACGTCTGACCTCTCACGCATGCCAAAGGGTAGTGCACCCACCTGGGAGGACACCCTAGCAACGAAGGAATCTGACCTGCAGATGGCTCAAATGACACCAAAACAGTTGACGACACAACAACAGGCTCCTGCTGTTTCAACTGCGAAGGCGACACCCAAACCACAACATGGTACAAGAAAGAGCAGGGTGAAGCATGAGACAGTGCACCATATCCGTACAACTCCAGGCCCTCCAGTCTCCTCACATGTTCGCAGGCTTGCACCTGATCGCTTGCGGGAAACCAAGGCCATTTTCAACGAGATGCTACATGAAGGAACTATACAGCCATCCAACAGTCCATGGTCCTCTCCTCTGCACCTCGCCCATAAAAAGAATGGGTCATGGCGCCCATGTGGTGATTATCAAGCTCTGAATTCCCGAACTGTTCCAGACAGATACCCTGTACCACATATACAGGATTTCACCCATTCACTGGCCGGGGCAACCATATTCAGTGTTTTGGATTGCCGTAAGGCTTATAATCAGATACCAATGGCAGAGCAAGACATACCAAAGACTGCAGTGACAACCCCATTCGGGCTGTTTCAATTTTTGGTGATGCCATTTGGGCTGAAAAATGCTGCCCAAACATGGCAACGGTTTCTAGACAGTGTGCTAAGAGGGCTGCCATATTGTTTCGCCTATTTAGACTAGATTCTGGTGTTTTCAGGGAATGTTTCTGACCATCAGAAACACGTAAGCGAGGTGCAAGGCAGGCTTAGTGCTCATGGAATAACACTTGACAATGACAAGTGCGTGTTTGGGGAACCCGTGGCAACCTTCCTGTGTTATAAAGTGTCAGCTCAGGGCATTTTACCACTGCCAGAGAAGCTGGAGTTGTTGCGTACACTACCATGGCAGCTTTCTACATAGTCAGCAATTCATGTTCCCCCCTCCAGGCCCGCCATATAGAGTTTATATGCCAGTTTTCGACAGACGTGCGTCACATCCATGGTGCCAACAACAATGTGGCAGATTATTTCTCACGTATTAATGGGTTAAGTCCAATGTTGGATTATTCTGAATTGGCAAGGGCACAGGCTTCAGATGCGCAGCTGCAGTCCATGTTGGTGGACCCGTCCACTGGCCTACGTTTACAACCTGTGGACGCCCCCTGCAGCCCATTTCAGGTATGGTGCGAAAACTCCTTGGTTAGACCACTCCCATACACCAACCCCCAGTTCCGACGAAAGGTATTCGACAGCATTCACAACCTGGCACACCCGGGAACCAATGCCTGAGTGAAGTTAGTGACAGACCATTTTGTGTGGCCTTCAATCAAGAAAGATACATGGGAGTGGGCCCGCAACTGCCGTCAGTGTCAAGGTAGCAAAGTGGGATGCCATGTTCACGCTCCAGTAGGACAATTCCCAACCCCAACGGCACCTTTTGGGCGTGTACACATTGACTTGGTTGGACCCCTCGCCCCTTCAGAAGGTTGCAGGTACTTGTTTTGGCAGTGGATCGTTGCACATGGTGTGCAGAGGCTACACCAGTCAGGGACATTTCTGAAGAGACTACTGCACAGGCATTCTTGGAAACTTGGGTGGCTCGTTTTGGGTGCCCATTTTTCGTTACCACTGACCAAGGACGTCAGTACTAGTTGACACTGTTCCAACAACTGTCGAAAGTTTGTGGCTTCCAACGAAACCGGACTACTAGCTACCACCCGGCCAGTAACGGTTTGATGGAAAGGTGGCACCGGACTTTAAAGGCTGCCCTGATGTGCCACGAGGACTCATGGACTCAAGCGATGCCATTGGTTTTGTTGGGATTACGGACCACATTAAAAACAGACATCAATTGTTCCGTGGCAGAGTTGGTATATGGAGAACCACTCCGTGTTCCAGCAGAATTCCTTGCACCAGTTCCTCTCCCAGATGACACACAACTACCCCACCTCTTGCAACAAATGAGGAAGAAGGCAGAGATGTTACATGCAGCCCCGACATCTCAGCACGGCACACATCCGGGTTTCATACACAAGTCCCTCGACACTTGTTCCCACATCATGCTCCGCACAGACCTGGTACGTCATTCGTTACAGCCACCGTACACTGGAACATACCAAGTGCTAGGACAGGACACACACACAATGGATATCCTCCTACAGGGAATGCCGACCAAGGTTTCCATTGAGTGGGTAAAACCCACTTGGACAATGACAGCACCGACTACAGTCTCACAGACAACTTCAGACACAACTCGCAATGAACCCACACCTTCTGCAGAGCCAGACAGCTGTGACCCACCGGAGCTCCACACCAGGAGACCCAATGCAGCAGCGGATCATCAAGCAGCACCCACACCGGCACTATCCGCACTCGGGCAGGCTGAGAAGTGAAGTTTAAGTACCCCACCATACCGGGTGCTCCGCACTTCAGGGGGGAGGGGGGGGGGGGCTAGGAGTGACAAGTCGATAGTCGACAGGACACTGAAAGATTCTCTTTTCGAGTGGGGTTCTTTGGAGGAAACAACCAGTGTTTGTTTCCCACATTAACGTATGTATCTATTGTGTTTGTGTGGTACAATAAAAGTGGTCAATCACAGTATATGTAGTGAAATTACTCCTACAGAATACTGTTTCATGGTGTGGGATCCTTACCAGATAGGATTGACAGAGTACATTGACAAAATTTAAAATTAGGCAGCATATTTTGTATTAATGCGAAATAGGGGAGAGAGTGACAACTGAAACGATACAGAATTTGGGATGGACATCATTAAAACAAAAGCAGTTTCTGCTATGAAGCAGTATTCTCATGAAATTCCAATCACCAACTTTCTCCTCAGAATGCGAAAATATTTTGTTGACACCGACCTACATGGGGAGAAACGATCACCATGATAAAATAAGGGAAATCAGAGCTCAAACGGAAAGGTATAGGTGTTCATTCTTTATGCGTGCTACACGCGATTGGAATAATAGAGAATTGTGAAGGTGGTTCAATGAACCATCTGCCAGACACTTAAATGTGATTTGCAAATTATCCATGTATATGTAGATTTAGAACTGCGAGTGACATTTCAGGTGCCAGCACAATATAGTCATCTGGGAAAATGTACAGGTATGTGTGTTTTTATACATATGCATATTCTATAGCTCTAAAGGAGGTTTTATCCAAAATTTAGCAAGGTTCTTAGTCTTGTTTAATTGGTGAGTTGTTACCTTTACTCCTTAAATTATTTACATTCCATCAGGTTTTACCATTTCCCCTCACCCACATCCTTGGTTTTCTGTATAATGCGGACAACTCTTTTGTGAACATTTATATGGTGAGCATAGGGCCTCAAGCCATTGCTTTTCATTGCACTCTTATCCTCTGATTACATCCTTTTTCAGAATTGTTCTCTAAGACAGATTTCTTGCTGACAACCTATCTTACTCGTAGGATATCAGTAATGGCTTCCCCCACTTTGTTTCCTTATTTTACACCACCTAGTGTGGATAACACATGTTTCGCCCACTTATTGGGGTTTGACTACCAACTTAAAATTTTTACGGAAGTGTAGCCCATGGGGACAACTTTGCCCGATACCCATTTAGGTAGCCAGACTATATGGGGGGGGGGGGGCGGTTGTTAGGTACCCATACCATGGTAGCCCCCTGAAAATGAAGAGAACACACTACAGATGCCTGAGCAGTTACCACCTTGCACATGCTAAGAAGTTATGGCCTGTCCATTTGGGTGGCAGTGGGACTCCAGGAAAGGGCCATCAAGCCACATGGCCATTGGTATGCCAGTGTGATGCCTATGTGAAAAGATCTCATTCGGTGCAGGTGGCATTAAGGCATCATAAAAAGTAGTAAATTATCACCTGGTGATTACAAAGCTCAGGCAGTCTCTACAGAACAACCGGAATTCTTCAGTGTCAATTACTGTGACCTTAAGAAATTTCCAACCTTGGGCATGCCATGGGAGAAAATCAAAATCAATCAAACTGTGGAAACTAACTCCCTCCTAACTTTGTTTCTTTATTTTACAGTACCTCATGTTCATTGACCACATTTGGGTATGACTTCCACTTTTTCAACATCTTTACTGAAGCCCCAGCCATGCAAGGAATGTTGCCTCATACCCAACAGGGTAGCCAGTCCATGTGGAGTGTTATCAGGTACCCTTATTATGGTAACACCCTGACTCTAGAAGAAATTTGCTTCTGATGTCCATGCTGTTATCTCCCTGAATTTGGCAAGGAGCAGCTGCCTGTCTGTTTGGAGGTATGGGGATCCCAGAGAATAGTCATCAAGCCAGGTGTTTACCTGCTTTCATTATTTTAAAAAAACTGCATGCTTACTTACAGAACTGTGCTGATCCATTACAACAGCGGCTTGATGTAGCAGCCACCAACATTGTGACAGACATTGTACATATGAAGCATATTCTGGTACAACACTCACCACCCCAACTCGTGTCTCTTCAGTTTCTAGTGCAGTGGCCAGAACTTGTGCCAGCAGATCTTCCTCTGTCTTAGAGCAAGGCAGACATTAAGTGACATCAGTTGACTGTCTGACACAGTATATGCCATTCTGTCTGCCCTGTTTCATTCCAGGACCAGCAACTTTATGGTTATTCTCTTTCCCTCAGCAGACATCAAAGCATTACACATCTGAACTGAAACTGTTGTATAACAGAAATGGTTCATTTCCGTATATGGGTTCCTATTCAAAGTTTACTATTAAAAATACCATGTACTCTTTCCCCTCTACAAGTCCTATCATTTTGTAATGGGAATATCTGAACACCCTGTATTTTTCCCCAGTGTATATATGATCCACTATGTGGAGACAGTGGATGTCCCCTTCGAAACCTCACCATGTGAGCCATTACCTGTCTGTGTCAATCTTCAAAGTCTCATATCCTAATTAAGAAACAGAAAACCAGGATCTTAAGACCTCTGATCGCCTCTCATATTTTGAAAATTGGAAAAAGTAGGTCGTTTAAATCCTTTCGCAATGATTTTGAATTTTGCTACTAGTGTGGCTCAATCATCAGCAGTACCTTGAGTGTTTACTATCTCAGTTCCATTGACACTGACATCTAATTGTGTAAGTAAACTAGACCACTGGGGAAAAAGACCCTTCCCTCTTATGGTTCCTGCAGCATCATCTAACGCCATTACACCCCACAGCTGAATGGAAAAGCAACATTCTCCTTCAGCATCTCACGGCAGGACTTCCTTTGCAGATCTCTCACCCCTGAAATCTACAGACTAGTGTCCTGACATCAGTCAGTGGCTGAGAGCATCACAGACTGCTGGCCCCAGTGTTGTTCACTCCTCCTCATTTCCTACCCCCCCCCCCCCCCTTTCCCTCTCTCCCTCACTTCCTAACTTCCCCTCCCTCCCTCTCCCAACCGTTCCCCACCCCCTTCCATCTCACATCACCCTGTCACTCTCCTTCCCCCTGCCCCTCCCTCACCCTTCCCCCTCCCACTCCTATCCATCTCTCTGCCTTTCCTACTGCTGCCTCACCATAACAATCCATTTCCCTCCCCTTAATAAATTAATAAATTAGTCTGGTTATGTTTTACATATCTGAGTGTCATTCTTTAGGTGGCTAAGTGAGTTATTCCTAACATTGGTTGGGTCATTAATTACTCGCTTTTTCATTGAGAGGGCTCCATGTGTTAAGAAGTTTTCCTATAGTGGCAGGAGTTTCGTGTTGTAGTTGTTAACTCAAAAATTTTTGTGTCCAGTTCCATGTTTGATGGTTCATATCCATTTTTATCACATGTTCAGCAAAGTTAGAATGCCATTTTCGTACTTCCAGCTTCTTATATGCTCTTTATACCTAGTTTAGAAATTCCTGCATGTCGTTTCTCCCCATCTCCCCCTTCCCTATCTACCCCTCCCTCTTCCCACTGCCTCTCCCTCACCTCTCTCCCCCAACCACCATCCCTTCCTTCCACCCTCCCTCTCCCCTCCTCCCCTGCACCCTCCCATTCCACACACTGTGAAGAAAACGGTTCCTGGAGGTTTACTATGACCATGAATTTGTAATCAGAAAATGTTGAAAGAAAAACTGCATGAAGTAAATTAATATTGTATAAACCCTAAGAACCCGGTATACTTCTGGAAACTTCAAAAGCAAACCTTTATATGAGAAGTTTCCACATCTTGTTAAAATTCTGATAATTAAATTCTTTGATAGTGGAAAATGGTAAAACACTCTTAAGCTAATTTGATAAATTATGACACAGTATACCGTAAATTCAGAGACAGACCGCTAGGATCCTAACAGGTCAATACAGTCCACAGGAAAGTGTAACAAAAATTGTTGCAGAATTAAAAGGAACTCTTGGAAAAAAAAGGATGATGTAGTTTCTCAAAAACCTGTTGGGTAAATTTAGAGATCCTATGTCTGACAAATGCTGTGGAACAACTATGGTACCAACAATACCTACTTCATGTAGGAATCGTGAGATCAAGATAAGAGGGTTTAGGTCATGTACAGAGGCACTCAATAAGTGAAGGGAATAGGACAGAAAAGCGATAACATTGGCAATATATACTGTCCGCCATGCACTGCACACTGGCTTGGAGATAGCAGATGTAGCTGTAGTATCTGTCTAACTATATGTATGGCAGGTCCCAGTTTCACATTTGTGGTAATAATCCTAAGAAAAAAATCGGCCGCGAAAGCAGTCACCAACAAAACCTTCAACCGACAAATTCTTGAGTATTGCTCGCTGTAAGACGTTGTGCACTATTCAAAACTATAGTTCCGAGTCAATAAATAGACTTCTTCCTCCAACCCACACCGCACGTTACGACGACAAAGGCAGACTTAGAGACGTTTGGGCGACTGCTACGGTCGCAGGTTCGAATCCTGCCTCGGGCATGGATGTGTGTGATGTCCTTAGGTTAGTTAGGTTTAAGTAGTTCTAAGTTCTAGGGGACTGATGACCAAAGCTGTTAAGTCCCATAGTGCTCAGAGCCATTTGAACCATTTTAGAGACGTTTGGGCGTTTACAAACGCCTTCCGTGACTAGCATAGAAGGAAGGAAAATGGTTTTAGTGTATCAGGTACTCACCCCATACACCACACAGTGGCTTGTGTAGTTTAGATGTAAATGCTGATATGAGATGTGTTGCGTGAGGTCATCGTTCCTGAATCTCGAGCGTTATGTCAACGAATAACTACAACATATGTGAAGTGTGAGTTATGCGGTTGCATGTTTTTGAGGGGGCCCCAGAGTGACAGGTGTTGCAGGCTACTAAATGATGTGCTCGGTTACGAACACTCGGTCGAAGCAAGTATTCGAACGAAAGCCAAGTAGTGTACAGAATATCGGAAGGATATTGAACAGTAGGGAAAGTTGTCGAAGACTGAAGCATTCAAGCAGACATAAGTTTTATTCGAATATCGTGGCATTATTTTGTTACTGCAGTGCTATAATACCTTTTCACAAAGGGTTTCAGTATCTCATCCGATCACTTGAATCCAGTTCTAGGTTGCCTGTATAAAGACTTCCAAGGGGAACAAAAATTTGAATGTCAGTATTTCGTACAATTATGGACCGAATGTAAAGATTTAAAATTCTGTTATAATCTACTCACAAAGACAAATAATCTTATGCTAAAGTTTCAACAAATTGAGACGTATTGAAGCTAGAAATTGTGAATATGTCTTGAGGCAGCACAACTCTTGGCATAGGCCTACAAACTACCCAGATTATATTCATTTAGTATTTGGGAATGGCGACTTCCAACAAAATTTACACATAATTTCAAACCTCTCGGTAACACGTCCACAAAATACTGAAACGAAAAAGGCTTATCCCTTACAACATTTTCGATGCTTATAGTAAAGCTTCAGCATCATGCATGACATTTTAATTTATTACTTCTTTACTACTAACTCTAGTCGCTAGACACTTTACAGACAGTATCTGCATATACCACTAAATGTACCTGCAACTTTATGTCACTGTATGACACACACTTCATGAGATATGACGTCTTAACAGTGAGGCGCGTGAGAAACTATCCCAAATTATCCAGACTATACCCATCCAAAATTTTGAAGACAGTTAGCGACTTCCAACAAACTTTAAACATAATTTCAATCCCCTTCTAAACTCTTTCATTAATTCATGGGTGATTAATGGGAACCGTCTTTTGGGGTTGCTTGAAACATTTTTGACCTTTGAAGCCATCTTGCATCACAGAAATGAATGGAAACACAATAAAATGTATTCCAAACTAATTGCGTTTTCCAATTAGTAACAAAATGTAATGGAATGTACTCGAATTAAATCGCGTGATGCTGAGGGTATTAGATTAGGAAATGAGACACTTAAAGTAGTAACTGAGTTTTGCTATTTAGAGAGTAAAACAACTGATGATGGTCGAAGTAGAGAGGATATAAAATGCAGACTGGCAATGGCAATGAAAGCGTTTCTCAGGAAGAGAAATTTGTTAACATCGAGTATAGATTTAAGTGTCAGGAAGTCGTTTCTGAAAGTATTTGTATGGAGTGTAGCGAAACGTGGACGATAAATAGTTTAGACAAAAAGAGAATAGAAGCTTTCGAAATGTGGTGCTACAGAATAATGCTGAAGATTAGATGGGTAGATCACATAACTAATGAGGAGGTATTGAATAGAATTGGGGAGAATAGAAATTTGTGGCACAGCTTGACTAGAAGAAG
Organism: Schistocerca piceifrons; assembly: GCF_021461385.2. Lineage (NCBI taxonomy): Eukaryota > Metazoa > Arthropoda > Insecta > Orthoptera > Acrididae > Schistocerca > Schistocerca piceifrons. The sequence continues at coordinate 470,361,592 of NC_060141.1, read as the reverse complement.
GGATCGGTTGGTAGGGCATATTCTGAGGCATCAAGGGATCACCAATTTAGTATTGGAGGGCAGCAGTGAGCGTAAAACTCGTAGAGGGAGGCCAAGAGATGAATACACTAAACAGATTCATAAGGATGTAGGCTGCAGTAGGTACGGGGAGATGAAGAAGCTTGCACAGGATAGAGTAGCATGGAGAGCTGCATCAAACTAGTCTCTGGACTGAAGACCACAACAACAACAAAATTATTGGTCAATATCTACTATAAAAAAGTAGGAAAATGTGTGTTTCAAGTTACACCTAGGCAAGGGGTTCAAAAGGTTCAAATGGCTCTGAGCACTATGGGACTTAACATCTGAGGTTATCAGTCCCCTAGAACTCAGAACTACTTAAACCTAACTAACCTAAGGACATCACACACATCCATGCCCGAGGCAGGATTCGAACCTGCGACCGTAGCGGTCGCGCGGTTCCAGACTGAAGCGCCTTGAACCGCTCGGCCACACCGGCTGGCAGGCAAGGGGTTCCTTGAAACGCTTGTGTCGTTTAGATCACATGATAAAAACGTCAGCTTTAAGTAGTAACACTGTAGAAACGTTTTTAAAAGCCCACCAAAATGACTAATTACTGTCCTATAGTTTGAGGAATCTAAGAATGTAGCGATTTGACACTTCAGTAATTTTGTTACATACGGTGACAGCTAAGGTGCTTTAATTTGCTTCATTCTGTTGAAGACTAAAGAAAGCCACAAGCCACCGAAGTGTTTTTTTCTTTTTTTTAATTTGAGCAACAAACCTCTTTGAAGTTTCCTTCTTCGAGCCTCTATCGCACTTTAGGGTCACTATAATAAAATTACTCACATTCAGCTTGTGAAATTCTGAAAAATTATATTATCGAGATTTTTTGTCAGTGATCTTTAAGCTCAATTATAGATTATTACGGTAGTGCACTCAGCAACGCAACAGTGACCACCTTCGTCTTTGGTGGCCTCGATTGTTACTGAGTGAACATAAAACTGTTCCAAATTACCTTATTTTAGACATAGGATTTAAAAAAAAAGAAATTCAAACAAGCCTGGTGAGACAACAAAGAATTGTTAATGCGAAATCATCAGCAACAAGAGAGGTTACGCTTATGTTTTCATGAAGTCACCTAGGAGCTCATACATCGTCTTGTAAAAAATAAGTTTTCAAAGATAGGTTTTCCTGTCTAAAATCCTCAACAACATAAACGACGTCTAGAAGACACTAACTTCATTCATTAACTCCAATTTCTTGCTACAAGTACTACTCATTGCAACATTCTCCAGAATCACACAAAACCAGCAATTATGTTACGCACACCATGACGCCAACATTAAAAAGATAATCCTTGCAAATCTTTTAGGTTTATCCTGGTGTTTTAAGTAACCCCATTTTACGGAAGCTGATAACACCGACATAACTACGGTTTTGTGTCTTCAACCATAATGGTTTATTTGCTTCACATCAAGTACATATTAACTCATGTGTAAAGTAATCAGACGTTTGAACTTGTTTTATACATGACAACTCGATTCTTCAACGAACTGGAGAGGGAGCTTAATGGTAACAAACTACAGTAAAACCTGCTCAAATCGACACGTGTATAATTCGGAAATCTGCCCAAAGCGTACAAGTATTTCAGTCCAGAGGCCTTCTGTGCACTTTTATATGCTGATTTTTTTGTATAAAGTGGAACGTGGAACGTGCCTAACGCGGAAACGGCTGCAAATCTTAGAACATACTTAATAATTCAACGTATTATGCGGAAAAGAGCCTATATAGTACTACTGTATTACAGTTCATTAGTTATTCACAACTCTACAAGGACGTTACTTTTAACACCTCTGGTAAGCGGCGCAAAACCAAGAAAAGAGGTCCAGCGCAGCACGGCACTGCTGATCTGGACCTAAAACAGCGCCGCTCTGTGCAACGATGAGCAAGTTAAGCTTAGTGTCGGAAGCCTACAATACATCAAAGGAAACGGTTCGTTCGTCAGCGCTCTGTTTGTCGACTTTCTCGTTTTCCTTATTACTGACGCACGCCAGTGCATACAGGAACATTGTTCCGCATCTACCAACACACTGCTGCTATGTGCGTAGTGAAAGATGTGGGTATTGTTCCTTTAAACAATGGCTTTACCCGCCAAGGTCATTAGTTTCTGGCAGTTTCAGTTGACTAGTAGCACTTTAAGAGGTACAGTAACAAGATGTTGAACAACGGTATGTGTCGTTAACACTTAACGAAAAGATCAATGTAATCGAGGCGAGTGAGAAAGAAAAACTCTCTGTGTACGAACTTATGTTGCGTTTCAAATGCGGTAAAACATCAATTTATGAGACTTTAAGAAGCAAGGATAAAATTCGGGACAAATGGATGAAAGGGAACGGGCAGATGAAAAGAAAGGCGAAGAAGACCGTAAATAGAGAAATTAACGAAATTGTGTGGGAATGAAGAAGCATGAGAGAGCAGTGTGTGCCAGAGAAGTACGTGAGGTTAGTGAAGGAAATGTACAGAGGAGCAATGACACAGGTGAGAAGTAGTTTGGGCATGACAAAGGAGTTTCCAGTAAAAGTAGGGTTACATCATGGGTCTGCACTTAGTCCCTACCTCTTTGACCTGATTATGGATGTGCTAGTGAAAGATGTGAAGAAGGAAGCGCCGTGGAATATGATGTTTGCGGGTGATGTGGTTCTTTGTGAGCAGAGCATCGACAGACTTGAGGAAAAGCTGGAGGATTGGAGGAAGGCACTAGAAGAAAGAGGGATGAAAATTAGCAGGACAAAGTCAGAATATTTATCACTGAAGAATGTGCAGATGAGGTCTTGCAAGATCCAGGATGATGAGCTGAAATCGGTCTGCAAATTTAAATACTTGGGGTTGTACATACAAAGAGATGGAGGACTGGAAAGCGAGATACAACACCGAATAAATTGCGGTTGGAACAACTGGAGGAAAATGAGTGAAGTGTTGTGTGACAAGAAGGTGAGCACTGGGTTGAAAGGGAAAGTGTACAAGTCGGTGGTAAAGCCTGCTATGATATACGGGGAGAGATATGGCCAGTCACAGAGCCCAGGAAAGGAAGATGAATGTGGTGGAAATGAGGATGCTGAGGTGGATGTGTGGGGTAACAAGGAAGGACAGGATTAAAAATTAATTTGTCAGAGGAGCTGTGAAAGTGAGACCCATGGGGAAAAAGATACAAGAGAGCAGACTAAGGTGGTACGGACACTTACAGAGAAAAGGGGAAGAGTATATCGGAAACAGAGTAGAAGATATAAAGACTGAAGGAGCGGAAAGGAGAGGAAGACTGAAGATGAGATGGAAGGATAAGATATCCGGGGACCTAAGGGAGAAAGGATGGAAGAAGGAAGAGGCAATGGATAGAGTACTATGGAAGAGAAGGATCCAGAAGAGCAAAGCCGACCCTACGTGACGTGGGACAAAGCGACGATAAAGAAGAAGAAGAAAGAAAGTGTGGGAATGGTTCGTAAGTGCGCGGGAATAAAACTTACCTTTATCTAGACCCATGTTGCAGAGTCGTAAAAAAAGGCTTGAAATTTCGGAGTTTAAGATAGCCACAGGATGACTCGACAGTCTGAAAGCTAGGTACAACATCGTGTGGAATGAAGTGCGTGGGAAAGCGAAGGATGAGCAGGAAAGTGTAGCAACAGCGTAGAAGACAATACTGTCCAACTTAATTGTGAATTATGACCCAAAATATGTGTTCAGTGACGATGAAACGGGACTGCTTTATCGCGCGCTGCCGTCAAAATCGCTAGTAATTCGAGGTGAGAAATGCACCGGCGGAAAAATGTCCGAGGAAAGACACACTGTTCTGCTGTGTGGAAACATGTTAGGTGAAATGGAGAAGCCATTGGTGATTGGAAAGGCGCAAAACCGTTTTGTTTCAAAAACATAGAAGTCAGTAGGCTTCCAGTCACATGCCGAAGCAATAAAAAGACGTGGATTGTGAGTGGTCTTGTGGAAGAATGGCTGGGCTCTTTCAATGCCAAAATGAAAAAAGGAAATCACCTAGTTCTCCTTTTTCTACTCAATGCAACCTGCCACCCAAAAGTAACGTTATCAAATGTGAAATTGCCTTGGTTCCCTCCAGGTTCAGTCAGTCTCAGCCTCACACAACCCATGGACCACGGGGTTATTTAAACATTCAAGTGGCGTTGCAGGCGATTACTGATGTAATCTCTTATTCTTTGTGTTGAAGAAGCCAAAAGTGCGTTTGCTCTTGCACAGTCAGTTTCTCTCGTGGACAGTAAATTGGACTGGCTTGGCAGTAAAGAAAATAAAAACTTGAAACTGTCACCAAGTGCTTCAACAAAGAAGGATTTGGGGGTCAAGAACAAGATGCTTCTGTGGCCATCGAAGTTCTAGAAAATGCAGCAGCAATTGCTGAATTAATGAAAATGCTAAACATTTCATGTAGTTTAGATGATTACATTCGAAGCGATTACTTTCTGTAAACTCACTCCACTTTCACTGCAGCAACAGATTTAATAAAAATCCGCAATACAGAGGATAATGGAGGCGAAACAAAGGAAATAGAAGAGGAGGAAAATGATGTTTCTAGAAAAATTAATACGCCTGAAGAAGCCATTGCATGCATAAAGGCCGTTATGCAACTTGCGGCACACACAAATTCTATCAACTTGTTAGAACTATTGTATGATGAAACAAAATGGCCTAGAAAAACACAGTTTTGAACAGGAAATTGAAACAAATTTCCCTTCTTTATATGTGGCGAAAAAAGCGAAATGTAAAGCAAATAAACGTGGGAATAATGTATATGTATATGCAATAATAAACGAATCTAAAGTTAGAGTACAAATACAGAAATGCCGTGTTATTTATCTATCAGTGTAATAGTCCAGTCTTTTATTGTCCAATATACAGTAAATGAACATCTACTGTGCTGCAGTGAAGGTACGTAAGTACAGTATATGAATAATTAAAACCTTTTGCTGTATTTTTTGTGCATGATACCTGACCTATTTTACGCAGCCCAGTGAGTTTTGTGTAAGTAATTCTGGCATCCCAATCCATAATGGTTAATGAATTCCACCAACTTGGTCATCAAAAAATACTAATGATGGAACAATCCATCATCAACAAGGAGAAGTGTAAATATCAGTGAAGTGAGTAAACAATGGGGGTATCGCAACTGTATGTCGAATCTGTCGTTTCTATTCGGCTCTTAATTCTTTTGGGATCAATTCATTAATTTATTATTCCACAGCCAATATATAGGGTGACACACGCGAGGCGGACAGTTTTTAATGAAATAATACTCAGCCAACTTTAAAATTAATGTATGTTTATTTACACAAAATCAAGGCTCATTATTTGCCATTTTAGTAGACAAAGTTATTTGTGAAAAAAATGTCGTCAAGGTGATGTCCATTTCGAATGCAGGACTCAAGTCTCTTCTCAAAATCTTCCATCACATGGACTAAAATCTCTGCAAGGATGGCAGCAATTTCTTGAATGATTGCATTCTTCAACTCGTCCAGATTTCGAGGTTTGTGGTTATAGACACATTTCTTATGGTACCCCCACAGAAAAAAGTCACATACTGACAAGTCGGGAGACCTGGGAGGCCAAGGAACATTGCCAAAACGTGAGATAATTCGGCCAGGAAACATGCGTCTAAGAACTGTCATTGAAGTGTTTGCGGTGTGCAATGTTGCCCCATTCTGCTGGAACCAAACAAGTTTTAAAGGGATTCGTCTTCTTCTTAGTTCTACTTTCAAGAATGTTTCAAGCATACGAATGTAACGAACCGAATTAAAAGTAACTGTGGCCCCGTTCTCTTCAAAATTAAGGTCCCATAATGCCAACAGAGCCAAGAGCACACCAGACTGTTACTTTTTCTGAGTGTAGAGGACGCTAGTAGATAAGGTGTGGATGCTCTGGAGCCCAGTAACGTAGGTTTTGCTTATTCACTGTCCCGTTTAAATGAAAATGAACTTCATCGCTCATCAATAAAATTTCATTTTCATTCGATCCCAAAATCACTTGCATTCTGTAAGTGAAGTCTTCTCGTACAGCAAAATCAGTTTCCTTAAGTTGTTGACGATGAGCATTTTGTAGGTATGGAATTTTAATTCTTTATGCAAAATTCGTCTAACCGATTCACGATTGATTCGTAACTCACTAGCATGACGTCTAGCTGACCGTCCTGGGCTCCTGACTGCCGCTGGCCTTACCCTTTCAACATTTTCTGGTGTCGTTACTCTGCGTCTCGGGCCAGGATGCTTCTTGTCTAGTATGTTTCCAGTTGATCTGAAGTTTTCCACCCATCTGGGGATTGTGTTGCTGCTCGGAACAGCTCCATGTCGACCGACATTAAACCGCGCACGAAACAATCACTGCGTAGCAATACTAGACTCACCACTTTTCACGAAACTGTCATAGACAAACACTCGACGTTGCAAGCCCCACTGCTCCATAGTGAGTGAGTAAATGAAATGGCGTCTTGTGTGGATCAGAACTATCCCCACCACGACCACCTCTCACCACCGCGCCCTTAGCACTACGCAGTTCAAAACCGTCCATCTCCCGTGTGTCACCCTGTATTTCTATGTTATTATCTGTTGGTTTTTCTGGTTACTAAATTCAGAATAGTTTTTATGCCTCATCCTTTATCCATTGTCGGACCAACTTCTTCTCCAACTAAATTCAACTCCTCTAAGAAGGACTACAAGCGTTTTCAGCAAATACGACTTTGCCGTCTGCATATCTTCGTGTTAAACATTAATTCCTATATCGATACCCGCCAATACTAGTTTAAATATGGCTTCGAAGCTCAACCTGAATAATCGCGGAGACAAAACAATAACTACAGACGATCTCCTCAAATTCACGACACCATAATCTGCTGTTCCTGGAGGTTACCTGTTGTCACAACAAGCTACGGGGTCGCAATATAATGAGGAAATCATTCAGAGAACTGTGTTAAGAAGAATGTCCTGTGAATACATAGAAAGAAAGATCCTTTATCGTTTAGCTACAGTATAGCAGGTCAGCAACAGGAAGCAGTTAATTCCATAAATTATCTGGGAGTAGGCATTAGGAGTGATTTAAAGTGGAATGATCACATAAAGTTGATCGTCGGTAAAGCAGATGCCAGACTGAGATTCCTTGGAAGAATCCTAAGGAAATGCAATCCGAAAACAAAGGAAGTAGGTTACAGCACACTTGTTCGCCCACTGCTTGAGTAATGCTCACCAGTGTTGGATGTGTACCAGATAGGGTTGATAGAAGAGGTAGAGAAGATCCAACAGAGAGCAGCGCGCTTCGTCACAGGATCATTTAGTAATCGTGAAAGCGTTACGGAGATGATAGATAAACTCCAGTGGAAGACTTTGGAGGAGAGACGCTCAGTAGCTCGGTACGGGCTTTTGTTGAAGTTTCGAGAACATACCTTCACTGAGGAGTCAAGCAGTATATTGCTCCCTCCTACGTATATTTCGCGAAGAGACCATGAGAATAAAATCAGAGAGATTAGAGCCCACACAGAGGCATACCGACAATCTTTCTTTCCACGGACAATACGAGACTGGAATTGAAGGGAGAACCGATAGAGGTACTCAAAGTACACTCCGCCACACACCGTCAAGTGGCTTGCGGAGTATGGATGTAGATGTAGATGTAGATGTAGAAGATGCACTTCGCCTCTCATCGAGAATGGTATCGCACATGCAGGGAACCGCAGGACGAGGCACAATCTCCGTCATTGGTTAACTACTCCAGATTGTTCCCTGACTGGGTGAAAGCGGGAGCAGTGACCTCAACGAGCACCCGTAGACACCGCTCTGCTCAGTCTCAAAGCATGGGAATCCGTTTTGGAGCAGCGTGTTCTCAGCAATCTTTTCAGTTATCTACACAGCATACCACTGGAGTAGTTTCTGCACTTTGAACACTATAAATTTTTTTTTAGTTGAGCTATAATCATTGTGGATGCTACAGATCATTCCAATTCACTAATCATAAACAGGTTCCTATCTTTTCATCATTATTACTGAGGCAATCATAAATGAAAAACGTAAAGCTATTTCAATGGAAAGAAAATTAATTACATGTACAGTTAATGTGAATCGAATAGTGCATGAAATCAGGCACAGAATAATTTAATGTTCTTTGTGCATTTTAGTGCTCTACAACATTTCATAAATAACTAAGTGAAGACAGTACAAAGTAAAAGAATTTTGAAATAACTCACAAAGTAAAGTGAATATCCAATTTTGATTTACGTGATTTATATGAATTTTTTGTGTATTTGCTGGTATTCCATGTGTTTATGACTTTTGTAACATTTGCACTGCAGAAGTGCTAGTTGTTAGTTACTGAAGTCCTTACGAACTTTTATGATGTAATAATTATTATGAATAAGTGATTAATCGTGGGTAATTGCTTCATAAGACTTGAGGACATGTAGAGTTACAGTGAGCAGCGTCATTCAGTACACCTCACATGATTTGTTGCTAGTTAGTTAATGTTATTGGTTGTTTGTTAATTGCAACTAATTTCATTGATTTCCCATAAACTTAAAATAATTTTGGTGTATGGCTTTTGCATTCAAATTCGGGCTTGTACATTTTTGTCTCACTGCTGTCTGTAATGGAACACTTTGAGAGTCCTGGAACTTTAATGGAACACTGTGTTTATCTAGAAGGATAATAAAATGAATAGAACTTTAAAAACTGAGAACACTAGTTTTATTCAGCGATTCCTTCAATTTTAAATCTTAAAAATAAAACACACAAGACATTAAAATTTTTAAAAATAACAAAGAAGTATTTACTTCAAATTAATTCAAAAATTATTTTATTCACGTTTTTTCCTTAACACATAAAACAAAGGAGAATAAAGTTTTCTAGGGTTTTGATGGTTCTGAGTCATTAAATCATAAATCTTCTTGATGTTAGGTACAATAATAGAAAGTTGAATTCTAACATCTAGCATCAAGCCTGTTCCTGAACTTTGTCTTCATTGCGGCATAGTAAGAAAATTCTGCTTCAAGTAAATGCGTAGTGATAAGTGGAAGGAAAACAATTACAAGTTGTTCTGATGAACTCAAATATTCTTCTGATAAATTCCCCTAGAAATTACATGATGGCTGATCTTCCTGCTTTTGCTTTAAATCTGTCACTTCCCTAATCAAATAGTTTTTCATGGTCTCTTTCACTTATGGTTTAGCTTCAACAAGAAACGGACTTCGAACCAGGAATTATCCTCCCCAATCTTCAAAATATATTGCAGAAGTGCCTTTTTCAAGTCATGTGAGTGCTATTTAAAAAAGTTTAGATGCCTCTTCATACAGTCAGAAATTATTTTCATTCAAACATTCATGTAATGTTGGAAATCATTTAAAATTGTTTTCTTGATCTTAAGAAATCCAAAATTGAAATGTTCTCTCAAAATATGTAATTTTATCCGTTGTATTAAAAATTTTATCGTCCTATCATTGGAATGTTAAGTTAATTTCGTTACATTTTTTTAAAGGCACATTTGCAGGATGGGCGTGGATATATTGCAAAAACGTAGATAAAAGTTCAGAATATAAATAAAGAATTACTTGAGATGTTCATTAGTATAAGCAGTTGTGTCGATTGTGACGTGCAACTGCTGAAAATTACGCAGTTCAGTTGTCTTGCTGAGAAGACTGCGATTTTTTGTTCTTGAAGCGGTCCATATTGGACGCATATTTGCCATCGCTGCAGATAATTATTTGACACATCGCCATTATTCTATTTTATTGAGGCGCAATTTCACTAGGCATATTGATAGTTACACACAGCAACAGAATTAATGTTAAGTTCTATGTAGTTTAATTTAGTATAATATTTTGTAAAGACTGAGATATTATTTAATCTTGCGTTTAATTTATATTGCAAGGTATTGTTCCAATTAAACAGCGTCTTGGTATGGTTAAAGGTTCCGTACTACAAAAGGCCAGCACGAGCCAAAACATTGGGATTATTCAATCTACGAAGCCTGATAAAGAAATATTTTCGGAAAAATCAGTCACAGTCGAACTTACAATGAATAACCATTACGCAAAAAGCCATTGTCAAAGGCCCAAAGTAGGTGTATACTGTTCACATACTGTTATCATTATCTATTATCAATTGTCTATTGGCTGATATTCACAAACTCGACAGGAAAAGCCACGATAAATCAAACTGGCGACTTCGTGTCTGGACCTTTTCTTGTATTTGCTACATTGTTTTTCTTTGTTGCACGGATAATGGGATCATATCTCACGAGCCATTGCCACTGAATATCTGTAAAACAAAAAAGAAAAATAAAAAAACAAAAACACCATTGCAGCTGATGATGAAACCTGGAATCTACACTGCATACTTGGATCTATAACCGTAGCAGTCATTTTTGCGCGAAATCGCGTATTCCAAAGTATTTTTATCATACAGTTTATTACAACAATACAGTCATACCATTCCATAAAATGGCTGAATTGCGAATTGCGTCATGTGCAGCGCAAAATGGCAAGCAGCCATTAATGTTTATTATTTCACCATTAATTGCAATTCTTGCTCAGTTAAGTCAACATTGATGCCACAGGAAATTAATTTCGTGAATTCATTCTCAAACGTGTTAGATTTTTCTTGCAATATACATTACGTGTAGTATAGTGGTAACATGTAAACAACTAGCAATAATGAAACACGACAGAGAACAAATGCAGACCGAATCCGACTTGGACATTGAAAAAAACAGTGAGAATGACTCCAGAGTAAACTCCAATAGTAACTATCGATCAGCAGTCAACATGCCGGGTGGCAGAAATTTCATAAATGGCCCGAGAACTAGTCAAGTAGCTAACTCGAGCTCAGAACCCATTCTTGTCTGTGACGTCATGTCAAACGAAGTGGCGGGGGCTGAGCAGTTTCAGTTGACAAACATTGCCAGTATGTTTGGTGATATTATCAAGCAAATGACTGAAAACAAAAATCATGTGTCATCAATACATACTCAGTTGACTGAAAACAAATAAGACTTTGACGAACACATGACAATTTTAAAAACGCGACATGACGAGATTTAGGTGAATTAAGAGCACTAAAAACTTAAAATGACACTTCGTGTGAAACAGTAGGCGAGATTAACACGAGACTGAGCGGCCAAGTGTCCGAACTTGACTCAAAATTTTCCGAATTGAACTTACAGCAGGAAAAAAATCTCAAAAGACGTACAGTAAAAGATATTCAAACTGAAGTCAAACATTTAAATGCTACATGCGAAACTGATGCCACTCAGGTCAAATTTTATCCACCAGTTCGTGGCTCAATAAAAACATGTACTACTATAACTGAAGGCAAAGTTAACACTATGGATAAACAACTTACAGACAAACTGCAATTACACACTGACAACCATTTTGCCAACATAAATTTAAAAAAAATTCATGATTGGGGTTATAAGAAAAATAAATATTTTGCCCAATGTGTAGAGGATAAATTACCGACGGTTGTGCACGACACCGTAGCCGAATTTGTTAAAAATAATAAACATGTCATAGCTGAGGCAGCTCAATCCAACCCAACATAACAGAAACAACTAAACGATGACATACGACCGGAGTGTAGTAGTGCTAATAATTAAAATGCTCACTTTGGTAATGAAAACAGACACATGTATGACTCGTATCCTCCGTACACAATACACACCTCACAGCAACAACAGTACACACCCGTGGACATGACACCTAATTACAATCGTGACATTTATATGGGCAGTACATTATTTTCCATTCACCAGCCGATCACTATAATAATTACAGTGAAAGCAATCGACACTACAATGCCAAAGAAGAAGTAAGTCTGATTAAACATCAGCAATTTCATCCTTTCATCCCAGGAAAACACACTGTACATCCAGTAATTTTTCTGAAAGCGTTAAGAAATGCGTTCCCAAAAGCATGGCGTGACCGAAAAAGAATTTCTTACGTTGTAGGTTACATCCATGGCGGCACAGCCGCCTATCTGGGCCTATAATGAAGCCGACAGATGCGTGACATATGAGCAATTAGAAGGAGCTTCCTTGGCCAAATTTTAGTCGCAGTCGGTACAAGAGCGTCTTAGAAACAGATTGTGAAACCAGAGCCTTTCAATGCTAAACATGGCAATCTGCGCCGGTATTTTGAGAAATATTTGATTATGGGACACTTTCTTCGTGAACCTGCAGCTTTGCGCGATATACTCTGGGCACTGAAAGCCAGATTGCCTTTTAACATTAAAGAGAAGTTACTGCACATTATAGAAAACGATGCAGAATATTTTGTGACTGTGCTTGATTCTGTTCATATGTTACTATGAAGATCAACGTTCCGCACGGCAAAACAGGTGCCACAATGCACGTCAATGACTGCGCATGACAATCGTGTAAAAAAGGAGCTGTAATGAGGGAGAGAGAGAATCAGATGCGCCAGCAGTCGCAGCATGTTGACGTTACCTGAAAAGGCGCTTTTAGAGATGCTGTATTATCAGAATGGGGAATGTGCTAGCTCATCGTTACGATCCTATCGCCATAGGAAGGGGATTCGAACGGGTAAAGGTCCGCTGACAAATGCAGCTGTGGCGAGAATGATTTCGAAGTTCGAAGCCACGGGTTGTTTAGACGTTAGAACCCGTAGTGGCCGACCAAGCACAAGGCGTAATGCTGCTGAGACAGTTCAGGAAGAAATAGAGACTGTAGCGGGTTTGTCTATGCACGGGGAAGTCAGCGCACGTGCAGTCGCATGTCGCACCGGCATTCCATACAGGGGCGGATCCAGGATCTCGGTCAGGGGGGAGGGGCATATTTTTTGGTACCTGCCTTCCAAAACATTAATTCCAAATAAAACCATTAATACCCTACACGCACACACACACACACACACACACACACACACACACACACACACACACACACACACACATATGCAGTACAGGACACTAAAATTGAGACACCAAGGAGAAATGCAGATGATAAACGGGTATTCATTGGATAAATATACTATACTAGAACTGACATGTGATTATATTTTCACGCAGTTTGGGTGCATAGATCGTGAGAAATCAGTACCCAGAACAACCACCTCTGGCCGTAATAGCGGCCTTGATACGCCGGGGTATTGAGTCTAACAGAGCTTCGATGGCGTGTACAGGTACAGCTGCCAATGTAGCTTCAACACGATACCACAGTTCATCAAGAGTAGTGACTGGCGTATTGTGACGAGGCAGTTGCTCGGCCACCATTGACCAGACGTTTTCAGTTGGTGAGAGATCTGGAGAATGTGCTGGCCAGGGCAGCAGTCGAACATTTTCTGTTCCCAGATAGGCCCGTACAGGACCTGCAACATGCGATCGTGCATTATCCTGCTGAAATGTAGATTTTCGCAGGGATCGAATGAAGGGTAGAGCCACGGGTCGTAACACACCTGAAATGTAACGTCCACTGTTCAAAGTGCCGTCAATGCGAACAAGAAGTGACCAAGACCTGCAACCAATGGCACCCTATACCATCAGGCCAGGTGATACGCCAGTATGGCGATGACGAATACACACTTCCAATGTGCGTTCACCACGATGTCGCCAAACAAGGGTGCAGCCATCATGATGCTGTAAACAGAACCTGGATTCATCCGAAAAAATGACGTTTTGACATTCGTGCACCCAGGTTCGTCGTTGAGTACACCATCGCAGGCGCTCCTGTCTGTGATGCGGCGTCAAGGGTAACCGCAGCCATGGTCTCCGAGCAGATAGTCCATGCTGCTGCAAACGCCGTCAAGCTGTTCCTGCAGATAGTTATTGTCTTGCAAACGTCCCCATCTGTTGACTCAGGGATCGTGACGTGGCTGAACGATCCGTTACAGCCATGCGGATAAGATGCATGGCATCTCGACTGCTAGTGATACGAGGCCGTTGGGATCCAGCACGGCGTTCCGTATTACCCTCTTGAACCCACCGATTGTAAATTCTGCTAATAGTCATTGGATCTCTACCAACGCGAGCAGCAATATCGCGATACGATAAACCGCTATCGCGGTAGCCTACAATCCGACCTTTATCAAAGTTGGAAACGTGATGGTACGCATTTCTCCTCCTTACACGAGGCATCACAACAACGTATCACCAGGCGACGCCGGTCAACTGCTGTTTGTGTATGAGAAATCGGTTGGAAGCTTTCCTCATGTCAGCACGTTGTCGGTGTCGCCACCGGCGCCAACCTTGAGGGAATGCTCTGAATAGCTAATCATTTGTATGTCACAGCATCTTCTTCCTGTCGGTTAAATTTCGCGTCTGTAGCACGTCATCTTCGTGGTGTAGCAATTTTAATGGCCAGTAGTATATATAATATTTTGTTTTTAGTTTAATTGTGTATCACTATGTGTTAAGTGTGTTTAATGAAATAACTTACTGCATTACTTAAAAAATATTCTTCAAATGCGACACGTGCACTTAAGAAACTCTGTGTTTGTCTGCTAATGTAAAATAATCTATAAAAATGCTAATGTTCATTTGTTTCCATTCTTAAATCTTCGAAATTGTTTCACCAATTGCTTTCATTTGACAGAATGTTGCCACCGAATTCGCGCATGTGTTTATACGCAGCGATGACGGTACGACTGCGAAAAGTTATATTAGGGTATTTGACTGTGTTCTGGAAACCATCTTAATTACGTCATTTTATTCTCATAATAAGCTTCTTTTCCTCATGAATGTAAATATTAACAATAAGAAATTCCGTTCTTTCTTCTTGTAAAAACAATAAGAAATACAATAGAAATGCAAAAGTATAAATAAAATGAAATTTAATATTAAATATGTATATTCACAATACTGCTCTTAAATATTAAATTCTAATCACTTTCTACGCCCACTTTTTGAAAATCTTGTAATTACGTTTTCTACGTATACAGGAATCTGGTAATGAATATGCATAAGTGCAAGACCAAGAAGGCGGTTTTCATTCATCGATGTTCTTAAATAAGTTTTCAGGCGCCGCAACGACGAAAACGACCTTTCAGCAGATGCAGTTGTCACTGGAAGTGTTGTCAGGACCAATAAAAGCTTATGTATTATAGGATATGCATCCTTATCACATCTAGCCAACATGTCAAGGGAGATGGCTGGAAGCTCTTTTTGTCGTTCCTTTTGTTGATTCCATTTCTCTCGCCACAACAACATTTCATCCCGTAACATAAGAGAAGCAATGCCTTTGTCCACGTCAAGCAACGAACCGAAGTAGTTGGTGAGGGGCTCTGCAATTTTTTCGGTTTCACCTGCAGAGATCTTCACAACACTTTCTGGACTGAAAACAGAAAGGTTGAACACATCCAAAGTTTCATCAGAGAATCTTTCTCGTAAATCAGTTATAACGAAGTCCAGTAGGGGAGCATAGACTGTTACTCTGTAATATTCTTCTGCCGAATTTGTTTGAGGGTTGTCACGATAAACTTGGCGTCGGCCGAAGCGTTCATCCGGATCGAAAACGTGCAATTGCAGAATAAAAGGTACTGCCGTAAGGTTCTCACTATTTGCAACTAATGAGAATATTTTCAAGTGTTCCTGCGGTGTTCATCGCTTAATTATCAACGCCATCTCTTTTCAAATTTCCCCTAGAAACAAAATCTTACATACGCACTGCAGGGAAAGTGATAAAAAAGGGACTTAGCGAATATTATCATTTTATTCGTAAGTATAGTTGTTTCTTCTGTAGTTTTTCGCTAAATGGAAGAGCCTTCAAGGTTTTTGAATTGTTACATCAAACTTCGTGCCATTGTTTACATCTTCGACTTCAAGTAAAACATACTAGATAGGCCGACGAAATCAGCCCCTAAAGCAGTCAGAAAAAAAGATGGGTCACGCACCGGGGGTGGAGGGTGGGCAATTGCCCCCATGACCCCCCCTCCTCCCCTTGGATCCGCCCCTGATTCCATACACTACTGTTTGGTTGGCATTGAGGCGTACCCTCCGATGCTATCCATATAAAATCCATCGGCATCATGAACTGTTAAATGGCGATTTAGTGAAGCGGAGGGCGTTTGCGGTGTGGGCGTTTCAAAAGATGGCAGAAGATGACGATTGGTTGAGTAACGTGTTGTGGACCGACGAAGCTCATTTCACGCTCCGAGGGTCTGTCAACGCCCACAACCTGCAGAATTTGGACTACCGAAAATCGTAGGACTGTCGTGGAAACTCCATTGCAAGGCGATAAAGTCACGGTATGGGTTGGATTTACCATATCTACCAATATCGGGCTTTATTTCTTCGAGGAAATGCGTGATTCTGGTTTTGTAACTGCTACCGTGACGGGTGAGAGGTACGCCGATATGTTACAGAATCGCATCATCCCCAGCCTGGTTGATAAACACCTACTGGAACGTACAATGTTTATGCAGGGTGGCGCTCCACCCCAGACCTCAGGCCGTGGGATTATTGGCTTTGGGGTTAACTGAAATCGCAAGTGTATCGTTATCGACCAACATCTCTAGGGATGCTGAAAGACAACATCCGACTCCAATGCCTCACCATAACTCCGAACATGCTTTACAGTGCTGTTCACAAGATTAGTCCTCGACTACAGCTATTGTTGAGGAGTGATGGTGGACATATTGAGCATTTCCTGTAAAGATCATCATCTTTGCTTTGTCTTACTTTATGCTAATTATTCCTATTCTGATCAGATGACGCGCCATCTGTCGAACATTTTTTGAGCTTCTGTATTTTTTGGTTGTAATAAAACCCCATGTCATTCCAAGCATGTGTGTCAATTTGTACCTCTCTATCTACATTATTCTGTGATTTATTCACGATTCAAATTTATACTGACTTTCTGATCACCCGGTATATTGAAGAATTGTTCCCCAGAACATTATGCGCCAACTCAAAAAGCAACGATTTTGTGAGCGTTTGAAGCTAAAGCAAACGGTGAATTGTAAAGTTATAAACACAAAACACCCATGCCATTACCCCCGTTGGTACTGATTAGAGTAAACCAGATTCGCTGGAGCATTGCTTGGGCAGTTTTATTCAAAATTTGATAGAAAGTTTTAATAGTCTCACTTGGAGATACGCTACAAAAATAAGTAGAAACGACTTTGTGTACATAGATTCAAATTCGGTCGTATGTCTACTCACTGTAGGCCGTACTGCATTAATGCCCTTCAAATCAAAATCCGCGATGAAATGCGCCGATTCTGTGAAGATTGAGGCGCCAGCGGCAATGCGCTCAGTGACGAAAAGGGCTTTGAGGCCGAAAGTGAGGGCTTATCAGGTCAAGGTAGCAGAAAGTGGCCGTGGCTATAATTACTATGGACCAGGTGTCGATGATATCCCGTACGTTTCAAGCTTTGTCCCATTTTGTTATCACTTCATCAGTGACAAATACTTGTCAAAAGGATTCTTCTCAAAACCATCTTTTTTTGCATGTTTGTCTTCGCCCATGTAACAGTATTCGTCCGATTTTCAAGATTTTTGGTCTCCTCTGACGCAAATTGAATTCTCTTCAGTTCGTCGTAGCCGATTTATGTTGATATAGAGCATTTTTGCGGGCAAAAGTGGGAACCAAAAAAGGCCATTTTTTCATATATCTATAATTATGCCAAAATTTTTTTGCAAATTTCTACAATGACCTAAAATTACATCAGTAAGGATCAGGGTGATAAGTCAATGTCATGTTTCAGATAACCACAGCTGGAGTTAAAGCAACAACCAATGACCTACCTCCTTTCACAGCTGCCTTGGGAAAATCCCAATTACACATTGAAGACATAACTACTTTTAAATATGTTCGATACTAGTAGACTACTCTTGACCTATAATGCTCTTTATGACAGTGCTACTCTACCTTCGATGTCGTCCTCACTCTGTTCGTCACTGGTTATTTTTCTACTTAGGTAGCAGATTCTGTAATTTCGTCTGCTTCATGATCACCAGTCCCGGCATCCTGCCCCCGCGACGTCTTGCTCCGTAACAATCCATATTCTGTACTAATCAAATTGTTCATTCCATCCAGCAGATAATTTGTCTTCACTGTCACTGGTAATGACAATGTCATCAGTGAGACTTACCATTGATATCCTTTCACTTTGAATTTTGATTCGACTCTTGAATCTTTCTTTTACTTCCGTTGTTGCTTCTTTGATGTATAGATTGAAGAGTTGGGTGAAAGACTACATCTGTCTTACACTTTTCTAATCGAAGCACTTAGTTCTTGGTCTCCCACTCTCATTGTTGGCTCTTAGTTTTTGTACAAATTTTGTATTATTCATCTTTCCCTACAGTTGACCTCCAATTTTTTTTTTTTCATTATTTCGAACGTCTTGTACAATTTTGCACTGTCGAATACTTTTCAGGTCGACAAATCCTATAAACCTAGCTGCCAGATTACAAATGAAGTAAACTTTGTCCATCAGCGTAGTTATACTTCACTAATGAGGTATTAGTAGCACTAGAGCAGTATTCTCACGAATAAATAGCAAGGATAAATAATGAATTAACGATAAGGTCCACGTTTTCACTAGTACACAAATTATTGTTTTGCTTTAACACCCTTACATGTTTCATCACACTTATGGTATCATCAGTGGTTTCTTTTTATTTTGTGTTTCCGAAATACATACATCCAGATTATGCTTAAGTTAGGGAATATGTCACATAGGATTTTGTTGTTATTTGAAATATTTATACACTTTATTTTACAATGAGTGTGTCCTGTAGCTGCAGTCTAAATTAGTAAACCATGTCATCTGCAAACACAAGAGATGCTACGATAACGTCTGCATTGAATTTTTGTTTATAATCCAGTCTTTGAATGTATGTTCAGGTAAAATTGTGGTAAATGTCCATTTTTCGTCTTACCATTGTATAATATTATTTTGCTAGTCCTGAGCTGTGACAGCTTAGTTTATGGATGCCCAACTGTTTTTGTTATTTTAGTGAAGTTGAATTCATTTTTGGACATAGGTAAAAATTTTGTGAAGCTCAGGTATGGAGAACTATTTGACATAGTTTTTTTATTAATGAATTTTATTTCTTATTTCGACAGTGTTTCTCTCTTTTCTCTTTTGCGTTTGTGAATGCTGGCCTTCCTATGTTTCTGTGGCTTGGACACACATTTCACTGCATAAATTTATGATTGCGATGCACTTCCAATAGCCATTTCTTTACGGTTTTGTTTTATTTTGGTTTGACATCTGCGAACTTTGTATCTGTTCCGTTTGTATTCGTGTGCGTGTGTCTGAATGCATGTGTATATGTGTGTGTATGTGTGCATGCATGTGTATGAGTGTGTTTTATTTGTTTTGTCTGATAGTTCGTTTAGAGTGTTGGATAATGTTTTATTACGTGGTTCTGATTGGTCACTGATAACTTTTTTGCCCTGTGTGATAAATTTTTAGATGTGGTAACATGCTTCTGTTGTTAAAGAATACAGATAATTACTGCATTTTAGGATTTGGAGGTCTGTTTCTATGCCATAAGTGTGATGGTTGTTTCTAAAAAGGTATTCTGCAAATGTGGAATGTATGTTGTCACTCACTAGTGCTCTTAAATGTTCTGAGTATCTCATCGTGCAATTTCTGTGTGTCTGTCCAATGTATACTGCATCACAATCTTTCCAGATTAGCTGATGAGTATGCATGCTTTGTTGAAGTGATCTGTGGTGATGCTGGGTATTTCAAATATTTTCTGCAGTGTGTTGCTTGGTTTGTATGCCGCATGTATACCCTGTTTTCTCGTGATGTTTCCTACTGTGTGAGTTGTTTTGTTGTCAACCGTCAGAATGAGCCACGTTTTCTTGTTTTCTTGTGGCTTCTTCATCTTGTTTGCCTTGAGAGTTTTTTCTGTTGTGTGGTTCTTGCTGGTGTGTTGTGTTGTAATATTGTTGTATGTGTTTGGTGTTAGTTTTGTTTTTATTTCATGGATAGTTCGTCAACAGTGCTTACATTGCACGCATTATCTGTGGCAGTCTGGCTGACTGTGTTTAGTTCTTATGTGTAGCTATTTTGTCCATTGGAATTCTGTTCAACTTGTGTAGGATCTAGCTGAGGCTACCATGCTTGTGGACTGTCATATAGTTTGCCCTGTTGTGAGTAAATGTACTGGTTGATGTAGATTTTCTGTATGTTGAGAACTAATGTTTCTTTTTTTCTTTCGTGACGTCTAGGAAATTTATATTTTTGTCTGTTTCAGTTTCAAGGATGAAGTGTATTTTTGGGTGAGTAGTATAGACGTCTCTTTATAACTGTAATATCCAGTCATGTGTTCCATCTATCAAGCAAATTGTGTCATCAATAAATTGGTTCCAATATATTGCTTTCTACTCTTTTAGTTTTATTATTTCCTCAAAGATTTTGTTTTCAAGGTGATTAAGGAATATGTTATTCAGAAGGCAACTTATGATTTTGGTTGGCAGCCACAATACACACGCAATGTAAAATAAAAGTTAAGGTGCATATGTAATTTAAATATCAACAAACTCCGACGTAATGTATTTCGTGACACAAATATAAAATGGATGTATGTATTTCAAAAAAATAAAAGAAAAATACACTGAAAGTGTCACAACTGCAGTGAAAACTGTTTAGGTGTTGAAGCAAAACAATAATGTTTTTACTTGCAAAAAGGCAGCTACATCCTTCATTCATAATTATTTTCTGAAGGAACTGAGCTCAAAATCCAATATGATAGTAACGGTACAAGTAAAATATCAGTTGAATACAAGTAACGATCAGGAAATACAATGAATAATAAAGCAAACTGCATGATTTTATTAAATGTTCGTACACTGAGGAGACAAAAGTCGTGGGACACATTGAAACATCGCGTCGGCCTTTCTTTTGGCCATCATAGTGTAGCAGCTCGGCTCAACAAGTCGCTGGAAGTCCCCTGCATAGATGTAGAGCCATGCTGCCTCTGCAGCCGTCCACAATCGCGATAATGTTGCTGGTGCAGGATTTTGTGCACGAACTGCTGTTTCGATTATGTCTAATAAATGTTCGATGGGATTCATCTCGGACAATCTGGGTGCTCAGATCATTCGCTCGAACTGTCCATAATGTTCTTCAAACCAGTCACGAACAACTGTGGTCCTGTGATGTGGCACTTCGTCATCCATAAAAATTCCATCGTTGTTTGGGAACATGAAATCCATAAATGACTGCAGATGGTCTCCAAGTAGCTGGACATAACCATTTGCAGTCAATGATCGGTGCAGTTGGACTAGAGGATCCAGTCCAGTCCATGTAAACACAACCTATACCGTTATATTGTGGAGCCATCACGACATTGGGCACACTGCCTTGTTGACAATTTGAATCCATGGCTTCGTGGGGTCTGTGCCACACTCGAACCCTACCATCAGCTCTTACCAATTGAAATCGGAACTCATCTGACCAGGCCACGGTTTTCCACTTGTCTAGGGCCCAGCTGATATGGTCACAAGCCCGGGAGAGACGCTGCAGACGATTTCTGCTGTTAGCAATGGTACACGTGTCAAGACATCTGCTGCCATAGCACAGTGATGCAAAATTTCTCCGCATTGTCCTAACGGAGACTTTCGTCGTACGTCACACATTGATTTCTGCGGTTATTTCACCCAGTGTTGCTTGTTATTATCATTGACAACTCTAAACAAACACCGCTGCTCTCGGTCGTTAAGTGAAAGGAGTCGGCCATTGCGTTGTTTTTGGTGGAAGGAAATGCCTGAAATTTGGTATCCTCAGCTCACTCTCTACAGTATGGATCTCGGAATACTGATCTCCCTACCAATTTGCGAAAAGGAATGTCCCGTGCATCTAGCTCCAACTTCCGTTCCGCGTTCAAAGTCTGTTCAAATGGTTCAAATGGCTCTGAGCACTATGGGACGTAACTTCTGAGGTCATCAGTCCCCTAGGACTTAGAACTACTTAAACCTAACTAACCTAAGGACATCACACACATCCATGCCCGAGGCAGGATTCTAACCTGCGACCGTAGCGGTCGCGCGGTTCCAGACTGTAGCGCCTAGAACCGCTCGGCCACACCGGCCGGCTGAAAGTCTGTAACTTCCCATGGTGCGACCCCAATCATTTCGGAAACCTTTCCACGTGAATGATCTGAGTACAAATGACATCCAGTGCACTGCCCTTTTATATCTTGTGTACACGACACTACAGTCGTCTGTGTATGTGCATTATCGCTATCCCATGAGTTTTGTCACCTCAGTGTAAGTTAGGAAGAGTAGGTATGTTAAAACCATGAGAAATTCATTCTTGGCTTTAGGTTGTTACTATATTGATGAGAAACAGAACGTATACATCACTACTGAGACATATTATCTTAAAATCCATATTCAAATAAATCTAAAACATATTACTGTTGTTAATATGAATGTAAAATGATATGTAGCAGACATGAAAAGTACTTCAACGTACTATTCTCATAACTGATAATATTATGTTAACCCAACAGTAACTATAGTTACATACGTATCAACTCACATCATACATAGACATCTGGCACATACTTTACACATTACACATTACTTAAAATATTGCTCTACGCAAACAATAATATTTCAGTGACATGCTGTAAGAAGTTATTATTATTTAATTCCTTTTTTTGTTTAAAGTTTGCTGCCAATTTGATCAATGCAGAAACTCTCACACTTTCAGAAACTTTGCCTACACAGGGGAGGATGACATATTCGACGTCTACATTTACACGTACATGGCTACTCTGAAATTCATACTTAAGTGACAGGCAGAGAGTTCAGCGAGCTACTTCCAGACTATTTCTCTGCCGTTGCACTCTTGAACAGCGCATGGGAAATAGAAAACTTACACCTCTCCCCATGAGATCTGATTTCGATTATTTTATTATGATATTCATGCACGTTGGCGTCAATAAAATATTTTCACATTCAGAGAAGAAAGTTGGTGATTGAAATTTCTTGAAAAGTTCTCGGCGCAATGGAAACAGCATTTGCTTTAATCACTGCCGCCTCAGCTCGCTCAGCACACTCTCTCCCCTATTTCGCGATAATACAAGACGAGCTGTGCTGTTGGAATTTTTGGGTGGCTTCCATCAACCCTGGCAGGTAAAGATTCAAGATTCATTGCTCAGCAATATTCTAACAGAGGAAGGACAAATGTAGCGTAGGTGGCCACTTTAGTAGACTTGATGTATCTTCTAAGTGTTCTGCCAAAAAAAAAAAAAAAAAAAAAAAAAAAAAATTGTCTCGCCTTCCACACAACGTTATCTATATAATCATTCCAGATTAGATTATTAGGAATTTTAATTCCTACATGCTAAGAGGGGTAGGACATCAAATGGGCCGACTTGGAGCAGGAGAGGCAGAACAGGGCAGTTTAGTTACCAATGTCTATACCTTTACAGATAAATTCAAATAACTTTGTCAGCATGACCAAGAAGAATTCATGATTCTCACTCATAACAGTGTAAGTTAAAAAATAATAAAATAATTTTTTTATATGTGAAATTTCAACATTTTTTTCACTTACTATTGACTACATTTCTTGCTACAGGTACATTTTTCTACATACGTAAGAGAGATTCTTCTATGAATTTTGAATAGCATACAACCATACTTAGTTATATGAAACTCTAGAATTTATTTAATTTATGAAAACTTCATGCTTAGAAAAAACTTAAAATTTTTTAGTTAATTGTCTCAATTTCTTACCACTGTTTTAGTAGATTTGGAAAATTCTAGTTTCATACACCTGTGAGTATGGTTTGTATGCTGTCCAAAAATTTATCGAAGAATCTCTCTTATTTATGAAGAAAAGTGCATCTACAACAACAAATACAGCTAATAGTAAGTGAAATAATAATGAAATTTCACATGTAAAATTTTTTTTTTAAAGTTTTGAACATCCACTGCAATGAGTGTGAATTCTGAATTCTTCCTGGTCATGCTGACAAAGTTTTAGCACTTTATTTCTAAAAGTATAGAGAGTGGAAATGAGAATGTCCTGTGGTGCCTCTCGTGCTTGAAGTCTGCGTGTTTGACGCCCTACCCCCTTAAGATGAACTGCAAACCTTTACATTGGTGTCATTTTTCATCTAACCACAATTTTACGGTTTCCTTGTTGTAGGAATGTGGATAACCTCACACTTTTCCTTAATTACAGACAATTGCCAGTTTTCACATTGTACAGATACCGTGTGTAAGTCGTTTTTCAATTGTTTTTGCTTCTAATGACTTTACTAGACGGTAAGTGTCAGTATCAACTGCAGACAAACTAAGATGGGTATTCGGATTGCCTCATCAATCGTTTATATAGTTAGGAACAGCAAAGAGCCTATAACACTTCGTAGAGGTAGACACCAATTCTGCTTTACTTGGTGACTTTCCTTCGATAACTAAACTTAGCCTGATTGCTGGAATTAATAAATGTTGCAATTGTACAGATTATATTTTGCAATTTCCTTCATTTTTGATGTAACGCAGTGCAAAAGATGATGGACAATGATGGGACAACAACCATCCTCCACTTACAACAGTCCATTATGAGTAGTAGACAAATGGGATAGAAATATCTGCCTAGTCCTCGACTCTAGATTGTAGAAGATATAGACCATCCAGAGAAATCAGAAAAACTGTTACAGAAATTTCACGGATTATCTGTGTTTATGTCAACAGATCTCCGGTCGAGTTTCTGGCAAATTGAACTGGCAACTGAGTGTCAGAAGTACATTGCCTTTATCACATTCGGTAGGTGCTTCCAATTTAAATAGTTACATTTTGGCCTCAATGAGTCCTCTGCAGCATTCATTCAAGGATTAGGGACCATTCTAGATGATTGCCTTAGGGCAGAGTTAAGTCTATTTTGATGATGCCTTAATAGAAGAAAGGAACTGAGGACAGCACTGTGAGGTGTTTGGCGCATTACTGAACAAGATATATGCACATGGAGTAGCTGTTACTATTAATAGGTACTATGTTGGGACTAGACAAGTCCATTTCCTATGGCCTTTCATTTCAGGAGAAGGATAGCGCCAGATCCAGCGTAAGTGGAGGCAATCACTGAATTAGACATACCTTAAAAAACAACACAGCTTTGAGGGTTTGTATGAGTGGTAAATTTTTGTAAAGGGTTTGTGTGTATTGAATAAGTAGCCACTCCTAGACCCTGTGCCATGACATGGAAAAAGATGCCATTTGTGTGGGACGAGACCCAGATAGAGTGCTCTGCAATTTGAAGGCAGCTCTGTTTGTGGCCCAATTCCGATCTCATCGAAATTTGAGGGAACTTTTAAATGGAAACAGACAATTCTAGAACAAGACTTGGCGCGTTAATCTTCCAGAAATACGAACAAAATGGGAAGATGACACACAAGACTATGCTTTTGGAAGCTGTTTGCTCATGAAGTGAAAGCACAACTATTTGGATACTGAACTGAAGGCCCTGGCAGTCTTCTGGGGATTTCAGAAATTTCAGTAACTTCTATGGGAGGAAAACAAAGTCCAAACCGACCACAAAGCATAATTTTTAATGGATAAGAAAGTCCTGCGTGGGAAACAGGGACGTTCCATTTCTGTAATCAAGGAGTATGATTTCACAGAAATTTACCCCCAGGCGTGACAAATGTTATTTTAGATGTTCCGTTTTGATAACCTATTGCAGCGACAGATAAAAGGGTGAAAGCCATTGCAGGTGACTCTTTCTCGATCTGTTACATGAAAAACGTGGCATTCGAAAAGTTCATCATAGTATAGATGAAGAACATACATATGGAAGAGGATAAAGAATTGCATCTTCTCAACATTAAGACAAAGTTCTAAGATAAGACTCAAACAAAGATCAGGCAGCACTATTTGTTATGTAAAAGCATTCTGTTCTTTGGCAGCCAAATGGACAGCACCTTCTGTGTAGTGTGTATACCAGAGGAGCTGATAAATAAAGTTATTTGGTACATACATCTCAGTAGTGCACACATTGATGTCAAGAAGTGCTTCGTGAAGCTAAGAAGTATGCATGATTTTAATGTTGTGGAGAGCCAAATACAGAAGGTGTTGATAATATGTAAACATTGTCAGAAGGCCAAAACCATGACAGTCCAAAAACAGGCACCAATGTATCTCATTGTACGCTCTAAATTAAGGGAAACAGCAGCATCCGATGTCATGGACCCCCTACCATGCAAGTCACACGGATTTACATAAATTATGACGGTAGTGAAATTGACGACAAAATACGTGTGCTCACACAATCAGAAAGACGACAGGTTTTTCCATAAGTAAGACGTTGTGCGAGGACTTCCTTAGGCAAATGGAATGTGTAGATCATATAATCCACAGTATCGTTCACAAATGTGGAGGATACATTAAGGAAGCATTACATAAAGCCGGTATACATCAGTAGGTACCACCAAGTTCAAACCCTTTGAATTCATTATGAACGACTTAGAAAATCTTCGTAGGATATAGTGCACCAGACAGCACGTTACTTGGGACATGTGCTTGTTGAATTTTCAAGACGCCATAATGAGCTGCCTCACAGCACCACACGTTTCCGACCACTGACTGTGTTAAAGAACAAACATACGTCTGAACTGGTACAAGAAGTAGTGGACTTCCCTCTGAGGTCACTATCACATCATGCTGAAACATTAAAAGAGGTGCTCCACAAGATAATGATAGTGAGGCAAAAATGGGCGAAAACACAAGATAAGACAATGATGGTGAAACAATTTGGCGTACCACAGTAACTCCTGATTTTGCCTCGAAATTTCGAATAACACAGGCCTACAATATTGTATTTATCCACCTACACTGGGCAAACTGATTTTCAAATAAAATGTCTCCGTTGTATGGGAGCATACATATTGGATGTAGAGTACAGGTTATAGACACATGGTAGAAGACATATGGAAGTTCGGGTCAGGCTGTGAGTCGTTCTCGGGTAGCTCAATGGTAAGCCGATAAGCGAGAGATCCACGATCGAATCGCGCACCAGTAAAAATTTTCATTGCCGCCATTTCATTACACAGCTAATGGTTGTTCGTATTCGCAACTGGAAATACACTTTATGAATGCTGAAGAAAGTATACCACAAATTCTTTTCTGTTTACTATGGTGCATCTCAAGGAAACAAAAAAAGAAAGGTTAGTTTGAAAATAATCGTTGAACCAATATTTTTCAAGGTAGCGATGAAACAAGCGAAGTGATCCTTTGTAGCAAAGTATATCTGAGAATGAACTAGAAACGTCATGTATCAGAACTGCAAACAAACCTGAAAATTAGCAATTCATGATAATCAAGTACATTACTTACACCGCCTACAAAATGTTTGGTGAATTGCCTGGAGCAATGTATGAATAATTAGGCGTCCAGCAGGATGGTGTGTAACAGCACCATAAATTAAAGAGAAAGATTCGTAACAAATCTTCGATATGACTAAGTCTTCAAAAAGAAGCGTCAGGACGCATTTTGCGGCTGAAAATTTTGTCTTTACAACAGAGGAAAATTTTTATCTGAGTTAATGACTGACAAATCACGAGTTTGGTGTTCTTTGACCATGTTACTGCATGGCTCCTCCTCCCTGTAAGATTGACCAATTTATAAAGATGAAGGCGGGCTTGTCGCAAGTGCGAAAGCGATCATTTGTGTTGTTTCAACGGGATCTTGATGCACTGCTCGTGAGTGGAGGTTATTGAGCGTAGGCAGGACGATCACCATGTGTGACTGGAGAATGTTTGTCGAAGTAGCAAACTGAAAAGATGTACTGTGTGAAGAAATTCAAGTAGGCTTTTGTCGCAGTTGTTTTGTGATAAGAAAGTGTTCAAAAATGATTCAAATGGCTCTGAGCACTATGAGACTTAACAGCTGTGGTCATCAGTCCCCTAGAACTTAGAACTACTTAAACATAACTAACCTAAGGACATCACACACATCTATGCCCGAGGCAGGATTCGAACCTGCGACCGTGGCGGTCGCTCGGTTCCAGACTGAAGCGCCTAGAATTGCTCGGTCACCACGGCCGGCTAAGAAAGTGTGTGCTGCCACTAATGATACGATTGTTCAACAGGCAAAAATGATCATTTGCACAAAATCAAAATAAAGAAAGCTACAGAGAAAAAAGTACAAGTGGAAGACAGATGATGGTGACAGCTTATTGGGGACGTCCTCAAAGTGGGTGGTAGGTGTCAATAAAAGGGAGTCAAATAAAGTATCTTAGTAATTTTAATTAACAATAGTGGTGTGGGTAGTAGAATGCATACACTACTAAACTAGTAAAATGCATACAACTACACACTTGGATGTTTCTAAACGAGAACTGAAAACACTAAACCTCAGTAACACTAACCTGGGTAAAAGTCATGCTGCCAAAAAACTATTTGGGCGAAGATTTTTAAGGATTTTGAGTGAAACATTTGAAGAATATTAACGTTTTTCCTTTCATGGCAAAGGATTTTTAATACAAATTGATAAACCCAATGTAATACTTAATGTCAAAATTTACATCATTTGTCTTTATTACCACAAGTTTTATTTTAATTCAAAATTAAAATTCATTTTTTTCAGTTGTAAATATCATTTTTATAAATTTAAAGAAGATGTTCTAACATTAGTCATAAGCTGTAAGGTTAAGACTCGACGTACGATTTGGCACAGATAAGTGCGTACATGGCCAGTAGATCAGCAAAGTGTTTGAACACGGCGGACTTTGGGAGAGGCAGCGGCGGGGTCCGATGGCATGACGTCGCTGACAGGAAGCCGGACTAGCAGCTGGGCCCAAGTTCAGACGAAAGTGAAGGCGAAAGGAAGATGCCTAGGGGCGGCCTTCGAGGGGTCCTACGGGGCTGATAGTGGTGACGGCGTAGCCCGTGCTGTGGCTGAGGCGGCGTGCATCTACTGGTAGTCGTCAAACCGGCAGGGCGAGGTGCCTTGCTACGTAAACGATCGATCCTGGGGCTGTAGGGGAAGAGATGCCCATTGGGTGCCACAAGAAGAGCTAATCTGCAAGTAACGTGGTACCTCCGATGTGCAAGCCTTACTTCTTCCAATACACTACCCTGGGCAGGAACCCGCATCTCATCCGCAACTGCGAACAGCAGCGTCGAGAGTCTGGTGTAGTTGCACCACACAGTTCAGCAGCTTGACTTCCGGAAAGCGTTTGACTCGGTGCCTCACTGCAGACTCCTAACTAAGGTACGAGCATATGGGATTGGTTCCCAAGTATGTGAGTGGCTCGAAGACTTCTTGAGTAATTGAACCCAGTACGTTGTTCTCGATGGTGAGTGTTCACCTGAGGTGAGGGTATTATCGGACATTAATGATGTACAGCCCTAAATTAAAGTTAGATGCAGACCATCGATAGTTTGCTGTATACATGTCTTTGTTACCTTATACAGGGTGTTTCAAAAATGACCGGTATATTTGAAACGGCAATAAAAACTAAACGAGCAGCGATAGAAATACACCGTTTGTTGCAATATGCTTCGGACAACAGTACATTTTCAGGCAGACAAAGTTTCGAAATTACAGTAGTTACAATTTTCAACAACAGATGGCGCTGCGGTCTGGGAAACTCTATAGTACGATATTTTCCACATATCCACCATGCGTACCAATAATATGGCGTAATCTCTGAATGAAATTACCCGAAACCTTTGACAACGTGTCTGGCGGAATGGCTTCACATGCAGATGAGATGTACTGCTTCAGCTGTTCAATTGTTTCTGGATTCTGGCGGTACACCTGGTCTTTCAAGTGTCCCCACAGAAAGAAGTCACAGGGGTTCATGTCTGGCGAATAGGGAGGCCAATCCACGCCGCCTCCTGTATGTTTCGGATAGCCCAAAGCAATCACACGATCATCGAAATATTCATTCAGGAAATTAAAGACGTCGGCCGTGCGATGTGGCCGGCCACCATCTTGCATAAACCACGAGGTGTTCGCAGTGTCGTCTAAGGCAGTTTGTACCGCCACAAATTCACGAAGAATGTCCAGATAGTGTGATGCAGTAATCGTTTCGGATCTGAAAAATGGGCCAATGATTCCTTTGGAAGAAATGGCGGCCCAGACCAGTACTTTTTGAGGATGCAGGGACGATGGGACTGCAACATGGGGCTTTTCGGTTCCCCATATGCGCCAGTTCTGTTTATTGACGAAGCCGTCCAGGTAAAAATAAGCTTCGTCAGTAAACCAAATGCTGCCCACATGCATATCGCCGTCATCAATCCTGTACACTATATCGTTAGCGAATGTCTCTCGTGCAGCAATGGTAGCGGCGCTGAGGGGTTGCCGCGTTTGAATTTTGTATGGATAGAGGTGTAAACTCTGGCGCATGAGACGATACGTGGACGTTGGCTTCATTTGGACCGCAGCTGCAACACGGCGAACGGAAACCCGAGGCCGCTGTTGGATCACCTGCTGCACTAGCTGCGCATTGCCCTCTGTGGTTGCCGTACGCGGTCGCCCTACCTTTCCAGCACGTTCATCCGTCACGTTCCCAGTCCGTTGAAATTTTTCAAACAGATCCTTTATTGTATCGCTTTTTGGTCCTTTGGTTACATTAAACCTCCGTTGAAAACTTCGTCTTGTTGCAACAACACTGTGTTCTAGGCGGTGGAATTCCAACACCAGAAAAATCCTCTGCTCTAAGGAATAAACCATGTTGTCTACAGCACACTTGCACGTTGTGAACAGCACACGCTTACAGCAGAAAGACGACGTACAGAATGGCGCACCCACAGACTGCGTTGTCTTCTATATCTTTCACATCACTTGCAGCGCCATCTGTTGTTGAAAATTGTACCTACTGTAATTTCGAAAGTTTGTCCGCCTGAAAATGTACTGTTGTCCCAAGCATATTGCAACAAACGGTGTATTTCTATCGCTGCTCGTTTAGTTTTTATTGCCGTTTCAAATATACCGGTCATTTTTGAAACACCTTGTATTTGTGATCCTGGTTGACTTGCAATCTTTGAGATTCAGTTAATGTAAAAATAAATGCAGATGTAAAATGATGCAAGACCATCGAAATTCTGAGAAAAATGGAGGTAAGCTATAGGAAGAGATGGGAAATACACTATATGTGCAAGAACCACGAAGGAATAATAAGACAGCACAGCCAACAACGAAGTGCTCTGATTAAAAAGAGATGACAGGGATGTAGTGTTTCGCCCCTACTGTTGAATCTGTACATCTTAGAAGCAATTATGGGAATAAAGGAAAGGTCCAGGAATGGAATTAAAATTAGAGGTGAAAGGATATCGATGATACTGTTCGTTGATGACATTGCTACCATGAATCAAAGTGAAGAAGAATTACATGATCTGCTGAACGGAGTGAACAGCCTAATGACTGCAGAAAGTGGGTTGAGAGTAAATCGAAGAAAGATGAAAGCAATGAGAAGTACTAGAAATGAGAACAGCGAGAAACTTAATATCAGAAATGATGTTCACGAAGTAGATGAAGTTAAGGAATCCAATTACCTAGGCAGCAAAATAACCAACGATGGCTGGACCAAAGAGGATATCAAAAGAAGACTAGCACTGGCAAAAAGGACTTTCCTGGTCAAGAGAAGTCTACCAGTATCAAACATAGGCCTTAATTTGAGGAAGATATTTCTGAGAATGTACGCTTGGAGCACAGCGTTGTATGGTAATGAAACATGGTCTGCGGCAAAATCAGAACAGAAGAGAATCGAAGCATTTGAGATGTGGTGCTAAAGACGAATGTCGAAAATTTGGGCTGAAAAGTTAAGGAATGTTGAAGTTCTGCGCAGAATCGGAGAGGAAAGAAATATGTGGAAAACACTGAAAAGGAGAAGGGACAGCATGATAAGACATTTGTTAAGACATGAGGGAAAGACTTCTATGGTACTAGAGGGATATAAAGGGCAAAAACTGTAGAGGAAGACGCTGATTCCCGTATGGAGGACATAGTGATAGACATCCCTGGGGTTGTGAAGCAGCTGAATGGGTTGAAAATAAATAAATCGCCAGGTACTGATGGGATTCCAATTCGGTTTTACAGAGAGTACTCTACTGCATTGGCTCCTTACTTAGCTTGCATTTATCGCGAATCTCTTGCCCAACGTAAAGTCCCGAGAGGTTGGAAAAAAGCGCAGGTGACGCCTGTATATAAGAAGGGTAGAAGGACGGATCCTCAAAATTACAGACCAATATCCTTAACATCGGTTTGTTGCAGGATTCTCGAACATAATCTCAGTTCGAATATAATGAATTTGGTTGCTGTCCATGCATCAGCAAGGCTTTAGAAAGCATCGCTCCTGCGAAACGCAACTCGCCATTTTTTCACATGATATCTTGCGAAAGATAGATGAAGGGTATCAGACGGATGCCATGCTCCTTGACTTCCGGAAAGCGTTTGACTCGGTGCCTCACTGCAGACTCCTAACTAAGGTACGAGCATATGGGATTGGTTCCCAAGTATGTGAGTGGCTCGAAGACTTCTTGAGTAATTGAACCCAGTACGTTTTCCTCGATGGTGAGTGTTCATCTGAGGTGAGGGTATCATCTGGAGTGCCCCAGGGAAGTGTGGTAGGTCCGCTGTTGTTTTCTATCTACATAAATGACCTTTTGGATAGGGTGGATTGCAATGTGCGGCTGTTTGCTGATGATGCTGTGGTGCACGGGAAGGTGTCGTCGTTGAGTGACTGTAGGAGGATACAAGATGACTTGGACAGGATTTGTGATTGGTGTACAGATTGGCAGCTAACTCTAAATATAGATAAATGAAAATTAATGCAGATGAATAGGAAAAAGAATCCTGTAATGTTTGAATACTCCATTAGCTGTGTAGCGCTTGACACAGTCGCGTCGATTAAATACAGTATTTGGGCGTAACATTGCAGAGCGATATGAAGTGGGACAAGCATGTAATGGCAGTTGTAGGGAAGGCGGAAAGTCGTCTTCGGTTCATTGGTAGAATTTTGGGAAGATGTGTTTCATCTGTAAAGGAGACCGCTTATAAAACACTAATACGACCTATTCTTGAGTACTGCTCGAGCGTTTGGGATCCCTATCAGGGCGGATTGAGGGAGGACATAGAAGCAATTCAGAAGCGGGCTGCTATATTTATTACTGGTAGGTTTGATCATCACGCGAGTGTTACGGAAATGCTTCAGAAACTCGGGTGGGAGTCTCTAGAGAAAAGGAGGCGTTCTTTTCGTGAATCGCTACTGAGGAAATTTAGAGAACCAGCATTTGAGGCTGACTGCAGTGCAATTTTACTGCTGCCAACTTACATTTCGCGGAAAGACCACAAAGATAAGATAAGAGAGATTAGGGCTCTTACAGAGGCATATAGGAAGTCATTTTTCCCTCGTTCTGTTTGGGAGTGGAACAGAGAGAGAAGGTGCTAGTTGTGGTACGAGGTACCCTCCGCCACGCATCGTATGGCCACTTGGGGAGAATGTATGTAGATGTAGATGTAGATTGCAATACACCTGGCAAATAATTCAGGGCGTAAGTTGCAAGTATTTCTCTGCGATGAAGAGGTTGGCGCAGGAGAGGAATTCGTGGTAGGGCGCATCATATCAGTCAGTTGACTGTTGACTCAAAAATAAAATGGCAGATTACTGTTAATTTCTATGTGTTGATCCTGCTTGATTCCTGTTTTTTTTTTTTAGATCCTGCAATATATATATATATATATATATATATATATATATATATATATATATATATATATATATATAATTCTACTTGTACTACCAGTATTACCAGATTTAAGAGGTGGTTACGCCAGTTTTTGCAATTAAAAAAGGTTTTTCTGATAATTGTCTTATATATCAATTGCACTTCGATAGTCAAGAGAATTATGATGATGGACGCCCACAGTTCTTCATAATTGTTCATATGATTTAGAGTACGTCTGTGGACAGGTGGTTGAGGCATACTTGCAATTTGAGATGAATCAACACACTTAAGGGTAGTTGGAGACTGACTTTGCCAGCCCGACAGCCTAAAGCGTTGTCTTCATCGAGACCGATCTCCAATAAGCTTGTCTTTCTTTTTTTTTGTAATTTTGCCATTCTTAATGTAACCACTGAGTCACAGAACCCAGTGTTCTGTGTCAAGAGATGCCAGTGAGGGAGTAAATAATGGCCAGAGGTTAAATTCAGTAACTCATGGATGCTCCAAACAAATCTGTGTGTGTTTACTGGATGGCACAACGGAAACTAGGTTTGGACTGATGGAAATATGTTATATGTTCGATAGAGTAAATTTTCTGTGTTATCACGAAACACATGATGTGTTAGCTGATCACAGCAGAAAAATGGTCGTTAAGGGGTCTGTTATGTAAGAAAGGAGTATTTTGCCTCCTTACGAGTTCAATTAACGTATTTAATTTCCTCTAATAGATTAATATATTTATACCATTATGGATCGAACGTTAGTTGGGGTTATCAGTACATTAATCGCACTGGTTGATGCTGGCAAGCGTCAAACTAACAAATGGAGTAGTGCATGCTGTACAAAAGTAGTTTTTGTACTGGTTAGGCTAGTGAGAGAGGCTAGGGAACCAATGAACTTCGGACAGGTTGGGGGTGAGCTGGGAGATTTTTCTAAGTGGCTGAACGGCAGAATTTTACAGCCCGCCACAAAGACATAATGTGGAGTGGTCCGGCGACCGTTGTCTCCTGTTTTCAGGGGCGTAGGCAAAAGAAAGGGGGCAGTAAAGAGAGCCATCTAACAAGAATCGCCTGCAGTTTGGAATGCGTCTCCGGTAGCCACACAGATGCCCGGAAATCAATGGTTAAGAACTTTCTGATGCGGAACGAGTAGCACTTTCCCGCCAGTATATCTAGGAGGCTTTATGATTGGGTAGGCCCTTCAGGTGAATGTCGCTTTAAATTGTTTGAAAAGATTCTAGAATATTTTATACGAACTGATGTGTCTAGACAAGACAGTCTAGACACAATGAGAGGAAGCCGAAAAGCACGCGCTAAGCCAAAGCAGGGTGCGCGAGGTCTGAAACAGGATACGTAATGAGTGCTATAAAGAAAAGTACGTAGCTTCTGGAATACTTAACTTTAATCCATCCTTTTGGTACATCTGGAGATTGTGGCGATACAAGTGAGACTCTTTAGATACATGCAATGTTACTAATGGCGCCTTGCTAGGTCGTAGCCATGGACCGCGGCCGATTTAAAACTACCACCTAGCAAGTGTGGTGTCTGGCGGTGACACCACACGAACAGCTCAGGGTTGTCTAGCAGTTTCATGTCTGGAAAGAGTGGGAGGAAACCAGGTTGTGACGAAGGCCGTTATGGAGAGAGAGAAGAATCCACGTTAGTGAACCGAGGTTTGCTAATACGGAGGCAGAATATATAGGGGGAGTGTCTCGTGGATATCCAAATGTCATACATTGCAGGAAAGTGTATAATTTGTTTGAGACGTTGCCGGCAAAGCTTTCAGCAACCACTCTCAAACTTAGTCTGAGAAAGTGCCGATTCTGCCACTTGAACCAGAATCATGTTATTTCTCTGCGGGGAGCAGAGCAAGTCAGTGATTCGCCATAGAGCTTTAGGCATTTCGAAGTCCTCACTTACAACCGTGCACTTGAGTTAAGTGTCAGCATCTGTCAAGTGGGCAAGCAAATTGTCTTGCTTCGTGAACGGACGTCGTGCAAAGGAGTTTGCGGACGCTACCACACGTCCTCTGTGCAGTTAAATTCTGCACATCACACTTCGTGTCCACGACGACTGCAGTCTTGTGCAGATCGATGCGGCAGACGTGCTCTCCAACTCGTATATTTATGGTGATGTATGCGCCACGGCTTGAAAAATATGGAACCGTAACGGTAAATGTTTTCAGTTCCGCTACATTACTCCTTGAGATCTCTGTTCCCAGTGCTAATGAGAATGGAAGATTTTTCTACCACAGGGGCTAGACACTACCCATCATTTAAATGTTCCTGTCTTGAAAAATGGGGCTCGATATTTGCATAGAAGATAGGTGTTATGCTAACCTTAAACTTTGTCTGACCAGTAGAATTAATTGAATGCTGTAACTGTACAAAATATATTTTCCAATTCCTATGATTTTCTTTATAATAGATATCTTCGTAGCATCCTATTACTCTTATTTAACTAGCATTGGGGTTTACCACACAGAATAAGTTATTTAAGACAATTAATCAGTTTTGGTCACTAAAATAATTTTTGTCTAACGTCTGAGGACAGGCAACCATAACAGGGCTTGTCAGATTACAGCATATTAAAACCACAATCCACCCTAGTTTTACATGACACGTTCCTTAATGATATATTTGATATGAGATAAATTCGAATAAAAAATAAAAATTTGCTCTGTAACTTTCTTTGCTCTTTATCCTAAAATATGTCGTCTCCGAGTGTTAAATGTTACTGGAGTTAGGTAATTGCTGTCCTGCTTGCATGCAACGTTTTTAGTAATCGCTGGAAACAGTCTTTTCCTTGTTGAATTTAGGTGCAAACTATGGAGAGTGTCATGTTGTGCAATTAATGTCAATGTGTCAGTAAATATAATGTGGGAAATATCTGTCTACCAAAATAATCTTTGAAGCTCAATATTCACACGCTGCACATAAAAAATTTTCCAGGGCTGGTCAAAGTGCTGGAAGAGCGACACCATGTTCATATTGATGTGTGATGTCGTTCAGGAAATACTTGCAACGTCTTCCTTAACTGCATAGCTGTTGTTGTAGTCTCAGCTATTTCTATCACGCCATGTTATCATTATTACATGAGCCAGTGATCAAGATTTACCGCAAGGAGGCTAGGTTACATGTAACATCACTGAGTCAGTATTTGCTTTAAAAGCACTGGTGAATTGATAGTCCTTACCTAACTCTTGAAACATTTTGACTTCCCCCTACTCGTGACTGCTGCCAAGTACCACGAGCTTTGTTGTCGTCTTATTCCCATCCGTGTCCTCCAATTAATTAACAGCCTTTTCAGGTTGTGGTACATCTTCTTTATTGTTTTGCTCATTTTCGTCATCGTACTTCACAGCATTCGTAAGGTTGTTTCCTAGGTTTTGTAACTGAGTATTATTTTTACAGCGCTCCCTTTTAATACTGTTACTCACTTTATTATCACATGCACGTGTCGGTCTCATCACTGAAGGCAGTTCATTTCTGCTCACAGTTTTTAATATTTGAAGTTTTCGACGTGTTTGTGAGGCAATATTCTTCACACTTCTAAGTCGTACCTATCCTGATATTTTCTTTCATTGATGAGTCTATTTTCACTCAACAGAAATGACGTAATGTGTTACGTACCCATCATGGGATATTTCTGACCATCTTCCGACTATTGTTTCCATTTTTCACTAATAACTTTTGAAAAAATGCACTTTTTTCGCTTAGTATGAGTGTTCGTCTTAGACAGAACATTTTATTTGTGTTTTAGCGTTTCAGTTTCGTCTAGTAATTACCTAATGATTTCGCTTATGGAGTTGTCAATATTAAAGCTATACGTGAAAATCTTTTTCACATTTGCAACGTATCCAGATTTTCTGATTCAGGCTGGGAACGACATCACTTTCGCATTTAATACACGCGTTACCTTCGCCGGATTCTGTTTTACAATAGCAACAGTTTCAATTGGTTTTATTTCATGATTAGCGCGCAATTCGGATGTTCTACATGAGTTCCCAATTTTGTATTCTAGCGTTTAAGCACTGCTTTCTTCGGTTACTTCATTAACGACTAGCTGAGTACCTGACGTTGACCAGGCACTTGTTTACTCAGATCTTCTATTAGTCCATCTCCTCCTCTCCTGTCTGCCTGTCCATTTCTCCCTCCCTCTCTCCTGTCCGTATCCTCCTATGCCCTATCTGTGCAGGTATCCTCCTTCCCCTCACTGTCAATCTCCACCTCCTCCTTCTCTTCCACATTATGACGCTCTTTATAATAAGAGGCTGCTGGTTCTTACCCCAAAGCATTTTTTTCAGATTCTAAATAATATGTGTGCCAAATTTGGTTGTTGAGATTGTTCCTGGGGCTTAGGGTAGATTTTTACCTGTGACTTTGCCAGCGGACACACATGTGAAATTTTATTTCACACATATTTAACACATACATGTACACATATTTCATCTGTATCTTTAACGAATTTCGCCCTATAATTTTTATGACGCAGCTGAAGTATGTGCTGTAAAATGATACAATTTTGCTGGTACATTCAGTGGTATATTTAAATACTGTCTGCAAAATACGTCACGAATACTGTCTGAAGGAAAGAAGTAATTAATTAAACGTCATGTTTCATGCGGCAGTTTTGATTCATGAACATCGAAAACGTTATAAGTGATAACCTTTTTCCGTTCATGGTTTTCTGTGTGTCGCCAGCGAGAAAAAGTTTCGTAAAAGTCTCAAACCATCTACAGACGTTATTGCAAATCTCTAAATGCTCTCATTCTCAAATACTAGATGACTAATGTATGGGTAGTTACGCTTAAGGGACTGTAGAGTTTTTTCACTTCCTTCCTCGCCCCTTAGTTAGGTAGGTGGTTTTTACCCCCACAGCCATGATTTACAGGCAGTGAGTGACGTGTGTACAAAGTTTGGTGGAAATCGGTGGAGTGGTTTAGGAGGAGAAGTGAAACATACATACATACACACATATAAGCATATATATGTACATCCATTTTGTAATATCTATAGAAATAGCAGCAGGTACATTGTTTATCACTGTGACCTTTGAGTTCTTCGCATCTGACAAATTCTTCCTCACATTTTGCAACTTCATTTATAGAATTACTGTGTACAAAACTAACAGCCGCTGCCATTTTGTACACTCAACACTATTTTTTCATTTAGTCAAGTACAACGTTTTAATTTTGGGAACATTTAAAGCAGTTTAAGGAACGTTTCCAATTCCAAATTGTAACATTTGCACTTCCCAGCCAAGTGTGCACTGATTTAAAACTTTCTGGTAGTCTGAGTGCTGGACTGGGCTTCAAACGTGGGACCTTTGTCATTTGTTGCTAATTTCTCTACCAATTGAGCTATCCAAGCACCAGTAAATTTCGCCTGCCCTCTTAGCTTTATTTCCTCTAGTACATTATCTCCTCCTTTCCCCTGTTCACAGAAGTTGGTTGTGGGTAGGGCATGGCTTCAATATATCCTTTCTTCCAGGAGTAGGTATGCAGGACAGGTACTGTGAAGGCTAGTCGAGAGTCGCGCTTGGATAATTTAGTCATAGAACACTTGCCACAAAAGTAAAGTACCCATTTCTGATTCCCGGTCCTGCACACGGTCTTATTAAGGCAAGAAGTTTCATTTCGCCAAGATTCGCAACACTAAAATATTATCAAGATTTGACTCAATACTTTTCAGACAGTAGGGCTACTACATTACAAATAACTGCTTCATTTGCAAAATGTATGAGATTACTATTAATATGGTCTGTATGTTTGTTAATCTACAACATGAACACCAAAGGTCTCAACACACTTCCCAGGGGCACACTTGAAATTATATACACATCTATAGATGTTTCTTCATTCAAGATAACATGTTGCGTTCACTCTACGAAGAAATCTTCATCCAGTCATAAATCTCGCTTGTACCCCCTACAGTAGTACTTCTGATAATAATTGTAGCTGTTGTACTGATTTTAATGCTTTGTGGAAATCTGTGTTTATCAATATTCCATTTTTCAGTGTTCCTTTGTATTAGTTTATGTAGTCTGTGGTTCCGCCTCCTCTAAATTCTTCTTTCATGTCTGCACTACATTCCATTTCGCTAAATTCTCTACATTTAGAATGTTATTGTTATGTACTGTTTGACTTTCATGTCTGTAGCATAGCTCAAAAAAACGTTAAGTGATATGTTGTCTCACTTGTGTATCTGTCTGGTTTTACATATTTGTGTCACACATATTCAGGCATATGCAATTATACAAGGTCATTTTATCTGGCAATACCTCTCCTAATGCAGTAATACAAAATACCAAATACGCCCTAAGGAGTTTTAGTGACAGTACCTTTGTAATGTGGCTGCTGTGTTTGAAATTGAACTCCTAGTACAAGTAGAAACATCACGCCCTGACTTCATAGAACTATGTCACATTATCGACAAATTTATGGCACAAGTAATCAATTAATCAACACAGTCAGTGTGAAAAAAGAAGCTTAATCAAGCAGCACATACATTAATCTTGCAATGGGAAAATTTCAGGCGTAATATCAGTACCAATGAACAAGAAAATCATTAGTAAGAGACTGAAGATATCTAAAGTGCTGTAGTGAACAACTTTTAGTTCCTCAGTGTGCAGCGAGAAGTAGACTGCATTCTGTAAACAGAACTGTCAAATATGAAACGCTGAATATAAGCTAACGATATAACTTAAAATTGGTTGAATGATGTTGCAGTTTGAAAGACTGGAATATGCATGGTTTGTCACAAGATGCTAGACACCTCGAGACATGCTCTATTCCAGATAGCTTGTACGACACGAGGAAATACACATTTTCAGCATCACGCACAGTTTCCCTCCAACCAGCATCCATGTCAAGACTTACCATGTTATCTAAAAATTATTGCATCATAGTGGGAGTACGTAATCCTCAGAATAGTGGATGTTATCTGTGACGTGAAATATTTGATGAATTTTACCATATGGAACAGTTAGCTGATGAAAAATTAGTGTCTAGTAACAAGTGATGACGAAATGGCAGCAGCCAAATAGGTATACCAGTTTGTACTTAAATATCGTGCAAATGGTCAGTAAAGTAGAAATGACAAGTTGTATGCGAATTAAAATTTATGTAATTGTTTCAAAATCAAGTGAACATAGCAACATTTCAGTCCTTGGAATCACAAATATATATGAACGAAAAGTCGGATATACCAACATCACATGAACTAAATTCCATACACAACACAAAGAAAATTATGAATAAACTAAACTGAAGAAAAGGGTGACAGATCTGACTATAAGTATTCAGATTAAGTGGATAAATTTTGATTCTGCAGCCCATCCTGTGTCTACTGATTTCACAAAGACACAAATCTTTTGCAACACGACACAGAGTGCATGTTCATTTCCACAATTCGTAGCAGGTTCAGTAACACCAATTAGTATAAAATTTAACCTAGGAATACGAGAATCTCATGAATTACTTAACAGAATATCCTTGCACATAATCAGTCTCCTCAGATAACCGAAATAAATAGAGCTAACTCACAGAAAGTGCAAACTGATAGCAACCACATTTATTACCAACCATAATCGAGTACCAAGCTTCTGCCCGAATGTCACAGAGAAAATGCTTGAAAGATGATAACTGTGTTGTCAGCTCTTGTACAGAGTTAACTTTTCAAAGTTTCTGCAATGAGTAGTTCATAAAATAAAGTAATAATTTAACTAAAAATTGAAAATGGTTACCTGGCAACCAGAAGTGACTTAAATAAAAGTGACATACATTCAACACATCTTTGAAATAAACCAGCTGGGCAGAAGTAAATGAGTTAATGGAGAATTATTGTGCTTTCAGATTATTGTTATTCATAGTCATAAAGGTAGAGAATAAATATAGATAACAACAGATTCCAAAACTTGTAATCTTATAATAAAAAGTTAATGTACAATTTGTGAACCATTAGTATT
The DNA here is from genome assembly GCF_021461385.2 of Schistocerca piceifrons. NCBI lineage: Eukaryota > Metazoa > Arthropoda > Insecta > Orthoptera > Acrididae > Schistocerca > Schistocerca piceifrons. Next base: position 470,319,975 of record NC_060141.1, on the reverse strand, counting down.
ACCCAACTTTGTTCTTTAGATCATAGTAAAAATTATAATCATGGTTAACGCAACTTCAGAAAAGTGTGCTACATAGAATTCAAATGATTCTGTTGACTTTTGATGTTTCTGTTGTAGTAGTACTGTTTTCTATTTTGTGCTACTGTTACCTGTTTTTTGATGAGTTACACATAATAGTTGTGGTAATTGTTTCTGACCCAAATATCAACTTCATCGATAAAAATAATCTTAAAGGTGGGAAGCAAGTATAAAAAATACAGCATTTCTTAAGGAGAATGCAATATGTTATACCTTGGGTTTAAAGATGTAAAAATTCACGTAACTTTTAGTTTTGTGTCATTAGACACTAAATTTTTACGTTCTGCAGTAATAAATTCATAGACAATATCAGTTGTTACCTAAATCTACTGTAAGACATCATTATTTAAAGATGAAGATATAATCATTTTTCTGTGAGTTAACCCCTAGCTTATAGGTTAATATTTGTAAAAAAATGTATGAATCGTTTCCAAAACATTCATGTCCGTTTTAGTCTGGAATCATTACATATCTATTGCTCTTTGTATGCTCTGTTGAATGTATGTACTGAGAAAGAGGTAATATATTTAATAAAATATTAATTTAATAATTTCAAATGTACTTTATTACATTCTTTCACTGTGATTTTGTAATAATATAAACGAGGAATTTATATATTTCAGCTAATTAAACCATTGGTAGTGGATGATTTGGTGACATGATAACCCTGCACCATCAGCATGCTATTGAACGTGCAATTATGTCTTCCACAAGTCTCACCTGGAATCCAATTTTCTTTTGATGGATCTCAATTATCACTGCTATTGGCATGCAAATCATTTCTTGCATTTCAGTTTAATATTTTCATGGTCCTGAGTCCAAACTTCTCCATTCTCCAATGATGATTTCTGCACCTGACTTTCACCAAAATATGAAATTTCAGGTTATAGTCTTTCAGTTGTCAGAACAGGAAGATCATTTTAATCATTAATCTAAAAAGTCAACAGCTCCTGCTGTGATCAACATGATGTTCATCACTTCATAGTAATTTCATTCTCTCATTTTATTGTCTGTGACGGATACATTACACTCCATCTCAACCCTGTACCTTTTTAAGATGTCTTTCTGTATAACTGATTCAGTCCTGAGCAAATATTGTAATGGTCAGTGAGTGAAATTATGATTTACACATAATGTGTTATGCCTCAATGAATTTTAAAATATTGTGACCTCTGATAGCAATATTATGCACATCAGCTGTAGCCAATCATATCAATCAAAACCTTTGCTTTGATGGTGCATAACAGAATTACTTGATGCAAGGTAAAATGATATACATAATTTATGTGTTGCAGTTTGCCTTCTGCTCTTCTATTGTGAAATAAGAGGAAACTAGATTTTGTAAGTTGGCTGACTGTCAATCGCCCCAGTAAGAAAAATAATTGTTCATCTATTCTGCTATCCCACAAAACTCTATTAGAGTTAAATGCTATGGTGAAAGCAATATTAAACTTTCTGATAGCAGAGTTATTCTGGTTTGAAGGATATCTTCATGGTGTACAACGTACCATATTCTAAAATGATTGAAAATTTTAACCATCACTCCATATGTCTAAGACTGATGACTTATTGTCAGTGACAATGACCATGGAAACCTGCATTCAAATTCATTGTTTAATTATCCAGAGAATTCTTTGCAAATGAACTTTTACATATTGAACAAGAAATAACTTTTGTTTGAGAATATCTTGTTATAGCTTAGTTGATGTTGCATATCTCAGCACAGCAACTTTGTGTTGTGTTGTATATCCATTGTGACATGGGGTGTTGCGATTCAGTTTGATTTTGGTATCTGTCCTTGTACATCAGTCTGCCAGGTTAATCGCTAGAAATGAGTTTCTGTTTGCAGCATGCGAAGTTTTCCAGCTACTGCTTTTTACTTAAAGAAATTTACACGGTGTAAGAACTTGTGATACACTGTGGTAATCCCAAAGTATACATTTAGCTAGTACTGCATAATCATTACCGTAATAGAATACTATGGCAATCAGATGTTAGCGACATTTCTCTTCACAGGACATCCACAACTGTTATTCATTATCAGTGATAAAACTGGCTACAGTTGTAAAAATTATTTATTTCTAAAAAGGAAAGCACTATCCGATTTCAGGACACATGTCTCATCTTTAGGTGCATCTGCAAAATTCTTAAACAGTTTTGAAATCAAATTAGAAGTGTACATTTTATTGTATGGATATTCTTATTGTGATCAATAGTGCTCTAACTTAGCTGCTTCTGCTTAATTGCTGGTAGGCTATAAGTGCTTTATTGGTTTCCTTCCATTTGTGTTATTGTTCCACAACTTTGTGTATGTGCAAATTAGTGGCAATTTGAGACTGTACTCTCTAAGCATTGTGTATGAATTCTTTTATTCTTCAGTGACCCCATTTGTTGGTTTTGCAATCTATACACGAGCAGATAATATTTAATTAATGCCTCGTTGGTATATGAGAGAAGTTAGCTTCACAGCAGCAGATTAGAGTTTATGGTTTCTTAGTCCTGTTCTGGGCTGGTACATTAATCTAAATTTTGCCCATGAGATGGCGTGAGCAGTCCGTTACTAATACACAGCCGCTTCCACTGGCATTTCAACTTTGGGTTGTGCTCCAGACTAGTCTGATGTGTGTCTATGAAGCATTGGTGAGTCTCAAATGTTACTCAGGGGATTGCATTGTTTTTCTCACATACCTGCAGGTACACATTCTATAGAAACCCTTTTTGGACGTTTCAGTGTTTGAAACTCAGCCCACCTGTCTTCATGTGGATACATGTCAGGCCCCTAATTCTGGACCATTGTAAGTTTCGTAATGGGACATTTAGGATGACAGGTCGATAATTCTTCATAGTGTTGATATTGTACAGAAGCCAACCACAAATTTGTTTTAGGTTATTTTACTCAAAAAGTACCATTACCTGTTTCTCACTTTTCAAAATTCATCATCAGACGGCTTTTTCATGCTTACATCAAAACAATTATACATTCACTTCCTGTGAGGTTCCCTAGTTAAAAAATAATTCATAATTACTAATGTGTAACTACAATGGTTGCGCTAATATTTGTGTTGGAATGCAACTTGCTTGAAATGTCCATCTGCCACATTGTTTTTGCAGTTTTATTGCAATGAAACAAATTCACAAGGATGTTTGTGTTTTCGCAGTCACAAACATTGGTCTGCATTGTAAACTGCTTTCGTTCGATTACAAAATAAATTTTCAATGTACACCACAGAAATTGATTTGCAACATACGGAAACAAATACACAGTTCACAAGATAAATCAAAACATGTGAAGCACACTGAAAATTCTCTTGTGATCGAACGAAAGTGTTTACAAAGTAGTGTAGGTTTTGGAACTATGGAAATACAAAAATCCTTGAGAACGTATTTCATTGCAATAAGAATGCAAAAACAAATGTGCCAGATGTACATTTCATGTAAGTTACATTCCAACACAAATTTTAGGGCAATCATTTTGATTACACATTCGTAAATGTGAATTATTGTTTCTCCTAGGGCAACCAACTGGAAGCAAATGAATAATTTGTTTTGATGAAAGCACCAACAGTTTTTTCATATAACAGCCGCAGTCTCCAACCATGTCTTTATTTGACAAAATTACAATTCTCTCCATACCTTATTCTAGGTAACGGAGATTTCCGCTCTTCTAATTGGAAATCTTTGCCCTTTTATGTATGTCTTCCTCTGTGAGGGGTTTTCTGGCAGACCTAAGATTGATGAGGATATCCTGTTTCATGTCTTCTACCAGGGATGCACTACTTTAACATTCTGTAAACTATTTTAACTTAAGTTATACATTCTTTCTTGAGTCAAATTGTAGTGTCGGTATAGAGTTTTTTCGATGAGTTTCTGTTTGTTTTGTTTACCTATGATTATCTTAACCAGGTGCATAGGCATTATTATTCATTTTAAAAATTTTGTAGATGCACCTGGAGATGGGACTTATGTCCTGAAAGTGGGTATGCTTTCCTTTTTAGAAATAAATACTTTTTACAACTATAGCGGAATTTATGATCGACAAATTGTTACTGAGACTGACATATATAATTCGGTTTACTTACTTGAGTGTAGATACACATAATTAAAATGTTAAGTACGTTACTGAATGGATTTAAAAAAGCCAAATTAAAATTTAATCGTTAGATGACACCTATAGTTTACATATTGATACCAGGAAATATGTAAACACTCCCCTTATTGTTCGCATATAACAAGTTTTTAGCAACCTTATATCCACTTTTCATCTTTCCTTTGAACACTGTTGTGCGATTTCACAAACTTAAAAAAAAAAGGTTTGGTATGCAACTAAGTTAATGAAATTTAATTTCACTGAGAATTGTCAGCCTAATTTACATATATATATTCGTCTATTAGTTGTTGTTGCAGTAATGAAAGTAATAATACTTTTCAATTGTTGCAATGTTATCGAAGTTTGAAAATAATGTCATAAGGTTTTGGTGCAAGATTAATGCCCTCAACATTAGAGTGCTTCAGTCCAGTACCATTAGCAGGAACAAGACGAAACTTTTGCAAGACTCCAGCAAACATCTGGAATAAACAAAACTTTGCCAATTGCTCCCCCAAACACCGACGTCGACCTGAAAGTCAAATTGAAGCTGTCAGATATCAGTTACAATTTATGTTACCATTACTTATTCAATTAGCTACAACTCACCAAGACCAAATGGTAAGAATGCATCATCCTCTCTAAGCATTCCAGTTTCAGTAATGAAACGTTCTGGTCGATACACTTCAGGATCGCCCCAGTGGTCTTTATCCATATGCAATGACCAAATGTTTGTCAGGACAACTGTATTCTGCATATAAAAAAATGCATCAGTTACTTCATGTTAACATCTCTAAATTTAGAAAGCATAAGAAATAGTTCTATTCTGGTACACTTTAGAGATAGCACTATTATTTTTATTGATCTTATTTCTCAGGTTGTAAGTAGCAACATACACGAAATGGTTTGATCTTAGGAATTTCTATTTGCAATATGCATTGCGATAATGGTAATAAAACACAGAGGATTTGCCATCACTCTTGTCATATTTTTGTAGATTTCCTGCTTTTGTGAAATTTACTTACTGTATTAAAAAGATTAATGTTTCAACTCCATGAAACCGTGGGATTCTTCTTTTTCGTGGCTTGCGTGCCATTTCTTCACCATTTGGACATGTTAATTACTGGAATTTGCAGTGTTAATAGAAGAGGGTGGCTCAATGTCCATTCAGTCCCATAGCTTTCCCGCCTAGTACGTAATTTGTGCAACTAACCTTTGTGTCTATTGTTATCCCAAGTGTACAATAAATGCTTCTAAATGTTTGTGAATCGCATAGGTGACTACCAGTCCGGTTTTCACTTACCAGGAAGGTACTTGGGCTCGAACAAATAGATCTGTATGAACGTTTGGTTACAGGACCATTATGTACCTCTGAATGTGCTAGTGGGTGTAGTTTTTCTGCGAAACTCTGCAGTCATGCTATAGATATCACTGTAGATGTAATTCTAGACGCCATACGCAATGCAGTAATCTTAACTATAAATGTAAATGGCGAATGTCAATAAAATGCTCCGAGCAATACGAATGACTGCAAAACGCACAGTGAAAAAATGCTAGTTGATCGCATGGAGTATTTGCACATTCTATAATACCAGTGTTGAACGCCACGTCAATGACACTTTTGAAGTTGTTCACTGGTTCACCAATATCGTAGCCAGCGTTCTGCCACGCGTAACGAAGCATTGGTCTGTATACTCCCGCAGATAACTGATTGTAAATGACAGAATGCATATTCATGATAAAGAATCTGTGGTGCAATTTCGGCTGCATTTTACTGGAACGTAGTTTAATGAAGTCTGTTATTCTCTTGGCGTATATTTTATATGTTGCTGCTGTTGTGGTCTTCAGTCCTGAGACTGGTTTGATGCAGCTCTCCACGCTACTATATCCTGTGCAAGCTTCTTCATCTCCCAGTACCTACTGAAGCCTACATCCTCTGAATCTGCTTAGTGTATTCATCTCTTGGTCTCCCTCTACGATTTTTACCCTCCACGCTGCCCTCCAATACTAAATTGGTGATCCCTTGATGCCTCAGAACATGTCCCACCAACCGATCCCTTCTTCTAGTCAAGTTGTGCCACAAACTCCTCTTCTCCCCAATCCTATTCAATACCTCCTCGTAAGTTATGTGATCTATCCATCTAATTTCAGCATTCTTCTGTAGCACCACATTTCGAAAGCTTCTGTTCTCTTCTTGGCTGGTTCAAATGGCTCTGAGCACTATGGGACTTAACAGCTGTGGTCATCAGTCCCCTAGAACTTAGAACTACTTAACCTAACTAACCTAAGGACATCACACACATCCATGCCCGAGGCAGGATTCGAACCTTCGACCGTAGCAGTCACACGGTTCCGGACTGCGCGCCTAGAAGCTCGAGACCACCGCGCCCGGCTTTCTCTTCTTGTCTAAACTATTTATCGTCCATGTTTCACTTCCATACATGGCTACACTCCATTAAAATACTTTCAGAAACGACTTCCTGACACTTAAATCTATACTCGATGTTAACAAATTTCTCTTCTTCAGAAATGCTTTCCTTGCCATTGCCAGTCTAAATTTTATATCCTCTCTACTTCGACCATCATCAGTTATTTTGCTCCCCAAATAGCAAAACTCCTTCACTACTTTAAGTGTCTCATTTCCTAATCTAATTCCCTCAGCATCACCCGACTTAATTCGACTACATTCCATTATCCTCGTTTTGCTTTTGTTGATGTTCATCTTATATCCTCCTTTCAAGACACTCCCTATTCCGTTCAACTGCTCTTCCAAGTCCTTTGCTGTCTCTGACAGAATTACAGTGTCATCAGTGAACCTCAAAGTTTTATGTTTTATATTTTATGTTGCCTGAATAAATACACATCCAGAGGTTGTGCATATTTTGTAGTTTTAGGCGGAATGATTTTTAAATCTACATGTTTTCCGCCAGATGCTTCCAGTAGTACTCGTTCATCCTTATGTCCAGACCAGGAGTCACAATTTACTAATGACTTTCTCGACAAATGTGGATTCTAAACTGACAGAAAAAACGTCTTCAGATGTTGTTTCGACATCTTCCCACTCACACTTGCATCGACGACGACATTTGGAGGGCACCGCGTTTCTATTTCTGGGAAACAAATACAGAATTTGTCTGCCAATCGTCCGTCCATTGATATAGCAACATCGATCGTGTAACTACGTGTTGCACAGTTAACTGATTGCAATATCGCGACAGTTTTACTCTCCCCTTTCATGGATAGTGTTCTGTCACAAGAAAGTTCATAGTTGAACTGACTCTGATCACAGTTCCATACAGAACTAATATCGATGTTTTCTCTCGTGATATGCTCATTGACGTGAGCATCAAATGCTTGAGCTCTTTCAATCAGCTCTTCTTCGTCATCCTTATCTTTTCGTGCTTGGAGCATAGTGATACGGTGTAATGTTATCCTAAACTCCCTTTTCAAATTAGTAATAAATCCTAATGAAGCTGTAAAGTTTGTACACCCGAGATTTCTGGCTACGTCCAAAGCCCAATGTTGTAAATGCCAATAATGAACGGCGAAACCGAATTCTCGCGCTTCATCGAATTTCGCCATTACACGCTCCTTGATGGTCTTGAACAGCAGTGTACGATTTCCTTTGAAAACTGTATTTCCTTCTCTTTTCTTTGCCACGTAATCCTGTATGTTTTTAATATTGCTTTTAGACTTCAGTTTAGGGTATCTGTTCAGTAGCTTGTCGTACGTGTCGAAACCTCTTACGTAATAATCATCGTACATGTTCTCCAGTGTGTTGTCATCAAACGCCGTGATGATACTTGCAACTTTAACCTTCTTCCTGGGAGACGGTTGGTGTTCACTGTCACTGCTTCCATCGCCTCTTCCCGCACTTGCCGTAGCACTACCGTTTGCAATGAGTTGTTCGTCGTTATCATCCCTATCATCATCATTATGTGTTAGTGTTACAACAGTATCTGTTTCTAACTTATACTCATATTTCTACACTATAAGAGATACCAGAAAACACGCGAATGATTTGTCTTCTACACGAATACCATCTTTAAGAAGAAGGGTCCTTCGTAACTTCGTCTCAACCAATCGCAATACATTAGCAGGATTGATTACCAATCGCCGAGCCAATACACAAATATAGTCACAAAACGCAACTTCAGAGGCACACTGCACCGTCCCTACTGGTCCCAACTGGCGTACCGGCAGGTCTTTGTGCAATGCGGCATGGCATACGCAAAGGCCTCTAACGGACGACTGCAGAGTTTTGCAGATGCTGGAGTATCACTAGTGCAATAAGAGACCTTTACATTATTTCTCACACGATTTTGGTGTATTTATGTTTGTTCGAGCCCAAGTACTTTCCTGGTTAGTTGGATGTGGGAAACCACCTAAAAGTCACATCCAAACTGGCTGGCACACTGGCCCTTGGCGTTAATCTGCATGCTGGCTTCGATCTGGGGCCGAATCCTGGGAGCGAGTATCCAGACGTGACGTCTAAGAAACCACAGTAATATAGTAAAAGTCATAAAAGTATTTGTAAATAATAACATCAATAAAATAAGACTGGACACTTTGCTGACGAACTAGTTGCTATGCAGCAGTGAACTATTAATAATGATTACCTTAACATGCATATGAGCTTGTTTCTGACGGACCATACTCTTTAAATATGCAATGCTAACCTGTTTCTTGAATAGAAACCCGTGGAACAATTCTGACATATGAGCTTGGAACTTCAATAGTGGCATTACACTTATTTACAACATATAAAAAACAGATACAAGTTTCAAAGTTTTAGTGTCCTTCGGATTAGTATCCAGTATTGTGTACAACCCCTTACCAGCGATGTGTTAGTCGTAAGATACCCTTAGTACAGCCGGTTGTGTTGATAGTGCGAGTGGAGCGGTCTATTAGCCGAAGAATATCTGTAACGGTTCTAAAGCGAATGCTTTCTTCAATCTGGTTATCAAGTTGAAGTCACAAGGGATTAAGTCCAGAGAATGCGGTGGATGGTACAGCTCTTCCCTGCTCAATCGACAATACAAATTAGTCACAACTTGTGCCTCACCATTGTCATGCAAAATGAAGTGTGGGTACAGCAGCAAGCGTCGACGCTTCTTTCTCTAAAGCTGTTATTTTTGTGACACAGCCTAGGCCATGACTCCAGCTTGAACTCTAAGCTGAAGGAGAATTTCATGGTATTCGCTTGAGAATCGTCAGAGATTCTTCGAGTAATAGCTCCACTCTCATTAGCAACACAACTGGTGCTGCTAACGATTTCCTACAACTTCCACATTGGTGACGACGGATTATACATAACGACGGTGACTATTTTGAAGTTCAGTAAAACTTTCAAACATTTATTTTGCGTCTCCTCAATGCGTATAGTGAGTCAGTCAGAGGGAAAGGTACATACTTTGAGTGGTGTTAGAATAAGTCATTCTGGACAAAAAGTGTCCTCTGAACATATGTCCTGTTCTTAACAGTTTCAGGAGAAACTAATGAAAACAATGGGGAATAGAACAAATGCAGATGCCGGTTAATGAGACATTTTGATATAATGTTATGTTTAATTGTGTATATTTACGCACAAAAGATGTTAAAAATGTCCACTGTCAACTACAACACATTTTGCAAGTCTTGTAGGAAGCAACTTTCATACTGATATGAGCTCGTTCATGAAGTCCATTATTTGAACACATGCACGTAAAATACTAACGAAGAGTTCAATGAGTAAAGAATGACTTGGCCATTGTTTGCGTCGAAATATCTGCAATTGGAGATGCATCAGCCCAACTGGTGTACAAGTCAGTTGCTGTGAAGATACATCGGAAGACAATTGATGGAAGCAGTGGGCTCGCTAAATCAATGTGTGTGTGTGTGTGTGTGGAAAAAGAGGTTCGGATTCAGAAAAATGACCTATGAAAAGTAAAAACAACGCTATGTGGCCTTTTGTCGCTTTGGTTGTTTTTACATGTGAGCGTCGGTGAAGGACATGACATGCGGCTAACACCCACGATTTTCAAACTGCTGTATCTTGGACGTAGTTAAGAAAAGCGCATACGTTCATTTAAAGTTTTTTGTTCGGAATCACTAGCACTATCACCCTCAAAGCATATGTCTTTCCTCCTGACTCACGCCGTATAAAGTGAAGTCGCCTGCTCGCTTCCTTCTAAACGGTTCAAATGGCTCAGAGCACTATGAGACTCAACTGCTGAGGTCGTTAGTCCCCTAGAACTCAGAACTAGTTAAACCTAACTAACCTAAGGACATCACAAACATCCATGCCCGAGGCAGGATTCGAACCTGCGACCGTAGCGGTCTTGCGGTTCCAGACTGCAGCGCCTTTAACCGCTTCCTTCTATATATGAAGGCTAATCACAGGAAGTGGCGTACGGCTTTTGATCTAGGTTTGACTACTCGATAAACCGATTCATCAAGAAGGTATCTGTATACAATTTATAAATATTTCGTAGAAATTTACTGAATTATGTGAATTAAAGTATCTCGCCATTGCGAAAACGATGACGATGCCAAATCCACCTAGCGATCAGCCGTCACAACTCGAGGGAAAAGCAGTGACTCGAGAAAGCAGCAAGCGCAAACAAATATGTATATGGCGTTGTGTCCTAGCACCAGATTCTGCAGCTAGTTGCCGAAAAGTTGTGGGATCGAATCCCAGTATGAGCACTTTTTACTTTGCGCTTAAACCTGTCATTCACCCGTCAAGGAAGTGGGGATACAGCACAATTAGACTGTGGTTCGGATTCCACAGTGCATAGTAGCTCCCCTTTCCTTGTTTGGTTTATATAAACGAAATTTTGCAGCATCGCAGCCGAGACTCAACTTTCAGCTACCGGTATCTGCTTTCCTTCAATCAAGCATGTGATTACGATTCTTCGGATGGAGGGGCGAAAAAGTCTGCCGTAAAGCGTCTGCGACACAAAATTGCTGCAATGAGTTTCAACAATGAATCTGTCCATACTAAGCTTTACAACAGGAGTGCCATCAGGCACTACACATCTACATCAAGTGCGTTTTTCTGTTTTCTTTTTAATTTTATTTGAGTTTTGGTATTCGAACATGATCCACTCAGCCAACACATTATATCCTACAAATCTTCTCTGCCACATATGAATTTAAATCTCTTGCTCTTATCTCAAAGGTAGCCAGAACCACCTAGGGAATTGCAAGGCTGTGATCACGTGCTCAGTGTAGTAGTAGATACATTGCAGTTTGTAAGGCTCGAGCTACTCCAGCTATAGATGCAGGCATCTCTCTGTAACAAATGTTTATACCATGATAACCATACAGACTTTAGTTTTCTCGACTAGTTTGGAGGTTGGAGTATTTTGTCAGGAATATACACTACTGGCCATTAAAATTGCTACACCACGAAGATGACGTGCTACAGACGCAAAATTTAACCAACAAGAAGAAGATGCTGTGATATGCAAATGATTAGCTTTTCAGAGCATTCACACAAGGTTGGCGCCGGTGGCGACACCTACAACGTGCTGACATAAGGAAAGTTTCCAACCGATTTCTCATACACAAACAGCAGTTGACCGGCGTCGCCTGGTGCAACGTTGTTGTGATGCCTCGTGTAAGGAGGAGAAATGCGTACCATCACGTTTCCGACTTTGATAAAGGTCAGATTGTAGCCTATCGCGATTGCAGTTTATCGTATCGCGACACTGCTGCTCTCGTTGGTCGAGATCCAATGACTGTTAGCAGAATATGGAATCTGTGGGTTCAAGGGGGTAATACGGAACGCCGTGCTAGATCCCAACGGCCTCGTATCACTAGCAGTCGAGATGACAGGCATCTTATTCGCATGGCTGTAACGGATCGTCCAGCCACGCCTCGATCCCTGAGTCAAAAAGTGGGCACGTTTGCAAGTCAACAACCATCTGCACGAACAGTTCGACGACGTTTGCAGCAGCATGGACTATCAGCTCGAAGACCATGGCTGCGGTTAGCCTTGAAGCTGCATCACAGACAGGAGCGCCTGCGATTGTGTACTCAACGATAAACCTGAGTGCACGAATGGCAAAACGTCATTTTTTCAGATGAATCCAGGTTCTGTTTACAGCATCATGATGGTTGCATCTGTGTTTAGCAACATCGCGGTGAACGCACATTGGAAGCGTGTATTCGTCATCGCCATACTGGCGTATCACCTGGCGTGATGGTATGGGGTGCCATTGGTTACACGTCTCGGTCACCTCTTGTTCGCATTGACGGCACTTTGAACGGTGGAAGTTACATTTAACATGTGTTACAACCCGTAGCTCTACCCTTCATTCCATCCCTGCAAAATCCTACATTTCAGCAGGTTAATGCACGACCGCTGATTGCAGGTCCTGTACGGGCCTTTCTGGATACAAAAAATATTCGACTGCTGCCCTGGTCAGCATATTCTCCAGATCTCTCACCAACTGAAAACGTCTGGTCAATGGTGGCTGAGCAACTGGCTCTTGATGAACTGTGGTATCGTGTTGAAGCTGCATGGGCAGCTGTACCTGTACACGCCATCCAAGCTCTGTTTGACTCAATACCCAGGCGTATCAAGGCCGTTATTACGGCCAGAGGTGGTTGTTCTGGGTACTGATTTCTCGGGATCTACGCACCCAAATTGCGTGACAATGTAATCACATGTCAGTTCTAGTATAATATGTTTGTCCACTGAATACCCGTTTATCATCTGCATTTCTTCTCGATGTAGCAATTTTAATGGCCAGTAGTGTACATTAATATCTTTGTGTACAGCTGCTCTCTGTTTTAAAGGACCCCCACCTCCATACTCGTCGAGAAAACTGCAGACTGCATGGGTATCGTGGTATAAACGTACTGTACATTACAGGTAGATGCCTTCATCTGTGTCTCAAGCCTTATGAACCGCAGTGTATCTTTAACTACACTGATCACATGACCATTGACTTCAAATTCTCTAGTTCGATCTGCCTACCTGTGAGTTACATTGGATGCCTTGCTTCTATGCCTGATTTATACCTGTGTTAATGCTACAATGGTTATAATGTGGAATCTTGGCATGTATTGTCATGACAGGATGAGGTGTTCCCTATTACCAGAATGCCGCTGTTCCACTTCAGACAATCTAGGTTCGGAATACTAATCTGAATAGGTAGATAACTATGGTGTCACCGCCAGACACCACACTTGCTAAGTGGTAGCCTTTAAATCGGCCGCGGTCCATTAGTATACGTCGGACCCGCGTGTCGCCACTGTCAGTAATTGCAGACCGAGCGCCACCACACGGCAGGTCTAGAGAGACGTACTAGCACTCGCCCCAGTTGTACAGCCGACTTTGCAAGGAACGGTTCACTGACAACTACGCTCTCATTTGCCGAGACGATAGTTAGCATAGCCTTCAGCTACATTTGCTACGACCTAGCAAGGCGCCGTATTCAATTGATATTGAGATTCTATTAATGTATCATCAAGAGCGATGTTCTACAAATGTGGATTAAAGTTAAGTATTCCAGAAGCTACGTACTTTTCTTTATAGCATTCATTACGTATCCTGTTTCAGACCTCACGCCAGCCTGCGTGAGTTTAAGCGCGTGCCTCTCGGCTTCCTCTCATTGTGTCTAGGCTGTCTTGTCTAGACACAACAATAACCTGCTGTGTATAGCCCCAGTACAAACTGATTTTCGCTGATGTCAGCTTAACACTTTCCTGAGAGGGATCTAACTATTGCAGCAGCTGTGTGTAGATGACTTTCAGAGGCATGTATTCTGTATAAGTGTCATTATATATATTATTTAGTGGCTAGCGAGCATCTATCTGCACCTTATGGTTTTAATGTTAAACGCAGTTATCGTGTTATGCTACTCGTTTTAGTGTGTGTTAGCGGTGTATTTGTGGTAAAACATCGAACAGTGCTACAACATTGCACTGTGCTATTTGTTACTCATTTCATGTCTTCCCTCATGTATCTTAGAATGGAGATATGGAGTATTTGGAGAAAAAAAAGGCCGGAAATGTTATGAATAGCGATGGAAGGAGTGTGTGCTTATAGAAAATAGATCATATCATGTCTATGTTACACATCATTTTAATACAAGCTGCGTGTGTTGTGTAACATTTAAAGCACTGGACGTTGGTCATATAACGGTGCATTTACGGACAATATACTGTGTCAGGAATTAGGCGTTAGGCATTAAGCATCAGGCATTATGTTTTAGGTATCAGGGGTTAGGTGTCAAATGTTAGGCGTTAGCTGTTAAGTGTGTTGTGCTTAGTGCGAGTGCGAAGGCTGAATGTGACCATATGAAACTGCATGTGGTCGGCTGTGGTGTAGTTGCTTCTGCAAAGTATCATCACATAGTCCGCCAATAAATAAATTGCCCTCTTATAAACAAAACTGTATTTTTCATTTAAAGAGTAGAAGACTTCAACAGAAGTGCTGGTGGCCCTCTGGCGTTCAAGTCTGCAGTAAATGCTATGCAGCTGCAGCTGCTAACCATGAGTCCTGCCTGCTCTTCGGTTGCAGCAGAAAGTGCAACCACGCACAATGCCAAGTCTACAGTTAAAGGTTCTCAGCCTTGGCTGATACCAAGAGGAGTCTTGCAGCACTGGCACTGTGCACTGTCAATCCGGATCACAACAGTTGCAGAACAATGGATAACAGAGTCATGGTCATGGGAGTGAGCGTAGCTTCTCGTCACACCATGTGTGTTATTTCCACAGAAATACACCATACGTTTCTGCGTGATAACATTGTTCTGTTCTTCATGACAGCTATTGGTCACACCTGAATAAGTGATATCCACAGAAATTCACGTGTCAGTATGCATTCTGAGAAAAAGATGATATCCTTGCTGCACAGTCCCCTTGCATGCGCCCTATAAATAGTGGGGCACCCGAAAGAGAGATTATTATAAAAGTGTATAGCCACATGCTGACAAGAATTCGTCGGTGCTAGGACTGGCTCTCTGAGACTCCCTGCAAAGCATATGACGTTACTGGTAGATGTGTGGTTCCCTGTTATAAAGGCTGCTATTGTGGATATGTGAGACAAAATGGTTTTCCTCCCCTCAAAGAGACTATGAGGTACTGATGTATTTGGAAACACACATTAACAAACAATCTTTATGTCACCACTGGTATATGCTACTATTGAGTTGTAAGGTGGTAGGTTCTTTACAGTGTTCTTAGAGGAAGAGCATTAACAAAACCGACAAACTTCAGGGACAGACTCCGAACGGAAAAGTGAAGAAAAAATGTCCTATGAACATTTGTCCAGAAATGCGCCATTGCCATGATAGGAGGAGCTGACAAGTGAAATTTCCTGTGATCATGTGCTGTTTAGTCCTTGTGGGTTGCAGGCTGTATAACAGATGCAGCGTACTGTAAGCAGCGCAAATGGTCTGGTATTTATATTGGGAATAAGCTGAGATGGTGTTTGCATATGGCCAAGCAGATGGAATTGGTCGAGAGGCAGCACGGCTATACCAAAACAAGTATCCTCACAGACATAAACCACATCACACAACATTTGAAGCCATTTTTGCGAGTTTGTGTGAAAATGAGTCCTTTCAGCAGACGATGCTAGGTGGCAGACTGTGCATACACCAGATCTGGAGGATTGGGTTCTGCAGGATATTGAAATAAACCTTAGTATAAGTACAAGGCAAGTGGCCTGCCCACACATTCGTCTCTCTGAAAGGACCAATGATCACACGAACGCCCAAAAAAGGCTTTAAATGTTGTCTGATGTGGTTGGTTTCTGTGAGCGTATTAGTTCTGGTATAGCCGTGCTGCCTATCGACTGTATATTAAAAAATGGAGAAATATTGCTCCTCACAATACTGTCAGTGGGGGAGTCTGACTGTCGCGATTTGGCACTCTTTCATAAACAAATCGCAGAGTTTACCATTAAATTATTCTGTTACATTACTATTAATCCCCACTTTTTGTGGAATATGTTATCAACGGATTCATTTACTATCCTGTCTCAGGACACTGCATTATGAATCTATATTAGCAGAACCAGCCTGATTTGGTGGGCCTATGAAGCTTCCTAGGTGGAGAGTGATGTGCACTTGGGCACTTGGAGGTGATATCTTTCATATACAGTGACACATAGGGATATGTTATATGATGACACAATTGGAGTTGAGTGTTTAATTTGAATGACCTCCAGTTTTATAGTAAACCCTATATTATACATTTATATGTCAAATCATAAGAGCAGGAATGAACAAAGTTATTGTTAACCTACTTATAGAGTTTATAAAGCATCCAGACATGCAGCTACAGAAAACTTTTACACCTCCCTCGGCTAAAGAACGTGGTAATACTAGGCTGGAGACCACTACAGAATGGATCATGTGTTTGATCCCTTTGTAAGACTGTTATTGGAGATCCTAACATGTACGATATGGTTGAGGACTTGATGTTGTGTGTGTATTGCAGCTGAGGCGGCGTCAAGGTTTGGTAGAATTTCTGATATAATTTCTGTTTATGACCCACTAAATTTTAAAACCCAAATAATTCTGAATCTACATTTACATATCTGTACGTTACAGCCAATAACCTCTCTTCGATATGGGTTTCGGAATTCATTTATAGCAGTGGTTGGTGATCATGAAATGTCTTGCAATAGGCCTTAGGCATATTTGATGCCGCATTGTGTTTGCAAGATGAGCAGTCTTACTTGTAATACAATGTTAGTTTTGCTTGAATTTCCCTAGAAGTCTTGCATGTATTGCGATGAGCATGCACGTTAATGAGTTATATTGACGCATTAGATGTAGCAGTATTTAAGTTTTGGAGCTTATTTGGGCTTGAAAAGTGTGAAACATCTCATAATAAATGATAAGTATTTTACTTTATCTCAGAGGTATTAACTCTGAGATTATCTCTGGAAATGTCGCATCTCTTACTGTTACCACTTTTGGTCAAGTGTTTATAAACTGTTCCTTTTGTTCTGTAGTGTAACGGCTATATTGTAATAAAGCAATGTATTTCTTCCTTCTGTTGGTAGACAATTGTATTGTATTTAGATACTCCTACAACGTAAATAGTACATTTTTCCAGCACATTTTAGAATATTGTGCCATCATAGACGTCGAGATACTCGATGCAAACATCACACATTTTGTGTTGCTGAAACATTTTGCAGAATTTTTGGAATATTGTGACTTCATACTTGCAGAAAATAATACAGCCTACAAAGCTTTCAGAGACCCTCGCCACCATGGATCTGACTGCAAATTGCTGTTATTATACGTAGTTTTTAGTAAACGTTGTTTCATCTAGAATAATAGCAATAACTGGCAATCAATAGCATCAATTATATTTTTTTAGTGAATAACATGATGCATTATCTTTGTCCCTCCTAAACTGGTGCTTGCGAACAATTTAAATACGGAAATATTTAATCTGGGGGTTTAACATGATTTACATCAAAAATGGGTCTAATTAGTTACACTCAGGCTGTGAGTTTTTTTACATGTTTGCTTGCTTAGCATAGTGTTTAACTAACACACATTTTCCTGCAGTTGTAAGTTTGGTCAGGTTACTTTTATGACACAGAATCCTTAGGCTTGCCTTCTAAAATGTCAGTTGTTAAGTATGGATATCTAGCATTGGAGTACACAATTTTCGGCACTAAATGGTCAAATATGTGCGTATATGGAATTAACTTGCACTTTCTTTCACATTGACATATTTTCGCAATATTGTGTACATTAATTGTGTTTCATGTACTGGACCTCAATTGGGCTCTGGATAATTTGTGTAAACATCGCACTTTGTTCACTCCCTATGTAATTTGCAGACATTTTAGAATATTTCAACATCTTAGATATTGAAAATAATTAATTTTCGACTCTGTTGCTTTTTAACAGTTGAAACTTCTGTTGGTGATAGTGAAAACTACCTATTGTACAAAACAACGAACTATCCACATTTATACAGTTCTGCCACCTACTGGTGGCAGTATTAACCTCAAAGAAATTGTGCTTCAAAGATTGAACTGTGCTATATTGTCGCAGTGTAGCCACCTGCTGGTGACCAGAGAAACTGGGATGTGATACACGACTTGATTTTTTTTGCATTTCCATTATTTATGGGATAGAATTAAAGATGAAACTCATTTTAACAAACCTGAATTCCTAATTTATTACTTGTATTTTATAAGCAAATGTTGTTTTTTAATTATTTATAGAGAAGTATGCTATCTAATCATTCCAATTTTCCATGGCGAATAATATACAGCTCCTCATGAATTTTACTAATGTGACTCATGAGCCAGGAATTTTGGAAGACAATAATGGAAACCTTGTTGACAAAATTTTTCTGTACTTTAGGCAATTCAGATTCCTTATCATATCTGGCTGTCACATAGGTACAGGGCACGAGGCAGAGGGGAGGGGGCAGGTTGTGGAGGTCTCCCCCTTCCCTCCCACTACATGTCATTCACACATAGCTAGATGTGCTTCTACTGAAGTCTTGATTCCTGGTATGGGCTTGGAGATAAGGTACTGTTGATGCTGATACGACACAATTACCAGTCCCATACCCCCTCCCCTTCTCCACCCCCTCTCCTTCTTGGCCTTGGTGTGTAGTTACCTTCAAGATGAGGAAGTACCGGTGCTGCTGTAAGCGGAATATTACATATATAATTGCCTCAGCTGTCTGATTGATGCTGACTAAGCGATTTTTTGCCAGAATGGCCAGTGCCCTACTTATCCCCCTCCCCCTCTCCATGATTCACTTTACCTGAAATTGATCGAGTGAATCCGAAATGCTGCATAAAGTGGTTATTTTGTACACAGATCTTCATCGAATACTCTCACCTGAGTGTGGCCAGTGAAACAATTAGTCAAGGGTCAGTTCACTATTTGGGACATAGCTTCAAAACGCTTTCAGTATAAACTCGTGAATGTAATAGATATTCTCAGAAAACACAAAATGTCGTCTATGTACGATAATACACATCTTTGGGTGTTCCATTGTAACTCTGGAATGCCTGAAACGATTTGAAACAGTCTTGGTACATGTGTGAATTATTATACGGGAAGAAGTACTAATGGACTTGGAACACATAGCGAAATAGTATACACTACCACAGTCAAAACAACGAAACGATAGGATCAAAGCAAAGTACCTACACAAAGTACACGACGTGAATGTGGATGTATACAAAAATGTAAACGAGAAAATATCGTATGTAATCCCAGTGTAGTGTGCTAGAAATTAAACAAACGCCTGTGGATAGAAGATCACGTGAAAATAATGCGGGAGACAAAACTGACCGCTGATGATGCTTTATATAAAGTTCAGAATGTCTTGTACAAATAAGACTTTATAGACAAGACAGTGCAGCTCTCACATTAGTTGCAATGAATTTGTACAAGATTTTGCTTTTTAATTTGTATACTGTGTATAACTTTAATTTATAGGTCTTAAATAGAATAAATTTATTTACACACTGTGAGCATATTTAATTCAGTTTGCTAAGGTGTGCTGCAACATGTCGTGAAAATAAACTTAAAAATGTGATCCTGCAAGAAGCCGATCTCTGTTAATTATTACTTTCTGCGAGCATAGGAACACAACGTAAAACCAAGGAGATTGTCACTATGAAAAAAAGGTTTTTATCATGTGTTGTTTGGGTGTGGTAATGCTGCCTCCTTGTCCTTGCGAGAATGCTTTTGTAATTCTTTTAAAAAGGTTTGCTAGACAAACAAAAAAGGCCTTCAATGACTTTTGGGTGTTCTTCTAGGCGTAATTGCAGAAAGGGATCTCCTGCAAATGGCTGAAATATCACTTAGTACGATGATTCGTGTAATCCTCCTTGGCACAATACCTAGGAACAATGGGTCAGGCTTTTATTTTGCATGGAACGGATACATACAAGAAAAATCAAATGAGCCAAATCAGTTACTTAGTATCCTCACACTCGGATCCAAAGTATCAAGATATTTAATGCAGGTCAAAAACCACTTTCTCCATCATAGGCTGTACAATTTATTATGAAAGCTGAACTATGTCATCAACATTCGTTTAGTATATAACCCAGTTTCGTTTCTTGACCATGTTGAAGTGTATCTGTAACAATCAACAACAATAAACGTCAGTGTTTTATATTACACCCGCATTTGAAATTGCAGCAGACCGAGACTGGCTAATGTGCAAAACAAATACTGCAATAAAAGTTCATTTTGTTCTGAGAAACTAAATACCCAGCGATGGATCGACAACATGGTTCCAACCTTCAAATCAGTTACACTGATCAGCCAAAATATTATAACCATCTACCTGATAGCCAGTATGTTCATCTTTGGCACAGATAACAGCAACGACGCCTCGTGGCTTGGAAACACTGAGGCCTTGGTAAGTCGCTGGAGGGAGTTGGTACCACATCTGCACACACACACACACAAGTCACCTAATTCCCGTTAATTCCAGGGAGGGAGGGGGGGGGGGGGGCGATGAACTCTAACGCCATCTTCAATCACATCCCAGATGTGTTTGATCGGGTTCAAATCTGTTGAGCAAGGGGGGATGGGGTCAACACATAAATTGGAACTCGCCCCTGTGTTCCTCGAAAAACCCAATCATACTCTTGGCCTTGTGACATGGCGTATTGTCTTGTTGAGAAATGCAACTATTGTCAGGTAACATGATTGTTATAAAGGGGTGTACGTAGTCTGCAACAAGTGTACGTTACTCATTGGCCCTATTGGCGCCTTGCACGAGCTCCACTGGACCCATGTGTACCTATGTGAATATTCCCCAGAACATAATGGAGCCGCCGCCAGCTTGTCTCTGTCCTGCAGGACAGGTGTCAAGGAGCTGTTCCCATGGGAGTCGACGAATTAGTGCCCTCCCATTGGCATGATGAAGAAGGTATCGAGATTTGTCAGATCATGGAAAGCTCTGCCACTGAGTCGACATCCAGCGCCAATGGTCACGAAGTGGCCGAGCGGTTCTAGGAGCTACAGTCTGGAGCCGCGCGAACGCTACGGTCGCAGGTTCGACTCCTGCCTTGGGCATGGATGTGTGTGATGTCCTTAGGTTAGTTAGGTTTAATAGTTCTAAGTTCTAGGGGACTGATGGCCTCAGAAATTAAGTCCCATCGTGCTCAGAGCCACTTGAACCATTTGAACCAATGGTCACGTTCCCATTTCAGTCAAGGTGCCGATGTCGTGGTGCTAACGTCAGCACCTGCATGGGAGGCTGCGGAGGCCCATCGTTTGGAGTGTTCGGTGCACTATGTGTTCAGACACACTTGTACTCTGCCCAGCATTAAAGTATGATTTTAGTTCCGACACAGTTCGCCGCCTGTCCTATTTCACCAGTCTGCACACCCTACGACATCCGACATCTTTGACGTGGGGTGGTTGTCCAGCCACGCGACGTCTGGTCTTGGTTACACCTAGATTTAGCCACGTGTTGAAGACACTCATCACAGCATTCCTCGAACACCCGACAAGTCGAGCAGTTCCCGAAATGCTCGCGCCGAGCCTGCGGACCATGATAAGCTGTCCTCAGTCAAATTCAGATAAATCATATGCCTTCCCCATTATACACATGGCAGCATGCTCACTGATACTACATGCACAGTGCATGTGTCCGACTAGCAGCCATCCCTCACCACGTGACGATGCTATCGTCGGGTTTGTATCGATAGTAGGTCGGTAGTCATAATGTTCTGGCTGACCAGTGTATATTTTAAGAGAAATCGAATGGTAATTCGTTACTTGATTACCGTATGAACTACTTCTATCTCTTTCAGCTCACCAATTCTACTTTTCTTAGCACACTTCGTTCCGTTTGCTACTAATGTATCATTAATAGCTTCTTTGGTTTGTGTTCTTGCGGCATTACGTTTTAGGTAGATCTGAGCTCCATTTGAGGTTGAAAGAAGGTGTTAATTTGTTATAATCTCTGTTTGTGCCCCTGCTCTGTGTGCTGTGACAAATGAAGTACATGAAAAAGAAACCTTGTTACTTCTTCGAGAAGGACTATAGGAATATAGTTATTATGACAACATGTTTACTCCAACTCAGTTTCTATCTTTCGCTACTCTACGACGTCAGGGTAACTTGCGAGTGTAGAACGCATATGTGTCGCATCTCAGTTAGTTGTCAACGCGTGAGCTGCCAACGCAAGGACACCTGCTCATTAAATGCCGCCCATAGCTTCTGAAGATGGCCTTTGAAGGCCGAAACCTGATGTGATTGTATCACAAGAAAGTGATTGTGTCAAAAAAAAAAAAAAAAAATACGGTACAATAAGTAAATTACCATCCCCGCAAACGAGATGTCGTTTTGCCCAAGATGTTGATCATCGCCGTAACCCTGTAATACAGTCAACGCTAGACTATCGTTGGCTAGCCAGACCATATACGTCTACTGAAACAGATGTCACAGTAACTATCTGAATGTAAAAAGTCAACTATTGAAATCCTGGAATTTTGTATGGAAGAAATTGATACTCTGAGAAAATTTCTCAGCAATAAGATTTTCACCCATGTTTGCGTTATATTTTTTTCAATGCGACACATTATTATACTAACCTTTGGAAGTTTACCTCCGTGTAGGGTGGTGTCTTCTAGCACCCGTCGAATTCCACGTGTTGGTATGACGTAACACATTCTCTGTGATTCCATAATAGCAGCTCTGGTGTAAACCAATCTACAAATAACAAATGTTCCTGTTATTATTTCATAGACATTGATTTTCATACAACACTTTTATGTGAATTATATAAAACATGTGACAATGGTCAAGGTCTTGTTTATTTATGAATCATATTCACATAAATTCTTCTTATAAAAGAATGTATCGAAACGTTGTTTTAAAAATGCCAGAGCGGAAATGATTCAAACTTCAGGACGATTACGTCTCTTAGTTTGCGTTCTCGTTTGAGTCGTACACATCAAAAGAATAACACTACTCTCAAAACGCATATTCGTCATGGCCTGAAACGAAAGATAATGATACTCAGTCTGCAATATTCGATTCTGTTGACCGATATTGCTTCATTGAAGATGATCAAACATGGTTCCTACTTTCGATCTTCGCATGGATGCAGAAATGACAGAATGATGCATTACATTTTGTATCAAAAATTCGGAAGAACAAGCACCTCTTTCAGCAATAGCCTACTGTAGGTCGCTGAAACAATGCAACACTCCGCGTAACAGAATATGACCCATAAGTGACACAGACTTTGCAATATGTCATTATCCTAAAAAACGACAATAAGTCACGTGAATAGGGACAGATGGGCAAGTTTTTATTAATACGTGCTATATTGAGTGGAAATGACAGTTACAGTTTTTCTCATTATCTGAAATCAAGCAATGACTTTAACAACAAAATGAATTCTCGTATTGCTTTTACACAAGTAATAAATAGTACAATCAATCTCATTTCACTGAAATTCCTAATATTAATGCAATGGTTATCGATTTCACAAATGAGCAGATGAAACATTTTGACAGTTATTTTCATAAGCAACAAAATTACACTTTTTCAGTGAATATCTGTTCTTGATGCGCTGTCTTGTAGTTCACCGCTTCCACAGGGATAGGAGACAAAATGTCATTTGCCAGGCAGCATTACTTTTCTGGTAAATTCATCAACAATACGTCTGAACTATTTTGTTAGGTTTTTACACAAAATGAAATCCATTTATATCCATAAGTCCGGTTTTTACACAAAATTAACGCTTATAGTTTTTGGCTTTTGCCATTTACACTGATACTGATACGCAAAGCAAGCAATTAATTGAATATTTACATTAAAAGATGCTGCTGGTGGAACGTTACTAGTGCACTGAAAAACAAGAACCGGTTTTGTAGGTATAATTAATAGCCGATATTCATCTTTACCTGTGAGTCAAGATCAACTGAAAGTGTTCTTACTGCTGTAAGGAGTCGTGGCTCGCAGAGCAACAAGCAAGGATTCTCAGACGATTTAGTGATAGTAATACTTGGCAAAATTGGTATTACCGTTAAAACAACGGTCCTGATCATTGTGCAAAACTGCTTCAGAAAACAGTATCTAAGCGTCAGTCCCAAGAAAACTGATGTAGTTGTAGTTACGAGAGAAGTCCAGGAGTTTGAAACTGCTTGGCATAGATTTTTAGAAACATTCAGATTTGAAGAGCTACTAGTGCTAATTGCACTGCCATTGTAAAAACTATGATGTGCTTGCTTACTTCATCCAGTTTCTTTCATTCTGTATTTGGCTAGCAAACGGAACAAAATGATGAAGTGCCACTTTCGCAAAATTTCATTATGTTCTAGTATGTCAAGTTCATGTATCTTGAACAGAAAAAACAAAGGTAGCTTGTCCATTATATTCAACGATGATGTTTTCTGGGAAAATATGCCAGCAAGTACTAGACAAATGTCGGTTTTTAATGTGAAAAACCCTTTGAAAAATTAGTTATCTCAGCTTTGTGGGACGTTTTTCTTCAGCTTAATGAACATGTTTCACATGGCCATCCCCTCAATAGCCACATTTCTCATTTGAGAAAAGCTGTACTTAGTGAGTATTTCAAAACAAGACTGCGTTACGGAGTAAGACTCCACAGTGAGAAGCTACACAATGCTCAGATAAGGAGTTTCTACACAAAAATAATTATATTCAAAAACTAAGGATTATATTCTTGTTTTTAAAATAGAATTATATACATATGTGGTGACACCCACAGGCACAGATGTCAAGTCACCTATAGCTGAACTATAATTTTGTGTCTGGTTGTGTGAAGTAAAATACTAAATTTTGCTACCATTGTTTAAATTTTCTTGTATATCTGTTGCTAGCAAATGGTAAATTAACGCCTTATGCTGGTTTCACCATGTAACACATAATTGCAGTTTCCAAGATTTGTTTTCCTTAAAACTGTGTTATGATTTAAATTTTTAAGCTGACTGAACTTCTTTTCCTCCCTCCCCCATTACACAGTAATCCATAGCAAAGAATTACTTTAAATAAAGTTGATTCTGAAAGATTTGTGATAAGTGGTATAGTAATAAATTTCCACAGTGCAACATTATAAGTTCTGTTTAAATGATGGTGCTTCTATTATTACCATCAATTCTTTCATTTTCCTGTTGCTTTCATTGTTGTCCAGAGGAATCCGTTGAACTTTTGTGTGGCAGGCCAGGAAAAGTTTCAGTCACCAGAAATCTTTTCTCTCTAACAGTCTAGCAAAATAGGCAGCTGCCTTTATTCTCTAACATATATCTTATGGCCTCCTACACATCATAAAGAAGCTAATGCATTTTTGTGTGAAATTCAGAATGATCGTGTTAAATAGAGCCTGTTTACCTAAGAACGAATTACCTTATGAGGCAGGGAATTCAAAGTAAACAAAGTGTTTATTCACCCAAAGTGAACAGCAAGATTATCGTGTAAAGTACATAAACATCAATTGTGTACAATGCTTTTTACAGCTCTTGGATTTCTTCACTCGTTTCGCAATACATGTGCTCTGAATAGTTTTTGTTAGGGATGATAAAAACAAGTTTCAGGTGAACTGCGATGTACGCTATCACAATATAAGATATTCAAAATAATTTTCATATTATAAGATGGTTGTTTGTGTTGTTACCCCCAGATGATAATTACACGAAATATTTGTCAGGATTCGTAAGCAGTGGGTCCCTGAGGTATAGAATACGTGAACACCGAGAAGTAAGTTTAAACAGATTATTAACAAAAGACTGACTATAAAACACGCACACTACACGTACCCGTCATCACTGTGTCTGACATTCTAACACCGGCTAACTACAGTCGTATCGAAAGGCTCCATGGTGAGCTAAGAAAAGAGACATATTCACGCGCGAGGCCGCGCTAGTTATATGGCGCGCTGCGGATGGCGGCCAGTGGCTTACTCTCTTGTGGCGCACTGCATCCGGACGCACGTCTACTGACCAAGCAAATTGTCAGCATTCCAAGATAGGTCGGCTGTCGAGCGCTAGTTACATACTGTACGGCTACGTGCAAATCTGTAGACCCTTACATCACTCTCCCCAGAGAAAAAGAGCGACCATAGGTGACTCAAAACGACCTCCTGGGCGTTATGAATTTATTTCGCCATTCATGGCATCAGAAGACATTGCAACATGTATTTTATTTACAGACACAGTAACTTTCGGTACTGAGAAGCGAGCTTTCAGGATGACAATTTCATACAAGACAAATGCTGTTGACAAAATACAAATTAATAAAAGCAAAAAAACACAGTACTGACAATCAAGTATGTGTTAACATTACTGGATGAATCAAAGGAGTTAATTCTATTTGGTGCTTCAATGAAGTTTAACTCATTATTGGAAGAAATTACATTTTCATGGATATCCTTAATTACATTATTGTCTTCAGAAAAACTTGATAAGGAATGCTCTCCATATGTTAACATGTATCAATAATTGTAATAAGCAGATAAAATTCTCAGTAATGGCAAATGTACAGTTGCATGAAATGTAGTTGGCAATACACTAGGCATATCAAATAGTTCACATGATAAATCACAATCTGTGGCATTCAAGATTAATCCACTATTATTCTTTTTGAGTGTAAAGGGTAGCTCAGGTGTATCATAATTTTTACATGTAAATGTGACATCAAGGGTGGAGTTAAATGAGAAAATTATACCCTCAGAACATCATTTAAGAAATTGATGATAAAAATGTGTTAAAATTCTAGGGCAATCATCTCTTAGCGGATGATTCATAAATAAGTCTTTCTCACAGCTGTGCACTCTACTATCTAAGAATACTGCCGATTCAGAGCAAATTAACTTATGACTACGTTTTTACATATGCAAATCGTTTTCATTTAGGGACACAAAATATCTTCGATCCTTGCTGATCAATAGATAATCATTTAGTATGTACTTTACACAAATACCTGCCTGTCTCCGTTTCACAGGGTAAGTATAAATCTTATACATTTCAAATCTTATCCAACACAGAACTTGCAAGTGTGATGCACCTATTGAACTTAATCAAAAACGAGTGCTGCATAGCTAACAGTTTTTATCATTAGTGACCATAAGCCAACTCTATTAATTTTAATAAATGATACAGCAAATTTAAATTTGAAAATTTTTTATTTACTAGCAAGTGTGTGAAATCTTATTTATAACGCAATAAATGATGATAATTTTATTTTTTTCTAGATATCGACTCTGACATTGTCTGTAGAGATATGCCAACACTCTGTTACAACCCTTGCTCGTCTCATCACTGTGTATAAGTAAAGCATGTCGTTCTGCATTTTAAGCGATATATCGCAATAAAACAACTTCTTCCTTCCTCAAATTGAATATCCTCTACCATCCCTCATTCCTGATACGGTGTTTTCTCATTTTTTTGTCATTTGGCTATATTGTATGTGTGTAAGAATGCATAGTGTTATAACGATACGAAATAATTAAACCTTGTTTTGTGTGTGGTGTAATTTTAGTAGATGATGGTGTTATTTAATAGTTGATTATAGGAAATACACTCTATAAGCCTTTTAGAGGGCTGTGACACCATAGTTCTGATTGGTTAATATTGCAAACTGCAGGAAGAATTTTTAGTGCACATGTAACCTCTAATAGGCCTGCATCATTTGCAATAAAAGCAGTAATTGTCATCGATTGTGTGTTTTTATAGTGATACATTACCTTTATCCCTTCTAAAATGGTGCTTGAGATCAATTTAGATATGTGTGTAATTCATTTGAGGGTGTATTGTGACTTATATCAAAAGTAGGCTTAATTAATTACACTCAGATTGTCTATTTGTTTGTATACTTCCGTGATTAGGATAGTACTGTAGCTACCACGTATTTTCTGAGGTTACAAACATGGTCAGGATAATTTTCGGTATCGACCACTTGGGTGTAACTTCTAGAAAGTCAACTGCTAGTTGATCACATTCTTTGTAAGTACCCTTTGGGTATGGAAATAGCATTGGAGTACTTAATTTAGAGTTGACAACCCCGTTCTAGGCACTATTGTGATAATTATGTGTGTATGTGGAAAATAATGTTACGTTATCTTACACAAATGATGCACTTTTTTGTGTTTCAGTTGTATTTTTGCAGCTAGTTAGACTTCTAAGGAATGTTGCAACACCTGACAAGCATCATAAATGTAAAAAAAGAAATTAATTTGAGACTCTGTTGTGTGGTGCAAGGATAGTTTATGTAGTGTTTTCAGCGGTGCTGTCATTTGTCAGTGACAGTAAGCAACTTGTGGTCCTCAGATCCAAGTTTAAATGCTTTACCAGTGCAGCCATCTGTTAGTGACAGTAAGTAATGGAAACATAAATTAGCTGTTTTATTTCGAGTTCTCAGGATTTGGGGAATGGAATTTAAAGTAACACTCTTCCTCACAAACTAAGTAGTACTAATTTGTTAATTACATTCAATTAACAAACGTTGGTTTTTAAACTACATATTACTAATTGGTTAATTACATTGAATAAGCAAACATTGGTTTTTAATTATTTATGGAGAATTTGTTGTGTACTCCTAGCAATATTTCATAGTGAATGATATATAGATTTGAACGAAATTTAGTGATACGGTTTGTAAGCTAGTCCATTAAAGATTTTTTGAAGTCAGTAATGCAAACACAGCTCATTATTTTATGCAATTCAGATACTTTGATGTATTGTTTGGTAATTATTTTGAATATTTTTGAGCACATCCTGGATGAGGATAAACTGTAACTGACCCTTTCATTTTAATCGTATCTAAAATACTGTTTGGAGGAGGAGAAGGGTAGTGTGTGAGGTATTTCTCTTACAAATAGTTGAGGTCATTTTGATGCTTCTGAGCAGAGCTCAGATGGGGCTGCGTTGTAATTGCTCTAAATGCAGGAAAGCAAAACGAAGTGTGTGACACATTTTTGGAAAATAATTCAGATCATTTGGATACTTTTGAGCACAGTGCAGATGGGACTTCAATGTAACTGGATCTTTCGTTTTAATAATGATTTATTCCAATGTGAAGCATCATTTTAATACAATGCTGATTAAAAACAGAGTTGTGTATGTGTACATAAGTATATTTGCTTTTATAGCGAATTAATGGAACTTGACGCCTTTTTCACATTCCATTTTAACACTACAGTCTGACTGGTTGGAGATAGGTAGTAGGGAAGTACCATAGAAAGTAAACAATTGCTCTGTATCGAAATAATGTTGCTTGATTTTTATCCCAGAAATGATGAATATTTTTGACTTTCAAGAACATTTGTTTACATGATTTTTTTACTGCATATCTGACACAATTTTTAATGCTATGCTCTGATTGGTTGCAAAGAAGTGGGGGAGGGGTGTAAAGCACAAGAGACATAGCAGAAATTTTGTGGATTCGTTGGTGTTACGGAAGAGGGGAAGGGGAATGGATATGGCTTAAAATGTCTTTTGGAAATAATATAACTGGACGCCATTTTATACATATTTTAATAATATGCTCTTATTGGTTCCAAAGAGGAGGAGCTGTGGTATAAAGAACGATTGGTTTATTTCTATCATCCTGGACTTTGTTCATTTCAATACTGCGTTATGATTGGTTAGAATAGGAGAATAGAGGTGAACTGGAGACAGTTTATAATTTCCCACCAATAAAATTGGGCTCTTTCCTCCATGTTGGATTTTTGATTTGTTATTTCATTTTTAATACTGTGCTATGATTGGTTGATGATAGGGAGAAGAGACCATGACTTTCCACTGATAGTGGCATGACGTTTTAGTTTATTACTTCCTTACTACTAACTCTTTTCACAAAACATTTTTCGGACAGAATCCACCTATGTCAGTGAATGTATAATCAATATTAAATCATTGTACAACATGTAGTTCTTGGCATGTGATGTCATTGTGATTAAGATATGTGAAAACTCACTGATAGAGAGTAGTGGGGCTACGCCAGTTCTAGGTAGACATGAATGGTTGTACCATTACTGCTCCCATTTACAGGTTGCATACAAAATAGTCTCGAGGGTAACAGAGATTTGAGTTTCTGTGTGTCATAAACTTACTGACTAATTTAAAAATTTACAATGCTGTAATAATTGGTTCAGTAAGATATATAATCTTGTGTTAAAGGTTTGATGCAGTGAGTCAAGTATTATAATTTGAAACTGTATATATGTCTTGGGACAATGTATTTCACTGCATACTAGTATCCAGACTATATTCATTGAGTATTAGAGAAAGAAAGCACTTATGCATTTGCAACAAATTTAATATAAAAGTTGAAACCTTCCATTTCTTTTTCTAGCTGACACCTCTCACCAGATGATGAAAGGAAAAACGTTTATTGTGTACAACATTTTCGCTGTTCATGAAGCAAAACTACCATATCAGGCATGACGTTTTAGTTTATTACTTCCTTACTACTAACTCTTTTCACAAAACATTTTTCGGACAGTATCCACCTATGTCAGTGAATGTATGATCAATATTATATCATTGTACAACACATAGTTCTCGGGATGTGATGTCATTGTGATTAAGAGATGTGAAAAACCAGTCTTTGTTTTTAATGGAGCACAAATCACCCTGACTATACAGGTATACTGGCCATGTGAACCTATAGAGATATTGTCCAAAAAAACCTCACCTACCTTAACAGCACCAGGGAACTTAACCTTGACCATTCACTAAGCTGAATGTTGGCAGCTCAGGAGGGTCACATCACTCCAGAACAATTGTTGCAGCACGCAAAACAGTACCAGGATGGTAAATGTCAAGAAATCGCGACTTTGAGCACGGCACTTCCTAGTGCTGTGGTGACTCCGATTTAGATGTGCCTAGTTCTCATGTATTTGAAATGATAGGCCATGCAGAAAGGTGACTTCAACCTAATTCCAAATCCTATAGACTGGATGCCACAAACAACGAATGAAAGGGAAATTTATGAAGTCATGGATGAGCACACTAATTTGCATAGTGGTTAAGCGTATCCAGTTTAGTTTTAGGCACTAGTTTTATGGATTACGAGTGGATGTAATTACAGTAGAGTTCTTGGGCTGGGATAAGACCCAGAGGACAGGGTCTTCTCAGTATGGGAGGGCAGTGTAGCAGTGTACCGCCACAACTCAGTATTTGGTCAGAAAATTGTTAATCTTAAACAAATAGTAAGAAAAAGTAGAATGTAAGCATCATGGTGCACTGCTTCAACAGTTGTGGGTCATTTGCTGAAAATGTGGCGCCATGTGTGTTACAGTAACAGATGTGTCAGTGGACTGCACAGAGAGGATACCAGAGCTTAGTGGTAAATGGCATTGCACCATTATAACGGTGTAAGCAAGTGAAGTGGTGTCACCACATGAGGTCACATCTCCTGTTTTGGAAACATGACTAAGTGCTGGGTTTTAATAAAACAAATTGGCAGAAGCATTTAAATTAGTCTTGATCTTAAGGCAGGGATCGCTCGTTATTGCCAGAAACCAGCAGTGCCTCTATGACAATAGAACAATGCCAGACAGCAAGACGAGTAGGCTCCACGATCTGCAGCCATTGGTTCGAGACCAGGCTGTGCTTTCTGTTTGTATTAAGTCCTTCACGGGACTTGGTGTCACAGTCGTGCCGATCTCCTGTCCACACCTCCTACCTCCTATGCTGAGTTTCTTGTGGATCTCGACGCAACAACACCAGCTACCAGCGGACAGCTATCCGAGGCAGAAATTTGTACCACATGCACAGCCACCTTCCTGTTTCATCGCAGTGACACGAGCAAGTTTACAAGTAGTGTATGCACTGTCACCGTGGTCGCCTGCAGAGCAGAGGACCCATCGCAGCAAAAGTCAGTGTGCTACTGATGTCAACGTTTGTGGTCTACATGCAAAAAATCCCGTTGGGCTAGGATGTGGTGTAGAGATCAAGTGTAGATTAATTCCTCTTTGTTTTGTTTTAGCCTGTAGTGTGTGCAGTATCCTTGTTTTCAAGTAGAACGGCGGATGGGGTTTACACAAGTGTCAGAAACACGAGAAGCAACACTGAATGAAACGGTAGACGATTTGAGTGGACAGATATCCGCGTTCTTACAAATTACAACGCAACAGGGCAACATAATGAAGCATTGCATAGGCGAAAAGAGCAATGGGTAGCCGTTGGGAGCCAATGACTCCCCGATTCATGAACAAATAACACCCGGTTGAGTGTACCTACCGATTCCATCGATACAGAGGTAGGCAAACGAGTATGTATCTGTCTTTATTGGTAATGTAAAAACTGCTACAAAATTGGGAAAATCGTCGGAAGAAACATAATCGAACATGGCCAAATTAAGGTTCCTGGATGACGCAATGGCGTACGTAATGTAGCACGAGACCCTCAGTAAGGCCCAAACATGTGATGAACTGGCTAACGGTGTAACACAGCGCTATCGGAAACAGAACAGCGCGACTTTCTTTAGGGAAAAGCCCAACGGACTATCGAAGAAGCACGGCAAATCAGTGGAATCATTCTCTGACAGGATTAGGAAAGTGAACTCGCAAACGTATGAACTAACGCAGAACACAGAAGCCGATAGAATGATAGCGTGTTTCTAAGAGGTATTCTTGCTGATATGTCAAGGCCGGTCAGAAGGGAGAACCCAAGTGTCTTATTTGCTGCCATTAGGATTGCTACACAATTAGAGGAGGAGAGAGTGATCGTGGTGCGTTTTCTTCTGAAGCGAAGTGTTTTAAATAAGGGCGCACGGGCCACATCAGGAAACAATGTCGTCAGCCTCAATGTAATGAATGTGGGGAGGAGGGTCAGAAAGCTCGTGATTGTCAGAAGAAAGCACGGGATAAGCAGCGTCCTAATAATCGGTCGTTAAACGGGAATGGAGTGCCTCATTCGTCGGACGGCAGTCCCAATTGAGCACGAGATTGCAGAAACGTATGCAGAGACAGAGAGTTGATTCCTAGGCAAAGTAAGTAGGTGATAATCACCTGAAATGATTGGGAACAACGCTGTACAGTTTTAACATGGGAAAAAGCCTTTTCGAGAGCTTGTAGATTACTGTTTCGTGTTGGCGAGGGGTAGTGTGCGGCCCTGAGACTCTACTTTCTTGTTAGACCTCACGCAAATTTTGACATTTTGAAGCGAAGAACTCAACTTGATGGGACATGTTTTTCCTCTAGGGGCAATAGCTACAAGTGTTACACTGTCGCAAGGTTCACTGATCATGAAGGACACAGATTCTAAACATCAATTCGTTGGACTACGATACTGGAAGGTACAGGGGAGTTGATCTGGGTGAGCTTAGGTATGGACCTACCTAAGGATTTATTGTATGTTGAAGAACCTTTGGAAAATAATGAATAATTAGGTAAGTCACACTATTTTCTAGGCAGAAGTATAGAACACATCAGTGACGTAGACGGAGGTTTTATGATTCCAATCAGTCTTGATAAATTTGGTATGGACGAAGTGAGTCTGCAAAGGGTTTACTAACTGCTAATCTAGATGTTTTGAAGAAAGATGACATAGATAGGTCAAGTGGAACCTCTGCCGCAAGTAAACCATCTGCATTAGCTGAGAAAGTGAAACGCTTACAGGGGGATGATAGAGAAGCAAAGGAAGGTTCATTACTGCAGTTCATGGATGTGTTTGATCCGAGTGGTCAGTTAGCAGCAACGGCACTCACGCAACAGAGAATACCATCGTGGAATAATGTTCCACTGCGCAAGAATCTATATCAAGTTCCAAAGTGTATGCAACCAGTAATAGATGATTTATCGACCAGCAGCTAGCTCATGGTATTATTGAGTATAGTGGTAGTCCCTGAGGGCACCCGTAATTTTAGTCTTGAAAAAGTCACCAGATGACCCCAAAAGACAAAGATTTAACTGTGACTGCTGATACCTCAACACATGAAAGATAATCAATGCATATCAAATACCAAACAGGGACTCTCGATAACTTGGTAGGGTCAGTGTAACTATTTCGCCACAATAGATTCAAAGAGTGGGTATCATCAGACCGAAGTCTGATATATCTGGGTGACATAACAGTGTTTTCAAAGGACGTGGGAGAGCATGAACAGTGGTTGGAGGAGGTATTTAAAAGACTGAGAACAGCTCAACTAACGCTAAGTATCGATAAATATAATTTTGCAGCAACGGAGTTAAATTATCTTGGGCTTATAACTAGCAAGGAAGGTACGAAAACAATTCCACCCTCGGTCTCAGCAGATCAGGAAAGGAAATGACTAGTAGTGGTACAGGATACACTCTGCCACGCAGTGTGCAGTGGAGTGCGGAATATCTATGTACATGCAGATGAAGAATTTTTCGCCACAGAAGATAGTTAAAAAGTTGTCGAGTTTCATCAGCCTCTTTAATAATTATCATCGATGCATAAACGACTTTGCTGAAACTGAGATCTCTCGACTGTTTACTATAGAGAGGTGCAAATTTGAATGGTCTACTGAATGCCAGTACTTTAATGTGTGGAATGATATTGGACCCAGTTCTAATATTCCCCGACTTTGAAAAAGGATTTATTCTGTTTTGTGATGCAAGCAATTTGGCTCTGGAGGTTGTCCTGGGAGAGAATACTGTCAAAGAGCTTCCTGTAGCATGTACATCCAGACACTTGAACAAAGTAGAGCAACGTTATTCTACAAATGAGAAGGAGATGCAGGCAGTAATCTATGGTAGTATGCACTTCCACTGCTATTTATATGGGCAAAAATTTATGGTCGTGTTGCGTCAAACTGCTCTTACATGGTTATTACAACTGCAGGACTCTTGAAGTGGATTACCACACATTGTATGTTTTACCACCATACAGCGAGACCTTCAAATGTTGGTGCGGATTACTGTACATACCAGTACCTCTAATACCCAGTAGCATGTTCTCTTGTATTAATGCATGCCTGTATTCGTCAAGGCATACTATCCACAAGTCCATCAAGGCACTGTTGGTCCAGACTGTCCCACACCTCAATGGCGATTCGGTATAGATCCCTCAGAGTGGTTGGTGGGTCACGTCATCCATAAACAGCCCTTTGCAATCTATACCAGGCATGTACGATAGCGTTCATGACTGGAGAACATGCTGGCCACTCTAGTCGAGCGATGTTGTTATCCAGAAGGAAGTCATTCACAAGATGTGCACGATGGGAGAGCGAATTGTCGTCCATGAAGACGAATGATTCGCCAATGTGCTGCCGATGTGGTTGCATTGTCGCTCGGAGGATGGCATACACGTGTCGTACAGCCATTACGGCGCCTTCCATGACCACCAGCGGCGTACGTTGGCCCAACATAATGCCACCCGAAAACGTCAGGGAACCTTGCTGCACTCACTGGACGGTGTGTTTAAGGGCGTTCAGCCTGACTGGGTTGCCTCCGAACACGTCTCCAACGATTTTCTGGTTGAAGCCATATGCGACACTCATTGGTGAAGAGATCGTGATGCCAGTCCTGAGCGGTCCTTTCGGCACGCTGTTGGGCCCATCTGTACCGCGCTGCATGGTGTCGTGGTTGCAAAGATGGACCTCGCCATGGACGTTCGGAGTGAAGTTGCGCATCATGCAGCCTACTGCGCACAGTGAGTCGTAACACGACGTTCTGTGGCTGCAGGAAAAGCATTATTCAACATGGTGGCGTTGCTGTCAGGGTTCATCCGAGCCACAATTAGTAGGTAGCGGTCTTCCACCTCAGTAACAGCCCTTGGGCGGCCTGAGCGATGCATGTCATCGACAGTTCCTGTCTCTCTGTACCTCCTCTATGCCCAATCAACATTTCTCTGGTTCACTCCGAGACATCTGAACACTTCCCTTGTTGAGAGCCCTTCCTAGCACAAAGCAGCAATGCGTACGCGACTGAATCACGGTTTTCACCGTCTAGGTATGGTTGAACTACAGACGAGCTGTGTACCTCCTTCCTGGTGGCATAACTGGAACTGATCGGTTGTCAGACCCCCTCCATTTAATAGGTGCTTCTCATGCTTGGTTGTTTTTCTTTGAGAGGGTTTAGTGACATTTCTGAACAGTCAAAGGGACGGTGTCTGTGGACCGAGCGAGGTGGCGCAGTGGTTAGTACACTGGACTCACATTCGGGAGGACGACGGTTCAATCCCGTCTCCAGCCATCCTGATTTAGGTTTTCCGTGATTTCCCTAAATCGTTTCAGGCAAATGCCGGGATGGTTCCTTTGAAAGGGCACGGCCGATTTCCTTCCCAATCCTTCCCTAACCTGAGCTTGCGCTCCGTCTCTAATGACCTCGATGTCGACGGGACGTTAAACACTAACCACCACCACCACCACGGTGTCTGTGACACAATATCCACAGTTAATGTCTACCTTCAGGAGTTCTGGGAACCAGGGTGATGCAAAACTTTTTTTGATACTTGTAGTATCTCTTCACCGGTCACTGAGGTTCAGTTCTCATCACCAAAGACAAATCTTCTCCAGTCACTGAGATTCCTGGCCGAAGCTGTGTCTGTTGGCGCCCTGTACAATGGTAGGATACCTACCTGACTGTCGCCGACCATACTGCATGACAGCCAGAAGCGATGGTCTGCCCTGCCAGTTCATTTCATAGCAGAACCCCTTCGGTTGTCATCCGTGGCACAGTGACACGTCGACGATATTCTGTTAATTTTGGTTGTCTTTCATGGCAAGCCATCCTGGGCTTATATTTCAGCAGGATAAGGTCCACTGGATGAGGCGAGGGTTTGTATTGCTTGTCTTAGCTCTTCCAAATCCTATCTTGACCAATAAGGTCGTCGGACCTCTGCCCAACTGAGAACGTTTGGAGCATTATGGCCATGTATCTCAAAGCAGCTCGAGATTTTGACAATCTAAAGCACCAGTTTGACAAAATTCGGCACGGTATCCCTCAACAGAACATCCAACAACTCTGTCAATCCATGCCAAGCCGAACAACTGCTTGCATAAGAGCCAGAGGTGGGCCAACGCATTGCTGAGTTGCTCAGTTTGTAAAGTTCCTTCTCATGAATAACTCCCCAGTTTGTGTGAAACTGTAATCAGTTGTTTGTCTGTGGAAGTTCATCATACCTACCAATTTCTGTTCCTCGTATATATATACGAGGGCTGTTTTTTTTTTCAACCTCCGATCGTCCATCTACGCAAGTAAGAGGTAAGGAGGGGCCGGACCTGTGCGTCATACGATTGCGCAGCTCCCCCACCACAACCTCTGCCATTTTCAGCTGCAGTTTGTCAGTTGTAGCCGAGCTACGTCCTTGTAAACATGGCCACTACGCTCGATGCTCCCGCCAAATGTGAGTTACGAAGTGTTGTCCGTTCCCTGCAAGCAGAAGGATGTACTGCTGCGGAAATCCATCGCAGAATGAGCAACGTGTATGGTAACAACGTTACAAGTGGAATGATGGTAGTGTTCGGGAATGGTGTCGAAAATTTAAAGAGGGACGAACAGACGTCCATGATGAAGGTGGACAAGGTCGCAAGTCTGTCGCCACTGTAGGCCTCATTGAGCATGTTGATCAGGCGGTGAGATGCAAACGATGGTGTACAATTAGCGAACTGTCTGATGAATTTCCAGACATTTCAAGATCTGCTTTGTACACAATTGTGACTCAAGACCTAGGTTATCGGAAATTGTGTGCACGTTGAATCCCAAAAATGCTGAGTACCGACCACAAAACGCAAAGGATGGCGTCAGCATTATCGTTCCTCACACGTTATGCCAATGAGGGAAACGTTTTTTTGAAGTCGATTGTTACTGGTGATGAAACGTGGGTCCTCTATGACAATCCTGGAACAAAGGAACAATCAAAGCAGTGGATGCACACAGCTTCCCGAAGCAAGCCCAAAAAGTTTAAACATTCACACTGACGAAAATAAAAACAATGGCCACTGTGTTTTGGGACCATAAAGGAGTGCTGCTGGTGGACTTTATGGAGCAAGCTACGACGATAACCAAGGAAGTTTATTCTGAAACTTTACGTCGTCTCCGCAGAGCCATTCAAAACAAACGCAGAGGAATGCTTTCGTCTGGCGTTGTTTTGATCCATGACAACGCCCGACCACACAGTGCCAACATCACAAAAGACCTCCTCAAAAAGTTTAAATGGGAAGTTTTTGAACATCCACCATACAGCCCAGACCTAGCACCAAGTGATTATCACCTGTTCTGATACAACCTTCGTCAAGTTCGGATACTGATGCTAGCAACTTCATAGTTGACATTGTCTATCGGTTTCTGTATTGGGTGTGGATCTGTTTCACAGGTCTTGCTCTTCAAGTGTCCCCAGAGGAAAAAATCACATGTTGTTCTATCCGGTGAATTTGGAGGCCATAAATATTTGTTGACAGTTCGTTTTTAAGTGAAGACATTATAGACTCGTTCCAGTGATACCTAGATGCGTGGCACGTTGCCCCATATTGCTGGAATAAGCAGTATTGTCATTCAAGTTCAGTGAGTTAGGCATAAAATGTACCAACAATTTAGCGCATGCACCAACTCCCCTTCCCTTTCTCCCCCTCCCCCAGAATGCAGGCAACTGCCTCTCGTGACGTCACGAGGACGGTACTATGGGCAGGCGTAGAACTGGAACTCATAAATCATGGTCCAAAACCTCTGTAGATTTACTACTTTCACCGATTCCAGTTGTGATACGTTGATGTCATGTTGTGAAGTGCGACAGAATACACGAGCAGCTTTTTTCAGACATTACTTCATTACAGATTACCACACCATCCATAAAAAGTCTGATGTTAATGTTAACGTCGTATACAAAGCTATTGGTATTCAACATTAACAGGAAGGGTCACAACACACTTCCCTGGAGTACACCCGAAGCGGTTTTTTTTAGGTTAGAGGGTCTCAGGGAACCACAGAAGGGAAGTCCGTCTAAAAGTGGGCAGGTAAAACACAGTAAGGTAGTTGTAGAAACGAACGGTATAGTAGTTGTAAATTGTCGTAGCTGTATTGGGAAAGAACCAGAGCTCCAATCCCTAATAGAAAGCACTGAAGCTCAAATAGTCGTAGGTACAGAGAGCTGGCTAAAGCCGGAAATAAGTTCAGCCGAAATTTTTTCAAACGATCTGACAGTGTTCAGAAAGGATAAATTAAATACAGTTGCTGGTGGAGTATTTATTGCTGTCAGAGGCAGTTTGCCTCGTAGCGAAATTGAAGTAGATAGTTCGTGTGAAATAGTATGGGTAGAGGTTATACCTGACAATCGGAATAAACTATAATTGGATCCGTTTTACCGACCCCCCGACTCATCAGATATAATTACTGAACAGTTCAAAGAAAACTTGAGTCTCATTTCAAACAAGTACCCTGCTCATACAATTATAGTCGGTGATGACTAAAAAAAATGGTTCAAATGGCTCTCACCACTATGGGACTTGACATCTATGGTCATCAGTCCCCTAGAACTATGAACTACTTAAACCTAACTAACCTAAGGACATCACACAACACCCAGTCATCGCGAGGGAGGGAAAATCCCTGACCCCGCCGGGAATAGAACCCGGGAACCCGGGCGCGGGAAGCGAGAACGCTACCGCACGACCACGAGCTGCGGAAGTGGTGACTTCAGTCTACCGTCGACATACTGGAAAGATTATGCGTTCAAAGCCGGCGGCAGGCATAAAACGTCATCGAAATTGTACTGAATGCTTTTTCAGAAAATTATTTTGAACAATTAGTTCATGAGCCCACTCGAAGCGTAAATGGTTGCGAAAGCATACTTGACCTTTTAGCAACAAATAATCCTGGACAAATAGTGAGTATTGTGACGAATACAGGATTAGCGACCACAGGGCAGTTGCTGCTAGGCCGAATACCATAACACCTACTGCAATCAAAAAGAAACGCGAAGTACATCTATTCAAAAAAACTGATAAAAATGCTCTTAACGCGTTTTTAAGGGACAATCTTCACTCCTTCCGATTTGATCATGTAAGTGTAGAAAAGTTGTGGAACGTTTTCAAAGAGATAGAATCGACAGCAATAGAGACATATATACCACATAAATTAATAAGTGATGGTACTGATCCCCCATGGTACACAAAACGGGTCAGATCGTTGTTGCAGAAGCAACGAAAAAAGCATGCCAAATTTAAAAGAACGCAAAATCCCCAAGATTGGCAAAGTTTTACAGAAGTTCGAAATATGGCGCGTACCTCAATGCGAGAGGCTTTTAATAATTTCCACAACGAAATTCTGTCTCGAAATCCCGATGAGATTATGGTCATACAGAAAGCACACCAGTGGCAAGACGCAATCAATACCTTCACTGCGCGATAACAACAGTGAAGTCACTGATTACAGTGCCACTAAAGCACAGTAATTAAACGCGGTTTTCCGAAACTCATTCACCAAAGAAGTCGAAGTAAATATTCCTGAATTCCAATCAAAAACAACTGCCAAGATGCGAAACATTGAAGTAAATATCCTCGGTGTAACGAAGCAGCTTAAATCACTTAATAAAGGCAAGGCCTCCGGTCCAGATTGGTTACCAGTCAGTTTCCTCTCGGAGTATGCTGATAAAATAGCTCCATATTTAGCAGTTATATACAACCACTCGCTCACAGAAAAATCCGTACCTAAAGACTGGAAAATTGCTCAAGTCACACCAATACCCAAAAAGGGAAGTAGGAGTAATCCGCTGAATTACAGGCCTATATCACTAACGTCGATTTGCAGTAGGGTTTTGGAACATATACTGTATTCGAACATTATGAAGTACCTCGAAGAAAACGATATATTGACACATAGTCAGCACGGTTTCAGAAAAAATCGTTCTTGTGAAACACAACTAGCTCTTTATATTCTTGAAGTAATAAGTGCTATCGACAGGTGATGCCAAATTGATTCCATATTTTTAGATTTTCAGAAGGCTTTCGACACCGTTCCTCACAAGCGTCTTCTAACCAAACTACGTGCCTACGGAGTATCGCCTCAGTTGTGCGACTGGATTCGTTATTTCCTGTCAGAAATGTATGGAGTATTCGTAGTAATGGACGGAAAGTCATCGCGTATAACAGAAGTAATATCCAGCGTTCCCCAAGGAATTGTTATAGGCCCTCTATTGTTCCTCATCTATATTAACGACATACGAGACAATCTGAGTAGCCGTCTTAGATTGTTTACAGATGATGCTTTCATTTACCGTCTTGTAAAGTAATCAGATGATCAAAACGAATTGCAAAATGATTTAGATAAGATATCTGTATGGTGCGGAAAGTGGAAATTGACAATGAATAAGGAAAATGTGAAGTTATTACATGAGTACTAAAAGAAATCAGCTAAATTTCGATTACGCGATAAGTCACACAAATCTGAAGGCTGTAAATTCAACTAAATGCTTAGGGATCACAATTACAAATAACCTAACTTTGAACGATCACATAGATAATATTGTGGGTATAGCAAACCAAAGACTGCGATTTATTGGCAGAACACTTAGAAGGTACAACAGGTCTACTAAAGAAACTGCTTACACCACGCTTGTCCGCCATATTCCGGAGTATTGCTGTGCAGTGTGGGATCCGCTTCAGATGGGACTGAAGGATGACATCGAAAAAGTACAAAGAAGGGCAGCTCGTTTTGCATTATCGCGAAATAGGGGAGATAGTGTTACAGACAAGATACATGAATTGGAATGGCAATCATTAAAACAAAGGCGTTTTTTGTTGCGACGGGGTCTTCTCACGAAATTTCAATCACCAGTTTTCTCCTCCGATTGTAAAAACATTATGTTGGCATCCACCTACATAGAGAGAATTGATCACCACGATAAAATAAGAGAAATCAGGGCTCGCACAGAAATATTTAAGTGCTCGTTTTTCCAGTGTGCCGTTCGAGAATGGAACGATAGAGAGACAGCTTGAAGGTGGTTCATTGAACCCTCTGCCAGACACTTTATTGTGAATAGCAGAGTAATCACGTAGATGTGGATGTAG
The DNA here is from genome assembly GCF_021461385.2 of Schistocerca piceifrons. Taxonomy (NCBI): domain Eukaryota; kingdom Metazoa; phylum Arthropoda; class Insecta; order Orthoptera; family Acrididae; genus Schistocerca; species Schistocerca piceifrons. Next base: position 470,277,909 of record NC_060141.1, on the reverse strand, counting down.
ATCTGTCGACGACTCTCCATTCGAGATAATATGTTTTGTCCTCACTACCGAGGAATCCTCAACCAGTCAAAAATTTCTCGTGACACCTCATACGATCGTACTTTCGATAATAAGTGTATGTGTAGTGTTGAATCGAATCCTTTATGGAAATGAAGAAATGCTGTTTCTACCTAACTGCCTTGGTTAAAAGTTTCAGTATGTCACGTGAGAATAGTGCGAGTTAGGTTTCGTACTACCGATAGTTTCGGAATCCGTACTATATGGAACGGAGGAGTCATTGTGTTGGAGGTACCTCGGAATATGTTTTAAGATTCTACAACAGACGGATGTCAAGGGTATTGGACAGTAGTTGTTTTGTGGACCGCTTCCGCTACCCTTTTGGCTCGTGTGCCGGCCTGTACTTTTTTCCATCCACAGTTAAATTGCAGTAGTACTCCTGGAATTTCCTATGTAAAAAGAAAACAAAATATATTTTAAAACGAATTTCATTATATCTGCTCTTGCTTCGTTGTACTCAGTTTCGATTCCCGTGTCGTAAATGGGCGTCTGGACACTAACTCTGATGTCAGTGATAGCTTTTATATACGACAAGAATTTCTGTGTGTTTTGCGAGACAACTTTCGAAACGTTTCTGCTACGGTACTCATTGAAGGCTTTACTCGTTGCCTTTACGGCAGCCAAACGATTTTCATTTAGCATTTCTCTGTCTATGGTCCTATACTTTGTTTCAGAGCTGTTGGGCAGTTGTTACTGTTTCTTCTATGCTCCTTTACAGAGACTGAATAACACAGAATATCATTCCCATCACGAACTCGTTTACTAGGTGCTTGACCAACTATTTGTCTAAAGGTAAGTCCAAGCTCTTCTATATGTTCCCGCCCAGAGTTTCTTCTTCAGATATGACACTATTGCCTGATTATCTAATTTTCTGAACAAGCACTTCTTTCTGCTTGTTTTAGTAGACTTTTGTCCCTGGATAATTATCTTCACTGGAACCCCTTAATGGTCACTACTACTAGTTTCAACGCGGAAGCCCTCAAACAGATTAAGTCTATTTGTTACCATCGAATTCAATATAATTCGATCCAACTTTGCAGAATGTTAGGGGTGAGGTCCTACTAGTGATAGACATTTTGAATCTAGGACTTACGTAAGGTATTCAGTCTACTCCTCACACACATATTTACACATCTATTAAAATTAGGCACGTGCAGGTGCTACCCAGCTCAGTATTTTGTTTTTTAGCGTAGTGGCTGTCAGCAAGTCATAGCCGGTAGATGACTGCTTACATCCTCTTCTCGCCATTGCTGCAAGACATGCTCCATTCGGTACTTCCACGCTACTGCCCGCCCACATGTTGCCAACATTGTCCCAACTATGCAGCACAAGTTTCGTTTGGAATCCCTTACACATCTTCCATACAGTTCAAGCCTCACTCGCCGCCCAAACCCCCTCCCCCCTCTTCCCCACCCCATGCAATTTACATGTTTTTGGAGCCCTGAAGGAAGACATTCGTGGCCATCGATCTGCTTCATGTGAAGACGTAAACGCCTGGGTACAATTATAGTTCTGTAGACAACCGCAAACACTTTTCCTGACGATATTAACCATCTTGTCTCACAGTGAGATAAATGTATTAACAGTTATAGTGATTACTTTTTAAATAGTAAACAGTTAAGATAACATTTTCCCGTTGGTTTCGTTTTTCATTTGACTGCCCCTTGTACAGGGTGAATCAGCTGCCCCTTCTGACTGGGGTTATGCAATCTACAATGCCCTCAAATACCGTCCGCAAGATTTTTATATTTTCTCGCTCGCCAAGTGCGAAATATTAGCCCTAAATAAAAAATGAACAGGACGTTTTTGTAAGAAATTTAATGTAGTTGAATTTTGTACTGGGATACGTTTTCCCTGGAGGTTGTAGTTCTCGAATTATTCCAGAAAAACGAAAGAGAGTTACCCTCAAACGCTTTTTTCTTGATTAACTCCAAAACCGTAGCCTCCAGCGAAAACTACATTAAATTTCCAGCAGAAATGTTCTGTTCATGTTTTACTGTAGGACTAATAGCTTGTGCCTAGCAAGTGAGAGAATGTGAGAATCATGCACGTGATATTCGAAGGCGTTGTGGGTTAAATAAAATGATCGATAGAGACAGCTGAATCATTCTCTATAATGGAACAAAACAGGAGAACAATGGTACTGATTGCAGACAATATAAATTTGAGATAATATACGAAAATGAATTTTTTAACAGGTAACTGTACAGATAAAGCAAAATATACAACAAAGACGTTATAAATTTGAAAACAAATGATTGAAAAGCAAGACGACGTTTTAAAATTAAATTTGTAAATGGTCAATACTAGCTAATTAGTTTCACAGCTTAAACAAAGTATATGATAATATTAGTGTCTGATAAATTGTGAAGTAAATAAATTCTAGATATTAGGACTAATTGTTTAGATATACCACAAAATTACGAATGGTTTGCAGTTACCAAGTTTTAAAAATGTTCTCTTATACTTTCAGCAGTGTATAAACGATCTAATTACCTGTCTTTGTCCTCAAGAGTTGGAAGTTTATCATTACCAACTGCTTCTTTTATCTCTTTGTACACTCGTTCCTGGACATCAGGATACCGTAACATCATAAGAAAAGCAAATCGAAGAGAGTTGCTTGTCGTTTCTGAGCCAGCGACAAACATGTCATATAACAGCATGAGAAGCTGGTTCTCTGGAAAACAAAGAACAATACACCAAACTGGTCTTGAAGAGCTTATGTAACTAAACTAAAACACTGTGAAATGAAAGCAGAAAACTGATAAAACGAACACAGACTGGTCAAAAGTGCACGTATTTGCACGTCTGCTAAAATGAGGCACATTCGAGTACTCTATAGCTACAACTACATTGGTACATTGTTGGAGACATTGCTGCTCAATCCTATCTCAATCCTTGAAAGTAGTCATCTAGGTAGTATTCTGTGATGACGCACTGTTAGTTTCAGTTGTTCCTTCAGACGGTTTGTTCTGTCATGGTCATTGCATTTGAATTGCAATATCTGACAAGGATTTATGACTTCTTCTCGTAGATTACTCTAAAAGTTTATTCTTAGAGTTTACCACTAAGGATGTGGTTTCATTTAGCCCTGTTCTGACGTTTTTACTTCACAGTATCATAGATCTGAGTATATGTACGTTATATATCTCTCATGAGATGCTTAACCTTCTATCCCTCCCTGATCCTGCCAGTTCGATCTCACTCATTTTCCCGCTTTACATTTTGACATAGAAAATCAGTTAATCATATTATCTCATTATTTGTTTACCCGGCTTTGCTCGAAACATGTTCAAAAGTGCACCTTCTGGAAGATCAAAATTGTATGCCAGCCTGGAAATCGAACCAAAGACCGTTGTCTTTTGCAGATAATCACTCTACCTACCAAGCTCTCCAAGCGCAGGTTTTCGTAGCTTCACAGTTGCCGGTACCTTCTCCTCTTTACAAACTTCGCAGCAGGATTAACACTCCTGGAGGAAAAGACTTTCAGAGAAATGTCTTAGCTACAGCCTATAGTAGAGTCGGTGTAAGAAGCTCCCTGACACAATGGGCTGGGCATGGGTGCTTTGTGTGTCTACCTCAAACAGTCACGTAATGCGATTTTTTGAAGGTCTGTATGGCTACGTCTCAGTGTTACTGCGGCTCAACAGACAGCTATTGTTTTGCCTGCAGCTTTTAGCGCTTTACAGTCGAAAGTTGACAACAGTGCTGCCATCTGTCAGGGATCATCTTATTCCATCTGGACTATAGGCGTTTATTTCCAGAGTGAATGTAGCTCAGTCAGCAGAAGACCCGCTCACAAAAGGCACACCTCCAAAGTTGGAGTCCCGGCCCCACGCACAATTTTAATCTGAGTAAGTTTCAAATCATTGAACATTCTACTGCAGCATGAAAATTCATTTTGGGAACAATTAAGAGTGTTTCTGAGGTCTTTGGTTGCTGCAGTGGTGAGCGGCAAGTGAGCTGGGTCTTTATTGGAAAAGGTGAGTAATTTTCTCCACTGATGAAATATAGTCTGCGATTTCATCAATGGAAGGAAAGTTGAAGGTAAATGTCCTGTTGATGTAATTAGTGACAGAGCACATGCTTGGGCGGCTAAGAATGTGGGAATTATTGAATACCTGATTGAAAGTATCAACTATTTAGAGGAACAACGGAGAATTTTGACATTTCATTTAGACAATATGAATCCACTGTATCTCCCACAGTGTCATCTCACATTGGCGACTATATTATGTGTGAAAGAACTGTTTGCGCAGTCCAAGTTGAGACTCAGTGCTCTAGCTGATGGGAACGACGGTAAACTGGAAATGACTTTATGGACGTTCCCATCAGCCACTGTGCCGAGTATCAGCTTGGAATGGATGAATAGTAGTGCACCAAACGATAAAAATTACATAATTTCAAAACTTATAGGGAACGTTGAACGCTGTCACAGCTACTTCCGTGAAAACGCCAAATGTATAGAGTAGATCGAAATTAAATCATTTTCAACTGCCAGCTACAGCTAATATTTGGTTCCCCACCACCATATTGGAAATATCAAATGGGGCTCATGGGTTTGGGAAGCCGAGGTGCCTGAATCGTCAGGGTTGAGCTTATGTTGCCTGTATTTGCCGCAAAACTTCACATTGTTAATGGGTTTAGGTACAGTACAATTTTGGCAAACACTTTTGGAATACAATGATCAATAGATTTATATATTTTGACTAAAGTTCAGTCTTGATCACACCATTTATGTTTCAATGACATAGGTAACCGGTTTCGGTTATTTTTACATAACCATCATCAGACCCATGGCTCCCTTAGGATGGTAGGCGGAGCTCTCCTCAGCTGCTACATCAGTTGACTTCGTAGCAGCTGAGGAGAGCTCCGCCTACCATCCTAAGGGAGCCATGGGTCTGATGATGGTTATGTAAAAATAACCGAAACCGGTTACCTATGTCATTGAAACATAAATGGTGTGATCAAGACTGAACTTTAGTCAAAATATTAGGTACAGTAGTTTATCAATCATTCTCTTTGGTATTTTGTGGAATGTACAGTCACGATTGATATTTGTGATTCTGGTTGTACTTTCCCCCTGTATTTGTGACATTTGAAGAAAATCAGGATATTTACACTTTTTCAAATTTAAAGCTTCATATTGTGTAATACACTCCTGGAGCGCAGGGGAGTTGTAATAAATAGAATCATCCTCAAAATAATGCTTGGATTACTCACAATGGATAATAAATCTGTGAGACAATATCCCATTTCTGTTAAATCTATGGAGCCAAAAATCGTGGGTTCAGGGTGGGCATGCTCAGCTATGCAAAAAATTTATGGATCAACTGGTTAATGGTTTTTTCTAGTATCATATTAAATACTGAAGGATGTAGAAGATTAAACATGTGAGTAGTATGCAAACAACTGCAGTTATTTAGCGTAATTCAAAATAAGTGTCAGTGTAAATGTTTGGACAATAACAGTGGCACACAGCAGACTGCTGCACATGATGCGTTTGAAGTAATTTATCTGGAAAAATAACTAGTCACCATCTGCACATTATCAACTAGAACACGTCATGATTCATTATTTAATTAGCTATGATGATAAGGAGAAAGAAACCTGATGTGATGAATGGATGACTGTAGGTGACGATTAGTAGTTTGTAGCCGAACTATAAACAAAATAAATTATAAACTCGATCATTATCTGAAGAATTTATTACATGACAATATATGGGGATACTACCAGATGGAATAATACTGCTGTATAAGAATGTAAGAGAGAGGCAAAGGTGTCTTACAATACATAAACATCTATGCACAGTCTCCCCCTCCCCCCTCTGACATTACAGACATGTTCCCATCCCCTCCAACTACTCCTCACTCGCCAGACCACATGAATCCAGCATCAGTGGGATTGTGCTAAGATGTGTAAGTATGCTTAATCAGCAAGCTCTCAGGCGCCTGGAGATTTGTTCTAAATTTAAGATGTGTAACCAACAGTGACATCACGATTAGAATGGCCGACATCTGCATATTCACAATGAAGCAATCTCAAAGGATGTCCTATTTTACTGAGTCAATGTAAATGTGTGTGCACTTCCTCAGACAAGCTGAGACTGGTTGACAGTTGCACGCACACACACACACACACACACACACACACACACACACGCACACACATTTAAGGTTTTATAATTTCACTGGGGCTAGATTTTGATAAATAATACACACATTTCTATTTATTTATTTATTTTATTTTGTTGTATTTTTTTTAATCAGCTTGTGCAATGTACACTGTCAGCTTATGGTGTTATAGTATCATTTGAGATCTAGTAGCTGACCCCAACTCTTAACATATGGCACACACACTGTCAAGGATGTAGTGTTATAATAGAGTTGTAAGATCCAGCAGCTGACACCTACTTTCAAATCATGACGCATACACTGGGTGGTGTTAGAATACTACTTCATTTCCTGATGCCTATTTTTTGTTTAAACTGTCACTTCCTTGTCTACTTATCAATGACGTTTCCACTGTGTGACAGTATATGTTGGCGTTATCCTCAGAGGATGGCATACATTTTGTACATGGGGGAACTTGTTACTATTTTAGTGTAACATGGTGATTTAGGGAGCAATTTGTTACAGTCTCATTTAATGCTCATCTGTAACTGAATATAAAATGGGAACCATTTGCTACAATTTCGTTGTATAATGATGATGTATGGGGAAAAGTATTACGTAGTCTCCACTAAGTAATAGCATAACTTAGCATTACCAGCCACAAACCATGGACCTTGCCGTTGGTGGGGAGGCATGCTTGCCTCAAAGATACTGATAGCCATACCGTATGTGCAATCACAATGGAGGAGTATTTGTTGGGAGGCCAGACAAACGTGTGGTTCCTGAAGAGGGACAGCAGCCTTTTCAGTAGTTGCCAGGGCAACACTCTTAATGATTGAATGACCTAGGCTTGTAACATCAACTAAAATGGCCTTGCTGTGCTGATATTGTGAATGGCTGAAAGAAAGGGGAAACTACAGCTGTATATTTTTCTCGAGAATGCAGCCCTGCTGTATGATTAAATGACAATGGCATCCTCTTGGGTAAAATATTCTGTAGATGAAACAGTCCCCCATCCAGATCTCCGGAGTGAGAACTACTCAAGAGGATGTTGTCATCAGGAAAAATAAAACCACCTAATCGGGCAGGTAGCATAGAAAATTTAAAAAGGGGAATGGATAGGTTGAAGTTATGTGTACTGGGAGTTAGTGAAGTTCGGTGGTAGGAGGAACAAGACTTCTGGTCATGTGAACAGACTGTTACAAATACAAAATCAAATAGAGGTAATGCAGGAGTAAGTTTAAGAATGAATAAGAAAATAGGAATGCAAGTAAGCTACTATGAACAGCTTAGTGAACGCATTATTGACGCCAAGATAGACACAAAATCAACACTTACCCCACCAGTGCATGTTTATATGCCAGCTAGCTCCACAAATGATGAAGAGATTGAAGAAATGTTTCATGCACAACAGATCATTCCACGAAAGACCATTACCCAATGACTGGAAAGTTGCGCAGGTCACACCAATATTCAAGAAAGGCAGTAGGAGTAATCCGCCAAATTACAGGTCCATGTCATTAACGTTAAATGCGCAACGGGATTTTGGAACATATGGTACGTTTGAACATTACGAATTACCTCGAAAAGAACGGTCTATTGACACACAGTCAACACGGATTTAGTAAACGTCGTTCTCGTGAAACACAACTAGCTCTTTACTTATACAAAGTGTTGAGAGCTCGACAAATGTTTTCAAATTGCATCAGTATTTCTAAATTTCCAGAACGCTTTTGATACCGTTCCTCACAAGCAGCTTGGAATCAGAATGCTTGCTTAAGGAATATTGTCTCAGTTATGTGATTAGATTCGTGATTTCCTGTGAGAGGTCACAGTTCATAGCACTGACGGAAAGTCATCGAGTAAAACAGAAGTGATATCTAGCGTTCCCCAAGATAATGTTATAGGCCCTTTGCCATTCCGTATCTACATAAACGATTTAGGTGGCTACCTGAGCAGCCGACTTCGGTTATTTGCAGATGATGCTATCGTTTATGGTCTAGTGAAGTCATCAGAACATCTAAACCAATTGCAAAACGGTTTAATTAAGATATTTGCATGGCGCGAAAATTGGCAATTGACACTAAATAACGAAATGAGTGAGTTCATCCACTTGAGTGCTAAAACGAAACCGTTAAACTTCGTTTACACGATAAATCTATCAAATCTAAAGGACATAAACTCTACTAAATACCTAGGAATTACAATGACAAACAACAGAAACTGGGAAGATCACATAGAAAATATTGTGGGTAAGGTGAACCAAAGACTGAATTGTATTGGCAGAACACGTAGAAGATGCAATAAATATACTAAAGAGACTGCCTACAATACGCTTGCCCGCCCTCTTTAGGGGCACTGCTATGTGGTGTGGGAAACTCACAGATAGGATTGATAGGGTATGTCGAGAAAGTTCAAAGAAGGGCAGAATTAGAGAGAGAGTGTCACGCAAATGATGCAGGATTTGGGGCGGATATCAATAAAAGAAAGAGGTTTCTCGTTGCGACAGGATCTTCTCACGAAATCTCAATCGCCACATTTCTTCTCGGAATGCGAAAATATTTTATTGACGCCAGCCTATTAGGGAGAAACCATCATCATATTAAAATAAGGGAAGTCAGAGCTCACACGGAAAGATATAGGTGTTCGTTTTTTCAAAATGGTTCAATGGCTCTGAGCACTATGGGACTTAACTTCTGAGGTCATCAGTCCCCTAGAACTTAGAACTACTTAAACCTAACTAACCTAAGGACATCACACACATCGATACCCGAGGCAGGATTCGAACCTGCGACCGGCCGGCGTGTTGGTTTTTTCCGTGCGCTGTTAGAGAGTGGAATAACAGAGAATTGAGGTAAAGGTATTTAACTGTGCTTTGTAGAGCAGCCATGTAGATGCAAATGTAGGTGCAGACATGATCCAGATAGTTAACGAAGACGAAAATTCAAATGTGATGGTCGACTGGAATTCGATAGCAGGAAAAGACAGAGAAGGAAAAATGGTAAATGAAAATTGACTGAGGGGGAAGGAATGAAAGAGGAAGTCATCTGGTACAATTTTGCACAGAGCATAATTTAATCATCACTAATACTTCGTTTAAGAATCACGAAAGAAAGTTGTACACATGGAAAGACCTGGAGACACTGGAAGGTTTCGGAATGATTATATAATGGTAAGGCAGATACTTCGGGACCAGATTTTAAATTTTAAGATATTTTCAGGTGCAGATATGGACTCTGACCACAATTTATTGGTTATGAACCATAGAATAAAACTGAAGAAATTGCAAATAGTTAGGAAATTAAGGAGATGGGACATAGATACGTTGAAAAAAAGCGATCGTTGAGAATTTCAGAGAGAGTATTAGGCAATGGTTGAGAAATACAGGAGGAAGGAATTCAGCAGAAGAGGAATTGGTAGCATTAAGATATAAAATAGTGGCGGCAGCAGTGGATGAAGTAGGTGAAAAGACAAGGCCTAGTAGAAACCCTTGGATAACATAGGAAATATTGAATTTAATTGATGAAAGGAGAAAATAAAAAAATGCAGCAAATGAAGCAGGTGAAAGGGTATACAAAATTATAATTAATGAATTGATGGGGACGTAGATGTATACCGCCCACAGGAAAATTAAAGAAGCCTTTGGGGAAAAGAGAAGCAGCTTTACGAATATCATGAGCTCAGATGGAAAACCAGTCCCAAGCAAAACAGGGAAAGCTGAAATATTGAAGGAGTATATAAAGGGTTTTTACAAGGGAGGTGAGCTTGAAGGGAATATTAGAGAAATGGAAGAGGATATAGATGAAGATGGAGATATCATAGTGTGAGAATAATTTGACAAAGCACTGAAAGTCAAGTCAAAACAAGGCCCCAGGAGTAGACATTCTGTCAGAAACAAGTCGTAAGGGAAACAGGGAAAGCTGAAGTATTGAAGAAGTATATAAAGGGCCTATACAAGGCAGATGAGCTTGAAGGTAATAGTATAGAAATGGAAGAGGATGTAGATGAAGAAGGGATGGGAGATATGATAATTTGAGAACAATTTCACATCAGGGACTGTTTGGCTGCTCCCGGCGGAAGTTGGAGTCCTCCCTCGGGCATGGGTGTGTGTGTTTGTCCTTAGGATAATTTAGGTTAAGTAGTGTGTAAGCTTAGGGACTGATCACCTTAGCAGTTAAGTCCCATAAGAAAAAAATAATAATAATTTGAAAGAGCAATGAAAGACATAAGTCGACACGAGGCACCAAGCGCAAGCATTCCGTCAGAGCTACAGATAGCCTTGGGAGAACCATTCATGACAAAACTCTCCAATTGGTGTGCAAGATGTATAATACTGGTGAGAAATCCTCATACTTCAAGAACAATGTAATAATTCCAATTCCAAAGAAAGCAGTTTCTGAGAGGAGTGAAAATTTGCGAACTGTCAGTTGAATAAGTCGTAAATGGAAAACGCTAACATGAATTCCTTACAGAAGAATGGAAAACTAGTAGAACCGGGTCTCGGTGAAGGCCAGTTTAAAGTTCGGAGAAATGCTTTCACATGAGGCAATACTGACCGTACGACTTATCTTAGAAGATAGGTCAAGGAAAGAAAAACCTACGTTTATAGCATTTGTAGACTTAGAGAAAGCTTTTGACGATGTAGACTGGAATATGCTCATTGATATTCTAATGTTATTAGCGGTAAAATGCGGGGAGCGAAAGGTTAGTCACAACTTGTATAGAAACCAGACGACATTATAAGAGTCGACGGTCATGGACAGGAAGCAGTGGTTGAGAAGGGAGCGAGACAGTTTTGAAGCCTACACCGATGTTATTCAGTCAGTGCACTGAGAAGGCAAGTAAAGGAAACCAAAGAAAAATTTGGAGTAGGAATTAAAGTCCAGCAAGAAGAAATAAAAACTTTGAGGTTTGCCAATGATACTGTAATTCTATCAGAGACAGCAAAGGATATGGAAGACCAGTTGAGCGGAATGGACATTTTCTTGAAATGACGATGTAAGATTAACGTCAGCAAAAGTAAAGCAAGAATAATGGAATTAGTCGAATTAAGTCAGGTGATGGCGAGGAAATTAGATTAGGAAATGAGACACTGAAAATAGCAGCTGCGTTTTGCTATTTGGATAGCAAAGTAACTGATGACAGGTAAAGTATAGAGGATATAAAATGCAGACTGGCAATGGCAAGAAAAGCGTTTTTAAAGAAGAGAGATTTGTTAACATCAAATACAGGCCGGCCGGTGTGGCCGAGCGGTTGTAGGCGCTTCAGTCTGGAACCACGCAATCGTTAAGGTCGCAGGTTCGAATCCTGCTTCGGTTATGGATGTATGTGATGTCCTTAGGTTAGTTAGGTTTAAGTGGTTCTAAGTTCTAGGGGACTTATGACCTAAGATGTTGAGTCCCATAGTGCTCAGACCCATCAAATACAGACTGAAATGCTAGAAAGTATTTTCTGAAGGTATTTGTCTGGATTGTAGGCATGTACACTAGTGAAGCATGGACGATAAACAGTTTAGACACGAAGAGAATATAAGCTTTTGCAATGTGGTGCTACAGAAGAATGCTGAAGATTAGGCGGGTAAACCACGTAGCTAATGAGGAGGTACTGATCAGAACTGAGGAGACAAGAACTTTGTGGCACAACTTGAGTAAAAGAAGGGATAGATAATAGGACACATTCTGAGACATCAAGAGATCACCAACTTAGCATTGGAGGGAAGTGTGGAATGGGGGTAAAAATCTTAGAGGGAGACCAATAGATACATACAATAAGCGGATTCGGAAGGCTGTAGCTCGTAGTAGTTATTCATAGATGAAGAGGCGTGCAAAGGACAGAGTAGCGTGGTGGGCTGCATCAAACCAGTCTCCGGAGAAAACCAGCACCATCTAACAAAACCACCACTTGCAAAGTAGATTAGAAATCAAATTAGTAATGTTGCTCACACAGCATATGTTTGCTTTATCGGGCAACAACAAAGTTATTGACTGTGGATGGTATCGTCAGAATGGAAATAATGAGGTCACTGTAAGAAAGTCATTAATTTGGCATTTATCTTGAAGGGATTATCACATAGATTTCGTCGAAGTCGTTACGGCTCATCTTGTTGATTCTAGGATGATTCCACTTCGACAGCTAGAAGGTCTAGATCTGTATTTTAGCAATATTTGAAGACCTAACAAATGCGTTTTTCAGGAAATTCTTAATGATCAAACAATCCCAGATCAGAACAATAGTATGGTAGAAGTAATTTTTGACTTGGTGTTCACGATCCACATTTTTATTAAACTTCTTGTAAATTCAAATATACCTCTTCTCAATTGTCACATCATCAAGAAAACAGTTTTGTATCAATCTTTATACATTTGATTTCTACTTTAACCAAACACAAGACTTGACTGTTCTTTTACTAAGCGAAATAACAACTTAACTTCTGCCAAAGTGAAACAAAGACTGCTCAGTGCGCATTCGCGCCAAAATGGTTACAAGTAAGTCAAAGATAATGACAGTCTCACAGAAATGAATAAACACAAGAACCATATCACTGTAGTATATCGATACATCGGAGTACCTATACATTAATAAAACCAAATGTGAACATTGTCACAAAAATATGTCTGTTACTTCGCAGAAAAGTAGTACGATATTACTGGTTTCGAAAACTGGGGTTGGAGTGCCGTAATGGTCACGTAAATAAAGAACCACTACAACCACCACCACCACCACCACCACCACAACAACAACAACAACAGCATTACCAGGAGAAGATGACAAACAAATCGTAATCCAAGTAAAAGTTAACACACTATCATGGAGGCACTATAATTTTTGGGTGACTTTGAAAAGTAGCTGAAAGTGGAAACTTGAAAACATAGCAACTCTTCTGTCTTTCCTATGTGTATATGATTCTGTTTCATCAAAGAACCGTGTTTTTTGGACTGTGTGACAGCATAAGGCAGTCCTAACCAAGTGCAGTTTAGCGTGAAAGTTAGACCGGTAGTGTCAATACACGAGCTCGTCTTTTTCACTGCTGTAGAACAATTCAGTTGCAACTGTAATGTCACGATTGAATTGTACTCGAAATCCGTGCGTAATAATGTAGACAGTTTTATTTTGGTACAATGAAGAATTTTTGCTGACGAGTCTGTGTATCAGGTTACTGCTGACACAGGATATTTCTCAAAATGGTTAAATGGCTCTGAGCACTATGGAACTCAACATCTTAGGTCATAAGTCCCCTAGAACTTAGAACCACTTAAACCTAACTAACCTAAGGACATCACACACACCCATGCCCGAGGCAGGATTCGAACCTGCGACCGTAGCAGCCCCGCGGTTCCGGATATTTCTCTTTCAGGCCCATAGACGTAGCATAAACAGTCACACTTGCGGAGTTTCCCGTCCACGATCTTCAGAATCTTTTGCAATCGCTCTGACGTGTTAAACTGAATGTAGTCTCAGAATTCGGGCACAGAGGTCACTCGTGGCCGCAGAAAGGTATACCAGTACGACGAGTAGCTTGTGCTGTGGGGACGCATGCCTGCCAGGTACGCTACATCAGTGTTTATGTTTTGCCGCTGTGCGGAGGAGAGGAGTGTGCTGAGACATGTAATTGGCCTCCATGCACGAGGATGCTGGTTCGGCCCTTTTTGTGCATTTCGGTAACGGGCTATATGGTGAAGTGAATAAGGTCTGTATTCCAGCAATGTTCTGCCAATGATACCATTTCCTTTTACCGCAGGACATGGCCGCAACCATCGTCACGGGCATGGGGAAACGACGTAATTTTCCGTCAAGAGTGTGACAACCAAAAAAATCTAAGTCATCAGAGATTGGTACAGCTACAGCATTTCTCGCCGCAGCAGAGCTAAATGCAATAGCAGTCATTTCTAGAAATGCTTAATGAATTAAAAGCCTGTCGCTAGATTCCAGGTGGTGGCAAGTATCAAGACTACTTGACTACCTCTCGGACGCCTGAGGGCATAGGCGAAAAGTCCGAAAGCACTGCGTGTCATGCAGCACGGCGATGAAAGACTAGATACAACTTTTTATTCACTCAGCCCTCTTTTATTACAGTGCAACACAAATCTCATATCGCAGGAAAGTTATCACTCACCAGTAAAAGTTGTATTTTCATTTTGTGGCCGCAGCAGAGCTAAATCTGCGGAGTAATGCAATAGCAGTCATTTCTAGAAATGCGTAATGAATTAAAAGCCTGTCGCTAGATTCCAGGAGGCGGCAAGTATCAAGACTACTTGACTACCTCTCGGACGCCTGAGGGCATAGGCGAAAAGTCCGAAAGCACTGCGTGTCATGCAGCACGGCGATGAAAGACTAGATACAACTTTTTATTCACTCAGCCCTCTTTTATTACAGTGCAACACAAATCTCATATCGCAGGAAAGTTATCACTCACCAGTAAAAGTTGTATTTTCATTTTGTGGCCGCAGCAGAGCTAAATCTGCGGAGTAATACAATAGCAGTCATTTCTAGAAATGCGTAATGAATTAAAAGCCTGTCGCTAGATTCCAGGAGGCGGCAAGTATCAAGACTACTTGACTACCTCTCGGACGCCTAAGGGCATAGGCGAAAAGTCCGAAAGCACTGCACGTCATGCAGCACGGCGATGAAAGACTAGATACAGCTTTTTATTCACTCAGCCCTCTTTTATTACAGTGCAACACAAATCTCATATCGCAGGAAAGTTATCACTCACCAGTAAAAGTTGTATTTTCATTTTGTGGCCGCAGCAGAGCTAAATCTGCGGAGTAATACAATAGCAGTCATTTCTAGAAATGCGTAATGAATTAAAAGCCTGTCGCTAGATTCCAGGAGGCGGCAAGTATCAAGACTACTTGACTACCTCTCGGACGCCTGAGGGCATAGGCGAAAAGTCCGAAAGCACTGCGTGTCATGCAGCACGGCGATGAAAGACTAGATACAACTTTTTATTCACTCAGCCCTCTTTTATTACAGTGCAACACAAATCTCATATCGCAGGAAAGTTATCACTCACCAGTAAAAGTTGTATTTTCATTTTGTGGCCGCAGCAGAGCTAAATCTGCGGAGTAATGCAATAGCAGTCATTTCTAGAAATGCGTAATGAATTAAAAGCCTGTCGCTAGATTCCAGGAGGCGGCAAGTATCAAGACTACTTGACTACCTCTCGGACGCCTGAGGGCATAGGCGAAAAGTCCGAAAGCACTGCGTGTCATGCAGCACGGCGATGAAAGACTAGATACAACTTTTTATTCACTCAGCCCTCTTTTATTACAGTGCAACACAAATCTCATATCGCAGGAAAGTTATCACTCACCAGTAAAAGTTGTATTTTCATTTTGTGGCCGCAGCAGAGCTAAATCTGCGGAGTAATGCAATAGCAGTCATTTCTAGAAATGCGTAATGAATTAAAAGCCTGTCGCTAGATTCCAGGAGGCGGCAAGTATCAAGACTACTTGACTACCTCTCGGACGCCTGAGGGCATAGGCGAAAAGTCCGAAAGCACTGCGTGTCATGCAGCACGGCGATGAAAGACTAGATACAACTTTTTATTCACTCAGCCCTCTTTTATTACAGTGCAACACAAATCTCATATCGCAGGAAAGTTATCACTCACCAGTAAAAGTTGTATTTTCATTTTGTGGCCGCAGCAGAGCTAAATCTGCGGAGTAATGCAATAGCAGTCATTTCTAGAAATGCGTAATGAATTAAAAGCCTGTCGCTAGATTCCAGGAGGCGGCAAGTATCAACACTACTTGACTACCTCTCGGACGCCTGAGGGCATAGGCGAAAAGTCCGAAAGCACTGCGTGTCATGCAGCACGGCGATGAAAGACTAGATACAACTTTTTATTCACTCAGCCCTCTTTTATTACAGTGCAACACAAATCTCATATCGCAGGGAAGTTATCACTCACCAGTAAAAGTTGTATTTTCATTTTGTGGCCGCAGCAGAGCTAAATCTGCGGAGTAATGCAATAGCAGTCATTTCTAGAAATGCGTAATGAATTAAAAGCCTGTCGCTAGATTCCAGGAGGCGGCAAGTATCAAGACTACTTGACTACCTCTCGGACGCCTGAGGGCATAGGCGAAAAGTCCGAAAGCACTGCGTGTCATGCAGCACGGCGATGAAAGACTAGATACAGCTTTTTATTCACTCAGCCCTCTTTTATTACAGTGCAACACAAATCTCATATCGCAGGAAAGTTATCACTCACCAGTAAAAGTTGTATTTTCATTTTGTGGCCGCAGCAGAGCTAAATCTGCGGAGTAATGCAATAGCAGTCATTTCTAGAAATGCGTAATGAATTAAAAGCCTGTCGCTAGATTCCAGGAGGCGGCAAGTATCAAGACTACTTGACTACCTCTCGGACGCCTGAGGGCATAGGCGAAAAGTCCGAAAGCACTGCGTGTCATGCAGCACGGCGATGAAAGACTAGATACAACTTTTTATTCACTCAGCCCTCTTTTATTACAGTGCAACACAAATCTCATATCGCAGGAAAGTTATCACTCACCAGTAAAAGTTGTATTTTCATTTTGTGGCCGCAGCAGAGCTAAATCTGCGGAGTAATACAATAGCAGTCATTTCTAGAAATGCGTAATGAATTAAAAGCCTGTCGCTAGATTCCAGGAGGCGGCAAGTATCAAGACTACTTGACTACCTCTCGGACGCCTGAGGGCATAGGCGAAAAGTCCGAAAGCACTGCGTGTCATGCAGCACGGCGATGAAAGACTAGATACAACTTTTTATTCACTCAGCCCTCTTTTATTACAGTGCAACACAAATCTCATATCGCAGGAAAGTTATCACTCACCAGTAAAAGTTGTATTTTCATTTTGTGGCCGCAGCAGAGCTAAATCTGCGGAGTAATGCAATAGCAGTCATTTCTAGAAATGCGTAATGAATTAAAAGCCTGTCGCTAGATTCCAGGAGGCGGCAAGTATCAACACTACTTGACTACCTCTCGGACGCCTGAGGGCATAGGCGAAAAGTCCGAAAGCACTGCACGTCATGCAGCACGGCGATGAAAGACTAGATACAGCTTTTTATTCACTCAGCCCTCTTTTATTACAGTGCAACACAAATCTCATATCGCAGGAAAGTTATCACTCACCAGTAAAAGTTGTATTTTCATTTTGTGGCCGCAGCAGAGCTAAATCTGCGGAGTAATGCAATAGCAGTCATTTCTAGAAATGCGTAATGAATTAAAAGCCTGTCGCTAGATTCCAGGAGGCGGCAAGTATCAAGACTACTTGACTACCTCTCGGACGCCTGAGGGCATAGGCGAAAAGTCCGAAAGCACTGCACGTCATGCAGCACGGCGATGAAAGGCTAGATACAACTTTTTATTCACTCAGCCCTCTTTTATTACAGTGCAACACAAATCTCATATCGCAGGAAAGTTATCACTCACCAGTAAAAGTTGTATTTTCATTTTGTGGCCGCAGCAGAGCTAAATCTGCGGAGTAATGCAATAGCAGTCATTTCTAGAAATGCGTAATGAATTAAAAGCCTGTCGCTAGATTCCAGGAGGCGGCAAGTATCAAGACTACTTGACTACCTCTCGGACGCCTGAGGGCATAGGCGAAAAGTCCGAAAGCACTGCACGTCATGCAGCACGGCGATGAAAGACTAGATACAGCTTTTTATTCACTCAGCCCTCTTTTATTACAGTGCAACACAAATCTCATATCGCAGGAAAGTTATCACTCACCAGTAAAAGTTGTATTTTCATTTTGTGGCCGCAGCAGAGCTAAATCTGCG
Source organism: Schistocerca piceifrons (assembly GCF_021461385.2). Lineage (NCBI taxonomy): Eukaryota > Metazoa > Arthropoda > Insecta > Orthoptera > Acrididae > Schistocerca > Schistocerca piceifrons. The sequence goes on along the minus strand of NC_060141.1, from coordinate 470,259,973 downwards.
GAGTAATGCAATAGCAGTCATTTCTAGAAATGCGTAATGAATTAAAAGCCTGTCGCTAGATTAAAGGAGGCGGCAAGTATCAAGACTACTTGACTACCTCTCGGACGCCTGAGGGCATAGGCGAAAAGTCCGAAAGCACTGCGTGTCATGCAGCACGGCGATGAAAGACTAGATACAACTTTTTATTCACTCAGCCCTCTTTTATTACAGTGCAACACAAATCTCATATCGCAGGAAAGTTATCACTCACCAGTAAAAGTTGTATTTTCATTTTGTGGCCGCAGCAGAGCTAAATCTGCGGAGTAATACAATAGCAGTCATTTCTAGAAATGCGTAATGAATTAAAAGCCTGTCGCTAGATTCCAGGAGGCGGCAAGTATCAAGACTACTTGACTACCTCTCGGACGCCTGAGGGCATAGGCGAAAAGTCCGAAAGCACTGCGTGTCATGCAGCACGGCGATGAAAGACTAGATACAACTTTTTATTCACTCAGCCCTCTTTTATTACAGTGCAACACAAATCTCATATCGCAGGAAAGTTATCACTCACCAGTAAAAGTTGTATTTTTATTTTGTGGCCGCAGCAGAGCTAAATCTGCGGAGTAATACAATAGCAGTCATTTCTAGAAATGCGTAATGAATTAAATGTCTGTCACTAGATTCCAGGAGGCGGCAAGTATCAAGACTACTTGACTACCTCTCGGACGCCTGAGGGCATAGGCGAAAAGTCCGAAAGCACTGCGTGTCATGCAGCACGGCGATGAAAGACTTGATACAACTTTTTATTCACTCAGCCCTCTTTTATTACAGTGCAACACAAATCTCATATCGCAGGAAAGTTATCACTCACCAGTAAAAGTTGTATTTTCATTTTGTGGCCGCAGCAGAGCTAAATCTGCGGAGTAATGCAATAGCAGTCATTTCTAGAAATGCGTAATGAATTAAAAGCCTGTCGCTAGATTCCAGGAGGCGGCAAGTATCAACACTACTTGACTACCTCTCGGACGCCTGAGGGCATAGGCGAAAAGTCCGAAAGCACTGCACGTCATGCAGCACGGCGATGAAAGACTAGATACAGCTTTTTATTCACTCAGCCCTCTTTTATTACAGTGCAACACAAATCTCATATCGCAGGAAAGTTATCACTCACCAGTAAAAGTTGTATTTTCATTTTGTGGCCGCAGCAGAGCTAAATCTGCGGAGTAATGCAATAGCAGTCATTTCTAGAAATGCGTAATGAATTAAAAGCCTGTCGCTAGATTCCAGGAGGCGGCAAGTATCAAGACTACTTGACTACCTCTCGGACGCCTGAGGGCATAGGCGAAAAGTCCGAAAGCACTGCACGTCATGCAGCACGGCGATGAAAGGCTAGATACAACTTTTTATTCACTCAGCCCTCTTTTATTACAGTGCAACACAAATCTCATATCGCAGGAAAGTTATCACTCACCAGTAAAAGTTGTATTTTCATTTCGTGGCCGCAGCAGAGCTAAATCTGCGGAGTAATGCAATAGCAGTCATTTCTAGAAATGCGTAATGAATTAAAAGCCTGTCGCTAGATTCCAGGAGGCGGCAAGTATCAAGACTACTTGACTACCTCTCGGACGCCTGAGGGCATAGGCGAAAAGTCCGAAAGCACTGCACGTCATGCAGCACGGCGATGAAAGACTAGATACAGCTTTTTATTCACTCAGCCCTCTTTTATTACAGTGCAACACAAATCTCTTATCGCAGGAAAGTTATCACTCACCAGTAAAAGTTGTATTTTCATTTTGTGGCCGCAGCAGAGCTAAATCTGCGGAGTAATGCAATAGCAGTCATTTCTAGAAATGCGTAATGAATTAAAAGCCTGTCGCTAGATTCCAGGAGGCGGCAAGTATCAAGACTACTTGACTACCTCTCGGACGCCTGAGGGCATAGGCGAAAAGTCCGAAAGCACTGCGTGTCATGCAGCACGGCGATGAAAGACTAGATACAACTTTTTATTCACTCAGCCCTCTTTTATTACAGTGCAACACAAATCTCATATCGCAGGAAAGTTATCACTCACCAGTAAAAGTTGTATTTTCATTTTGTGGCCGCAGCAGAGCTAAATCTGCGGAGTAATACAATAGCAGTCATTTCTAGAAATGCGTAATGAATTAAAAGCCTGTCGCTAGATTCCAGGAGGCGGCAAGTATCAAGACTACTTGACTACCTCTCGGACGCCTGAGGGCATAGGCGAAAAGTCCGAAAGCACTGCGTGTCATGCAGCACGGCGATGAAAGACTAGATACAACTTTTTATTCACTCAGCCCTCTTTTATTACAGTGCAACACAAATCTCATATCGCAGGAAAGTTATCACTCACCAGTAAAAGTTGTATTTTCATTTTGTGGCCGCAGCAAAGCTAAATCTGAGGAGTAATGCAATAGCAGTCATTTCTAGAAATGCGTAATGAATTAAATGTCTGTCACTAGATTCCAGGAGGCGGCAAGTATCAAGACTACTTGACTACCTCTCGGACGCCTGAGGGCATAGGCGAAAAGTCCGAAAGCACTGCGTGTCATGCAGCACGGCGATGAAAGACTGGATACAACTTTTTATTCACTCAGCCCTCTTTTATTACAGTGCAACACAAATCTCATATCACAGGAAAGTTATCACTCACCAGTAAAAGTTGTATTTTCATTTTGTGGCCGCAGCAAAGCTAAATCTGAGGAGTAATGCAATAGCAGTCATTTCTAGAAATGCGTAATGAATTAAAAGTCTGTCACTAGATTCCAGGAGGCGGCAAGTATCAAGACTACTTGACTACCTCTCGGACGCCTGAGGGCATAGGCGAAAAGTCCGAAAGCACTGCGTGTCATGCAGCACGGCGATGAAAGACTGGATACAACTTTTTATTCACTCAGCCCTCTTTTATTACGGTGCAACACAAATCTCATATCGCAGGAAAGTTATCACTCACCAGTAAAAGTTGTATTTTCATTTTGTGGCCGCAGCAAAGCTAAATCTGAGGAGTAATGCAATAGCAGTCATTCCTAGAAATGCGTAATGAATTAAAAGTCTGTCACTAGATTCCAGGTGGCGGCAAGTATCAAGACTACTTGACTACCTCTCGGACGCCTGAGGGCATAGGCGAAAAGTCCGAAAGCACTGCGTGTCATGCAGCACGGCGATGAAAGACTGGATACAACTTTTTATTCACTCAGCCCTCTTTTATTACAGTGCAACACAAATCTCATATCGCAGGAAAGTTATCACTCACCAGTAAAAGTTGTATTTTCATTTTGTGGCCGCGGCAGAGCTAAAACTGCGGAGTAATGCAATAGCAGTCATTTCTAGAAATGCGTAATGAATTAAAAGTCTGTCGCTAGATTCCAGGAGGCGGCAAGTATCAAGACTACTTGACTACCTCTCGGACGCCGGAGGGCATAGGCGAAGAGTTCGAAAGCACTGCGTGTCATGCAGCACGGCGATGAAAGACTAGATACAACTTTTTATTCACTCAGCCCTCTTTTATTACAGTGCAACACAAATCTCATATCGCAGGAAAGTTATCACTCACCAGTAAAAGTTGTATTTTCATTTTGTGGCCGCGGCAGAGCTAAATCTGCGGAGTAATGCAATAGCAGTCATTTCTAGAAATGCGTAATGAATTAAAAGTCTGTCACTAGATTCCAGGAGGCGGCAAGTATCAAGACTACTTGACTACCTCTCGGACGCCTGAGGGCATAGGCGAAAAGTCCGAAAGCACTGCATGTCATGCAGCACGGCGATGAAAGACTAGATACAACTTTTTATTCACTCAGCCCTCTTTTATTACAGTGCAACACAAATCTCATATCGCAGGAAAGTTATCACTCACCAGTAAAAGTTGTATTTTCATTTTGTGGCCGCGGCAGAGCTAAATCTGCGGAGTAATGCAATAGCAGTCATTTCTAGAAATGCGTAATGAATTAAAAGTCTGTCGCTAGATTCCAGGAGGCGGCAAGTATCAAGACTACTTGACTACCTCTCGGACGCCGGAGGGCATAGGCGAAGAGTTCGAAAGCACTGCGTGTCATGCAGCACGGCGATGAAAGACTAGATACAACTTTTTATTCACTCAGCCCTCTTTTATTACAGTGCAACACAAATCTCATATCGCAGGAAAGTTATCACTCACCAGTAAAAGTTGTATTTTCATTTTGTGGCCGCGGCAGAGCTAAATCTACGGAGTAATGCAATAGCAGTCATTTCTAGAAATGCGTAATGAATTAAAAGTCTGTCGCTAGATTCCAGGAGGCGGCAAGTATCAAGACTACTTGACTACCTCTCGGACGCCTGAGGGCATAGGCGAAAAGTCCGAAAGCACTGCATGTCATTTAGCACGGCGATGAAAGACTAGATACAACTTTTTGTTCACTCAGCCCTCTTTTATTACAGTGCAACACAAATCTCATATCGCAGGAAAGTTATCACTCACCAGTAAAAGTTGTATTTTCATTTTGTGGCCGCGGCAGAGCTAAATCTACGGAGTAATGCAATAGCAGTCATTTCTAGAAATGCGTAATGAATTAAAAGTCTGTCGCTAGATTCCAGGAGGCGGCAAGTATCAAGACTACTTGACTACCTCTCGGACGCCTGAGGGCATAGGCGAAAAGTCTGAAAGCACTGCATGTCATTTAGCACGGCGATGAAAGACTAGATACAACTTTTTATTCACTCAGCCCTCTTTTATTACAGTGCAACACAAATCTCATATCGCAGGAAAGTTATCACTCACCAGTAAAAGTTGTATTTTCATTTTGTGGCCGCGGCAGAGCTAAATCTACGGAGTAATGCAATAGCAGTCATTTCTAGAAATGCGTAATGAATTAAAAGTCGGTCGCTAGATTCCAGGAGGCGGCAAGTATCAAGACCATTTGACTACCTCTCGGACGCCTGAGGGCATAGGCGAAAAGTCCGAAAGCACTGCATGTCATGCAGCACGGCGATGAAAGACTAGATACAACTTTTTATTCACTCAGCCCTCTTTTATTACAGTGCAACACAAATCTCATATCGCAGGAAAGTTATCACTCACCAGTAAAAGTTGTATTTTCATTTTGTGGCCGCGGCAGAGCTAAATCTACGGAGTAATGCAATAGCAGTCATTTCTAGAAATGCGTAATGAATTAAAAGTCTGTCGCTAGATTCCAGGAGGCGGCAAGTATCAAGACCATTTGACTACCTCTCGGACGCCTGAGGGCATAGGCGAAAAGTCCGAAAGCACTGCATGTCATGCAGCACGGCGATGAAAGACTAGATACAACTTTTTATTCACTCAGCCCTCTTTTATTACAGTGCAACACAAATCTCATATCGCAGGAAAGTTATCACTCACCAGTAAAAGTTGTATTTTCATTTTGTATCCGCGGCAGAGCTAAATCTACGGAGTAATGCAATAGCAGTCATTTCTAGAAATGCGTAATGAATTAAAAGTCTGTCGCTAGATTCCAGGAGGCGGCAAGTATCAAGACTGCTTGACTACCTCTCGGACGCCTGAGGGCATAGGCGAAAAGTCCGAAAGCACTGCGTGTCATTTAGCACGGCGATGAAAGACTAGATACAACTTTTTATTCACTCAGCCCTCTTTTATTACAGTGCAACACAAATCTCATATCGCAGGAAAGTTATCACTCTCCAGTAAAAGTTGTATTTTCATTTTGTGGCCGCGGCAGAGCTAAATCTACGGAGTAATGCAATAGCAGTCATTTCTAGAAATGCGTAATGAATTAAAAGTCTGTCGCTAGATTCCAGGAGGCGGCAAGTATCAAGACCATTTGACTACCTCTCGGACGCCTGAGGGCATAGGCGAAAAGTCCGAAAGCACTGCATGTCATGCAGCACGGCGATGAAAGACTAGATACAACTTTTTATTCACTCAGCCCTCTTTTATTACAGTGCAACACAAATCTCATATCGCAGGAAAGTTATCACTCACCAGTAAAAGTTGTATTTTCATTTTGTGGCCGCGGCAGAGCTAAATCTACGGAGTAATGCAATAGCAGTCATTTCTAGAAATGCGTAATGAATTAAAAGTCTGTCGCTAGATTCCAGGAGGCGGCAAGTATCAAGACCATTTGACTACCTCTCGGACGCCTGAGGGCACAGGCGAAAAGTCCGAAAGCACTGCATGTCATGCAGCACGGCGATGAAAGACTAGATACAACTTTTTATTCACTCAGCCCTCTTTTATTACAGTGCAACACAAATCTCATATCGCAGCAAAGTTATCACTCACCAGTAAAAGTTGTATTTTTAATTTTGTGGCCGCGGCAGAGCTAAATCTACGGAGTAATGCAATAGCAGTCATTTCTAGAAATGCGTAATGAATTAAAAGTCTGTCACTAGATTCCAGGAGGCGGCAAGTATCAAGACTACTTGACTACCTCTCGGACGCCTGAGGTCATAGGCGAAAAGTCCGTAAGCACTGCATGTCATGCAGCACGGCGATGAAAGACTAGATACAACTTTTTATTCACTCAGCCCTCTTTTATTACAGTGCAACACAAATCTCATATCGCAGGAAAGTTATCACTCACCAGTAAAAGTTGTATTTTCATTTTGTGGCCGCGGCAGAGCTAAATCTACGGAGTAATGCAATAGCAGTCATTTCTAGAAATGCGTAATGAATTAAAAGTCTGTCGCTAGATTCCAGGAGGCGGCAAGTATCAAGACTACTTGACTACCTCTCGGACGCCTGAGGGCATAGGCGAAAAGTCCGAAAGCACTGCGTGTCATTTAGCACGGCGATGAAAGATTAGATACAACTTTTTATTCACTCAGCCCTCTTTTATTACAGTGCAACACAAATCTCATATCGCAGGAAAGTTATCACTCACCAGTAAAAGTAGTATTTTTAATTTTGTGGCCGCGGCAGGGCTAAATCTACGGAGTAATGCAATAGCAGTCATTTCTAGAAATGCATAATGAATTAAAAGTCTGTCACTAGATTCCAGGAGGCGGCAAGTATCAAGACTACTTGACTACCTCTCGGACGCCTGAGGGCATAGGCGAAAAGTCCGAAAGCACTGCGTGTCATTTAGCACGGCGATGAAAGACTAGATACAACTTTTTATTCACTCAGCCCTCTTTTATTACAGTGCAACACAAATCTCATATCGCAGCAAAGTTATCACTCACCAGTAAAAGTTGTATTTTCATTTTGTGGCCGCGGCAGAGCTAAATCTACGGAGTAATGCAATAGCAGTCATTTCTAGAAATGCATAATGAATTAAAAGTCTGTCACTAGATTCCAGGAGGCGGCAAGTATCAAGACTACTTGACTACCTCTCGGACGCCTGAGGTCATAGGCGAAAAGTCCGAAAGCACTGCATGTCATGCAGCACGGCGATGAAAGACTAGATACAACTTTTTATTCACTCAGCCCTCTTTTATTACAGTGCAACACAAATCTCATATCGCAGCAAAGTTATCACTCACCAGTAAAAGTTGTATTTTCATTTTGTGGCCGCGGCAGAGCTAAATCTACGGAGTAATGCAATAGCAGTCATTTCTAGAAATGCGTAATGAATTAAAAGTCTGTCGCTAGATTCCAGGAGGCGGCAAGTATCAAGACTACTTGACTACCTCTCGGACGCCTGAGGGCATAGGCGAAAAGTCCGAAAGCACTGCGTGTCATTTAGCACGGCGATGAAAGACTAGATACAACTTTTTATTCACTCAGCCCTCTTTTATTACAGTGCAACACAAATCTCATATCGCAGGAAAGTTATCACTCACCAGTAAAAGTAGTATTTTTAATTTTGTGGCCGCGGCAGTGCTAAATCTACGGAGTAATGCAATAGCAGTCATTTCTAGAAATGCATAATGAATTAAAAGTCTGTCACTAGATTCCAGGAGGCGGCAAGTATCAAGACTACTTGACTACCTCTCGGACGCCTGAGGGCATAGGCGAAAAGTCCGAAAGCACTGCGTGTCATTTAGCACGGCGATGAAAGGCTAGATACAACTTTTTATTCACTCAGCCCTCTTTTATTACAGTGCAACACAAATCTCATATCGCAGGAAAGTTATCACTCACCAGTAAAAGTAGTATTTTTAATTTTGTGGCCGCGGCAGGGCTAAATCTACGGAGTAATGCAATAGCAGTCATTTCTAGAAATGCATAATGAATTAAAAGTCTGTCACTAGATTCCAGGAGGCGGCAAGTATCAAGACTACTTGACTACCTCTCGGACGCCTGAGGTCATAGGCGAAAAGTCCGAAAGCACTGCATGTCATGCAGCACGGCGATGAAAGACTAGATACAACTTTTTATTCACTCAGCCCTCTTTTATTACAGTGCAACACAAATCTCATATCACAGGAAAGTTATCACTCACCAGTAAAAGTTGTATTTTCATTTTGTGGCCGCGGCAGAGCTAAATCTACGGAGTAATGCAATAGCAGTCATTTCTAGAAATGCGTAATGAATTAAAAGTCTGTCGCTAGATTCCAGGAGGCGGCAAGTATCAAGACTACTTGACTACCTCTCGGACGCCTGAGGGCATAGGCGAAAAGTCCGAAAGCACTGCGTGTCATTTAGCACGGCGATGAAAGACTAGATACAACTTTTTATTCACTCAGCCCTCTTTTATTACAGTGCAACACAAATCTCATATCGCAGCAAAGTTATCACTCACCAGTAAAAGTTGTATTTTTAATTTTGTGGCCGCGGCAGAGCTGAATCTACGGAGTAATGCAATAGCAGTCATTTCTAGAAATGCGTAATGAATTAAAAGTCTGTCACTAGATTCCAGGAGGCGGCAAGTATCAAGACTACTTGACTACCTCTCCGACGCCTGAGGTCATAGGCGAAAAGTCCGAAAGCACTGCATGTCATGCAGCACGGCGATGAAAGACTAGTTACAACTTTTTATTCACTCAGCCCTCTTTTATTACAGTGCAACACAAATCTCATATCGCAGGAAAGTTATCACTCACCAGTAAAAGTTGTATTTTCATTTTGTGGCCGCGGCAGAGCTAAATCTACGGAGTAATGCAATAGCAGTCATTTCTAGAAATGCGTAATGAATTAAAAGTCTGTCGCTAGATTCCAGGAGGCGGCAAGTATCAAGACTACTTGACTACCTCTCGGACGCCTGAGGGCATAGGCGAAAAGTCCGAAAGCACTGCGTGTCATTTAGCACGGCGATGAAAGACTAGATACAACTTTTTATTCACTCAGCCCTCTTTTATTACAGTGCAACACAAATCTCATATCGCAGGAAAGTTATCACTCACCAGTAAAAGTTGTATTTTCATTTTGTGGCCGCGGCAGAGCTAAATCTACGGAGTAATGCAATAGCAGTCATTTCTAGAAATGCGTAATGAATTAAAAGTCTGTCGCTAGATTCCAGGAGGCGGCAAGTATCAAGACTACTTGACTACCTCTCGGACGCCTGAGGGCATAGGCGAAAAGTCCGAAAGCACTGCGTGTCATTTAGCACGGCGATGAAAGACTAGATACAACTTTTTATTCACTCGGCCCTCTTTTATTACAGTGCAACACAAATCTCATATCGCAGGAAAGTTATCACTCACCAGTAAAAGTAGTATTTTTAATTTTGTGGCCGCGGCAGGGCTAAATCTACGGAGTAATGCAATAGCAGTCATTTCTAGAAATGCATAATGAATTAAAAGTCTGTCACCAGATTCCAGGAGGCGGCAAGTATCAAGACCATTTGACTACCTCTCGGACGCCTGAGGGCATAGGCGAAAAGTCCGAAAGCACTGCATGTCATGCAGCACGGCGATGAAAGACTAGATACAACTTTTTATTCACTCAGCCCTCTTTTATTACAGTGCAACACAAATCTCATATCGCAGCAAAGTTATCACTCACCAGTAAAAGTTGTATTTTTAATTTTGTGGCCGCAGCAGAGCTAAATCTGCGGAGTAATGCAATAGCAGTCATTTCTAGAAATGCGTAATGAATTAAAAGTCTGTCGCTAGATTCCAGGAGGCGGCAAGTATCAAGACTACTTGACTACCTCTCGGACGCCTGAGGGCATAGGCGAAAAGTCCGAAAGCACTGCGTGTCATGCAGCACGGCGATGAAAGACTAGATACAACTTTTTATTCACTCAGCCCACTTTTATTACAGTGCAACACAAATCTCATATCGCAGGAAAGTTGTCACTCACCAGTAAAAGTAGTATTTTTAATTTTGTGGCCGCGGCAGGGCTAAATCTACGGAGTAATGCAATAGCAGTCATTTCTAGAAATGCATAATGAATTAAAAGTCTGTCACTAGATTCCAGGAGGCGGCAAGTATCAAGACCATTTGACTACCTCTCGGACGCCTGAGGGCATAGGCGAAAAGTCCGAAAGCACTGCATGTCATGCAGCACGGCGATGAAAGACTAGATACAACTTTTTATTCACTCAGCCCTCTTTTATTACAGTGCAACACAAATCTCATATCGCAGCAAAGTTATCACTCACCTGTAAAAGTTGTATTTTTAATTTTGTGGCCGCAGCAGAGCTAAATCTGCGGAGTAATGCAATAGCAGTCATTTCTAGAAATGCGTAATGAATTAAAAGTCTGTCACTAGATTCCAGGAGGCGGCAAGTATCAAGACCATTTGACTACCTCTCGGACGCCTGAGGGCATAGGCGAAAAGTCCGAAAGCACTGCATGTCATGCAGCACGGCGATGAAAGACTAGATACAACTTTTTATTCACTCAGCCCTCTTTTATTACAGTGCAACACAAATCTCACATCGCAGCAAAGTTATCACTCACCAGTAAAAGTTGTATTTTTAATTTTGTGGCCGCAGCAGAGCTAAATCTGCGGAGTAATGCAATAGCAGTCATTTCTAGAAATGCGTAATGAATTAAAAGTCTGTCGCTAGATTCCAGGAGGCGGCAAGTATCAAGACTACTTGACTACCTCTCGGACGCCTGAGGGCATAGGCGAAAAGTCCGAAAGCACTGCGTGTCATTTAGCACGGCGATGAAAGACTAGATACAGCTTTTTATTCACTCAGCCCTCTTTTATTACAGTGCAACACAAATCTCATATCGCAGGAAAGTTATCACTCACCAGTAAAAGTAGTATTTTTAATTTTGTGGCCGCGGCAGGGCTAAATCTACGGAGTAATGCAATAGCAGTCATTTCTAGAAATGCATAATGAATTAAAAGTCTGTCACTAGATTCCAGGAGGCGGCAAGTATCAAGACCATTTGACTACCTCTCGGACGCCTGAGGGCATAGGCGAAAAGTCCGAAAGCACTGCATGTCATGCAGCACGGCGATGAAAGACTAGATACAACTTTTTATTCACTCAGCCCTCTTTTATTACAGTGCAACACAAATCTCATATCGCAGCAAAGTTATCACTCACCAGTAAAAGTTGTATTTTTAATTTTGTGGCCGCAGCAGAGCTAAATCTGCGGAGTAATGCAATAGCAGTCATTTCTAGAAATGCGTAATGAATTAAAAGTCTGTCGCTAGATTCCAGGAGGCGGCAAGTATCAAGACTACTTGACTACCTCTCGGACGCCTGAGGGCATAGGCGAAAAGTCCGAAAGCACTGCGTGTCATTTAGCACGGCGATGAAAGACTAGATACAACTTTTTATTCACTCAGCCCTCTTTTATTACAGTGCAACACAAATCTCATATCGCAGGAAAGTTATCACTCACCAGTAAAAGTAGTATTTTTAATTTTGTGGCTGCGGCAGGGCTAAATCTACGGAGTAATGCAATAGCAGTCATTTCTAGAAATGCATAATGAATTAAAAGTCTGTCACTAGATTCCAGGAGGCGGCAAGTATCAAGACCATTTGACTACCTCTCGGACGCCTGAGGGCATAGGCGAAAAGTCCGAAAGCACTGCATGTCATGCAGCACGGCGATGAAAGGCTAGATACAACTTTTTATTCACTCAGCCCTCTTTTATTACAGTCCAACACAAATCTCATATCGCAGCAAAGTTATCACTCACCAGTAAAAGTTGTATTTTTAATTTTGTGGCCGCAGCACAGCTAAATCTGCGGAGTAATGCAATAGCAGTCATTTCTAGAAATGCGTAATGAATTAAAAGTCTGTCACTAGATTCCAGGAGGCGGCAAGTATCAAGACCATTTGACTACCTCTCGGACGCCTGAGGGCACAGGCGAAAAGTCCGAAAGCACTGCATGTCATTTAGCACGGCGATGAAAGACTAGATACAGCTTTTTATTCACTCAGCCCTCTTTTATTACAGTGCAACACAAATCTCATATCGCAGCAAAGTTATCACTCACCAGTAAAAGTTGTATTTTTAATTTTGTGGCCGCGGCAGAGCTAAATCTACGGAGTAATGCAATAGCAGTCATTTCTAGAAATGCGTAATGAATTAAAAGTCTGTCGCTAGATTCCAGGAGGCGGCAAGTATCAAGACCATTTGACTACCTCTCGGACGCCTGAGGGCACAGGCGAAAAGTCCGAAAGCACTGCATGTCATGCAGCACGGCGATGAAAGACTAGATACAACTTTTTATTCACTCAGCCCTCTTTTATTACAGTGCAACACAAATCTCATATCGCAGCAAAGTTATCACTCACCAGTAAAAGTTGTATTTTTAATTTTGTGGCCGCGGCAGAGCTAAATCTACGGAGTAATGCAATAGCAGTCATTTCTAGAAATGCGTAATGAATTAAAAGTCTGTCACTAGATTCCAGGAGGCGGCAAGTATTAAGACTACTTGACTACCTCTCGGACGCCTGAGGTCATAGGCGAAAAGTCCGAAAGCACTGCATGTCATGCAGCACGGCGATGAAAGACTAGATACAACTTTTTATTCACTCAGCCCTCTTTTATTACAGTGCAACACAAATCTCATATCGCAGGAAAGTTATCACTCACCAGTAAAAGTTGTATTTTCATTTTGTGGCCGCGGCAGAGCTAAATCTACGGAGTAATGCAATAGCAGTCATTTCTAGAAATGCGTAATGAATTAAAAGTCTGTCGCTAGATTCCAGGAGGCGGCAAGTATCAAGACTACTTGTCTACCTCTCGGACGCCTGAGGTCATAGGCGAAAAGTCCGAAAGCACTGCGTGTCATTTAGCACGGCGATGAAAGACTAGATACAACTTTTTATTCACTCAGCCCTCTTTTATTACAGTGCAACACAAATCTCATATCGCAGGAAAGTTATCACTCACCAGTAAAAGTTGTATTTTCATTTTGTGGCCGCGGCAGAGCTAAATCTACGGAGTAATGCAATAGCAGTCATTTCTAGAAATGCGTAATGAATTAAAAGTCTGTCGCTAGATTCCAGGAGGCGGCAAGTATCAAAACTACTTGACTACCTCTCGGACGCCTGAGGGCATAGGCGAAAAGTCCGAAAGCACTGCGTGTCATTTAGCACGGCGATGAAAGACTAGATACAACTTTTTATTTACTCAGCCCTCTTTTATTACAGTGCAACACAAATCTCATATCGCAGGAAAGTTATCACTCACCAGTAAAAGTAGTATTTTTAATTTTGTGGCCGCGGCAGGGCTAAATCTACGGAGTAATGCAATAGCAGTCATTTCTAGAAATGCATAATGAATTAAAAGTCTGTCACTAGATTCCAGGAGGCGGCAAGTATCAAGACCATTTGACTACCTCTCGGACGCCTGAGGGCATAGGCGAAAAGTCCGAAAGCACTGCATGTCATGCAGCACGGCGATGAAAGACTAGATACAACTTTTTATTCACTCAGCCCTCTTTTATTACAGTGCAACAAAAATCTCATATCGCAGCAAAGTTATCACTCACCAGTAAAAGTTGTATTTTTAATTTTGTGGCCGCAGCAGAGCTAAATCTGCGGAGTAATGCAATAGCAGTCATTTCTAGAAATGCGTAATGAATTAAAAGTCTGTCGCTAGATTCCAGGAGGCGGCAAGTATCAAGACCATTTGACTACCTCTCGGACGCCTGAGGGCATAGGCGAAAAGTCCGAAAGCACTGCATGTCATTTAGCACGGCGATGAAAGACTAGATACAGCTTTTTATTCACTCAGCCCTCTTTTATTACAGTGCAACACAAATCTCATATCGCAGCAAAGTTATCACTCACCAGTAAAAGTTGTATTTTTAATTTTGTGGCCGCAGCAGAGCTAAATCTGCGGAGTAATGCAATAGCAGTCATTTCTAGAAATGCGTAATGAATTAAAAGTCTGTCACTAGATTCCAGGAGGCGGCAAGTATCAAGACTACTTGACTACCTCTCGGACGCCTGAGGTCATAGGCGAAAAGTCCGAAAGCACTGCATGTCATGCAGCACGGCGATGAAAGACTAGATACAGCTTTTTATTCACTCAGCCCTCTTTTATTACAGTGCAACACAAATCTCATATCGCAGCAAAGTTATCACTCACCAGTAAAAGTTGTATTTTTAATTTTGTGGCCGCAGCAGAGCTAAATCTGCGGAGTAATGCAATAGCAGTCATTTCTAGAAATGCGTAATGAATTAAAAGTCTGTCACTAGATTCCAGGAGGCGGCAAGTATCAAGACTACTTGACTACCTCTCGGACGCCTGAGGTCATAGGCGAAAAGTCCGAAAGCACTGCATGTCATGCAGCACGGCGATGAAAGACTAGATACAGCTTTTTATTCACTCAGCCCTCTTCTATTACAGTGCAACACAAATCTCATATCGCAGCAAAGTTATCACTCACCAGTAAAAGTTGTATTTTTAATTTTGTGGCCGCAGCAGAGCTAAATCTGCGGAGTAATGCAATAGCAGTCATTTCTAGAAATGCGTAATGAATTAAAAGTCTGTCACTAGATTCCAGGAGGCGGCAAGTATCAAGACTACTTGACTACCTCTCGGACGCCTGAGGTCATAGGCGAAAAGTCCGAAAGCACTGCATGTCATGCAGCACGGCGATGAAAGACTAGATACAGCTTTTTATTCACTCAGCCCTCTTTTATTACAGTGCAACACAAATCTCATATCGCAGCAAAGTTATCACTCACCAGTAAAAGTTGTATTTTTAATTTTGTCTCCGCAGCAGAGCTAAATCTGCGGAGTAATGCAATAGCAGTCATTTCTAGAAATGCGTAATGAATTAAAAGTCTGTCACTAGATTCCAGGAGGCGGCAAGTATCAAGACTACTTGACTACCTCTCGGTCGCCTGAGGTCATAGGCGAAAAGTCCGAAAGCACTGCGTGTCATTTAGCACGGCGATGAAAGACTAGATACAACTTTTTATTCACTCAGCCCTCTTTTATTACAGTGCAACACAAATCTCATATCGCAGCAAAGTTATCACTCACCAGTAAAAGTTGTATTTTTAATTTTGTGGCCGCAGCAGAGCTAAATCTGCGGAGTAATGCAATAGCAGTCATTTCTAGAAATGCGTAATGAATTAAAAGTCTGTCACTAGATTCCAGGAGGCGGCAAGTATCAAGACTACTTGACCACCTCTCGGACGCCTGAGGGCATAGGCGAAAAGTCCGAAAGCACTGCATGTCATGCAGCACGGCGATGAAAGACTAGATACAACTTTTTATTCACTCAGCCCTCTTTTATTACAGTGCAACACAAATCTCATATCGCAGCAAAGTTATCACTCACCAGTAAAAGTTGTATTTTTAATTTTGTGGCCGCAGCAGAGCTAAATCAGCGGAGTAATGCAATAGCAGTCATTTCTAGAAATGCGTAATGAATTAAAAGTCTGTCACTAGATTCCAGGAGGCGGCAAGTATCAAGACTACTTGACTACCTCTCGGACGCCTGAGGTCATAGGCGAAAAGTCCGAAAGCACTGCATGTCATGCAGCACGGCGATGAAAGACTAGATACAGCTTTTTATTCACTCAGCCCTCTTTTATTACAGTGCAACACAAATCTCATATCGCAGCAAAGTTATCACTCACCAGTAAAAGTTGTATTTTTAATTTTGTGGCCGCAGCAGAGCTAAATCTGCGGAGTAATGCAATAGCAGTCATTTCTAGAAATGCGTAATGAATTAAAAGTCTGTCACTAGATTCCAGGAGGCGGCAAGTATCAAGACTACTTGACTACCTCTCGGACGCCTGAGGTCATAGGCGAAAAGTCCGAAAGCACTGCGTGTAATTTAGCACGGCGATGAAAGACTAGATACAACTTTTTATTCACTCAGCCCTCTTTTATTACAGTGCAACACAATTCTCATATCGCAGGAAAGTTATCACTCACCAGTAAAAGTTGTATTTTCATTATGTGGCCGCGGCAGAGCTAAATCTACGGAGTAATGCAATAGCAGTCATTTCTAGAAATGCGTAATGAATTAAAAGTCTGTCGCTAGATTCCAGGAGGCGGCAAGTATCAAGACCATTTGACTACCTCTCGGACGCCTGAGGGCATAGGCGAAAAGTCCGAAAGCACTGCATGTCATGCAGCACGGCGATGAAAGACTAGATACAACTTTTTATTCACTCAGCCCTCTTTTATTACAGTGCAACACAAATCTCATATCGCAGGAAAGTTATCACTCACCAGTAAAAGTTGTATTTTCATTTTGTGGCCGCGGCAGAGCTAAATCTACGGAGTAATGCAATAGCAGTCATTTCTAGAAATGCGTAATGAATTAAAAGTCTGTCGCTAGATTCCAGGAGGCGGCAAGTATCAAGACTACTTGACTACCTCTCGGACGCCTGAGGGCATGGGCGAAAAGTCCGAAAGCACTGCGTGTCATTTAGCACGGCGATGAAAGACTAGATACAACTTTTTATTCACTCAGCCCTCTTTTATTACAGTGCAACACAAATCTCATATCGCAGGAAAGTTATCACTCACCAGTAAAAGTTGTATTTTTAAACTTGTGGCCGCGGCAGAGCTAAATCTACGGAGTAATGCAATAGCAGTCATTTCTAGAAATGCGTAATGAATTAAAAGTCTGTCGCTAGATTCCAGGAGGCGGCAAGTATCAAGACCATTTGACTACCTCTCGGACGCCTGAGGGCATAGGCGAAAAGTCCGAAAGCACTGCATGTCATGCAGCACGGCGATGAAAGACTAGATACAACTTTTTATTCACTCAGCCCTCTTTTATTACAGTGCAACACAAATCTCATATCGCAGCAAAGTTATCACTCACCAGTAAAAGTTGTATATTTTAATTTTGTGGCCGCAGCAGAGCTAAATCTGCGGAGTAATGCAATAGCAGTCATTTCTAGAAATGCGTAATGAATTAAAAGTCTGTCGCTAGATTCCAGGAGGCGGCAAGTATCAAGACCATTTGACTACCTCTCGGACGCCTGAGGGCATAGGCGAAAAGTCCGAAAGCACTGCATGTCATGCAGCACGGCGATGAAAGACTAGATACAACTTTTTATTCACTCAGCCCTCTTTTATTACAGTGCAACACAAATCTCATATCGCAGGAAAGTTATCACTCACCAGTAAAAGTAGTATTTTTAATTTTGTGGCCGCGGCAGAGCTAAATCTACGGAGTAATGCAATAGCAGTCATTTCTAGAAATGCATAATGAATTAAAAGTCTGTCACTAGATTCCAGGAGGCGGCAAGTATCAAGACCATTTGACTACCTCTCGGACGCCTGAGGGCATAGGCGAAAAGTCCGAAAGCACTGCATGTCATGCAGCACGGCGATGAAAGACTAGATACAACTTTTTATTCACTCAGCCCTCTTTTATTACAGTGCAACACAAATCTCATATCGCAGCAAAGTTATCACTCACCAGTAAAAGTTGTATTTTTAATTTTGTGGCCGCAGCAGAGCTAAATCTGCGGAGTAATGCAATAGCAGTCATTTCTAGAAATGCGTAATGAATTAAAAGTCTGTCGCTAGATTCCAGGAGGCGGCAAGTATCAAGACCATTTGACTACCTCTCGGACGCCTGAGGGCATAGGCGAAAAGTCCGAAAGCACTGCATGTCATTTAGCACGGCGATGAAAGACTAGATACAGCTTTTTATTCACTCAGCCCTCTTTTATTACAGTGCAACACAAATCTCATATCGCAGCAAAGTTATCACTCACCAGTAAAAGTTGTATTTTTAATTTTGTGGCCGCAGCAGAGCTAAATCTGCGGAGTAATGCAATAGCAGTCATTTCTAGAAATGCGTAATGAATTAAAAGTCTGTCGCTAGATTCCAGGAGGCGGCAAGTATCAAGACCATTTGACTACCTCTCGGACGCCTGAGGGCATAGGCGAAAAGTCCGAAAGCACTGCATGTCATGCTGCACGGCGATGAAAGACTAGATACAACTTTTTATTCACTCAGCCCTCTTTTATTACAGTGCAACACAAATCTCATATCGCAGGAAAGTTATCACTCACCAGTAAAAGTAGTATTTTTAATTTTGTGGCCGCGGCAGAGCTAAATCTACGGAGTAATGCAATAGCAGTCATTTCTAGAAATGCATAATGAATTAAAAGTCTGTCGCTAGATTCCAGGAGGCGGCAAGTATCAAGACCATTTGACTACCTCTCGGACGCCTGAGGGCATAGGCGAAAAGTCCGAAAGCACTGCATGTCATGCAGCACGGCGATGAAAGACTAGATACAGCTTTTTATTCGCTCAGCCCTCTTTTATTACAGTGCAACACAAATCTCATATCGCAGCAAAGTTATCACTCACCAGTAAAAGTTGTATTTTTAATTTTGTGGCCGCAGCAGAGCTAAATCTGCGGAGTAATGCAATAGCAGTCATTTCTAGAAATGCGTAATGAATTAAAAGTCTGTCGCTAGATTCCAGGAGGCGGCAAGTATCAAGACCATTTGACTACCTCTCGGACGCCTGAGGGCATAGGCGAAAAGTCCGATAGCACTGCATGTCATTTAGCACGGCGATGAAAGACTAGATACAGCTTTTTATTCACTCAGCCCTCTTTTATTACAGTGCAACACAAATCTCATATCGCAGCAAAGTTATCACTCACCAGTAAAAGTTGTATTTTTAATTTTGTGGCCGCAGCAGAGCTAAATCTGCGGAGTAATGCAATAGCAGTCATTTCTAGAAATGCGTAATGAATTAAAAGTCTGTCGCTAGATTCCAGGTGGCGGCAAGTATCAAGACCATTTGACTACCTCTCGGACGCCTGAGGGCATAGGCGAAAAGTCCGAAAGCACTGCATGTCATGCAGCACGGCGATGAAAGACTAGATACAACTTTTTATTCACTCAGCCCTCTTTTATTACAGTGCAACACAAATCTCATATCGCAGGAAAGTTATCACTGACCAGTGAAAGTAGTATTTTTAATTTTGTGGCCGCGGCAGAGCTAAATCTACGGAGTAATGCAATAGCAGTCATTTCTAGAAATGCATAATGAATTAAAAGTCTGTCACTAGATTCCAGGAGGCGGCAAGTATCAAGACCATTTGACTACCTCTCGGACGCCTGAGGGCATAGGCGAAAAGTCCGAAAGCACTGCATGTCATGCAGCACGGCGATGAAAGACTAGATACAACTTTTTATTCACTCAGCCCTCTTTTATTACAGTGCAACACAAATCTCATATCGCAGCAAAGTTATCACTCACCAGTAAAAGTTGTATTTTTAATTTTGTGGCCGCAGCAGAGCTAAATCTGCGGAGTAATGCAATAGCAGTCATTTCTAGAAATGCGTAATGAATTAAAAGTCTGTCGCTAGATTCCAGGAGGCGGCATGTATCAAGACCATTTGACTACCTCTCGGACGCCTGAGGGCATAGGCGAAAAGTCCGAAAGCACTGCATGTCATTTAGCACGGCGATGAAAGACTAGATACAGCTTTTTATTCACTCAGCCCTCTTTTATTACAGTGCAACACAAATCTCATATCGCAGCAAAGTTATCACTCACCAGTAAAAGTTGTATTTTTAATTTTGTGGCCGCAGCAGAGCTAAATCTGCGGAGTAATGCAATAGCAGTCATTTCTAGAAATGCGTAATGAATTAAAAGTCTGTCGCTAGATTCCAGGAGGCGGCAAGTATCAAGACCATTTGACTACCTCTCGGACGCCTGAGGGCATAGGCGAAAAGTCCGAAAGCACTGCATGTCATGCAGCACGGCGATGAAAGACTAGATACAACTTTTTAGTCACTCAGCCCTCTTTTATTACAGTGCAACACAAATCTCATATCGCAGGAAAGTTATCACTCACCAGTAAAAGTAGTATTTTTAATTTTGTGGCCGCGGCAGAGCTAAATCTACGGAGTAATGCAATAGCAGTCATTTCTAGAAATGCATAATGAATTAAAAGTCTGTCACTAGATTCCAGGAGGCGGCAAGTATCAAGACCATTTGACTACCTCTCGGACGCCTGCGGGCATAGGCGAAAAGTCCGAAAGCACTGCATGTCATGCAGCACGGCGATGAAAGACTAGATACAACTTTTTATTCACTCAGCCCTCTTTTATTACAGTGCAACACAAATCTCATATCGCAGCAAAGTTATCACTCACCAGTAAAAGTTGTATTTTTAATTTTGTGGCCGCAGCAGAGCTAAATCTATGGAGTAATGCAATAGCAGTCATTTCTAGAAATGCGTAATGAATTAAAAGTCTGTCGCTAGATTCCAGGAGGCGGCAAGTATCAAGACCATTTGACTACCTCTCGGGCGCCTGAGGGCATAGGCGAAAAGTCCGAAAGCACTGCATGTCATTTAGCACGGCGATGAAAGACTAGATACAGCTTTTTATTCACTCAGCCCTCTTTTATTACAGTGCAACACAAATCTCATATCGCAGCAAAGTTATCACTCACCAGTAAAAGTTGTATTTTTAATTTTGTGGCCGCAGCAGAGCTAAATCTGCGGAGTAATGCAATAGCAGTCATTTCTAGAAATGCGTAATGAATTAAAAGTCTGTCACTAGATTCCAGGAGGCGGCAAGTATCAAGACTACTTGACTACCTCTCGGACGCCTGAGGTCATAGGCGAAAAGTCCGAAAGCACTGCATGTCATGCAGCACGGCGATGAAAGACTAGATACAGCTTTTTATTCACTCAGCCCTCTTTTATTACAGTGCAACACAAATCTCATATCGCAGCAAAGTTATCACTCACCAGTAAAAGTTGTATTTTTAATTTTGTGGCCGCAGCAGAGCTAAATCTGCGGAGTAATGCAATAGCAGTCATTTCTAGAAATGCGTAATGAATTAAAAGTCTGTCACTAGATTCCAGGAGGCGGCAAGTATCTAGACTACTTGACTACCTCTCGGACGCCTGAGGTCATAGGCGAAAAGTCCGAAAGCACTGCATGTCATTTAGCACGGCGATGAAAGACTAGATACAGCTTTTTATTCACTCAGCCCCCTTTTATTACAGTGCAACACAAATCTCATATCGCAGCAAAGTTATCACTCACCAGTAAAAGTTGTATTTTTAATTTTGTGGCCGCAGCAGGGCTAAATCTGCGGAGTAATACAATAGCAGTCATTTCTAGAAATGCGTAATGAATTAAAAGTCTGTCGCTAGATTCCAGGAGGCGGCAAGTATTAAGACCATTTGACTACCTCTCGGACGCCTGAGGGCATAGGCGAAAAGTCCGAAAGCACTGCATGTCATTTAGCACGGCGATGAAAGACTAGATACAGCTTTTTATTCACTCAGCCCTCTTTTATTACAGTGCAACACAAATCTCATATCGCAGCAAAGTTATCACTCACCAGTAAAAGTTGTATTTTTAATTTTGTGGCCGCAGCAGAGCTAAATCTGCGGAGTAATGCAATAGCAGTCATTTCTAGAAATGCGTAATGAATTAAAAGTCTGTCACTAGATTCCAGGAGGCGGCAAGTATCAAGACCATTTGACTACCTCTCGGACGCCTGAGGGCATAGGCGAAAAGTCCGAAAGCACTGCATGTCATGCAGCACGGCGATGAAAGACTAGATACAACTTTTTATTCACTCAGCCCTCTTTTATTACAGTGCAACACAAATCTCATATCGCAGCAAAGTTATCACTCACCAGTAAAAGTTGTATTTTTAATTTTGTGGCCGCAGCAGAGCTAATTCTGCGGAGTAATGCAATAGCAGTCATTTCTAGAAATGCGTAATGAATTAAAAGTCTGTCACTAGATTCCAGGAGGCGGCAAGTATCAAGACTACTTGACTACCTCTCGGACGCCTGAGGTCATAGGCGAAAAGTCCGAAAGCACTGCATGTCATGCAGCACGGCGATGAAAGACTAGATACAGCTTTTTATTCACTCAGCCCTCTTTTATTACAGTGCAACACAAATCTCATATCGCAGCAAAGTTATCACTCACCAGTAAAAGTTGTATTTTTAATTTTGTGGCCGCAGCAGAGCTAAATCTGCGGAGTAATGCAATAGCAGTCATTTCTAGAAATGCGTAATGAATTAAAAGTCTGTCACTAGATTCCAGGAGGCGGCAAGTATCTAGACTACTTGACTACCTCTCGGACGCCTGAGGTCATAGGCGAAAAGTCCGAAAGCACTGCATGTCATTTAGCACGGCGATGAAAGACTAGATACAGCTTTTTATTCACTCAGCCCCCTTTTATTACAGTGCAACACAAATCTCATTCGCAGCAAAGTTATCACTCACCAGTAAAAGTTGTATTTTTAATTTTGTGGCCGCAGCAGGGCTAAATCTGCGGAGTAATGCAATAGCAGTCATTTCTAGAAATGCGTAATGAATTAAAAGTCTGTCGCTAGATTCCAGGAGGCGGCAAGTATCAAGACCATTTGACTACCTCTCGGACGCCTGAGGGCATAGGCGAAAAGTCCGAAAGCACTGCATGTCATTTAGCACGGCGATGAAAGACTAGATACAGCTTTTTATTCACTCAGCCCTCTTTTATTACAGTGCAACACAAATCTCATATCGCAGCAAAGTTATCACTCACCAGTAAAAGTTGTATTTTTAATTTTGTGGCCGCAGCAGAGCTAAATCTGCGGAGTAATGCAATAGCAGTCATTTCTAGAAATGCGTAATGAATTAAAAGTCTGTCACTAGATTCCAGGAGGCGGCAAGTATCAAGACCATTTGACTACCTCTCGGACGCCTGAGGGCATAGGCGAAAAGTCCGAAAGCACTGCATGTCATGCAGCACGGCGATGAAAGACTAGATACAACTTTTTATTCACTCAGCCCTCTTTTATTACAGTGCAACACAAATCTCATATCGCAGCAAAGTTATCACTCACCAGTAAAAGTTGTATTTTTAATTTTGTGGCCGCAGCAGAGCTAAATCTGCGGAGTAATGCAATAGCAGTCATTTCTAGAAATGCGTAATGAATTAAAAGTCTGTCACTAGATTCCAGGAGGCGGCAAGTATCAAGACTACTTGACTACCTCTCGGACGCCTGAGGTCATAGGCGAAAAGTCCGAAAGCACTGCATGTCATGCAGCACGGCGATGAAAGACTAGATACAGCTTTTTATTCACTCAGCCCTCTTTTATTACAGTGCAACACAAATCTCATATCGCAGCAAAGTTATCACTCACCAGTAAAAGTTGTATTTTTAATTTTGTGGCCGCAGCAGAGCTAAATCTGCGGAGTAATGCAATAGCAGTCATTTCTAGAAATGCGTAATGAATTAAAAGTCTGTCACTAGATTCCAGGAGGCGGCAAGTATCAAGACTACTTGACTACCTCTCGGACGCCTGAGGTCATAGGCGAAAAGTCCGAAAGCACTGCATGTCATGCAGCACGGCGATGAAAGACTAGATACAGCTTTTTATTCACTCAGCCCTCTTTTATTACAGTGCAACACAAATCTCATATCGCAGCAAAGTTATCACTCACCAGTAAAAGTTGTATTTTTAATTTTGTGGCCGCAGCAGGGCTAAATCTGCGGAGTAATGCAATAGCAGTCATTTCTAGAAATGCGTAATGAATTAAAAGTCTGTCACTAGATTCCAGGAGGCGGCAAGTATCAAGACCATTTGACTACCTCTCGGACGCCTGAGGGCATAGGCGAAAAGTCCGAAAGCACTGCATGTCATGCAGCACGGCGATGAAAGACTAGATACAACTTTTTATTCACTCAGCCCTCTTTTATTACAGTGCAACACAAATCTCATATTGCAGTAAAGTTATCACTCACCAGTAAAAGTTGTATTTTTAATTTTGTGGCCGCAGCAGAGCTAAATCTGCGGAGTAATGCAATAGCAGTCATTTCTAGAAATGCGTAATGAATTAAAAGTCTGTCGCTAGATTCCAGGAGGCGGCAAGTATCAAGACTACTTGACTACCTCTCGGACGCCTGAGGGCATAGGCGAAAAGTCCGAAAGCACTGCGTGTCATTTAGCACGGCGATGAAAGACTAGATACAACTTTTTATTCACTCAGCCCTCTTTTATTACAGTGCAACACAAATCTCATATCGCAGGAAAGTTATCACTCATCAGTAAAAGTTGTATTTTCATTTTGTGGCCGCGGCAGAGCTTAATCTACGGAGTAATGCAATAGCAGTCATTTCTAGAAATGCGTAATGAATTAAAAGTCTGTCGCTAGATTCCAGGAGGCGGCAAGTATCAAGACTACTTGACTACCTCTCGGACGCCTGAGGGCATAGGCGAAAAGTCCGAAAGCACTGCGTGTCATTTAGCACGGCGATGAAAGACTAGATACAACTTTTTATTCACTCAGCCCTCTTTTATTACAGTGCAACACAAATCTCATATCGCAGGAAAGTTATCACTCACCAGTAAAAGTTGTATTTTCATTTTGTGGCCGCGGCAGAGCTAAATCTACGGAGTAATGCAATAGCAGTCATTTCTAGAAATGCGTAATGAATTAAAAGACTGTCGCTAGATTCCAGGAGGCGGCAAGTATCAAGACTACTTGACTACCTCTCGGACGCCTGAGGGCATAGGCGAAAAGTCCGAAAGCACTGCATGTCATGCAGCACGGCGATGAAAGACTAGATACAGCTTTTTATTCACTCAGCCCTCTTTTATTACAGTGCAACACAAATCTCATATCGCAGCAAAGTTATCACTCACCAGTAAAAGTTGTATTTTTAATTTTGTGGCCGCGGCAGAGCTAAATCTACGGAGTAATGCAATAGCAGTCATTTCTAGAAATGCATAATGAATTAAAAGTCTGTCGCTAGATTCCAGGAGGCGGCAAGTATCAAGACCATTTGACTACCTCTCGGACGCCTGAGGGCATAGGCGAAAAGTCCGAAAGCACTGCATGTCATGCAGCACGGCGATGAAAGACTAGATACAGCTTTTTATTCACTCAGCCCTCTTTTATTACAGTGCAACACAAATCTCATATCGCAGGAAAGTTATCACTCACCAGTAAAAGTTGTATTTTCATTTTGTGGCCGCGGCAGAGCAAAATCTACGGAGTAATGCAATAGCAGTCATTTCTAGAAATGCGTAATGAATTAAAAGTCTGTCGCTAGATTCCAGGAGGCGGCAAGTATCAAGACTACTTGACTACCTCTCGGACGCCTGAGGGCATAGGCGAAAAGTCCGAAAGCACTGTGTGTCATGCAGCACGGCGATGAAAGACTAGATACAGCTTTATATTCACTCAGCCCTCTTTTATTACAGTGCAACACAAATCTGATATCGCAGGAAAGTTATCACTCACCAGTAAAAGTTGTATTTTCATTTTGTGGCCGCGGCAGAGCTAAATCTACGGAGTAATGCAATAGCAGTCATTTCTAGAAATGCATAATGAATTAAAAGTCTGTCACTAGATTCCAGGAGGCGGCAAGTATTAAGACTACTTGACTACCTCTCGGACGCCTGAGGTCATAGGCGAAAAGTCCGAAAGCACTGCATGTCATTTAGCACGGCGATGAAAGACTAGATACAGCTTTTTATTCACTCAGCCCTCTTTTATTACAGTGCAACACAAATCTCATATCGCAGGAAAGTTATCACTCACCAGTAAAAGTTGTATTTTCATTTTGTGGCCGCAGCAGAGCTAAATCTGAGGAGTAATGCAATAGCAGTCATTTCTAGAAATGCGTAATGAATTAAAAGTCTGTCGCTAGATTCCAGGAGGCGGCAAGTATCAAGACTACTTGACTACCTCTCGGACGCCTGAGGGCATAGGCGAAAAGTCCGAAAGCACTGCATGTCATTTAGCACGGCGATGAAAGACTAGATACAGCTTTTTATTCACTCAGCCCTCTTTTATTACAGTGCAACACAAATCTCATATCGCAGCAAAGTTATCACTCACCAGTAAAAGTTGTATTTTTAATTTTGTGGCCGCGGCAGAGCTAAATCTACGGAGTAATGCAATAGCAGTCATTTCTAGAAATGCGTAATGAATTAAAAGTCTGTCGCTAGATTCCAGGAGGCGGCAAGTATCAAGACCATTTGACTACCTCTCGGACGCCTGAGGTCATAGGCGAAAAGTCCGAAAGCACTGCATGTCATGCAGCACGGCGATGAAAGACTAGATACAGCTTTTTATTCACTCAGCCCTCTTTTATTACAGTGCAAGACAAATCTCATATCGCAGCAAAGTTATCACTCACCAGTAAAAGTTGTATTTTTAATTTTGTGGCCGCGGCAGAGCTAAATCTATGGAGTAATGCAATAGCAGTCATTTCTAGAAATGCATAATGAATTAAAAGTCTGTCACTAGATTCCAGGAGGCGGCAAGTATTAAGACTACTTGACTACCTCTCGGACGCCTGAGGTCATAGGCGAAAAGTCCGAAAGCACTGCATGTCATTTAGCACGGCGATGAAAGACTAGATACAGCTTTTTATTCACTCAGCCCTCTTTTATTACAGTGCAACACAAATCTCATATCGCAGGAAAGTTATCACTCACCAGTAAAAGTTGTATTTTCATTTTGTGGCCGCGGCAGAGCTAAATCTACGGAGTAATGCAATAGCAGTCATTTCTAGAAATGCGTAATGAATTAAAAGTCTGTCGCTAGATTCCAGGAGGCGGCAAGTATCAAGACTACTTGACTACCTCTCGGACGCCTGAGGGCATAGGCGAAAAGTCCGAAAGCACTGCATGTCATGCAGCACGGCGATGAAAGACTAGATACAGCTTTTTATTCACTCAGCCCTCTTTTATTACAGTGCAACACAAATCTCATATCGCAGCAAAGTTATCACTCACCAGTAAAAGTTGTATTTTCATTTTGTGGCCGCAGCAGAGCTAAATCTGCGGAGTAATGCAATAGCAGTCATTTCTAGAAATGCGTAATGAATTAAAAGTCTGTCACTAGATTCCAGGAGGCGGCAAGTATCAAGACTACTTGACTACCTCTCGGACGCCTGAGGTCATAGGCGAAAAGTCCGAAAGCACTGCATGTCATGCAGCACGGCGATGAAAGACTAGATACAGCTTTTTATTCACTCAGCCCTCTTTTATTACAGTGCAACACAAATCTCATATCGCAGGAAAGTTATCACTCACCAGTAAAAGTTGTATTTTCATTTTGTGGCCGCAGCAGAGCTAAATCTGAGGAGTAATGCAATAGCAGTCATTTCTAGAAATGCGTAATGAATTAAAAGTCTGTCGCTAGATTCCAGGAGGCGGCAAGTATCAAGACTACTTGACTACCTCTCGGACGCCTGAGGTCATAGGCGAAAAGTCCGAAAGCACTGCATGTCATTTAGCACGGCGATGAAAGACTAGATACAGCTTTTTATTCACTCAGCCCTCTTTTATTACAGTGCAACACAAATCTCATATCGCAGGAAAGTTATCACTCACCAGTAAAAGTTGTATTTTCATTTTGTGGCCGCAGCAGAGCTAAATCTGAGGAGTAATGCAATAGCAGTCATTTCTAGAAATGCGTAATGAATTAAAAGTCTGTCGCTAGATTCCAGGAGGCGGCAAGTATCAAGACTACTTGACTACCTCTCGGACGCCTGAGGTCATAGGCGAAAAGTCCGAAAGCACTGCATGTCATTTAGCACGGCGATGAAAGACTAGATACAACTTTTTATTCACTCAGCCCTCTTTTATTACAGTGCAACACAAATCTCATATCGCAGGAAAGTTATCACTCACCAGTAAAAGTTGTATTTTCATTTTGTGGCCGCGGCATAGCTAAATCTACGGAGTAATGCAATAGCAGTCATTTCTAGAAATGCGTAATGAATTAAAAGTCTGTCGCTAGATTCCAGGAGGCGGCAAGTATTAAGACTATTTGACTACCTCTCGGACGCCTGACGGCATAGGCGAAAAGTCCGAAAGCACTGCATGTCATGCAGCACGGCGATGAAAGACTAGATACAACTTTTTATTCACTCAGCCCTCTTTTATTACAGTGCAACACAAATCTCATATCGCAGGAAAGTTATCACTCAACAGTAAAAGTTGTATTTTCATTTTGTGGCCGCGGCAGAGCTAAATCTACGGAGTAATGCAATAGCAGTCATTTCTAGAAATGCATAATGAATTAAAAGTCTGTCACTAGATTCCAGGAGGCGGCAAGTATCAAGACTACTTGACTACCTCTCGGACGCCTGAGGGCATAGGCGAAAAGTCCGAAAGCACTGCATGTCATGCAGCACGGCGATGAAAGACTAGATACAACTTTTTATTCACTCAGCCCTCTTTTATTACAGTGCAACACAAATCTCATATCGCAGGAAAGTTATCACTCACCAGTAAAAGTTGTATTTTCTTTTTGTGGCCGCGGCAGAGCTAAATCTACGGAGTAATGCAATAGCAGTCATTTCTAGAAATGCGTAATGAATTAAAAGTCTGTCACTAGATTCCAGGAGGCGGCAAGTATCAAGACTACTTGACTACCTCTCGGACGCCTGAGGGCATAGGCAAAAAGTCCGAAAGCACTGCATGTCATGCAGCACGGCGATGAAAGACTAGATACAACTTTTTATTCACTCAGCCCTCTTTTATTACAGTGCAACACAAATCTCATATCGCAGGAAAGTTATCACTCAACAGTAAAAGTTGTATTTTCATTTTGTGGCCGCGGCAGAGCTAAATCTGCGGAGTAATGCAATAGCAGTCATTTCTAGAAATGCGTAATGAATTAAAAGTCTGTCGCTAGATTCCAGGAGGCGGCAAGTATTAAGACTATTTGACTACCTCTCGGACGCCTGAGGGCATACGCGAAAAGTCCGAAAGCACTGCATGTCATTTAGCATGGCGATGAAAGACTAGATACAATTTTTCATTCACTCAGCCCTCTTTTATTACAGTGCAACACAAATCTCATATCGCAGGAAAGTTATCACTCACCAGTAAAAGTTGCATTTTCATTTTGTGGCTGCAGCAAAGCTAAATCTGAGGAGTAATGCAATAGCAGTCATTTCTAGAAATGCGTAGTGAATTAAAAGTCTGTCGCTAGATTCCATTAGGCGGCAAGTATCAAGACTACTTGACTACCTCTCGGACGCCTGAGGGCATAGGCGAAAAGTCCGATAGCACTGTGTGTCATGCAGCACGGCGTTGAAAGACTAGATACAACTTTTTATTCACTCAGCCCTCTTTTATTACAGTGCAACACAAATGTCATATCGCAGGATAGTTATCACTCACCAGTAAAAAGTTGTATTTTCATTTTGTGGCCGCAGCAGAGCTAAATCTGAGCAGTAATGCAATAGCAGTCATTTCTAGAAATGCGTAATGAATTAAAAGTCTGTCGCTAGATTCCATGAGGCGGCCAGTATCAAGACTACTTGACTACCTCTCGGACGCGTGAGGGCATAGGCGAAAAGTCCGGAAGCACTGCATGTCATTTAGCACGGCGATGAAAGACTAGATACAACTTTTTATTCACTCAGCCCTCTTTTATTACAGTGCAACACAAATGTCATATCGCAGGATAGTTATCACTCACCAGTAAAAGTTGTATTTTCATTTTGTGGCCGCAGCAGAGCTAAATCTGCGGAGTAATGCAATAGCAGTCATTTCTAGAAATGCGTAATGAATTAAAAGTCTGTCGCTAGATTCCAGGAGGCGGCAAGTATCAAGACTACTTGACTACCTCTCGGACGCCTGAGGGCATAGGCGAAAAGTCCGATAGCACTGTGTGTCATGCAGCACGGCGTTGAAAGACTAGATACAACTTTTTATTCACTCAGCCCTCTTTTATTACAGTGCAACACAAATCTCATATTGCAGGAAAGTTATCACTCACCAGTAAAAGTTGTATTTTCATTTTGTGGCCGCAGCAGAGCTAAATCTGCGGAGTAATGCAATAGCAGTCATTTCTAGAAATGCGTAATGAATTAAAAGTCTGTCGCTAGATTCCAGGAGGCGGCAAGTATCAAGACTACTTGACTACCTCTCGGACGCCTGAGGGCATAGGCGAAAAGTCCGGAAGCACTGCATGTCATTTAGAACGGCGATGAAAGACTAGATACAACTTTTTATTCACTCAGCCCTCTTTTATTACAGTGCAACACAAATGTCATATCGCAGGATAGTTATCACTCACCAGTAAAAGTTGTATTTTCATTTTGTGGCCGCAGCAGAGCTAAATCTGGGGAGTAATGCAATAGCAGTCATTTCTAGAAATGCGTAATGAATTAAAAGCCTGTCGCTAGATTCCAGGAGGCGGCAAGTATCAAGACTACTTGACTACCTCTCGGACGCCTGAGGGCATAGGCGAAAAGTCCGATAGCACTGTGTGTCATGCAGCACGGCGTTGAAAGACTAGATACAACTTTTTATTCACTCAGCCCTCTTTTATTACAGTGCAACACAAATGTCATATCGCAGGATAGTTATCACTCACCAGTAAAAAGTTGTATTTTCATTTTGTCGCCGCAGCAGAGCTAAATCTGAGCAGTAATGCAATAGCAGTCATTTCTAGAAATGCGTAATGAATTAAAAGTCTGTCGCTAGATTCCAGGAGGCGGCAAGTATCAAGACTACTTGACTACCTCTCGGACGCCTGAGGGCATAGTCAAAAAGTCCGATAGCACTGTGTGTCATGCAGCACGGCGTTGAAAGACTAGATACAACTTTTTATTCACTCAGCCCTCTTTTATTACAGTGCAACACAAATCCCATATCGCAGGAAAGTTATCTCTCACCAGTAAAAGTTGTATTTTCATTTTGTGGCCGCAGCAGAGCTAAATCTGCGGAGTAATGCAATAGCAGTCATTTCTAGAAATGCGTAATGAATTAAAAGTCTGTCGCTAGATTCCAGGAGGCGGCAAGTATCAAGACTACTTGACTACCTCTCGGACGCCTGAGGGCATAGGCGAAAAGTCCGGAAGCACTGCATGTCATTTAGCACGGCGATGAAAGACTAGATACAACTTTTTATTCACTCAGCCCTCTTTTATTACAGTGCAACACAAATCCCATATCGCAGGAAAGTTATCTCTCACCAGTAAAAGTTGTATTTTCATTTTGTGGCCGCAGCAGATCTAAATCTACGGAGTAATGCAATAGCAGTCATTTCTAGAAATGCGTAATGAATTAAAAGCCTGTCGCTAGATTCCAGGTGGTGGCAAGTATCAAGACTACTTGACTACCTCTCGGACGCCTGAGGGCATAGGCGAAAAGTCCGAGAGCACTGCGTGTCATGCAGCACGGCGATGAAAGACTAGATACAGCTTTTTATTCACTCAGCCCTCATTTATTACAGTGCAACACAAATCTCATATTGCAGGAAAGTTATCACTCACCAGTAAAAGTTGTATTTTCATTTTGTGGCCGCAGCAGAGCTAAATCTGCGGAGTAATGCAATAGCAGTCATTTCTAGAAATGCGTAATGAATTAAAAGTCTGTCGCTAGATTCCAGGAGGCGGCAAGTATCAAGACTACTTGACTAACTCTCGGACGCCTGAGGGCATAGGCGAAAAGTCCGGAAGCACTGCATGTCATTGAGCACGGCGATGAAAGACTAGATACAACTTTTTATTCACTCAGCCCTCTTTTATTACAGTGCAACACAAATGTCATATCGCAGGATAGTTATCACTCACCAGTAAAAGTTGTATTTTCATTTTGTGGCCGCAGCAGAGCTAAATCTGGGGAGTAATGCAATAGCAGTCATTTCTTGAAATGCGTAATGAATTAAAAGCCTGTCGCTAGATTCCAGGAGGCGGCAAGTATCAAGACTACTTGACTACCTCTCGGACGCCTGAGGGCATATGCGAAAAGTCCGATAGCACTGTGTGTCATGCAGCACGGCGTTGAAAGACTAGATACAACTTTTTATTCACTCAGCCCTCTTTTATTACAGTGCAACAGAAATGTCATATCGCAGGATAGTTATCACTCACCAGTAAAAAGTTGTATTTTCATTTTGTGGCCGCAGCAGAGCTAAATCTGAGCAGTAATGCAATAGCAGTCATTTCTAGAAATGCGTAATGAATTAAAAGTCTGTCGCTAGATTCCAGGAGGCGGCAAGTATCAGGACTACTTGACTACCTCTCGGACGCCTGAGGGCATAGTCAAAAAGTCCGATAGCACTGTGTGTCATGCAGCACGGCGTTGAAAGACTAGATACAACTTTTTATTCACTCAGCCCTCTTTTATTACAGTGCAACACAAATCCCATATCGCAGGAAAGTTATCTCTCACCAGTAAAAGTTGTATTTTCATTTTGTGGCCGCAGCAGATCTAAATCTACGGAGTAATGCAATAGCAGTCATTTCTAGAAATGCGTAATGAATTAAAAGCCTGTCGCTAGATTCCAGGAGGCGGCAAGTATCAAGACTACTTGACTACCTCTCGGACGCCTGAGGGCATAGGCGAAAAGTCCGAGAGCACTGCGTGTCATGCAGCACGGCGATGAAAGACTAGATACAGCTTTTTATTCACTCAGCCCTCTTTTATTACAGTGCAACACAAATCTCATATTGCAGGAAAGTTATCACTCACCAGTAAAAGTTGTATTTTCATTTTGTGGCCGCAGCAGAGCTAAATCTGGGGAGTAATGCAATAGCAGTCATTTCTAGAAATGCGTAATGAATTAAAAGCCCGTCGCTAGATTCCAGGAGGCGGCAAGTATCAAGACTACTTGACTACCTCTCGGACGCCTGAGGGCATAGGCGAAAAGTCCGATAGCACTGTGTGTCATGCAGCACGGTGTTGAAAGACTAGATACAACTTTTTATTCACTCAGCCCTCTTTTATTACAGTGCAACACAAATGTCATATCGCAGGAAAGTTATCTCTCACCAGTAAAAGTTGTATTTTCATTTTGTGGCCGCAGCAGATCTAAATCTACGGAGTAATGCAATAGCAGTCATTTCTAGAAATGCGTAATGAATTAAAAGCCTGTCGCTAGATTCCAGGTGGTGGCAAGTATCAAGACTACTTGACTACCTCTCGGACGCCTGAGGGCATAGGCGAAAAGTCCAAGAGCACTGCGTGTCATGCAGCACGGCGATGAAAGACTAGATACAGCTTTTTATTCACTCAGCCCTCTTATATTACAGTGCAACACAAATGTCATATCGCAGGAAAGTTATCACTCACCAGTAAAAAGTTGTATTTTCATTTTGTGGCCGCAGCAGAGCTAAATCTGAGCAGTAATGCAATAGCAGTCATTTCTAGAAATGCGTAATGAATTAAAAGTCTGTCGCTAGATTCCAGGAGGCGGCAAGTATCAAGACTACTTGACTACCTCTCGGACGCCTGAGGGCATAGGCGAAAAGTCCGATAGCACTGCGTGTCATGCAGCACGGCGATGAAAGACTAGATACAACTTTTTATTCACTCAGCCCTCTTTTATTACAGTGCAACACAAATCTCATATTGCAGGAAAGTTATCACTCACCAGTAAAAGTTGTATTTTCATTTTGTGGCCGCAGCAGAGCTAAATCTGCGGAGTAATGCAATAGCAGTCAATTCTAGAAATGCGTAATGAATTAAAAGCCTGTCGCTAGATTCCAGGAGGCGGCAAGTATCAAGACTACTTGACTACCTCTCGGACGCCTGAGGGCATAGGCGAAAAGTCCGAGAGCACTGCGTGTCATGCAGCACGGCGATGAAAGACTAGATACAACTTTTAATTACTCAGCCCTCTTTTATTACAGTGCAACACAAATCTCATATTGCAGGAAAGTTATCACTCACCAGTAAAAGTTGTATTTTCATTTTGTGGCCGCAGCAGATCTAAATCTACGGAGTAATGCAATAGCAGTCATTTCTAGAAATGCGTAATGAATTAAAAGTCTGTCGCTAGATTCCAGGAGGCGGCAAGTATCAAGACTACTTGACTACCTCTCGGACGCCTGAGGGCATAGGCGAAAAGTCCGAGAGCACTGCGTGTCATGCAGCACGGCGATGAAAGACTAGATACAACTTTTAATTACTCAGCCCTCTTTTATTACAGTGCAACACAAATCTCATATTGCAGGAAAGTTATCACTCACCAGTAAAAGTTGTATTTTCATTTTGTGGCCGCAGCAGAGCTAAATCTGCGGAGTAATGCAATAGCAGTCATTTCTAGAAATGCGTAATGAATTAAAAGTCTGTCACTAGATTCCAGGAGGCGGCAAGTATCAAGACTACTTGACTACCTCTCGGACGCCTGAGGGCATAGGCGAAAAGTCCGAAAGCACTGCGTGTCATGCAGCACGGCGATGAAAGGCTAGATACAAATTTTTATTCACTCAGCCCTCTTTTATTACAGTGTAACACAAATCTCATATCGCAGGAAAGTTATCACTCACCAGTAAAAAGTTGTATTTTCATTTTGTGGCCGCAGCAGAGCCAAATCTGAGCAGTAATGCAATAGCAGTCATTTCTAGAAATGCGTAATGAATTAAAAGTCTGTCGCTAGATTCCAGGATGCGGCAAGTATCAAGACTACTTGACTACCACTCGGACCCCTGAGGTCATAGGCGAAAAGTCCGAAAGCACTGCATGTCATGCAGCACGGCGATGAAAGACTAGATACAGCTTTTTATTCACTCAGCCCTCTTTTATTACAGTGCAACACAAATGTCATATCGCAGGATAGTTATCACTCACCAGTAAAAGTTGTATTTTCATTTTGTGGCCGCAGCAGAGCTAAATCTACGGAGTAATGCAATAGCAGTCATTTCTAGAAATGCGTAATGAATTAAAAGCCTGTCGCTAGATTCCAGGAGGCGGCAAGTATCAAGACTACTTGACTACCACTCGGACGCCTGAGGTCATAGGCAAAAAGTCCGAAAGCACTGCATGTCATTTAGCACGGCGATGAAAGACTAGATACAGCTTTTTATTCACTCAGCCCTCTTTTATTACAGTGCAACACAAATGTCATATCGCAGGATAGTTATCACTCACCAGTAAAAGTTGTATTTTCATTTTGTGGGGGCAGCAGAGCTAAATCTGAGCAGTAATGCAATAGCAGTCATTTCTAGAAATGCGTAATGTATTAAAAGTCTGTCGCTAGATTCCAGGATGCGGCAAGTATCAAGACTACTTGACTACCACTCGGACGCCTGAGGTCATAGGCGAAAAGTCCGAAAGCACTGCATGTCATGCAGCACGGCGATGAAAGATTAGATACAGCTTTTTATTCACTCAGCCCTCTTTTATTACAGTGCAACACAAATGTCATATCGCAGGATAGTTATCACTCACCAGTAAAAGTTGTATTTTCATTTTGTGGCCGCAGCAGAGCTAAATCTACGGAGTAATGCAATAGCAGTCATTTCTAGAAATGCGTAATGAATTAAAAGCCTGTCGCTAGATTCCAGGAGGCGGCAAGTATCAAGACTACTTGACTACCACTCGGACGCCTGAGGTCATAGGCAAAAAGTCCGAAAGCACTGCATGTCATTTAGCACGGCGATGAAAGACTAGATACAGCTTTTTATTCACTCAGCCCTCTTTTATTACAGTGCAACACAAATCTCATATCGCAGGAAAGTTTTCACTCACCAGTAAAAAGTTGTATTTTCATTTTGTGGCCGCAGCAGAGCTAAATCTGAGCAGTAATGCAATAGCAGTCATTTCTAGAAATGCGTAATGAATTAAAAGTCTGTCGCTAGATTCCAGGATGCGGCAAGTATCAAGACTACTTGACTACCTCTCGGACGCCTGAGGTCATAGGCGAAAAGTCCGAAAGCACTGCATGTCATGCAGCACGGCGATGAAAGACTAGATACAGGTTTTTATTCACTCAGCCCTCTTTTATTACAGTGCAACACAAATGTCATATCGCAGGATAGTTATCACTCACCAGTAAAAGTTGTATTTTCATTTTGTGGCCGCAGCTGAGCTAAATCTACGGAGTAATGCAATAGCAGTCAATTCTAGAAATGCGTAATGAATTAAAAGCCTGTCGCTAGATTCCAGGAGGCGGCAAGTATCAAGACTACTTGACTACCACTCGGACGCCTGAGGTCATAGGCAAAAAGTCCGAAAGCACTGCATGTCATTTAGCACGGCGATGAAAGACTAGATACAGCTTTTTATTCACTCAGCCCTCTTTTATTACAGTGCAACACAAATCTCATATCGCAGGAAAGTTATCACTCACCAGTAAAAAGTTGTATTTTCATTTTGTGGCCGCAGCAGAGCTAAATCTGAGCAGTAATGCAATAGCAGTCATTTCTAGAAATGCGTAATGAATTAAAAGTCTGTCGCTAGATTCCAGGATGCGGCAAGTATCAAGACTACTTGACTACCTCTCGGACGCCTGAGGTCATAGGCGAAAAGTCCGAAACCACTGCATGTCATGCAGCACGGCGATGAAAGACTAGATACAGCTTTTTATTCACTCAGCCCTCTTTTATTACAGTGCAACACAAATGTCATATCGCAGGATAGTTATCACTCACCAGTAAAAGTTGTATTTTCATTTTGTGGCCGCAGCAGAGCTAAATCTACGGAGTAATGCAATAGCAGTCATTTCTAGAAATGCGTAATGAATTAAAAGTCTGTCGCTAGATTCCAGGATGCGGCAAGTATCAAGACTACTTGACTACCACTCGGACGCCTGAGGTCATAGGCGAAAAGTCCGAAAGCACTGCATGTCATGCAGCTCGGCGATGAAAGACTAGATACAGCTTTTTATTCACTCAGCCCTCTTTTATTACAGTGCAACACAAATGTCATATCGCAGGATAGTTATCACTCACCAGTAAAAGTTGTATTTTCATTTTGTGGCCGCAGCAGAGCTAAATCTGAGCAGTAATGCAATAGCAGTCATTTCTAGAAATGCGTAATGAATTAAAAGTCTGTCGCTAGATTCCAGGAGGCGGCAAGTATCAAGACTACTTGACTACCTCTCGGACGCCTGAGGTCATAGGCGAAAAGTCCGAAAGCATTGCATGTCATTTAGCACGGCGATGAAAGACTAGATACAGCTTTTTATTCACTCAGCCCTCTTTTATTACAGTGCAACACAAATCTCATATCGCAGGAAAGTTATCACTCACCAGTAAAAAGTTGTATTTTCATTTTGTGGCCGCAGCAGAGCTAAATCTGAGCAGTAATGCAATAGCAGTCATTTCTAGAAATGCGTAATGAATTAAAAGTCTGTCGCTAGATTCCAGGAGGCGGCAAGTATCAAGACTACTTGACTACCTCTCGGACGCCTGAGGTCATAGGCGAAAAGTCCGAAAGCACTGCATGTCATGCAGCACGGCGATGTAAGACTAGATACAGATTTTTATTCACTCAGCCCTCTTTTATTACAGTGCAACACAAATGTCATATCGCAGGATAGTTATCACTCACCAGTAAAAGTTGTATTTTCATTTTGTGGCCGCAGCAGAGCTAAATCTGAGCAGTAATGCAATAGCAGTCATTTCTAGAAATGCGTAATGAATTAAAAGTCTGTCGCTAGATTCCAGGAGGCGGCAAGTATCAAGACTACTTGACTACCTCTCGGACGCCTGAGGTCATAGGCGAAAAGTCCGAAAGCACTGCATGTCATTTAGCACGGCGATGAAAGACTAGATACAGCTTTTTATTCACTCAGCCCTCTTTTATTACAGTGCAACACAAATCTCATATCGCAGGAAAGTTATCACTCACCAGTAAAAAGTTGTATTTTCATTTTGTGGCCGCAGCAGAGCTAAATCTGAGCAGTAATGCAATAGCAGTCATTTCTAGAAATGCGTAATGAATTAAAAGTCTGTCGCTAGATTCCAGGAGGCGGCAAGTATCAAGACTACTTGACTACCTCTCGGACGCCTGAGGTCATAGGCGAAAAGTCCGAAAGCACTGCATGTCATGCAACACGGCGATGAAAGACTAGATACAGCTTTTTATTCACTCAGCCCTCTTTTATTACAGTGCAACACAAATGTCATATCGCAGGATAGTTATCACTCACCAGTAAAAGTTGTATTTTCATTTTGTGGCCGCAGCAGAGCTAAATCTACGGAGTAATGCAATAGCAGTCATTTCTAGAAATGCGTAATGAATTAAAAGCCTGTCGCTAGATTCCAGGATGCGGCAAGTATCAAGACTACTTGACTACCACTCGGAAGCCTGAGGTCATAGGCGAAAAGTCCGAAAGCACTGCATGTCATGCAGCACGGCGATGAAAGACTAGATACAGCTTTTTATTCACTCAGCCCTCTTTTATTACAGTGCAACACAAATGTCATATCGCAGGATAGTTATCACTCACCAGTAAAAGTTGTATTTTCATTTTGTGGCCGCAGCAGAGCTAAATCTACGGAGTGATGCAATAGCAGTCATTTCTAGAAATGCGTAATGAATTAAAAGCCTGTCGCTAGATTCCAGGAGGCGGCAAGTATCAAGACTACTTGACTACCACTCGGACGCCTGAGGTCATAGGCAAAAAGTTTGAAAGCACTGCATGTCATTTAGCACGGCGATGAAAGACTAGATACAGCTTTTTATTCACTCAGCCCTCTTTTATTACAGTGCAACACAAATGTCATATCGCAGGATAGTTAACACTCACCAGTAAAAGTTGTATTTTCATTTTGTGGCCGCAGCAGAGCTAAATCTGAGCAGTAATGCAATAGCAGTCATTTCTAGAAATGCGTAATGAATTAAAAGTCTGTCGCTAGATTCCAGGATGCGGCAAGTATCAAGACTACTTGACTACCACTCGGATGCCTGAGGTCATAGGCGAAAAGTCCGAAAGCACTGCATGTCATGCAGCACGGCGATGAAAGATTAGATACAGCTTTTTATTCACTCAGCACTCTTTTATTACAGTGCAACACAAATGTCATATCGCAGGATAGTTATCACTCACCAGTAAAAGTTGTATTTTCATTTTGTGGCCGCAGCAGAGCTAAATCTACGGAGTAATGCAATAGCAGTCATTTCTAGAAATGCGTAATGAATTAAAAGCCTGTCGCTAGATTCCAGGAGGCGGCAAGTATCAAGACTACTTGACTACCACTCGGACGCCTGAGGTCATAGGCAAAAAGTCCGAAAGCACTGCATGTCATTTACCACGGCGATGAAAGACTAGATACAGCTTTTTATTCACTCAGCCCTCTTTTATTACAGTGCAACACAAATCTCATATCGCAGGAAAGTTTTCACTCACCAGTAAAAAGTTGTATTTTCATTTTGTGGCCGCAGCAGAGCTAAATCTGAGCAGTAATGCAATAGCAGTCACTTCTAGAAATGCGTAATGAATTAAAAGTCTGTCGCTAGATTCCAGGATGCGGCAAGTATCAAGACTACTTGACTACCACTCGGATGCCTGAGGTCATAGGCGAAAAGTCCGAAAGCACTGCATGTCATGCAGCACGGCGATGAAAGATTAGATACAGCTTTTTATTCACTCAGCCCTCTTTTATTACAGTGCAACACAAATGTCATATCGCAGGATGGTTATCACTCACCAGTAAAAGTTGTATTTTCATTTTGTGGCCGCAGCAGATCTAAATCTACGGAGTAGTGCAATAGCAGTCATTTCTAGAAATGCGTAATGAATTAAAAGCCTGTCGCTAGATTCCATGTGGTGGCAAGTATCTAGACTACTTGACTACCTCTCGGACGCCTGAGGTCATAGGCGAAAAGTCCAAGAGCACTGCGTGTCATGCAGCACGGCGATGAAAGACTAG
Organism: Schistocerca piceifrons; assembly: GCF_021461385.2. NCBI lineage: Eukaryota > Metazoa > Arthropoda > Insecta > Orthoptera > Acrididae > Schistocerca > Schistocerca piceifrons. The sequence goes on along the minus strand of NC_060141.1, from coordinate 470,220,140 downwards.
ATACAGCTTTTTATTCACTCAGCCCTCTTTTATTACAGTGCAACACAAATCTCATATCGCAGGAAAGTTATCACTCACCAGTAAAAAGTTGTATTTTCATTTTGTGGCCGCAGCAGAGCTAAATCTGAGCAGTAATGCAATAGCAGTCATTTCTAGAAATGCGTAATGAATTAAAAGTCTGTCGCTAGATTCCAGGAGGCGGCAAGTATCAAGACTACTTGACTACCTCTCGGACGCCTGAGGTCATAGGCGAAAAGTCCGAAAGCACTGCATGTCATGCAGCACGGCGATGTAAGACTAGATACAGATTTTTATTCACTCAGCCCTCTTTTATTACAGTGCAGCACAAATGTCATATCGCAGGATAGTTATCACTCACCAGTAAAAGTTGTATTTTCATTTTGTGGCCGCAGCAGAGCTAAATCTGAGCAGTAATGCAATAGCAGTCATTTCTAGAAATGCGTAATGAATTAAAAGTCTGTCGCTAGATTCCAGGAGGCGGCAAGTATCAAGACTACTTGACTACCTCTCGGACGCCTGAGGTCATAGGCGAAAAGTCCGAAAGCACTGCATGTCATTTAGCACGGCGATGAAAGACTAGATACAGCTTTTTATTCACTCAGCCCTCTTTTATTACAGTGCAACACAAATCTCATATCGCAGGAAAGTTATCACTCACCAGTAAAAAGTTGTATTTTCATTTTGTGGCCGCAGCAGAGCTAAATCTGAGCAGTAATGCAATAGCAGTCATTTCTAGAAATGCGTAATGAATTAAAAGTCTGTCGCTAGATTCCAGGAGGCGGCAAGTATCAAGACTACTTGACTACCTCTCGGACGCCTGAGGTCATAGGCGAAAAGTCCGAAAGCACTGCATGTCATGCAACACGGCGATGAAAGACTAGATACAGCTTTTTATTCACTCAGCCCTCTTTTATTACAGTGCAACACAAATGTCATATCGCAGGATAGTTATCACTCACCAGTAAAAGTTGTATTTTCATTTTGTGGCCGCAGCAGAGCTAAATCTACGGAGTAATGCAATAGCAGTCATTTCTAGAAATGCGTAATGAATTAAAAGCCTGTCGCTAGATTCCAGGATGCGGCAAGTATCAAGACTACTTGACTACCACTCGGAAGCCTGAGGTCATAGGCGAAAAGTCCGAAAGCACTGCATGTCATGCAGCACGGCGATGAAAGACTAGATACAGCTTTTTATTCACTCAGCCCTCTTTTATTACAGTGCAACACAAATGTCATATCGCAGGATAGTTATCACTCACCAGTAAAAGTTGTATTTTCATTTTGTGGCCGCAGCAGAGCTAAATCTACGGAGTAATGCAATAGCAGTCATTTCTAGAAATGCGTAATGAATTAAAAGCCTGTCGCTAGATTCCAGGAGGCGGCAAGTATCAAGACTACTTGACTACCACTCGGACGCCTGAGGTCATAGGCAAAATGTCCGAAAGCACTGCATGTCATTTAGCACGGCGATGAAAGACTAGATACAGCTTTTTATTCACTCAGCCCTCTTTTATTACAGTGCAACACAAATGTCATATCGCAGGATAGTTAACACTCACCAGTAAAAGTTGTATTTTCATTTTGTGGCCGCAGCAGAGCTAAATCTGAGCAGTAATGCAATAGCAGTCATTTCTAGAAATGCGTAATGAATTAAAAGTCTGTCGCTAGATTCCAGGATGCGGCAAGTATCAAGACTACTTGACTACCACTCGGATGCCTGAGGTCATAGGCGAAAAGTCCGAAAGCACTGCATGTCATGCAGCACGGCGATGAAAGATTAGATACAGCTTTTTATTCACTCAGCACTCTTTTATTACAGTGCAACACAAATGTCATATCGCAGGATAGTTATCACTCACCAGTAAAAGTTGTATTTTCATTTTGTGGCCGCAGCAGAGCTAAATCTACGGAGTAATGCAATAGCAGTCATTTCTAGAAATGCGTAATGAATTAAAAGCCTGTCGCTAGATTCCAGGAGGCGGCAAGTATCAAGACTACTTGACTACCACTCGGACGCCTGAGGTCATAGGCAAAAAGTCCGAAAGCACTGCATGTCATTTACCACGGCGATGAAAGACTAGATACAGCTTTTTATTCACTCAGCCCTCTTTTATTACAGTGCAACACAAATGTCATATCGCAGGATAGTTATCACTCACCAGTAAAAGTTGTATTTTCATTTTGTGGCCGCAGCAGAGCTAAATCTGAGCAGTAATGCAATAGCAGTCATTTCTAGAAATGCGTAATGAATTAAAAGTCTGTCGCTAGATTCCAGGAGGCGGCAAGTATCAAGACTACTTGACTACCTCTCGGACGCCTGAGGTCATAGGCGAAAAGTCCGAAAGCACTGCATGTCATTTAGCACGGCGATGAAAGACTAGATACAGCTTTTTATTCACTCAGCCCTCTTTTATTACAGTGCAACACAAATCTCATATCGCAGGAAAGTTATCACTCACCAGTAAAAAGTTGTATTTTCATTTTGTGGCCGCAGCAGAGCTAAATCTGAGCAGTAATGCAATAGCAGTCATTTCTAGAAATGCGTAATGAATTAAAAGTCTGTCGCTAGATTCCAGGAGGCGGCAAGTATCAAGACTACTTGACTACCTCTCGGACGCCTGAGGTCATAGGCGAAAAGTCCGAAAGCACTGCATGTCATGCAACACGGCGATGAAAGACTAGATACAGCTTTTTATTCACTCAGCCCTCTTTTATTACAGTGCAACACAAATGTCATATCGCAGGATAGTTATCACTCACCAGTAAAAGTTGTATTTTCATTTTGTGGCCGCAGCAGAGCTAAATCTACGGAGTAATGCAATAGCAGTCATTTCTAGAAATGCGTAATGAATTAAAAGCCTGTCGCTAGATTCCAGGATGCGGCAAGTATCAAGACTACTTGACTACCACTCGGAAGCCTGAGGTCATAGGCGAAAAGTCCGAAAGCACTGCATGTCATGCAGCACGGCGATGAAAGACTAGATACAGCTTTTTATTCACTCAGCCCTCTTTTATTACAGTGCAACACAAATGTCATATCGCAGGATAGTTATCACTCACCAGTAAAAGTTGTATTTTCATTTTGTGGCCGCAGCAGAGCTAAATCTACGGAGTGATGCAATAGCAGTCATTTCTAGAAATGCGTAATGAATTAAAAGCCTGTCGCTAGATTCCAGGAGGCGGCAAGTATCAAGACTACTTGACTACCACTCGGACGCCTGAGGTCATAGGCAAAAAGTCTGAAAGCACTGCATGTCATTTAGCACGGCGATGAAAGACTAGATACAGCTTTTTATTCACTCAGCCCTCTTTTATTACAGTGCAACACAAATGTCATATCGCAGGATAGTTAACACTCACCAGTAAAAGTTGTATTTTCATTTTGTGGCCGCAGCAGAGCTAAATCTGAGCAGTAATGCAATAGCAGTCATTTCTAGAAATGCGTAATGAATTAAAAGTCTGTCGCTAGATTCCAGGATGCGGCAAGTATCAAGACTACTTGACTACCACTCGGATGCCTGAGGTCATAGGCGAAAAGTCCGAAAGCACTGCATGTCATGCAGCACGGCGATGAAAGATTAGATACAGCTTTTTATTCACTCAGCACTCTTTTATTACAGTGCAACACAAATGTCATATCGCAGGATAGTTATCACTCACCAGTAAAAGTTGTATTTTCATTTTGTGGCCGCAGCAGAGCTAAATCTACGGAGTAATGCAATAGCAGTCATTTCTAGAAATGCGTAATGAATTAAAAGCCTGTCGCTAGATTCCAGGAGGCGGCAAGTATCAAGACTACTTGACTACCACTCGGACGCCTGAGGTCATAGGCAAAAAGTCCGAAAGCACTGCATGTCATTTACCACGGCGATGAAAGACTAGATACAGCTTTTTATTCACTCAGCCCTCTTTTATTACAGTGCAACACAAATCTCATATCGCAGGAAAGTTTTCACTCACCAGTAAAAAGTTGTATTTTCATTTTGTGGCCGCAGCAGAGCTAAATCTGAGCAGTAATGCAATAGCAGTCACTTCTAGAAATGCGTAATGAATTAAAAGTCTGTCGCTAGATTCCAGGATGCGGCAAGTATCAAGACTACTTGACTACCACTCGGATGCCTGAGGTCATAGGCGAAAAGTCCGAAAGCACTGCATGTCATGCAGCACGGCGATGAAAGATTAGATACAGCTTTTTATTCACTCAGCCCTCTTTTATTACAGTGCAACACAAATGTCATATCGCAGGATAGTTATCACTCACCAGTAAAAGTTGTATTTTCATTTTGTGGCCGCAGCAGATCTAAATCTACGGAGTAGTGCAATAGCAGTCATTTCTAGAAATGCGTAATGAATTAAAAGCCTGTCGCTAGATTCCATGTGGTGGCAAGTATCAAGACTACTTGACTACCTCTCGGACGCCTGAGGTCATAGGCGAAAAGTCCAAGAGCACTGCGTGTCATGCAGCACGGCGATGAAAGACTAGATACAGCTTTTTATTCACTCAGCCCTCTTTTATTACAGTGCAACACAAATCTCATATCGCAGGAAAGTTATCACTCACCAGTAAAAAGTTGTATTTTCATTTTGTGGCCGCAGCAGAGCTAAATCTGAGCAGTAATGCAATAGCAGTCATTTCTAGAAATGCGTAATGAATTAAAAGTCTGTCGCTAGATTCCAGGAGGCGGCAAGTATCAAGACTACTTGACTACCTCTCGGACGCCTGAGGTCATAGGCGAAAAGTCCGAAAGCACTGCATGTCATGCAGCACGGCGATGTAAGACTAGATACAGATTTTTATTCACTCAGCCCTCTTTTATTACAGTGCAGCACAAATGTCATATCGCAGGATAGTTATCACTCACCAGTAAAAGTTGTATTTTCATTTTGTGGCCGCAGCAGAGCTAAATCTGAGCAGTAATGCAATAGCAGTCATTTCTAGAAATGCGTAATGAATTAAAAGTCTGTCGCTAGATTCCAGGAGGCGGCAAGTATCAAGACTACTTGACTACCTCTCGGACGCCTGAGGTCATAGGCGAAAAGTCCGAAAGCACTGCATGTCATTTAGCACGGCGATGAAAGACTAGATACAGCTTTTTATTCACTCAGCCCTCTTTTATTACAGTGCAACACAAATCTCATATCGCAGGAAAGTTATCACTCACCAGTAAAAAGTTGTATTTTCATTTTGTGGCCGCAGCAGAGCTAAATCTGAGCAGTAATGCAATAGCAGTCATTTCTAGAAATGCGTAATGAATTAAAAGTCTGTCGCTAGATTCCAGGAGGCGGCAAGTATCAAGACTACTTGACTACCTCTCGGACGCCTGAGGTCATAGGCGAAAAGTCCGAAAGCACTGCATGTCATGCAACACGGCGATGAAAGACTAGATACAGCTTTTTATTCACTCAGCCCTCTTTTATTACAGTGCAACACAAATGTCATATCGCAGGATAGTTATCACTCACCAGTAAAAGTTGTATTTTCATTTTGTGGCCGCAGCAGAGCTAAATCTACGGAGTAATGCAATAGCAGTCATTTCTAGAAATGCGTAATGAATTAAAAGCCTGTCGCTAGATTCCAGGATGCGGCAAGTATCAAGACTACTTGACTACCACTCGGAAGCCTGAGGTCATAGGCGAAAAGTCCGAAAGCACTGCATGTCATGCAGCACGGCGATGAAAGACTAGATACAGCTTTTTATTCACTCAGCCCTCTTTTATTACAGTGCAACACAAATGTCATATCGCAGGATAGTTATCACTCACCAGTAAAAGTTGTATTTTCATTTTGTGGCCGCAGCAGAGCTAAATCTACGGAGTAATGCAATAGCAGTCATTTCTAGAAATGCGTAATGAATTAAAAGCCTGTCGCTAGATTCCAGGAGGCGGCAAGTATCAAGACTACTTGACTACCACTCGGACGCCTGAGGTCATAGGCAAAATGTCCGAAAGCACTGCATGTCATTTAGCACGGCGATGAAAGACTAGATACAGCTTTTTATTCACTCAGCCCTCTTTTATTACAGTGCAACACAAATGTCATATCGCAGGATAGTTAACACTCACCAGTAAAAGTTGTATTTTCATTTTGTGGCCGCAGCAGAGCTAAATCTGAGCAGTAATGCAATAGCAGTCATTTCTAGAAATGCGTAATGAATTAAAAGTCTGTCGCTAGATTCCAGGATGCGGCAAGTATCAAGACTACTTGACTACCACTCGGATGCCTGAGGTCATAGGCGAAAAGTCCGAAAGCACTGCATGTCATGCAGCACGGCGATGAAAGATTAGATACAGCTTTTTATTCACTCAGCACTCTTTTATTACAGTGCAACACAAATGTCATATCGCAGGATAGTTATCACTCACCAGTAAAAGTTGTATTTTCATTTTGTGGCCGCAGCAGAGCTAAATCTACGGAGTAATGCAATAGCAGTCATTTCTAGAAATGCGTAATGAATTAAAAGCCTGTCGCTAGATTCCAGGAGGCGGCAAGTATCAAGACTACTTGACTACCACTCGGACGCCTGAGGTCATAGGCAAAAAGTCCGAAAGCACTGCATGTCATTTACCACGGCGATGAAAGACTAGATACAGCTTTTTATTCACTCAGCCCTCTTTTATTACAGTGCAACACAAATCTCATATCGCAGGAAAGTTTTCACTCACCAGTAAAAAGTTGTATTTTCATTTTGTGGCCGCAGCAGAGCTAAATCTGAGCAGTAATGCAATAGCAGTCACTTCTAGAAATGCGTAATGAATTAAAAGTCTGTCGCTAGATTCCAGGATGCGGCAAGTATCAAGACTACTTGACTACCACTCGGATGCCTGAGGTCATAGGCGAAAAGTCCGAAAGCACTGCATGTCATGCAGCACGGCGATGAAAGATTAGATACAGCTTTTTATTCACTCAGCCCTCTTTTATTACAGTGCAACACAAATGTCATATCGCAGGATAGTTATCACTCACCAGTAAAAGTTGTATTTTCATTTTGTGGCCGCAGCAGATCTAAATCTACGGAGTAATGCAATAGCAGTCATTTCTAGAAATGCGTAATGAATTAAAAGCCTGTCGCTAGATTCCATGTGGTGGCAAGTATCAAGACTACTTGACTACCTCTCGGACGCCTGAGGGCATAGGCGAAAAGTCCAAGAGCACTGCGTGTCATGCAGCACGGCGATGAAAGACTAGATACAGCTTTTTATTCACTCAGCCCTCTTTTATTACAGTGCAACACAAATGTCATATCGCAGGAAAGTTATCACTCACCAGTAAAAGTTGTATTTTCATTTTGTGGCCGCAGCAGATCTAAATCTACGGAGTAATGCAATAGCAGTCATTTCTAGAAATGCGTAATGAATTAAAAACCTGTCGCTAGATTCCAGGTGGTGGCAAGTATCAAGACTACTTGACTACCTCTCGGACGCCTGAGGGCATAGGCGAAAAGTCCGAGAGCACTGCGTGTCATGCAGCACGGCAATGAAAGACTAGATACAACTTTTTAATTACTCAGCCCTCTTTTATTACAGTGCAACACAAATCTCATATTGCAGGAAAGTTATCACTCACCAGTAAATGTTGTATTTTCATTTTGTGGCCGCAGCAGAGCTAAATCTGCGGAGTAATGCAATAGCAGTCATTTCTAGAAATGCGTAATGAATTAAAAGTCTGTCACTAGATTCCAGGAGGCGGCAAGTATCAAGACTACTTGACTACCTCTCGGAGGCCTGAGGTCATAGGTGAAAAGTCCGAAAGCACTGCATGTCATGCAGCACGGCGATGAAAGACTAGATACAACTTTTTATTCACTCAGCCCTCTTTTATTACAGTGCAACACAAATCTCATATCGCAGGATAGTTATCACTCACCAGTAAAAAGTTGTATTTTCATTTTGTGGCCGCAGCAGAGCTAAATCTGAGCAGTAATGCAATAGCAGTCATTTCTAGAAATGCGTAATGAATTAAAAGTCTGTCGCTAGATTCCAGGAGGCGGCAAGTATCAAGACTACTTGACTACCTCTCGGACGCCTGAGGGCATAGGCGAAAAGTCTGAGAGCACTGCGTGTCATGCAGCACGGCGATGAAAGACTAGATACAACTTTTTATTCACTCAGCCCTCTTTTATTACAGTGCAACACAAATCTCATATTGCAGGAAAGTTATCACTCACCAGTAAAAGTTGTATTTTCATTTTGTGGCCGCAGCAGAGCTAAATCTGCGGAGTAATGCAATAGCAGTCATTTCTAGAAATGCGTAATGAATTAAAAGCCTGTCGCTAGATTCCAGGAGGCGGCAAGTATCAAGACTACTTGACTACCTCTCGGACGCCTGAGGGCATAGGCGAAAAGTCCGAGAGCACTGCGTGTCATGCAGCACGGCGATGAAAGACTAGATACAACTTTTTATTCACTCAGCCCTCTTTTATTACAGTGCAACACAAATGTCATATCGCAGGAAAGTTATCTCTCACCAGTAAAAGTTGTATTTTCATTTTGTGGCCGCAGCAGATCTAAATCTACGGAGTAATGCAATAGCAGTCATTTCTAGAAATGCGTAATGAATTAAAAGTCTGTCGCTAGATTCCAGGAGGCGGCAAGTATCAAGACTACTTGACTACCTCTCGGACGCCTGAGGGCATAGGCGAAAAGTCCGAGAGCACTGCGTGTCATGCAGCACGGCGATGAAAGACTAGATACAACTTTTAATTACTCAGCCCTCTTTTATTACAGTGCAACACAAATCTCATATTGCAGGAAAGTTATCACTCACCAGTAAAAGTTGTATTTTCATTTTGTGGCCGCAGCAGAGCTAAATCTGCGGAGTAATGCAATAGCAGTCATTTCTAGAAATGCGTAATGAATTAAAAGTCTGTCACTAGATTCCAGGAGGCGGCAAGTATCAAGACTACTTGACTACCTCTCGGACGCCTGAGGGCATAGGCGAAAAGTCCGAAAGCACTGCGTGTCATGCAGCACGGCGATGAAAGGCTAGATACAACTTTTTATTCACTCAGCCCTCTTTTATTACAGTGTAACACAAATCTCATATCGCAGGAAAGTTATCACTCACCAGTAAAAAGTTGTATTTTCATTTTGTGGCCGCAGCAGAGCTAAATCTGAGCAGTAATGCAATAGCAGTCATTTCTAGAAATGCGTAATGAATTAAAAGTCTGTCGCTAGATTCCAGGATGCGGCAAGTATCAAGACTACTTGACTACCACTCGGACGCCTGAGGTCATAGGCGAAAAGTCCGAAAGCACTGCATGTCATGCAGCACGGCGATGAAAGACTAGATACAGCTTTTTATTCACTCAGCCCTCTTTTATTACAGTGCAACACAAATGTCATATCGCAGGATAGTTATCACTCACCAGTAAAAGTTGTATTTTCATTTTGTGGCCGCAGCAGAGCTAAATCTACGGAGTAATGCAATAGCAGTCATTTCTAGAAATGCGTAATGAATTAAAAGCCTGTCGCTAGATTCCAGGAGGCGGCAAGTATCAAGACTACTTGACTACCACTCGGACGCCTGAGGTCATAGGCAAAAAGTCCGAAAGCACTGCATGTCATTTAGCACGGCGATGAAAGACTAGATACAGCTTTTTATTCACTCAGCCCTCTTTTATTACAGTGCAACACAAATGTCATATCGCAGGATAGTTATCACTCACCAGTAAAAGTTGTATTTTCATTTTGTGGCCGCAGCAGAGCTAAATCTGAGCAGTAATGCAATAGCAGTCATTTCTAGAAATGCGTAATGTATTAAAAGTCTGTCGCTAGATTCCAGGATGCGGCAAGTGTCAAGACTACTTGACTACCACTCGGATGCCTGAGGTCATAGGCGAAAAGTCCGAAAGCACTGCATGTCATGCAGCACGGCGATGAAAGATTAGATACAGCTTTTTATTCACTCAGCCCTCTTTTATTACAGTGCAACACAAATGTCATATCGCAGGATAGTTATCACTCACCAGTAAAAGTTGTATTTTCATTTTGTGGCCGCAGCAGAGCTAAATCTACGGAGTAATGCAATAGCAGTCATTTCTAGAAATGCGTAATGAATTAAAAGCCTGTCGCTAGATTCCAGGAGGCGGCAAGTATCAAGACTACTTGACTACCACTCGGACGCCTGAGGTCATAGGCAAAAAGTCCGAAAGCACTGCATGTCATTTAGCACGGCGATGAAAGACTAGATACAGCTTTTTATTCACTCAGCCCTCTTTTATTACAGTGCAACACAAATCTCATATCGCAGGAAAGTTTTCACTCACCAGTAAAAAGTTGTATTTTCATTTTGTGGCCGCAGCAGAGCTAAATCTGAGCAGTAATGCAATAGCAGTCATTTCTAGAAATGCGTAATGAATTAAAAGTCTGTCGCTAGATTCCAGGATGCGGCAAGTATCAAGACTACTTGACTACCTCTCGGACGCCTGAGGTCATAGGCGAAAAGTCCGAAAGCACTGCATGTCATTTAGCACGGCGATGAAAGACTAGATACAGCTTTTTATTCACTCAGCCCTCTTTTATTACAGTGCAACACAAATCTCATATCGCAGGAAAGTTATCACTCACCCGTAAAAAGTTGTATTTTCATTTTGTGGCCGCAGCAGAGCTAAATCTGAGCAGTAATGCAATAGCAGTCATTTCTAGAAATGCGTAATGAATTAAAAGTCTGTCGCTAGATTCCAGGATGCGGCAAGTATCAAGACTACTTGACTACCTCTCGGAAGCCTGAGGTCATAGGCGAAAAGTCCGAAAGCACTGCATGTCATTTAGCACGGCGATGAAAGACTAGATACAGCTTTTTATTCACTCAGCCCTCTTTTATTACAGTGCAACACAAATCTCATATCGCAGGAAAGTTATCACTCACCCGTAAAAAGTTGTATTTTCATTTTGTGGCCGCAGCAGAGCTAAATCTGAGCAGTAATGCAATAGCAGTCATTTCTAGAAATGCGTAATGAATTAAAAGTCTGTCGCTAGATTCCAGGATGCGGCAAGTATCAAGACTACTTGACTACCTCTCGGACGCCTGAGGTCATAGGCGAAAAGTCCGAAAGCACTGCATGTCATTTAGCACGGCGATGAAAGACTAGATACAGCTTTTTATTCACTCAGCCCTCTTTTATTACAGTGCAACACAAATCTCATATCGCAGGAAAGTTATCACTCACCCGTAAAAAGTTGTATTTTCATTTTGTGGCCGCAGCAGAGCTAAATCTGAGCAGTAATGCAATAGCAGTCATTTCTAGAAATGCGTAATGAATTAAAAGTCTGTCGCTAGATTCCAGGATGCGGCAAGTATCAAGACTACTTGACTACCTCTCGGACGCCTGAGGTCATAGGCGAAAAGTCCGAAAGCACTGCATGTCATGCAGCACGGCGATGAAAGACTAGATACAGCTTTTTATTCACTCAGCCCTCTTTTATTACAGTGCAACACAAATGTCATATCGCAGGATAGTTATCACTCACCAGTAAAAGTTGTATTTTCATTTTGTGGCCGCAGCAGAGCTAAATCTACGGAGTAATGCAATAGCAGTCATTTCTAGAAATGCGTAATGAATTAAAAGCCTGTCGCTAGATTCCAGGATGCGGCAAGTATCAAGACTACTTGACTACCACTCGGACGCCTGAGGTCATAGGCGAAAAGTCCGAAAGCACTGCATGTCATGCAGCACGGCGATGAAAGACTAGATACAGCTTTTTATTCACTCAGCCCTCTTTTATTACAGTGCAACACAAATGTCATATCGCAGGATAGTTATCACTCACCAGTAAAAGTTGTATTTTCATTTTGTGGCCGCAGCAGAGCTAAATCTACGGAGTAATGCAATAGCAGTCATTTCTAGAAATGCGTAATGAATTAAAAGCCTGTCGCTAGATTCCAGGAGGCGGCAAGTATCAAGACTACTTGACTACCACTCGGACGCCTGAGGTCATAGGCAAAAAGTCCGAAAGCACTGCATGTCATTTAGCACGGCGATGAAAGACTAGATACAGCTTTTTATTCACTCAGCCCTCTTTTATTACAGTGCAACACAAATGTCATATCGCAGGATAGTTAACACTCACCAGTAAAAGTTGTATTTTCATTTTGTGGCCGCAGCAGAGCTAAATCTGAGCAGTAATGCAATAGCAGTCATTTCTAGAAATGCGTAATGAATTAAAAGTCTGTCGCTAGATTCCAGGATGCGGCAAGTATCAAGACTACTTGACTACCACTCGGATGCCTGAGGTCATAGGCGAAAAGTCGGAAAGCACTGCATGTCATGCAGCACGGCGATGAAAGATTAGATACAGCTTTTTATTTACTCAGCCCTCTTTTATTACAGTGCAACACAAATGTCATATCGCAGGATAGTTATCACTCACCAGTAAAAGTTGTATTTTCATTTTGTGGCCGCAGCAGAGCTAAATCTACGGAGTAATGCAATAGCAGTCATTTCTAGAAATGCGTAATGAATTAAAAGCCTGTCGCTAGATTCCAGGAGGCGGCAAGTATCAAGACTACTTGACTACCACTCGGACGCCTGAGGTCATAGGCAAAAAGTCCGAAAGCACTGCATGTCATTTAGCACGGCGATGAAAGACTAGATACAGCTTTTTATTCACTCAGCCCTCTTTTATTACAGTGCAACACAAATCTCATATCGCAGGAAAGTTTTCACTCACCAGTAAAAAGTTGTATTTTCATTTTGTGGCCGCAGCAGAGCTAAATCTGAGCAGTAATGCAATAGCAGTCATTTCTAGAAATGCGTAATGAATTAAAAGTCTGTCGCTAGATTCCAGGATGCGGCAAGTATCAAGACTACTTGACTACCTCTCGGACGCCTGAGGTCATAGGCGAAAAGTCCGAAAGCACTGCATGTCATGCAGCACGGCGATGAAAGACTAGATACAGCTTTTTATTCACTCAGCCCTCTTTTATTACAGTGCAACACAAATGTCATATCGCAGGATAGTTATCACTCACCAGTAAAAGTTGTATTTTCATTTTGTGGCCGCAGCAGAGCTAAATCTACGGAGTAATGCAATAGCAGTCATTTCTAGAAATGCGTAATGAATTAAAAGCCTGTCGCTAGATTCCAGGAGGCGGCAAGTATCAAGACTACTTGACTACCACTCGGACGCCTGAGGTCATAGGCAAAAAGTCCGAAAGCACTGCATGTCATTTAGCACGGCGATGAAAGACTAGATACAGCTTTTTATTCACTCAGCCCTCTTTTATTACAGTGCAACACAAATGTCATATCGCAGGATAGTTAACACTCACCAGTAAAAGTTGTATTTTCATTTTGTGGCCGCAGCAGAGCTAAATCTGAGCAGTAATGCAATAGCAGTCATTTCTAGAAATGCGTAATGAATTAAAAGTCTGTCGCTAGATTCCAGGATGCGGCAAGTATCAAGACTACTTGACTACCACTCGGATGCCTGAGGTCATAGGCGAAAAGTCGGAAAGCACTGCATGTCATGCAGCACGGCGATGAAAGATTAGATACAGCTTTTTATTTACTCAGCCCTCTTTTATTACAGTGCAACACAAATGTCATATCGCAGGATAGTTATCACTCACCAGTAAAAGTTGTATTTTCATTTTGTGGCCGCAGCAGAGCTAAATCTACGGAGTAATGCAATAGCAGTCATTTCTAGAAATGCGTAATGAATTAAAAGCCTGTCGCTAGATTCCAGGAGGCGGCAAGTATCAAGACTACTTGACTACCACTCGGACGCCTGAGGTCATAGGCAAAAAGTCCGAAAGCACTGCATGTCATTTAGCACGGCGATGAAAGACTAGATACAGCTTTTTATTCACTCAGCCCTCTTTTATTACAGTGCAACACAAATCTCATATCGCAGGAAAGTTTTCACTCACCAGTAAAAAGTTGTATTTTCATTTTGTGGCCGCAGCAGAGCTAAATCTGAGCAGTAATGCAATAGCAGTCATTTCTAGAAATGCGTAATGAATTAAAAGTCTGTCGCTAGATTCCAGGATGCGGCAAGTATCAAGACTACTTGACTACCTCTCGGACGCCTGAGGTCATAGGCGAAAAGTCCGAAAGCACTGCATGTCATGCAGCACGGCGATGAAAGACTAGATACAGCTTTTTATTCACTCAGCCCTCTTTTATTACAGTGCAACACAAATGTCATATCGCAGGATAGTTATCACTCACCAGTAAAAGTTGTATTTTCATTTTGTGGCCGCAGCAGAGCTAAATCTACGGAGTAATGCAATAGCAGTCATTTCTAGAAATGCGTAATGAATTAAAAGCCTGTCGCTAGATTCCAGGAGGCGGCAAGTATCAAGACTACTTGACTACCACTCGGACGCCTGAGGACATAGGCAAAAAGTCCGAAAGCACTGCATGTCATTTAGCACGGCGATGAAAGACTAGATACAGCTTTTTATTCACTCAGCCCTCTTTTATTACAGTGCAACACAAATCTCATATCGCAGGAAAGTTATCACTCACCAGTAAAAAGTTGTATTTTCATTTTGTGGCCGCAGCAGAGCTAAATCTGAGCAGTAATGCAATAGCAGTCATTTCTAGAAAAGCGTAATGAATTAAAAGTCTGTCGCTAGATTCCAGGATGCGGCAAGTATCAAGACTACTTGACTACCTCTCGGACGCCTGAGGTCATAGGCGAAAAGTCCGAAAGCACTGCATGTCATGCAGCACGGCGATGAAAGACTAGATACAGCTTTTTATTCACTCAGCCCTCTTTTATTACAGTGCAACACAAATGTCATATCGCAGGATAGTTATCACTCACCAGTAAAAGTTGTATTTTCATTTTGTGGCCGCAGCAGAGCTAAATCTACGGAGTAATGCAATAGCAGTCATTTCTAGAAATGCGTAATGAATTAAAAGCCTGTCGCTAGATTCCAGGAGGCGGCAAGTATCAAGACTACTTGACTACCTCTCGGACGCCTGAGGTCATAGGCGAAAGGTCCGAAAGCACTGCATGTCATTTAGCACGGCGATGAAAGACCAGATACAGCTTTTTATTCACTCAGCCCTCTTTTATTACAGTGCAACACAAATGTCATATCGCAGGATAGTTATCACTCACCAGTAAAAGTTGTATTTTCATTTTGTGGCCGCAGCAGAGCTAAATCTACGGAGTAATGCAATAGCAGTCATTTCTAGAAATGCGTAATGAATTAAAAGCCTGTCGCTAGATTCCAGGAGGCGGCAAGTATCAAGACTACTTGACTACCTCTCGGACGCCTGAGGGCATAGTCAAAAAGTCCGAAAGCACTGTGTGTCATGCAGCACGGCGATGAAAGACTAGATACAACTTTTTATTCACTCAGCCCTCTTTTATTACAGTGCAACACAAATCCCATATCGCAGGAAAGTTATCACTCACCAGTAAAAGTTGTATTTTCATTTTGTGGCCGCAGCAGATCTAAATCTACGGAGTAATGCAATAGCAGTCATTTCTAGAAATGCGTAATGAATTAAAAACCTGTCGCTAGATTCCAGGTGGTGGCAAGTATCAAGACTACTTGACTACCTCTCGGACGCCTGAGGGCATAGGCGAAAAGTCCGAGAGCACTGCGTGTCATGCAGCACGGCGATGAAAGACTAGATACAATTTTTTAATTACTCAGCCCTCTTTTATTACAGTGCAACACAAATCTCATATTGCAGGAAAGTTATCACTCACCAGTAAATGTTGTATTTTCATTTTGTGGCCGCAGCAGAGCTAAATCTGCGGAGTAATGCAATAGCAGTCATTTCTAGAAATGCGTAATGAATTAAAAGTCTGTCACTAGATTCCAGGAGGCGGCAAGTATCAAGACTACTTGACTACCTCTCGGAGGCCTGAGGTCATAGGCGAAAAGTCCGAAAGCACTGCATGTCATGCAGCACGGCGATGAAAGACTAGATACAACTTTTTATTCACTCAGCCCTCTTTTATTACAGTGCAACACAAATCTCATATCGCAGGAAAGTTATCACTCACCAGTAAATGTTGTATTTTCATTTTGTGGCCGCAGCAGAGCTAAATCTGCGGAGTAATGCAATAGCAGTCATTTCTAGAAATGCGTAATGAATTAAAAGTCTGTCACTAGATTCCAGGAGGCGGCAAGTATCAAGACTACTTGACTACCTCTCGGAGGCCTGAGGTCATAGGCGAAAAGTCCGAAAGCACTGCATGTCATGCAGCACGGCGATGAAAGACTAGATACAACTTTTTATTCACTCAGCCCTCTTTTATTACAGTGCAACACAAATCTCATATCGCAGGAAAGTTATCACTCACCAGTAAAAAGTTGTATTTTCATTTTGTGGCCGCAGCAGAGCTAAATCTACGGAGTAATGCAATAGCAGTCATTTCTAGAAATGCGTAATGAATTAAAAGTCTGTTGCTAGATTCCAGGAGGCGGCAAGTATCAAGACTACTTGACTACCTCTCGGACGCCTGAGGGCATAGGCGAAAAGTCCGAAAGCACTGCGTGTCATGCAGCACGGCGATGAAAGACTAGATACAACTTTTTATTCACTCAGCCCTCTTTTATTACAGTGCAACACAAATCTCATATCGCAGGAAAGTTATCACTCACCAGTAAAAAGTTGTATTTTCATTTTGTGGCCGCAGCAGAGCTAAATCTGAGCAGTAATGCAATAGCAGTCATTTCTAGAAATGCGTAGTGAATTAAAAGTCTGTCGCTAGATTCCAGGAGGCGGCAAGTATCAAGACTACTTGACTACCTCTCGGACGCCTGAGGGCATAGGCGAAAAGTCCGAAAGCACTGCATGTCATTTAGCACGGCGATGAAAGACTGGATACAACTTTTTATTCACTCAGCCCTCTCTTATTACAGTGCAACACAAATGTCATATCGCAGGATAGTTATCACTCACCAGTAAAAGTTATATTTTCATTTTGTGGCCGCAGCAGAGCTAAATCTACGGAGTAATGCAATAGCAGTCATTTCTAGAAATGCGTAATGAATTAAAAGCCTGTCGCTAGATTCCAGGAGGCGGCAAGTATCAAGACTACTTGACTACCTCTCGGACGCCTGAGGGCATAGGCGAAAAGTCCGAAAGCACTGCGTGTCATGCAGCACGGCGATGAAAGACTAGATACAACTTTTTATTCACTCAGCCCTCTTTTATTACAGTGCAACACAAATCTCATATCGCAGGAAAGTTATCACTCACCAGTAAAAAGTTGTATTTTCATTTTGTGGCCGCAGCAGAGCTAAATCTGAGCAGTAATGCAATAGCAGTCATTTCTAGAAATGCGTAATGAATTAAAAGCCTGTCGCTAGATTCCAGGAGGCGGCAAGTATCAAGACCACTTGACTACCTCTCGGACGCCTGAGGGCATAGGCGAAAAGTCCGAAAGCACTGCGTGTCATGCAGCACGGCGATGAAAGACTAGATACAACTTTTTATTCACTCAGCCCTCTTTTATTAGAGTGCAACACAAATCTCATATCGCAGGAAAGTTATCACTCACCAGTAAAAAGTTGTATTTTCATTTTGTGGCCGCAGCAGAGCTAAATCTGAGCAGTAATGCAATAGCAGTCATTTCTAGAAATGCGTAATGAATTAAAAGCCTGTCGCTAGATTCCAGGAGGCGGCAAGTATCAAGACTACTTGACTACCTCTCGGACGCCTGAGGGCATAGGCGAAAAGTCCGAAAGCACTGCGTGTCATGCAGCACGGCGATGAAAGACTAGATACAACTTTTTATTCACTCAGCCCTCTTTTATTACAGTGCAACACAAATCTCATATCGCAGGAAAGTTATCACTCACCAGTAAAAAGCTGTATATTCATTTTTTGGCCGCAGCAGAGCTAAATCTGAGCAGTAATGCAATAGCAGTCATTTCTAGAAATGCGTAATGAATTAAAAGCCTGTCGCTAGATTCCAGGAGGCGGCAAGTATCAAGACTACTTGACTACCTCTCGGACGCCTGAGGGCATAGGCGAAAAGTCCAAAAGCACTGCGTGTCATGCAGCACGGCGATGAAAGACTAGATACAACTTTTTATTCACTCAGCCCTCTTTTATTACAGTGCAACACAAATCTCATATCGCAGGAAAGTTATCACTCACCAGTAAAAAGTTGTATTTTCATTTTGTGGCCGCAGCAGAGCTAAATCTGAGCAGTAATGCAATAGCAGTCATTTCTAGAAATGCGTAATGAATTAAAAGCCTGTCGCTAGATTCCAGGAGGCGGCAAGTATCAAGACTACTTGACTACCTCTCGGACGCCTGAGGGCATAGGCGAAAAGTCCGAAAGCACTGCGTGTCATGCAGCACGGCGATGAAAGACTAGATACAACTTTTTATTCACTCAGCCTCTTTTATTACAGTGCAACACAAATCTCATATCGCAGGAAAGTTATCACTCACCAGTAAAAAGTTGTATTTTCATTTTGTGGCCGCAGCAGAGCTAAATCTGAGCAGTAATGCAATAGCAGTCATTTCTAGAAATGCGTGATGAATTAAAAGCCTGTCGCTAGATTCCAGGAGGCGGCAAGTATCAAGACTACTTGACTACCTCTCGGACGCCTGAGGGCATAGGCGATAAGTCCGAAAGCACTGCGTGTCATGCAGCACGGCGATGAAAGACTAGATACAACTTTTTATTCACTCAGCCTCTTTTATTACAGTGCAACACAAATGTCATATCGCAGGAAAGTTATCACTCACCAGTAAAAAGTTGTATTTTCATTTTGTGGCCGCAGCAGAGCTAAATCTGAGCAGTAATGCAATAGCAGTCATTTCTAGAAATGCGTGATGAATTAAAAGCCTGTCGCTAGATTCCAGGAGGCGGCAAGTATCAAGACTACTTGACTACCTCTCGGACGCCTGAGGCCATAGTCGAAAAGTCCGAAAGCACTGCGTGTCATGCAGCACGGCGATGAAAGACTAGATACAACTTTTTAATTACTCAGCCCTCTTTTATTACAGTGCAACACAAATCTCATATCGCAGGAAAGTTATCACTCACCAGTAAAAAGTTGTATTTTCATTTTGTGGCCGCAGCAGAGCTAAATCTGAGCAGTAATGCAATAGCAGTCATTTCTAGAAATGCGTGATGAATTAAAAGCCTGTCGCTAGATTCCAGGAGGCGGCAAGTATCAAGACTACTTGACTACCTCTCGGACGCCTGAGGGCATAGTCGAAAAGTCCGAAAGCACTGCGTGTCATGCAGCACGGCGATGAAAGACTAGATACAACTTTTTAATTACTCAGCCCTCTTTTATTACAGTGCAACACAAATCTCATATCGCAGGAAAGTTATCACTCACCAGTAAAAAGTTGTATTTTCATTTTGTGGCCGCAGCAGAGCTAAATCTGAGCAGTAATGCAATAGCAGTCATTTCTAGAAATGCGTGATGAATTAAAAGCCTGTCGCTAGATTCCAGGAGGCGGCAAGTATCAAGACTACTTGACTACCTCTCGGACGCCTGAGGCCATAGTCGAAAAGTCCGAAAGCACTGCGTGTCATGCAGCACGGCGATGAAAGACTAGATACAACTTTTTAATTACTCAGCCTCTTTTATTACAGTGCAACACAAATCTCATATCGCAGGAAAGTTATCACTCACCGGTAAAAAGTTGTATTTTCATTTTGTGGCCGCAGCAGAGCTAAATCTGAGCAGTAATGCAATTGCAGTCATTTCTAGAAATGCGTGATGAATTAAAAGCCTGTCGCTAGATTCCAGGAGGCGGCAAGTATCAAGACTACTTGACTACCTCTCGGACGCCTGAGGGCATAGGCGAAAAGTCCGAAAGCACTGCGTGTCATGCAGCACGGCGATGAAAGACTAGATACAACTTTTTAATTACTCAGCCCTCTTTTATTACAGTGCAACACAAATCTCATATCGCAGGAAAGTTATCACTCACCAGTAAAAAGTTGTATTTTCATTTTGTGGCCGCAGCAGAGCTAAATCTGAGCAGTAATGCAATAGCAGTCATTTCTAGAAATGCGTGATGAATTAAAAGCCTGTCGCTAGATTCCAGGAGGCGGCAAGTATCAAGACTACTTGACTACCTCTCGGACGCCTGAGGCCATAGTCGAAAAGTCCGAAAGCACTGCGTGTCATGCAGCACGGCGATGAAAGACTAGATACAACTTTTTAATTACTCAGCCCTCTTTTATTATAGTGCAACACAAATCTCATATCGCAGGAAAGTTATCACTCACCAGTAAAAAGTTGTATTTTCATTTTGTGGCCGCAGCAGAGCTAAATCTGAGCAGTAATGCAATAGCAGTCATTTCTAGAAATGCGTGATGAATTAAAAGCCTGTCGCTAGATTCCAGGAGGCGGCAAGTATCAAGACTACTTGACTACCTCTCGGACGCCTGAGGCCATAGTCGAAAAGTCCGAAAGCACTGCGTGTCATGCAGCACGGCGATGAAAGACTAGATACAACTTTTTATTCACTCAGCCTCTTTTATTACAGTGCAACACAAATCTCATATCGCAGGAAAGTTATCACTCACCAGTAAAAAGTTGTATTTTCATTTTGTGGCCGCAGCAGAGCTAAATCTGAGCAGTAATGCAATAGCAGTCATTTCTAGAAATGCGTGATGAATTAAAAGCCTGTCGCTAGATTCCAGGAGGCGGCAAGTATCAAGACTACTTGACTACCTCTCGGACGCCTGAGGGCATAGGCGAAAAGTCCGAAAGCACTGCGTGTCATGCAGCACGGCGATGAAAGACTAGATACAACTTTTTATTCACTCAGCCTCTTTTATTACAGTGCAACACAAATCTCATATCGCAGGAAAGTTATCACTCACCAGTAAAAAGTTGTATTTTCATTTTGTGGCCGCAGCAGAGCTAAATCTGAGCAGTAATGCAATAGCAGTCATTTCTAGAAATGCGTGATGAATTAAAAGCCTGTCGCTAGATTCCAGGAGGCGGCAAGTATCAAGACTACTTGACTACCTCTCGGACGCCTGAGGCCATAGTCGAAAAGTCCGAAAGCACTGCGTGTCATGCAGCACGGCGATGAAAGACTAGATACAACTTTTTATTCACTCAGCCTCTTTTATTACAGTGCAACACAAATCTCATATCGCAGGAAAGTTATCACTCACCAGTAAAATGTTGTATTTTCATTTTGTGGCCGCAGCAGAGCTAAATCTGAGCAGTAATGCAATAGCAGTCATTTCTAGAAATGCGTGATGAATTAAAAGCCTGTCGCTAGATTCCAGGAGGCGGCAAGTATCAAGACTACTTGACTACCTCTCGGACGCCTGAGGGCATAGGCGAAAAGTCCGAAAGCACTGCGTGTCATGCAGCACGGCGATGAAAGACTAGATACAACTTTTTATTCACTCAGCCTCTTTTATTACAGTGCAACACAAATCTCATATCGCAGGAAAGTTATCACTCACCAGTAAAAAGTTGTATTTTCATTTTGTGGCCGCAGCAGAGCTAAATCTGAGCAGTAATGCAATAGCAGTCATTTCTAGAAATGCGTGATGAATTAAAAGCCTGTCGCTAGATTCCAGGAGGCGGCAAGTATCAAGACTATTTGACTACCTCTCCGACGCCTGAGGCCATAGACGAAAAGTCCGAAAGCACTGCGTGTCATGCAGCACGGCGATGAAAGACTAGATACAACTTTTTATTCACTCAGCCTCTTTTATTACAGTGCAACACAAATCTCATATCGCAGGAAAGTTATCACTCACCAGTAAAAAGTTGTATTTTCATTTTGTGGCCACAGCAGAGCTAAATCTGAGCAGTAATGCAATAGCAGTCATTTCTAGAAATGCGTAATGAATTAAAAGCCTGTCGCTAGATTCCAGGAGGCGGCAAGTATCAAGACTACTTGACTACCTCTCGGACGCCTGAGGGCATAGGCGAAAAGTCCGAAAGCACTGCGTGTCATGCAGCACGGCGATGAAAGACTAGATACAACTTTTTATTCACTCAGCCTCTTTTATTACAGTGCAACACAAATCTCATATCGCAGGAAAGTTATCACTCACCAGTAAAAAGTTGTATTTTCATTTTGTGGCCGCAGCAGAGCTAAATCTGAGCAGTAATGCAATAGCAGTCATTTCTAGAAATGCGTGATGAATTAAAAGCCTGTCGCTAGATTCCAGGAGGCGGCAAGTATCAAGACTACTTGACTACCTCTCGGACGCCTGAGGGCATAGGCGAAAAGTCCGAAAGCACTGCGTGTCATGCAGCACGGCGATGAAAGACTAGATACAACTTTTTATTCACTCAGCCTCTTTTATTACAGTGCAACACAAATCTCATATCGCAGGAAAGTTATCACTCACCAGTAAAAAGTTGTATTTTCATTTTGTGGCCGCAGCAGAGCTAAATCTGAGCAGTAATGCAATAGCAGTCATTTCTAGAAATGCGTGATGAATTAAAAGCCTGTCGCTAGATTCCAGGAGGCGGCAAGTATCAAGACTACTTGACTACCTCTCGGACGCCTGAGGCCATAGTCGAAAAGTCCGAAAGCACTGCGTGTCATGCAGCACGGCGATGAAAGACTAGATACAACTTTTTATTCACTCAGCCTCTTTTATTACAGTGCAACACAAATCTCATATCGCAGGAAAGTTATCACTCACCAGTAAAAAGTTGTATTTGCATTTTGTGGCCGCAGCAGAGCTAAATCTGAGCAGTAATGCAATAGCAGTCATTTCTAGAACTGCGTGATGAATTAAAAGCCTGTCGCTAGATTCCAGGAGGCGGCAAGTATCAAGACTACTTGACTACCTCTCGGACGCCTGAGGGCATAGGCGAAAAGTCCGAAAGCACTGCGTGTCATGCAGCACGGCGATGAAAGACTAGATACAACTTTTTATTCACTCAGCCTCTTTTATTACAGTGCAACACAAATCTCATATCGCAGGAAAGTTATCACTCACCAGTAAAAAGTTGTATTTTCATTTTGTGGCCGCAACAGAGCTAAATCTGAGCAGTAATGCAATAGCAGTCATTTCTAGAAATGCGTGATGAATTAAAAGCCTGTCGCTAGATTCCAGGAGGCGGCAAGTATCAAGACTACTTGACTACCTCTCGGACGCCTGAGGCCATAGTCGAAAAGTCCGAAAGCACTGCGTGTCATGCAGCACGGCGATGAAAGACTAGATACAACTTTTTATTCACTCAGCCTCTTTTATTACAGTGCAACACAAATCTCATATCGCAGGAAAGTTATCACTCACCAGTAAAAAGTTGTATTTTCATTTTGTGGCCGCAGCAGAGCTAAATCTGAGCAGTAATGCAATAGCAGTCATTTCTAGAAATGCGTGATGAATTAAAAGCCTGTCGCTAGATTCCAGGAGGCGGCAAGTATCAAGACTACTTGACTACCTCTCGGACGCCTGAGGCCATAGTCGAAAAGTCCGAAAGCACTGCGTGTCATGCAGCACGGCGATGAAAGACTAGATACAACTTTTTATTCACTCAGCCCTCTTTTATTACAGTGCAACACAAATCTCATATCGCAGGAAAGTTATCACTCACCAGTAAAAAGTTGTATTTTCATTTTGTGGCCGCAGCAGAGCTAAATCTGAGCAGTAATGCAATAGCAGTCATTTCTAGAAATGCGTGATGAATTAAAAGCCTGTCGCTAGATTCCAGGAGGCGGCAAGTATCAAGACTACTTGACTACCTCTCGGACGCCTGAGGGCATAGGCGAAAAGTCCGAAAGCACTGCGTGTCATGCAGCACGGCGATGAAAGACTAGATACAACTTTTTATTCACTCAGCCTCTTTTATTACAGTGCAACACAAATCTCATATCGCAGGAAAGTTATCACTCACCAGTAAAAAGTTGTATTTTCATTTTGTGGCCGCAGCAGAGCTAGATCTGAGCAGTAATGCAATAGCAGTCATTTCTAGAAATGCGTAATGAATTAAAAGTCTGTCACTAGATTCCAGGAGGCGGCAAGTATCAAGACTACTTGACTACCTCTCGGACGCCTGAGGGCATAGGCGAAAAGTCCGAAAGCACTGCGTGTCATGCAGCACGGCGATGAAAGACTAGATACAACTTTTTAATTACTCAGCCCTCTTTTATTACAGTGCAACACAAATCTCATATCGCAGGAAAGTTATCACTCCCCAGTAAAAGTTGTATTTTCATTTTGTGGCCGCAGCAGATCTAAATCTACAGAGTAATGCAATAGCAGTCATTTCTAGAAATGCGTAATGAATTAAAAGCCTGTCGCTAGATTCCAGGAGGCGGCAAGTATCAAGACTACTTGACTACCTCTCGGACGCCTGAGGGCATAGGCGAAAAGTCCGAAAGCACTGCGTGTCATGCAGCACGGCGATGAAAGACTAGATACAACTTTTTAATTACTCAGCCCTCTTTTATTACAGTGCAACACAAATCTCATATCGCAGGAAAGTTATCACTCCCCAGTAAAAGTTGTATTTTCATTTTGTGGCCGCAGCAGATCTAAATCTACAGAGTAATGCAATAGCAGTCATTTCTAGAAATGCGTAATGAATTAAAAGCCTGTCGCTAGATTCCAGGAGGCGGCAAGTATCAAGACTACTTGACTACCTCTCGGAAGCCTGAGGGCATAGGCGAAAAGTCCGAAAGCACTGCGTGTCATGCAGCACGGCGATGAAAGACTAGATACAACTTTTTATTCACTCAGCCCCCTTTTATTACAGTGCAACACAAATGTCATATCGCAGGATAGTTATCACTCACCAGTAAAAGTTGTATTTTCATTTTGTGGCCACAGCAGAGCTAAATCTGCGGAGTAATGCAATAGCAGTCATTTCTAGAAATGCGTAATGAATTAAAAGTCTGTCACTAGATTCTAGGAGGCGGCAAGTATCAAGACTACTTGACTACCTCTCGGACGCCTGAGGGCATAGGCGAAAAGTCCGAAAGCACTGCGTGTCATGCAGCACGGCGATGAAAGACTAGATACAACTTTTTATTCACTCAGCCCCCTTTTATTACAGTGCAACACAAATGTCATATCGCAGGATAGTTATCACTCACCAGTAAAAGTTGTATTTTCATTTTGTGGCCGCAGCAGAGCTAAATCTGAGCAGTAATGCAATAGCAGTCATTTCTAGAAATGCGTAATGAATTAAAAGCCTGTCGCTAGATTCCAGGAGGCGGCAAGTATCAAGACTACTTGACTACCTCTCGGACGCCTGAGGGCATAGGCGAAAAGTCCGAAAGCACTGCGTGTCATGCAGCACGGCGTTGAAAGACTAGATACAAATTTTTATTCACTCAGCCCTCTTTTATTACAGTGCAACACAAATCCCATATCGCAGGAAAGTTATCACTCACCAGTAAAAGCTGTATTTTCATTTTGTGGCCGCAGCAGAGCTAAATCTGAGCAGTAATGCAATAGCAGTCATTTCTAGAAATGCGTAATGAATTAAAAGCCTGTCGCTAGATTCCAGGAGGCGGCAAGTATCAAGACTACTTGACTACCTCTCGGACGCCTGAGGGCATAGGCGAAAAGTCCGAAAGCACTGCGTGTCATGCAGCACGGCGTTAAAAGACTAGATACAACTTTTTATTCACTCAGCCCTCTTTTATTACAGTGCAACACAAATCCCATATCGCAGGAAAGTTATCACTCACCAGTAAAAGCTGTATTTTCATTTTGTGGCCGCAGCAGAGCTAAATCTGAGCAGTAATGCAATAGCAGTCATTTCTAGAAATGCGTAATGAATTAAAAGCCTGTCGCTAGATTCCAGGAGGCGGCAAGTATCAAGACTACTTGACTACCTCTCGGACGCCTGAGGGCATAGGCGAAAAGTCCGAAAGCACTGCGTGTCATGCAGCACGGCGTTGAAAGACTAGATACAAATTTTTATTCACTCAGCCCTCTTTTATTACAGTGCAACACAAATCCCATATCGCAGGAAAGTTATCACTCACCAGTAAAAGCTGTATTTTCATTTTGTGGCCGCAGCAGAGCTAAATCTGAGCAGTAATGCAATAGCAGTCATTTCTAGAAATGCGTAATGAATTAAAAGCCTGTCGCTAGATTCCAGGAGGCGGCAAGTATCAAGACTACTTGACTACCTCTCGGACGCCTGAGGGCATAGGCGAAAAGTCCGAAAGCACTGCGTGTCATGCAGCACGGCGTTAAAAGACTAGATACAACTTTTTATTCACTCAGCCCTCTTTTATTACAGTGCAACACAAATCCCATATCGCAGGAAAGTTATCACTCACCAGTAAAAGCTGTATTTTCATTTTGTGGCCGCAGCAGAGCTAAATCTGAGCAGTAATGCAATAGCAGTCATTTCTAGAAATGCGTAATGAATTAAAAGCCTGTCGCTAGATTCCAGGAGGCGGCAAGTATCAAGACTACTTGACTACCTCTCGGACGCCTGAGGGCATAGGCGAAAAGTCCGAAAGCACTGCGTGTCATGCAGCACGGCGATGAAAGACTAGATACAACTTTTTATTCACTCAGCCCCCTTTTATTACAGTGCAACACAAATGTCATATCGCAGGATAGTTATCACTCACCAGTAAAAGTTGTATTTTCATTTTGTGGCCGCAGCAGAGCTAAATCTGAGCAGTAATGCAATAGCAGTCATTTCTAGAAATGCGTAATGAATTAAAAGCCTGTCGCTAGATTCCAGGAGGCGGCAAGTATCAAGACTACTTGACTACCTCTCGGACGCCTGAGGGCATAGGCGAAAAGTCCGAAAGCACTGCGTGTCATGCAGCACGGCGTTGAAAGACTAGATACAAATTTTTATTCACTCAGCCCTCTTTTATTACAGTGCAACACAAATCCCATATCGCAGGAAAGTTATCACTCACCAGTAAAAGCTGTATTTTCATTTTGTGGCCGCAGCAGAGCTAAATCTGAGCAGTAATGCAATAGCAGTCATTTCTAGAAATGCGTAATGAATTAAAAGCCTGTCGCTAGATTCCAGGAGGCGGCAAGTATCAAGACTACTTGACTACCTCTCGGACGCCTGAGGGCATAGGCGAAAAGTCCGAAAGCACTGCGTGTCATGCAGCACGGCGTTAAAAGACTAGATACAACTTTTTATTCACTCAGCCCTCTTTTATTACAGTGCAACACAAATCCCATATCGCAGGAAAGTTATCACTCACCAGTAAAAGCTGTATTTTCATTTTGTGGCCGCAGCAGAGCTAAATCTGAGCAGTAATGCAATAGCAGTCATTTCTAGAAATGCGTAATGAATTAAAAGCCTGTCGCTAGATTCCAGGAGGCGGCAAGTATCAAGACTACTTGACTAATTCTCGGACGCCTGAGGCCATAGTCGAAAAGTCCGAAAGCACTGCATGTCATGCAGCACGGCGATGAAAGACTAGATACAACTTTTTATTCACTCAGCCCCCTTTTATTACAGTGCAACACAAATGTCATATCGCAGGATAGTTATCACTCACCAGTAAAAGTTGTATTTTCATTTTGTGGCCGCAGCAGAGCTAAATCTGAGCAGTAATGCAATAGCAGTCATTTCTAGAAATGCGTAATGAATTAAAAGCCTGTCGCTAGATTCCAGGAGGCGGCAAGTATCAAGACTACTTGACTACCTCTCGGACGCCTGAGGGCATAGGCGAAAAGTCCGAAAGCACTGCGTGTCATGCAGCACGGCGTTGAAAGACTAGATACAAATTTTTATTCACTCAGCCCTCTTTTATTACAGTGCAACACAAATCCCATATCGCAGGAAAGTTATCACTCACCAGTAAAAGCTGTATTTTCATTTTGTGGCCGGAGCAGAGCTAAATCTGAGCAGTAATGCAATAGCAGTCATTTCTAGAAATGCGTAATGAATTAAAAGCCTGTCGCTAGATTCCAGGAGGCGGCAAGTATCAAGACTACTTGACTACCTCTCGGACGCCTGAGGGCATAGGCGAAAAGTCCGAAAGCACTGTGTGTCATGCAGCACGGCGATGAAAGACTAGATACAAATTTTTATTCACTCAGCCCTCTTTTATTACAGTGCAACACAAATCCCATATCGCAGGAAAGTTATCTCTCACCAGTAAAAGTTGTATTTTCATTTTGTGGCCGCAGCAGATCTAAATCTACAGAGTAATGCAATAGCAGTCGTTTCTAGAAATGCGTAATGAATTAAAAGCCTGTCGCTAGATTCCAGGTGGTGGCAAGTATCAAGACTACTTGACTACCTCTCGGACGCCTGAGGGCATAGGCGAAAAGTCCGAAAGCACTGCGTGTCATGCAGCACGGCGATGAAAGACTAGATACAACTTTTTATTCACTCAGCCCCCTTTTATTACAGTGCAACACAAATGTCATATCGCAGGATAGTTATCACTCACCAGTAAAAGTTGTATTTTCATTTTGTGGCCACAGCAGAGCTAAATCTGAGCAGTAATGCAATAGCAGTCATTTCTAGAAATGCGTAATGAATTAAAAGTCTGTCACTAGATTCCAGGAGGCGGCAAGTATCAAGACTACTTGACTACCTCTCGGACGCCTGAGGGCATAGGCGAAAAGTCCGAAAGCACTGCGTGTCATGCAGCACGGCGATGAAAGACTAGATACAACTTTTTATTCACTCAGCCCTCTTTTATTACAGTGCAACACAAATCCCATATCGCAGGAGAGTTATCACTCACCAGTAAAAGCTGTATTTTCATTTTGTGGCCGCAGCAGAGCTAAATCTGAGCAGTAATGCAATAGCAGTCATTTCTAGAAATGCGTAATGAATTAAAAGCCTGTCGCTAGATTCCAGGAGGCGGCAAGTATCAAGACTACTTGACTACCTCTCGGACGCCTGAGGGCATAGGCGAAAAGTCCGAAAGCACTGCGTGTCATGCAGCACGGCGATGAAAGACTAGATACAACTTTTTATTCACTCAGCCCCCTTTTATTACAGTGCAACACAAATGTCATATCGCAGGATAGTTATCACTCACCAGTAAAAGTTGTATTTTCATTTTGTGGCCACAGCAGAGCTAAATCTGAGCAGTAATGCAATAGCAGTCATTTCTAGAAATGCGTAATGAATTAAAAGTCTGTCACTAGATTCCAGGAGGCGGCAAGTATCAAGACTACTTGACTACCTCTCGGACGCCTGAGGGCATAGGCGAAAAGTCCGAAAGCACTGCGTGTCATGCAGCACGGCGATGAAAGACTAGATACAACTTTTTATTCACTCAGCCCTCTTTTATTACAGTGCAACACAAATCCCATATCGCAGGAAAGTTATCACTCACCAGTAAAAGCTGTATTTTCATTTTGTGGCCGCAGCAGAGCTAAATCTGAGCAGTAATGCAATAGCAGTCATTTCTAGAAATGCGTAATGAATTAAAAGCCTGTCGCTAGATTCCAGGTGGTGGCAAGTATCAAGACTACTTGACTACCTCTCGGACGCCTGAGGGCATAGGCGAAAAGTCCGAAAGCACTGCGTGTCATGCAGCACGGCGATGAAAGACTAGATACAACTTTTTATTCACTCAGCCCCCTTTTATTACAGTGCAACACAAATGTCATATCGCAGGATAGTTATCACTCACCAGTAAAAGTTGTATTTTCATTTTGTGGCCGCAGCAGATCTAAATCTACAGAGTAATGCAATAGCAGTCGTTTCTAGAAATGCGTAATGAATTAAAAGCCTGTCGCTAGATTCCAGGAGGCGGCAAGTATCAAGACTACTTGACTACCTCTCGGACGCCTGAGGGCATAGGCGAAAAGTCCGAAAGCACTGCGTGTCATGCAGCACGGCGTTGAAAGACTAGATACAACTTTTTATTCACTCAGCCCTCTTTTATTACAGTGCAACACAAATCCCATATCGCAGGAAAGTTATCACTCACCAGTAAAAGCTGTATTTTCATTTTGTGGCCGCAGCAGAGCTAAATCTGAGCAGTAATGCAATAGCAGTCATTTCTAGAAATGCGTAATGAATTAAAAGCCTGTCGCTAGATTCCAGGAGGCGGCAAGTATCAAGACTACTTGACTACCTCTCGGACGCCTGAGGCCATAGTCGAAAAGTCCGAAAGCACTGCGTGTCATGCAGCACGGCGATGAAAGACTAGATACAAATTTTTATTCACTCAGCCCTCTTTTATTACAGTGCAACACAAATCCCATATCGCAGGAAAGTTATCTCTCACCAGTAAAAGTTGTATTTTCATTTTGTGGCCGCAGCAGATCTAAATCTACAGAGTAATGCAATAGCAGTCGTTTCTAGAAATGCGTAATGAATTAAAAGCCTGTCGCTAGATTCCAGGTGGTGGCAAGTATCAAGACTACTTGACTACCTCTCGGACGCCTGAGGGCATAGGCGAAAAGTCCGAAAGCACTGCGTGTCATGCAGCACGGCGATGAAAGACTAGATACAACTTTTTATTCACTCAGCCCCCTTTTATTACAGTGCAACACAAATGTCATATCGCAGGATAGTTATCACTCACCAGTAAAAGTTGTATTTTCATTTTGTGGCCACAGCAGAGCTAAATCTGAGCAGTAATGCAATAGCAGTCATTTCTAGAAATGCGTAATGAATTAAAAGTCTGTCACTAGATTCCAGGAGGCGGCAAGTATCAAGACTACTTGACTACCTCTCGGACGCCTGAGGGCATAGGCGAAAAGTCCGAAAGCACTGCGTGTCATGCAGCACGGCGATGAAAGACTAGATACAACTTTTTATTCACTCAGCCCTCTTTTATTACAGTGCAACACAAATCCCATATCGCAGGAAAGTTATCACTCACCGGTAAAAGCTGTATTTTCATTTTGTGGCCGCAGCAGAGCTAAATCTGAGCAGTAATGCAATAGCAGTCATTTCTAGAAATGCGTAATGAATTAAAAGCCTGTCGCTAGATTCCAGGAGGCGGCAAGTATCAAGACTACTTGACTACCTCTCGGACGCCTGAGGCCATAGTCGAAAAGTCCGAAAGCACTGCGTGTCATGCAGCACGGCGATGAAAGACTAGATACAAATTTTTATTCACTCAGCCCTCTTTTATTACAGTGCAACACAAATCCCATATCGCAGGAAAGTTATCTCTCACCAGTAAAAGTTGTATTTTCATTTTGTGGCCGCAGCAGATCTAAATCTACAGAGTAATGCAATAGCAGTCGTTTCTAGAAATGCGTAATGAATTAAAAGCCTGTCGCTAGATTCCAGGTGGTGGCAAGTATCAAGACTACTTGACTACCTCTCGGACGCCTGAGGGCATAGGCGAAAAGTCCGAAAGCACTGCGTGTCATGCAGCACGGCGATGAAAGACTAGATACAACTTTTTATTCACTCAGCCCCCTTTTATTACAGTGCAACACAAATGTCATATCGCAGGATAGTTATCACTCACCAGTAAAAGTTGTATTTTCATTTTGTGGCCACAGCAGAGCTAAATCTGAGCAGTAATGCAATAGCAGTCATTTCTAGAAATGCGTAATGAATTAAAAGTCTGTCACTAGATTCCAGGAGGCGGCAAGTATCAAGACTACTTGACTACCTCTCGGACGCCTGAGGGCATAGGCGAAAAGTCCGAAAGCACTGCGTGTCATGCAGCACGGCGATGAAAGACTAGATACAACTTTTTATTCACTCAGCCCTCTTTTATTACAGTGCAACACAAATCCCATATCGCAGGAAAGTTATCACTCACCAGTAAAAGCTGTATTTTCATTTTGTGGCCGCAGCAGAGCTAAATCTGAGCAGTAATGCAATAGCAGTCATTTCTAGAAATGCGTAATGAATTAAAAGCCTGTCGCTAGATTCCAGGTGGTGGCAAGTATCAAGACTACTTGACTACCTCTCGGACGCCTGAGGGCATAGGCGAAAAGTCCGAAAGCACTGCGTGTCATGCAGCACGGCGATGAAAGACTAGATACAACTTTTTATTCACTCAGCCCCCTTTTATTACAGTGCAACACAAATGTCATATCGCAGGATAGTTATCACTCACCAGTAAAAGTTGTATTTTCATTTTGTGGCCGCAGCAGATCTAAATCTACAGAGTAATGCAATAGCAGTCGTTTCTAGAAATGCGTAATGAATTAAAAGCCTGTCGCTAGATTCCAGGAGGCGGCAAGTATCAAGACTACTTGACTACCTCTCGGACGCCTGAGGGCATAGGCGAAAAGTCCGAAAGCACTGCGTGTCATGCAGCACGGCGTTGAAAGACTAGATACAACTTTTTATTCACTCAGCCCTCTTTTATTACAGTGCAACACAAATCCCATATCGCAGGAAAGTTATCACTCACCAGTAAAAGCTGTATTTTCATTTTGTGGCCGCAGCAGAGCTAAATCTGAGCAGTAATGCAATAGCAGTCATTTCTAGAAATGCGTAATGAATTAAAAGCCTGTCGCTAGATTCCAGGAGGCGGCAAGTATCAAGACTACTTGACTACCTCTCGGACGCCTGAGGGCATAGGCGAAAAGTCCGAAAGCACTGCGTGTCATGCAGCACGGCGTTGAAAGACTAGATACAACTTTTTATTCACTCAGCCCTCTTTTATTACAGTGCAACACAAATCCCATATCGCAGGAAAGTTATCACTCACCAGTAAAAGCTGTATTTTCATTTTGTGGCCGCAGCAGAGCTAAATCTGAGCAGTAATGCAATAGCAGTCATTTCTAGAAATGCGTAATGAATTAAAAGCCTGTCGCTAGATTCCAGGAGGCGGCAAGTATCAAGACTACTTGACTACCTCTCGGACGCCTGAGGGCATAGGCGAAAAGTCCGAAAGCACTGCGTGTCATGCAGCACGGCGATGAAAGACTAGATACAACTTTTTATTCACTCAGCCCCCTTTTATTACAGTGCAACACAAATCTCATATCGCAGGAAAGTTATCACTCCCCAGTAAAAGTTGTATTTTCATTTTGTGGCCGCAGCAGATCTAAATCTACAGAGTAATGCAATAGCAGTCATTTCTAGAAATGCGTAATGAATTAAAAGCCTGTCGCTAGATTCCAGGTGGTGGCAGTATCAAGACTACTTGACTACCTCTCGGACGCCTGAGGGCATAGGCGAAAAGTCCGAAAGCACTGCGTGTCATGCAGCACGGCGATGAAAGACTAGATACAACTTTTTATTCACTCAGCCCTCTTTTATTACAGTGCAACACAAATCCCATATCGCAGGAAAGTTATCACTCACCAGTAAAAGCTGTATTTTCATTTTGTGGCCGCAGCAGAGCTAAATCTGAGCAGTAATGCAATAGCAGTCATTTCTAGAAATGCGTAATGAATTAAAAGCCTGTCGCTAGATTCCAGGAGGCGGCAAGTATCAAGACTACTTGACTACCTCTCGGACGCCTGAGGGCATAGGCGAAAAGTCCGAAAGCACTGCGTGTCATGCAGCACGGCGATGAAAGACTAGATACAAATTTTTATCCACTCAGCCCTCTTTTATTACAGTGCAACACAAATCCCATATCGCAGGAAAGTTATCTCTCACCAGTAAAAGTTGTATTTTCATTTTGTGGCCGCAGCAGATCTAAATCTACAGAGTAATGCAATAGCAGTCGTTTCTAGAAATGCGTAATGAATTAAAAGCCTGTCGCTAGATTCCAGGTGGTGGCAAGTATCAAGACTACTTGAATACCTCTCGGACGCCTGAGGGCATAGGCGAAAAGTCCGAGAGCACTGCGTGTCATGCAGCACGGCGATGAAAGACTAGATACAACTTTTTAATTACTCAGCCCTCTTTTATTACAGTGCAACACAAATCTCATATTGCAGGAAAGTTATCACTCCCCAGTAAAAGTTGTATTTTTATTTTGTGGCCACAGCAGAGCTAAATCTGCGGAGTAATGCAATAGCAGTCATTTCTAGAAATGCGTAATGAATTAAAAGTCTGTCACTAGATTCCAGGAGGCGGCAAGTATCAAGACTACTTGACTACCTCTCGGACGCCTGAGGGCATAGGCGAAAAGTCCGAAAGCACTGCGTGTCATGCAGCACGGCGATGACAGACTAGATACAACTTTTTAATTACTCAGCCCTCTTTTATTACAGTGCAACACAAATCTCATATCGCAGGAAAGTTATCACTCCCCAGTAAAAGTTGTATTTTCATTTTGTGGCCGCAGCAGATCTAAATCTACAGAGTAATGCAATAGCAGTCATTTCTAGAAATGCGTAATGAATTAAAAGCCTGTCGCTAGATTCCAGGTGGTGGCAGTATCAAGACTACTTGACTACCTCTCGGACGCCTGAGGGCATAGGCGAAAAGTCCGAAAGCACTGCGTGTCATGCAGCACGGCGATGAAAGACTAGATACAACTTTTTATTCACTCAGCCCCCTTTTATTACAGTGCAACACAAATGTCATATCGCAGGATAGTTATCACTCACCAGTAAAAGTTGTATTTTCATTTTGTGGCCGCAGCAGAGCTAAATCTGAGCAGTAATGCAATAGCAGTCATTTCTAGAAATGCGTAATGAATTAAAAGCCTGTCGCTAGATTCCAGGAGGCGGCAAGTATCAAGACTACTTGACTACCTCTCGGACGCCTGAGGGCATAGGCGAAAAGTCCGGAAACACTGCATGTCATTTAGCACGGCGATGAAAGACTAGATACAACTTTTAATTCACTCAGCCCCCTTTTATTACAGTGCAACACAAATGTCATATCGCAGGATAGTTATCACTCACCAGTAAAAGTTGTATTTTCATTTTGTGGCCGCAGCAGAGCTAAATCTGAGCAGTAATGCAATAGCAGTCATTTCTAGAAATGCGTAATGAATTAAAAGCCTGTCGCTAGATTCCAGGAGGCGGCAAGTATCAAGACTACTTGACTACCTCTCGGACGCCTGAGGGCATAGGCAAAAAGTCCGAAAGCACTGCGTGTCATGCAGCACGGCGATGAAAGACTAGATACAACTTTTTATTCACTCAGCCCTCTTTTATTATAGTGCAACACAAATCTCATATCGCAGGAAAGTTATCACTCACCAGTAAAAAGTTGTATTTTCATTTTGTGGCCGCAGCAGGGCTAAATCTGAGCAGTAATGCAATAGCAGTCATTTCTAGAAATGCGTAATGAATTAAAAGCCTGTCGCTAGATTCCAGGAGGCGGCAAGTATCAAGACTACTTGACTACCTCTCGGACGCCTGAGGGCATAGGCGAAAAGTCCGAGAGCACTGCGTGTCATACAGCACGGCGATGAAAGACTACATACAACTTTTTAATTACTCAGCCCTCTTTTATTACAGTGCAACACAAATCTCATATTGCAGGAAAGTTATCACTCCCCAGTAAAAGTTGTATTTTCATTTTGTGGCCACAGCAGAGCTAAATCTGCGGAGTAATGCAATAGCAGTCATTTCTAGAAATGCGTAATGAATTAAAAGTCTGTCGCTAGATTCCAGGAGGCGGCAAGTATCAAGACTACTTGTTTACCTCTCGGACGCCTGAGGGCATAGGCGAAAAGCCCCGAAAGCACTGTGTGTCATGCAGCACGGCGATGAAAGACTAGATACAACTTTTTAATTACTCAGCCCTCTTTTATTACAGTGCAACACAAATCTCATATTGCAGGAAAGTTATCACTCCCCAGTGAAAGTTGTATTTTCATTTTGTGGCCACAGCAGAGCTAAATCTGCGGAGTAATGCAATAGCAGTCATTTCTAGAAATGCGTAATGAATTAAAAGCCTGTCGCTAGATTCCAGGTGGTGGCAAGTATCAAGACTACTTGACTACCTCTCGGACGCCTGAGGGCATAGGCGAAAAGTCCGAGAGCACTGCGTGTCATGCAGCACGGCGATGAAAGACTAGATACAACCTTTTAATTACTCAGCCATCTTTAATTACAGTGCAACACAAATCTCATATTGCAGGAAAGTTATCACTCACCAGTAAATGTTGTATTTTCATTTTGTGGCCGCAGCAGAGCTAAATCTACAGAGTAATGCAATAGCAGTCAATTCTAGAAATGCGTAATGAATTAAAAGCCTGTCGCTAGATTCCAGGAGGCGGCAAGTATCAAGACTACTTGTTTACCTCTCGGACGCCTGAGGGCATAGGCGAAAAGTCCGAGAGCACTGCGTGTCATGCAGCACGGCGATGAAATACTAGATACAACTTTTTAATTACTCAGCCCTCTTT
The DNA here is from genome assembly GCF_021461385.2 of Schistocerca piceifrons. NCBI lineage: Eukaryota > Metazoa > Arthropoda > Insecta > Orthoptera > Acrididae > Schistocerca > Schistocerca piceifrons. Next base: position 470,184,084 of record NC_060141.1, on the reverse strand, counting down.
TATTACAGTGCAACACAAATCTCATATTGCAGGAAAGTTATCACTCCCCAGTAAAAGTTGTATTTTCATTTTGTGGCCACAGCAGAGCTAAATCTGCGGAGTAATGCAATAGCAGTCATTTCTAGAAATGCGTAATGAATTAAAAGTCTGTCGCTAGATTCCAGGAGGCGGCAAGTATCAAGACTACTTGTTTACCTCTCGGACGCCTGAGGGCATAGGCGAAAAGTCCGAAAGCACTGTGTGTCATGCAGCACGGCGATGAAAGACTAGATACAACTTTTTAATTACTCAGCCCTCATTTATTACAGTGCAACACAAATCTCATATTGCAGGAAAGTTATCACTCCCCAGTAAAAGTTGTATTATCATTTTGTGGCCACAGCAGAGCTAAATCTGCGGAGTAATGCAATAGCGGTCATTTCTAGAAATGCGTAATGAATTAAAAGTCTGTCACTAGATTCCAGGAGGCGGCAAGTATCAAGACTACTTGTTTACCTCTCGGACGCCTGAGGGCATAGGCGAAAAGTCCGAAAGCACTGTGTGTCATGCAGCACGGCGATGAAAGACTAGATACAACTTTTTAATTACTCAGCCCTCTTTTATTACAGTGCAACTCAAATCTCATATTGCAGGAAAGTTATCACTCCCCAGTAAAAGTTGTATTTTCATTTTGTGGCCACAGCAGAGCTAAATCTGCGGAGTAATGCAATAGCAGTCATTTCTAGAAATGCGTAATGAATTAAAAGTCTGTCGCTAGATTCCAGGAGGCGGCAAGTATCAAGACTACTTGTTTACCTCTCGGACACCTGAGGGCATAGGCGAAAAGTCCGAAAGCACTGTGTGTCATGCAGCACGGCGATGAAAGACTAGATACAACTTTTTAATTACTCAGCCCTCTTTTATTACAGTGCATCACAAATCTCATATTGTAGGAAAGTTATCACTCCCCAGTAAAAGTTGTATTTTCATTTTGTGGCCACAGCAGAGCTAAATCTGCGGAGTAATGCAATAGCAGTCATTTCTAGAAATGCGTATAGAATTAAAAGCCTGTCGCTAGATTCCAGGTGGTGGCAAGTATCAAGACTACTTGACTACCTCTCGGACGCCTGAGGGCATAGGCGAAAAGTCCGAGAGCACTGCGTGTCATGCAGCACGGCGATGAAAGACTAGATACAACTTTTTAATTACTCAGCCCTCTTTTATTACAGTGCAACACAAATCTCATATTGCAGGAAAGTTATCACTCCCCAGTAAAAGTTGTATTTTCATTTTGTGACCGCAGCAGATCTAAATCTACAGAGTAATGCAATAGCAGTCATTTCTAGAAATGCGTAATGAATTAAAAGCCTGTCGCTAGATTCCAGGTGGTGGCAAGTATCAAGACTACTTGACTACCTCTCGGACGCCTGAGGGCATAGGCGAAAAGTCCGAAAGCACTGTGTGTCATGCAGCACGGCGATGAAAGACTAGATACAACTTTTTAATTACTCAGCCCTCTTTTATTACAGTGCAACACAAATCTCATATTGCAGGAAAGTTATCACTCCCCAGTAAAAGTTGTATTTTCATTATGTGGCCACAGCAGAGCTAAATCTGCGGAGTAATGCAATAGCAGTCATTTCTAGATATGCGTAATGAATTAAAAGTCTGTCGCTAGATTCCAGGAGGCGGCAAGTATCAAGACTACTTGTTTACCTCTCGGACGCCTGAGGGCATAGGCGAAAAGTCCGAGAGCACTGCGTGTCATGCAGCACGGCGATGAAATACTAGATACAACTTTTTAATTACTCAGCCCTCTTTAATTACAGTGCAACACAAATCTCATATTGCAGGAAAGTTATCACTCACCAGTAAATGTTGTATTTTCATTTTGTGGCCGCAGCAGAGCTAAATCTACGGAGTAATGCAATAGCAGTCATTTCTAGAAATTCGTAATGAATTAAAAGTCTGTCGCTAGAATCCAGGAGGCGGCAAGTATCAAGACTACTTGACTACCTCTCGGACGCCTGAGGGCATAGGCGAAAAGTCCGGAAACACTGCATGTCATTTAGCACGGCGATGAAAGACTAGATACAACTTTTTATTCACTCAGCCCTCTTTTATTACAGTGCAACTTAAATCTCATATCGCAAGAAAGTTATCACTCACCAGTAAAGATGTATTTTCATTTTGTGGCCGCAGCAGAGCTAAATCTACGGAGTAATGCAATAGCAGTCATTTCTAGAAATGCGTAATGAATTAAAAGTCTGTCGCTAGATTCCAGGAGGCGGCAAGTATCAAGACTACTTGTTTACCTCTCGGACGCCTGAGGGCATAGGCGAAAAGTCCGAGAGCACTGCATGTCATGCAGCACGGCGATGAAAGACTAGATACAACTTTTTAATTACTCAGCCCTCTTTTATTACAGTGCAACACAAATCTCTTATTGCAGGAAAGTTATCACTCACCAGTAAATGTTGTATTTTCATTTTGTGGCCGCAGCAGAGCTAAATCTGCGGAGTAATGCAATAGCAGTCATTTCTAGAAATGCGTAATGAATTAAAAGTCTGTCGCTAGATTCCAGGAGGCGGCAAGTATCAAGACTACTTGACTACCTCTCGGACGCCTGAGGGCATAGGCGAAAAGTCCGGAAACACTGCATGTCATTTATCACGGCGATGAAAGACTGGATACAACTTATTAATTACTCAGCCCTCTTTTATTACAGTGCAACACAAATCTCATATCGCTGGAAAGTTATCACTCACCAGTAAAAGTTGTATTTTCATTTTGTGGCCGCGGCAGAGCTAAATCTGCGGAGTAATGCAATAGCAGTCATTTCTAGAAATGCGTAATGAATTAAAAGTCTGTCGCTAGATTCCAGGAGGCGGCAAGTATCAAGACTACTTGCTTACCTCTTGGACGCCTGAGGGCATAGGCGAAGAGTCCGAGAGCAATGCGTGTCATGCAGCACGGCGATGAAAGACTAGATACAACTTTTTAATTACTCAGCCCTCTTTTATTACAGTGCAACACAAATCTCATATTGCAGGAAAGTTATCACTCACCAGTAAATGTTGTATTTTCATTTTGTGGCCGCAGCAGAGCTAAATCTGCGGAGTAATGCAATAGCAGTCATTTCTAGAAATGCGTAATGAATTAAAAGTCTGTCACTAGATTCCAGGTGGCGGCAAGTATCAAGACTACTTGTTTACCTCTCGGACGCCTGAGGTCATAGGCGAAAAGTCCGAAAGCACTGCGTATCATGCAGCACGGCGGTGAAAGACTAGATACAACTTTTTATTCACTCAGCCCTCTTTTATTACAGTGCAACACAAATCTCATATCGCTGGAAAGTTATCACTCACCAGTAAAAGTTGTATTTTCATTTTGTGGCCGCAGCAGAGTTAAATCTGAGGAGTAATGCAATAGCAGTCATTTCTAGAAATGCGTAATGAATTAAAAGCCTGTCGCTAGATTCCAGGAGGCGGCAAGTATCAAGACTACTTGACTACCTCTCGGACGCCTGAGGGCATAGTCGAAAAGTCCGAAAGCACTGCGTGTCATGCAGCACGGCGATGAAAGACTAGATACAACTTTTTATTCACTCAGCCCTCTTTTATTACAGTGCAACACAAATCCCATATCGCAGGAAAGGTATCTCTCACCAGTAAAAGTTGTATTTTCATTTTGTGGCCGCAGCAGATCTAAATCTACAGAGTAATGCAATAGCAGTCATTTCTAGAAATGCGTAATGAATTAAAAGCCTGTCGCTAGATTCCAGGTGGTGGCAAGTATCAAGACTACTTGACTACCTCTCGGGCGCCTGAGGGCATAGGCGAAAAGTCCGAGAGCACTGCGTGTCATACAGCACGGCGATGAAAGACTAGATACAACTTTTTAATTACTCAGCCCTCTTTTATTACAGTGCAACACAAATCTCATATTGCAGGAAAGTTATCACTCCCCAGTAAAAGTTGTATTTTCATTTTGTGGCCACAGCAGAGCTAAATCTGCGGAGTAATGCAATAGCAGTCATTTCTAGAAATGCGTAATGAATTAAAAGTCTGTCGCTAGATTCCAGGAGGCGGCAAGTATCAAGACTACTTGACTACCTCTCGGACGCCTGAGGGCATAGGCGAAAAGTCCGAAAGCACTGTGTGTCATGCAGCACGGCGATGAAAGACTAGATACAACTTTTTAATTACTCAGCCCTCTTTTATTACATTGCAACACAAATCTCATATTGCAGGAAAGTTATCACTCCCCAGTAAAATTTGTATTTTCATTTTGTGGCCACAGCAGAGCTAAATCTGCGGAGTAATGCAATAGCAGTCACTTCTAGAAATGCGTAATGAATTAAAAGCCTGTCGCTAGATTCCAGGTGGTGGCAAGTATCAAGACTACTTGACTACCTCTCGGACGCCTGAGGGCATAGGCGAAAAGTCCGAGAGCACTGCGTGTCATGCAGCACGGCGATGAAAGACTAGATACAACCTTTTAATTACTCAGCCATCTTTAATTACAGTGCAACACAAATCTCATATTGCAGGAAAGTTATCACTCACCAGTAAATGTTGTATTTTCATTTTGTGGCCGCAGCAGAGCTAAATCTACAGAGTAATGCAATAGCAGTCATTTCTAGAAATGCGTAATGAATTAAAAGCCTGTCGCTAGATTCCAGGAGGCGGCAAGTATCAAGACTACTTGTTTACCTCTCGGACGCCTGAGGGCATAGGCGAAAAGTCCGAAAGCACTGCGTGTCATGCAGCACGGCGATGAAATACTAGATACAACTTTTTAATTACTCAGCCCTCTTTTATTACAGTGCAACACAAATCTCATATTGCAGGAAAGTTATCACTCCCCAGTAAAAGTTGTATTTTCATTTTGTGGCCACAGCAGAGCTAAATCTGCGGAGTAATGCAATAGCAGTCATTTCTAGAAATGCGTAATGAATTAAAAGTCTGTCGCTAGATTCCAGGAGGCGGCAAGTATCAAGACTACTTGTTTACCTCTCGGACGCCTGAGGGCATAGGCGAAAAGTCCGAAAGCACTGTGTGTCATGCAGCACGGCGATGAAAGACTAGATACAACTTTTTAATTACTCAGCCCTCTTTTATTACAGTGCAACACAAATCTCATATTGCAGGAAAGTTATCACTCCCCAGTAAAAGTTGTATTTTCATTTTGTGGCCACAGCAGAGCTAAATCTGCGGAGTAATGCAATAGCAGTCATTTCTAGAAATGCGTAATGAATTAAAAGTCTGTCGCTAGATTCCAGGAGGCGGCAAGTATCAAGACTACTTGTTTACCTCTCGGACGCCTGAGGGCATAGGCGAAAAGTCCGAAAGCACTGTGTGTCATGCAGCACGGCGATGAAAGACTAGATACAACTTTTTAATTACTCAGCCCTCTTTTATTACAGTGCAACACAAATCTCATATTGCAGGAAAGTTATCACTCCCCAGTAAAAGTTGTATTTTCATTTTGTGGCCACAGCAGAGCTAAATCTGCGGAGTAATGCAATGGCAGTCATTTCTAGAAATGCGTAATGAATTAAAAGTCTGTCGCTAGATTCCAGGAGGCGGCAAGTATCAAGACTACTTGTTTACCTCTCGGACGCCTGAGGGCATAGGCGAAAAGTCCGAAAGCACTGTGTGTCATGCAGCACGGCGATGAAAGACTAGATACAACTTTTTAATTACTCAGCCCTCTTTTATTACAGTGCAACACAAATCTCATATTGCAGGAAAGTTATCACTCCCCAGTAAAAGTTGTATTTTCATTTTGTGGCCACAGCAGAGCTAAATCTGCGGAGTAATGCAATAGCAGTCATTTCTAGAAATGCGTAATGAATTAAAAGCCTGTCGCTAGATTCCAGGTGGTGGCAAGTATCAAGACTACTTGACTACCTCTCGGACGCCTGAGGGCATAGGCGAAAAGTCCGAGAGCACTGCGTGTCATGCAGCACGGCGATGAAAGACTAGATACAACTTTTTAATTACTCAGCCCTCTTTTATTACAGTGCAACACAAATCCCATTCGCAGGAAAGTTATCTCTCACCAGTAAAAGTTGTATTTTCATTTTGTGGCCGCAGCAGATCTAAATCTGCAGAGTAATGCAATAGCAGTCATTTCTAGAAATGCGTAATGAATTAAAAGCCTGTCGCTAGATTCCAGGTGGTGGCAAGTATCAAGACTACTTGACTACCTCTCGGACGCCTGAGGGCATAGGCGAAAAGTCCGAAAGCACTGTGTGTCATGCAGCACGGCGATGAAAGACTAGATACAACTTTTTAATTACTCAGCCCTCTTTTATTACAGTGCAACACAAATCTCATATTGCAGGAAAGTTATCACTCCCCAGTAAAAGTTGTATTTTCATTTTGTGGCCACAGCAGAGCTAAATCTGCGGAGTAATGCAATAGCAGTCATTTCTAGAAATGCGTAATGAATTAAAAGTCTGTCGCTAGATTCCAGGAGGCGGCAAGTATCAAGACTACTTGTTTACCTCTCGGACGCCTGAGGGCATAGGCGAAAAGTCCGAGGGCACTGCGTGTCATGCAGCACGGCGATGAAATACTAGATACAACTTTTTAATTACTCAGCCCTCTTTAATTACAGTGCAACACAAATCTCATATTGCAGGAAAGTTATCACTCACCAGTAAATGTTGTATTTTCATTTTGTGGCCGCAGCAGAGCTAAATCTACGGAGTAATGGAATAGCAGTCATTTCTAGAAATGCGTAATGAATTAAAAGTCTGTCGCTAGAATCCAGGAGGCGGCAAGTATCAAGACTACTTGACTACCTCTCGGACGCCTGAGGGCATAGGCGAAAAGTCCGGAAACACTGCATGTCATTTAGCACGGCGATGAAAGACTAGATACAACTTTTTATTCACTCAGCCCTCTTTTATTACAGTGCAACACAAATCTCATATCGCAAGAAAGTTATCACTCACCAGTAAAAGTTGTATTTTCATTTTGTGGCCGCAGCAGAGCTAAATCTACGGAGTAATGCAATAGCAGTCATTTCTAGAAATGCATAATGAATTAAAAGTCTGTCGCTAGATTCCAGGAGGCGGCAAGTATCAAGACTACTTGTTTACCTCTCGGACGCCTGAGGGCATAGGCGAAAAGTCCGAGAGCACTGCGTGTCATGCAGCACGGCGATGAAAGACTAGATACAACTTTTTAATTACTCAGCCCTCTTTTATTACAGTGCAACACAAATCTCATATTGCAGGAAAGTTATCACTCACTAGTAAATGTTGTATTTTCATTTTGTGGCCGCAGCAGAGCTAAATCTGCGGAGTAATGCAATAGCAGTCATTTCTAGAAATGCGTAATGAATTAAAAGTCTGTCGCTAGATTCCAGGAGGCGGCAAGTATCAAGACTACTTGACTACCTCTCGGACGCCTGAGGGCATAGGCGAAAAGTCCGGAAACACTGCATGTCATTTAGCACGGCGATGAAAGACTAGATACAACTTTTTATTCACTCAGCCCTCTTTTATTACAGTGCAACACAAATCTCATATCGCAAGAAAGTTATCACTCACCAGTAAAAGTTGTATTTTCATTTTGTGGCCGCAGCAGAGCTAAATCTACGGAGTAATGCAATAGCAGTCATTTCTAGAAATGCGTAATGAATTAAAAGTCTGTCGCTAGATTCCAGGAGGCGGCAAGTATCAAGACTACTTGTTTACCTCTCGGACGCCTGAGGGCATAGGCGAAAAGTCCGAAAGCACTGCGTGTCATGCAGCACGGCGATGAAAGACTGGATACAACTTTTTAATTACTCAGCCCTCTTTTATTACAGTGCAACACAAATCTCATATCGCTGGAAAGTTATCACTCACCAGTAAAAGTTGTATTTTCATTTTGTGGCCGCGGCAGAGCTAAATCTGCGGAGTAATGCAATAGCAGTCATTTCTAGAAATGCGTAATGAATTAAAAGTCTGTCGCTAGATTCCAGGAGGCGGCAAGTATCAAGACTACTTGCTTACCTCTCGGACGCCTGAGGGCATAGGCGAAAAGTCCGAGAGCACTGCGTGTCATGCAGCACGGCGATGAAAGACTAGATACAACTTTTTAATTACTCAGCCCTCTTATATTACAGTGCAACACAAATCTCATATCGCTGGAAAGTTATCACTCACCAGTAAAAGTTGTATTTTCATTTTGTGGCCGCGGCAGAGCTAAATCTGCGGAGTAATGCAATAGCAGTCATTTCTAGAAATGCGTAATGAATTAAAAGTCTGTCGCTAGATTCCAGGAGGCGGCAAGTATCAAGACTACTTGCTTACCTCTCGGACGCCTGAGGGCATAGGCGAAAAGTCCGAGAGCACTGCGTGTCATGCAGCACGGCGATGAAAGACTAGATACAACTTTTTAATTACTCAGCCCTCTTTTATTACAGTGCAACACAAATCTCATATCGCTGGAAAGTTATCACTCACCAGTAAAAGTTGTATTTTCATTTTGTGGCCGCGGCAGAGCTAAATCTGCGGAGTAATGCAATAGCAGTCATTTCTAGAAATGCGTAATGAATTAAAAGTCTGTCGCTAGATTCCAGGAGGCGGCAAGTATCAAGACTACTTGCTTACCTCTCGGACGCCTGAGGGCATAGGCGAAAAGTCCGAGAGCACTGCGTGTCATGCAGCACGGCGATGAAAGACTAGATACAACTTTTTAATTACTCAGCCCTCTTTTATTACAGTGCAACACAAATCTCATATTGCAGGAAAGTTATCACTCACCAGTAAATGTTGTATTTTCATTTTGTGGCCGCAGCAGAGCTAAATCTGCGGAGTAATGCAATAGCAGTCATTTCTAGAAATGCGTAATGAATTAAAAGTCTGTCGCTAGATTCCAGGAGGCGGCAAGTATCAAGACTACTTGACTACCTCTCGGACGCCTGAGGGCATAGGCGAAAAGTCCGAAAGCACTGCGTGTCATGCAGCACGGCGATGAAAGACTAGATACAACTTTTTATTCACTCAGCCCTCTTTTATTACAGTGCAACACAAATCTCATATCGCTGGAAAGTTATCACTCACCAGTAAAAGTTGTATTTTCATTTTGTGGCCGCGGCAGAGCTAAATCTACGGAGTAATGCAATAGCAGTCATATCTAGAAATGCGTAATGAATTAAAAGTCTGTCGCTAGATTCCAGGAGGCGGCAAGTATCAAGACTACTTGACTACCTCTCGGACGCCTGAGGGCATAGGCGAAAAGTCCGAAAGCACTGCGTGTCATGCAGCACGGCGATGAAAGACTAGATACAACTTTTTATTCACTCAGCCCTGTTTTATTACAGTGCAACACAAATCTCATATCGCTGGAAAGTTATCACTCACCAGTAAAAGTTGTATTTTCATTTTGTGGCCGCGGCAGAGCTAAATCTACGGAGTAATGCAATAGCAGACATTTCTAGAAATGCGTAATGAATTAAAAGTCTGTCGCTAGATTCCAGGAGGCGGCAAGTATCAAGACCACTTGTTTACCTCTCGGACGCCTGAGGGCATAGGCGAAAAGTCCGAAAGCACTGCGTGTCATGCAGCACGGCGATGAAAGACTAGATACAACTTTTTAATTACTCAGCCCTCTTTTATTACAGTGCAACACAAATCTCATATCGCTGGAAAGTTATCACTCACCAGTAAATGTTGTATTTTCATTTTGTGGCCGCGGCAGAGCTAAATCTGCGGAGTAATGCAATAGCAGTCATTTCTAGAAATGCGTAATGAATTAAAAGTCTGTCGCTAGATTCCAGGAGGCAGCAAGTATCAAGACTACTTGACTACCTCTTGGACGCCTGAGGGCATAGGCGAAAAGTCCGAGAGCACTGCGTGTCATGCAGCACGGCGATGAAAGACTAGATACAACTTTTTAATTACTCAGCCCTCTTTTATTACAGTGCAACACAAATCTCATATTGCAGGAAAGTTATCACTCACCAGTAAATGTTGTATTTTCATTTTGTGGCCGCAGCAGAGCTAAATCTGCGGAGTAATGCAATAGCAGTCATTTCTAGAAATGCGTAATGAATTAAAAGTCTGTCGCTAGATTCCAGGAGGCGGCAAGTATCAAGACTACTTGACTACCTCTCGGACGCCTGAGGGCATAGGCGAAAAGTCCGAAAGCACTGCGTGTCATGCAGCACGGCGATGAAAGACTAGATACAACTTTTTAATTACTCAGCCCTCTTTTATTACAGTGCAACACAAATCTCATATCGCTGGAAAGTTATCACTCACCAGTAAAAGTTGTATTTTCATTTTGTGGCCGCGGCAGAGCTAAATCTACTGAGTAATGCAATAGCAGTCATATCTAGAAATGCGTAATGAATTAAAAGTCTGTCGCTAGATTCCAGGAGGCGGCAAGTATCAAGACTACTTGACTACCTCTCGGACGCCTGAGGGCATATTCGAAAAGTCCGAAAGCACTGCGTGTCATGCAGCACGGCGATGAAAGACTAGATATAACTTTTTATTCACTCAGCCCTCTTTTATTACAGTGCAACACAAATCTCATATCGCTGGAAAGTTATCACTCACCAGTAAAAGTTGTATTTTCATTTTGTGGCCGCGGCAGAGCTAAATCTACGGAGTAATGCAATAGCAGACATTTCTAGAAATGCGTAATGAATTAAAAGTCTGTCGCTAGATTCCAGGAGGCGGCAAGTATCAAGACCACTTGTTTACCTCTCGGACGCCTGAGGGCATAGGCGAAAAGTCCGAGAGCACTGCGTGTCATGCAGCACGGCGATGAAAGACTAGATACAACTTTTTAATTACTCAGCCCTCTTTTATTACAGTGCAACACAAATCTCATATTGCAGGAAAGTTATCACTCACCAGTAAATGTTGTATTTTCATTTTGTGGCCGCAGCAGAGCTAAATCTGCGGAGTAATGCAATAGCAGTCATTTCTAGAAATGCGTAATGAATTAAAAGTCTGTCACTAGATTCCAGGAGGCGGCAAGTGTCAAGACTACTTGACTACCTCTCGGACGCCTGAGGTCATAGGCGAAAAGTCCGAAAGCACTGCATGTCATGCAGCACGGCGATGAAAGACTAGATACAACTTTTTATTCACTCAGCCCTCTTTTATTACAGTGCAACACAAATCTCATATCGCTGGAAAGTTATCACTCACCAGAAAAAATTGTATTTTCATTTTGTGGCCGCGGCAGAGCTAAATCTATGGAGTAATGCAATAGCAGTCATTTCTAGAAATGCGTAATGAATTAAAAGTCTGTCGCTAGATTCCAGGAGGCGGCAAGTATCAAGACTACTTGTTTACCTCTCGGACGCCTGAGGGCATAGGCGAAAAGTCCGAAAGCACTGTGTGTCATGCAGCACGGCGATGAAAGACTAGATACAACTTTTTATTCACTCAGCCCTCTTTTATTACAGTGCAACACAAATCTCATATCGCTGGAAAGTTATCACTCACCAGTAAAAGTTGTATTTTCATTTTGTGGCCGCGGCAGAGCTAAATCTACGGAGTGATGCAATAGCAGTCATTTCTAGAAATGCGTAATGAATTAAAAGTCTGTCGCTAGATTCCAGGAGGCGGCAAGTATCAAGACTACTTGTATACCTCTCGGACGCCTGAGGGCATAGGCGAAAAGTCCGAGAGCACTGCGTGTCATGCAGCACGGCGATGAAAGACTAGATACAACTTTTTAATTACTCAGCCCTCTTTTATTACAGTGCAACACAAATCTCATATTGCAGGAAAGTTATCACTCACCAGTAAATGTTGTATTTTCATTTTGTGGCCGCAGCAGAGCTAAATCTGCGGAGTAATGCAATAGCAGTCATTTCTAGAAATGCGTAATGAATTAAAAGTCTGTCGCTAGATTCCAGGAGGCGGCAAGTATCAAGACTACTTGTTTACCTCTCGGACGCCTGAGGTCATAGGCGAAAAGTCCGAAAGCACTGCATGTCATGCAGCACGGCGATGAAAGACTAGATACAACTTTTTATTCACTCAGCCCTCTTTTAATACAGTGCAACACAAATCTCATATCGCTGGAAAGTTATCACTCACCAGTAAAAGTAGTATTTTCATTTTGTGGCCGCGGTAGAGCTAAATCTACGGAGTAATGCAATAGCAGTCATATCTAGAAATGCGTAATGAATTAAAAGTCTGTCGCTAGATTCCAGGAGGCGGCAAGTATCAAGACTACTTGACTACCTCTCGGACGCCTGAGGGCATAGGCGAGAAGTCCGAAAGCACTGCGTGTCATGCAGCACGGCGATGAAAGACTAGATACAACTTTTTATTCACTCAGCCCTCTTTTATTACAGTGCAACACAAATCTCATATCGCTGGAAAGTTATCACTCACCAGTAAAAGTTGTATTTTCATTTTGTGGCCGCGGCAGAGCTAAATCTACGGAGTAATGCAATAGCAGACATTTCTAGAAATGCGTAATGAATTAAAAGTCTGTCGCTAGATTCCAGGAGGCGGCAAGTATCAAGACCACTTGTTTACCTCTCGGACGCCTGAGGGCATAGGCGAAAAGTCCGAGAGCACTGCGTGTCATGCAGCACGGCGATGAAAGACTAGATACAACTTTTTAATTACTCAGCCCTCTTTTATTACAGTGCAACACAAATCTCATATTGCAGGAAAGTTATCACTCACCAGTAAATGTTGTATTTTCATTTTGTGGCCGCAGCAGAGCTAAATCTGCGGAGTAATGCAATAGCAGTCATTTCTAGAAATGCGTAATGAATTAAAAGTCTGTCACTAGATTCCAGGAGGCGGCAAGTATCAAGACTACTTGACTACCTCTCGGACGCCTGAGGTCATAGGCGAAAAGTCCGAAAGCACTGCATGTCATGCAGCACGGCGATGAAAGACTAGATACAACTTTTTATTCACTCAGCCCTCTTTTATTACAGTGCAACACAAATCTCATATCGCTGGAAAGTTATCACTCACCAGTAAAAGTTGTATTTTCTTTTTGTGGCCGCGGCAGAGCTAAATCTACGGAGTAATGCAATAGCAGTCATTTCTAGAAATGCGTAATGAATTAAAAGTCTGTCGCTAGATTCCAGGAGGCGGCAAGTATCAAGACTACTTGTTTACTTCTCGGACGCCTGAGGGCATAGGCGAAAAGTCCGAGAGCACTGCGTGTCATGCAGCACGGCGATGAAAGACTAGATACAACTTTTTAATTACTCAGCCCTCTTTTATTACAGTGCAACACAAATCTCATATTGCAGGAAAGTTATCACTCACCAGTAAATGTTGTATTTTCATTTTGTGGCCGCAGCAGAGCTAAATCTGCGGAGTAATGCAATAGCAGTCATTTCTAGAAATGCGTAATGAATTAAAAGTCTGTCGCTAGATTCCAGGAGGCGGCAAGTATCAAGACTACTTGCTTACCTCTCGGACGCCTGAGGGCATAGGCGAAAAGTCCGAAAGCACTGCATGTCATGCAGCACGGCGATGAAAGACTAGATACAACTTTTTATTCACTCAGCCCTCTTTTATTACAGTGCAACACAAATCTCATATCGCTGGAAAGTTATCACTCACCAGCAAAAGTTGTATTTTCATTTTGTGGCCGCGGCAGAGCTAAATCTACGGAGTAATGCAACAGCAGTCATATCTAGAAATGCGTAATGAATTAAAAGTCTGTCGCTAGATTCCAGGAGGCGGCAAGTATCAAGACTACTTGACTACCTCTCGGACGCCTGAGGGCATAGGCGAAAAGTCCGAAAGCACTGCGTGTCATGCAGCACGGCGATGAAAGACTAGATACAACTTTTTATTCACTCAGCCCTCTTTTATTACAGTGCAACACAAATCTCATATCGCTGGAAAGTTATCACTCACCAGTAAAAGTTGTATTTTCATTTTGTGGCCGCGGCAGAGCTAAATCTACGGAGTAATGCAATAGCAGACATTTCTAGAAATGCGTAATGAATTAAAAGTCTTTCGCTAGATTCCAGGAGGCGGCAAGTATCAAGACTACTTGACTACCTCTCGGACGCCTGAGGGCATAGGTGAAAAGTCCGAAAGCACTGCATGTCATTTAGCACGGCCGAGAAAGACTAGATACAACTTTTTATTCACTCAGCCCTCTTTTATTACAGTACAACACAAATCTCATATCACAGGAAAGTTATCACTCACCAGTAAAAGTTGTATTTTCATTTTGTGGCCGCAGCAGAGCTAAATCTGAGGAGTAATGCAATAGCAGTCATTTCTAGAAATGCGTAATGAATTAAAAGTCTGTCACTAGATTCCAGGAGGCGGCAAGTATCAAGACCACTTGTTTACCTCTCGGACGCCTGAGGGCATAGGCGAAAAGTCCGAGAGCACTGCGTGTCATGCAGCACGGCGATGAAAGACTAGATACAACTTTTTAATTACTCAGCCCTCTTTTATTACAGTGCAACACAAATCTCATATTGCAGGAAAGTTATCACTCACCAGTAAAAGTTGTATTTTCATTTTGTGGCCGCAGCAGAGCTAAATCTGAGGAGTAATGCAATAGCAGTCATTTCTAGAAATGCGTAATGAATTAAAAGTCTGTCACTAGATTCCAGGAGGCGGCAAGTATCAAGACCACTTGTTTACCTCTCGGACGCCTGAGGGCATAGGCGAAAAGTCCGAAAGCACTGCATGTCATTTAGCACGGCGATGAAAGACTAGATACAACTTTTTATTCACTCAGCCCTCTTTTATTACAGTACAACACAAATCTCATATCACAGGAAAGTTATCACTCACCAGTAAAAGTTGTATTTTCATTTTGTGGCCGCAGCAGAGCTAAATCTGAGGAGTAATGCAATAGCAGTCATTTCTAGAAATGCGTAATGAATTAAAAGTCTGTCACTAGATTCCAGGAGGCGGCAAGTATCAAGACCACTTGTTTACCTCTCGGACGCCTGAGGGCATAGGCGAAAAGTCCGAGAGCACTGCGTGTCATGCAGCACGGCGATGAAAGACTAGATACAACTTTTTAATTACTCAGCCCTCTTTTATTACAGTGCAACACAAATCTCATATTGCAGGAAAGTTATCACTCACCAGTAAATGTTGTATTTTCATTTTGTGGCCGCAGCAGAGCTAAATCTGCGGAGTAATGCAATAGCAGTCATTTCTAGAAATGCGTAATGAATTAAAAGTCTGTCACTAGATTCCAGGAGGCGGCAAGTATCAAGACTACTTGACTACCTCTCGGACGCCTGAGGTCATAGGCGAAAAGTCCGAAAGCACTGCATGTCATGCAGCACGGCGATGAAAGACTAGATACAACTTTTTATTCACTCAGCCCTCTTTTATTACAGTGCAACACAAATCTCATATCGCTGGAAAGTTATCACTCACCAGTAAAAGTTGTATTTTCATTTTGTGGCCGCGGCAGAGCTAAATCTACGGAGTAATGCAATAGCAGTCATTTCTAGAAATGCGTAATGAATTAAAAGTCTGTCGCTAGATTCCAGGAGGCGGCAAGTATCAAGACTACTTGTTTACTTCTCGGACGCCTGAGGGCATAGGCGAAAAGTCCGAGAGCACTGCGTGTCATGCAGCACGGCGATGAAAGACTAGATACAACTTTTTAATTACTCAGCCCTCTTTTATTACAGTGCAACACAAATCTCATATTGCAGGAAAGTTATCACTCACCAGTAAAAGTTGTATTTTCATTTTGTGGCCGCAGCAGAGCTAAATCTGAGGAGTAATGCAATAGCAGTCATTTCTAGAAATGCGTAATGAATTAAAAGTCTGTCGCTAGATTCCAGGAGGCGGCAAGTATCAAGACTACTTGTTTACTTCTCGGACGCCTGAGGGCATAGGCGAAAAGTCCGAAAGCACTGCATGTCATTTAGCACGGCCGAGAAAGACTAGATACAACTTTTTATTCACTCAGCCCTCTTTTATTACAGTACAACACAAATCTCATATCGCTGGAAAGTTATCACTCACCAGTAAAAGTTGTATTTTCATTTTGTGGCCGCGGCAGAGCTAAATCTACGGAGTAATGCAATAGCAGACATTTCTAGAAATGCGTAATGAATTAAAAGTCTTTCGCTAGATTCCAGGAGGCGGCAAGTATCAAGACTACTTGACTACCTCTCGGACGCCTAAGGGCATAGGCGAAAAGTCCGAAAGCACTGCATGTCATTTAGCACGGCCGAGAAAGACTAGATACAACTTTTTATTCACTCAGCCCTCTTTTATTACAGTACAACACAAATCTCATATCACAGGAAAGTTATCACTCACCAGTAAAAGTTGTATTTTCATTTTGTGGCCGCAGCAGAGCTAAATCTGAGGAGTAATGCAATAGCAGTCATTTCTAGAAATGCATAATGAATTAAAAGTCTGTCACTAGATTCCAGGAGGCGGCAAGTATCAAGACCACTTGTTTACCTCTCGGACGCCTGAGGGCATAGGCGAAAAGTCCGAGAGCACTGCGTGTCATGCAGCACGGCGATGAAAGACTAGATACAACTTTTTAATTACTCAGCCCTCTTTTATTACAGTGCAACACAAATCTCATATTGCAGGAAAGTTATCACTCACCAGTAAATGTTGTATTTTCATTTTGTGGCCGCAGCAGAGCTAAATCTGCGGAGTAATGCAATAGCAGTCATTTCTAGAAATGCGTAATGAATTAAAAGTCTGTCACTAGATTCCAGGAGGCGGCAAGTATCAAGACTACTTGACTACCTCTCGGACGCCTGAGGTCATAGGCGAAAAGTCCGAAAGCACTGCATGTCATGCAGCACGGCGATGAAAGACTAGATACAACTTTTTATTCACTCAGCCCTCTTTTATTACAGTGCAACACAAATCTCATATCGCTGGAAAGTTATCACTCACCAGTAAAAGTTGTATTTTCATTTTGTGGCCGCGGCAGAGCTAAATCTACGGAGTAATGCAATAGCAGTCATTTCTAGAAATGCGTAATGAATTAAAAGTCTGTCGCTAGATTCCAGGAGGCGGCAAGTATCAAGACTACTTGTTTACTTCTCGGACGCCTGAGGGCATAGGCGAAAAGTCCGAGAGCACTACGTGTCATGCAGCACGGCGATGAAAGACTAGATACAACTTTTTAATTACTCAGCCCTCTTTTATTACAGTGCAACACAAATCTCATATTGCAGGAAAGTTATCACTCACCAGTAAAAGTTGTATTTTCATTTTGTGGCCGCAGCAGAGCTAAATCTGAGGAGTAATGCAATAGCAGTCATTTCTAGAAATGCGTAATGAATTAAAAGTCTGTCACTAGATTCCAGGAGGCGGCAAGTATCAAGACCACTTGTTTACCTCTCGGACGCCTGAGGGCATAGGCGAAAAGTCCGAAAGCACTGCATGTCATTTAGCACGGCGATGAAAGACTAGATACAACTTTTTATTCACTCAGCCCTCTTTTATTACAGTACAACACAAATCTCATATCACAGGAAAGTTTTCACTCACCAGTAAAAGTTGTATTTTCATTTTGTGGCCGCAGCAGAGCTAAATCTGAGGAGTAATGCAATAGCAGTCATTTCTAGAAATGCGTAATGAATTAAAAGTCTGTCACTAGATTCCAGGAGGCGGCAAGTATCAAGACCACTTGTTTACCTCTCGGACGCCTGAGGGCATAGGCGAAAAGTCCGAGAGCACTGCGTGTCATGCAGCACGGCGATGAAAGACTAGATACAACTTTTTAATTACTCAGCCCTCTTTTATTACAGTGCAACACAAATCTCATATTGCAGGAAAGTTATCACTCACCAGTAAATGTTGTATTTTCATTTTGTGGCCGCAGCAGAGCTAAATCTGCGGAGTAATGCAATAGCAGTCATTTCTAGAAATGCGTAATGAATTAAAAGTATGTCACTAGATTCCAGGAGGCGGCAAGTATCAAGACTACTTGACTACCTCTCGGACGCCTGAGGTCATAGGCGAAAAGTCCGAAAGCACTGCATGTCATGCAGCACGGCGATGAAAGACTAGATACAACTTTTTATTCACTCAGCCCTCTTTTATTACAGTGCAACACAAATCTCATATCGCTGGAAAGTTATCACTCACCAGTAAAAGTTGTATTTTCATTTTGTGGCCGCGGCAGAGCTAAATCTACGGAGTAATGCAATAGCAGTCATTTCTAGAAATGCGTAATGAATTAAAAGTCTGTCGCTAGATTCCAGGAGGCGGCAAGTATCAAGACTACTTGTTTACTTCTCGGACGCCTGAGGGCATAGGCGAAAAGTCCGAGAGCACTGCGTGTCATGCAGCACGGCGATGAAAGACTAGATACAACTTTTTAATTACTCAGCCCTCTTTTATTACAGTGCAACACAAATCTCATATTGCAGGAAAGTTATCACTCACCAGTAAAAGTTGTATTTTCATTTTGTGGCCGCAGCAGAGCTAAATCTGAGGAGTAATGCAATAGCAGTCATTTCTAGAAATGCGTAATGAATTAAAAGTCTGTCGCTAGATTCCAGGAGGCGGCAAGTATCAAGACTACTTGTTTACTTCTCGGACGCCTGAGGGCATAGGCGAAAAGTCCGAAAGCACTGCATGTCATTTAGCACGGCCGAGAAAGACTAGATACAACTTTTTATTCACTCAGCCCTCTTTTATTACAGTACAACACAAATCTCATATCACAGGAAAGTTATCACTCACCAGTAAAAGTTGTATTTTCATTTTGTGGCCGCAGCAGAGCTAAATCTGAGGAGTAATGCAATAG
Source organism: Schistocerca piceifrons (assembly GCF_021461385.2). Classification (NCBI taxonomy): domain Eukaryota; kingdom Metazoa; phylum Arthropoda; class Insecta; order Orthoptera; family Acrididae; genus Schistocerca; species Schistocerca piceifrons. The sequence continues at coordinate 470,165,374 of NC_060141.1, read as the reverse complement.
CAGTCATTTCTAGAAATGCGTAATGAATTAAAAGTCTGTCACTAGATTCCAGGAGGCGGCAAGTATCAAGACCACTTGTTTACCTCTCGGACGCCTGAGGGCATAGGCGAAAAGTCTGAGAGCACTGCGTGTCATGCAGCACGGCGATGAAAGACTAGATACAACTTTTTAATTACTCAGCCCTCTTTTATTACAGTGCAACACAAATCTCATATTGCAGGAAAGTTATCACTCACCAGTAAATGTTGTATTTATATTTTGTGGCCGCAGCAGAGCCAAATCTGAGGAGTAATGCAATAGCAGTCATTTCTAGAAATGCGTAATGAATTAAAAGTCTGTCGCTAGATTCCAGGAGGCGGCAAGTATCAAGACTACTTGACTACCTCTCGGACGCCTGAGGTCATAGGCGAAAAGTCCGAAAGCACTGCATGTCTTTTAGCACGGCGATGAAAGACTAGATACAACTTTTTATGCACTCAGCCCTCTTTTATTACAGTGCAACACAAATCTCATATTGCTGGAAAGTTATCACTCACCAGTAAAAGTTGTATTTTCATTTTGTGGCCGCGGCAGAGCTAAATCTACGGAGTAATGCAATAGCAGTCATTTCTAGAAATGCGTAATGAATTAAAAGTCTGTCGCTAGATTCCAGGAGGCGGCAAGTATCAAGACTACTTGTTTACTTCTCGGACGCCTGAGGGCATAGGCGAAAAGTCCGAGAGCACTGCGTGTCATGCAGCACGGCGATGAAAGACTAGATACAACTTTTTAATTACTCAGCCCTCTTTTATTACAGTGCAACACAAATCTCATATTGCAGGAAAGTTATCACTCACCAGTAAATGTTGTATTTTCATTTTGTGGCCGCAGCAGAGCTAAATCTGCGGAGTAATGCAATAGCAGTCATTTCTAGAAATGCGTAATGAATTAAAAGTCTGTCGCTAGATTCCAGGAGGCGGCAAGTATCAAGACTACTTGCTTACCTCTCGGACGCCTGAGGGCATAGGCGAAAAGTCCGAAAGCACTGCATGTCATGCAGCACGGCGATGAAAGACTAGATACAACTTTTTATTCACTCAGCCCTCTTTTATTACAGTGCAACACAAATCTCATATCGCTGGAAAGTTATCACTCACCAGCAAAAGTTGTATTTTCATTTTGTGGCCGCGGCAGAGCTAAATCTACGGAGTAATGCAATAGCAGTCATATCTAGAAATGCGTAATGAATTAAAAGTCTGTCGCTAGATTCCAGGAGGCGGCAAGTATCAAGACTACTTGACTACCTCTCGGACGCCTGAGGGCATAGGCGAAAAGTCCGAAAGCACTGCGTGTCATGCAGCACGGCGATGAAAGACTAGATACAATTTTTTATTCACTCAGCCCTCTTTTATTACAGTGCAACACAAATCTCATATCGCTGGAAAGTTATCACTCACCAGTAAAAGTTGTATTTTCATTTTGTGGCCGCGGCAGAGCTAAATCTACGGAGTAATGCAATAGCAGACATTTCTAGAAATGCGTAATGAATTAAAAGTCTTTCGCTAGATTCCAGGAGGCGGCAAGTATCAAGACTACTTGACTACCTCTCGGACGCCTGAGGGCATAGGCGAAAAGTCCGAAAGCACTGCATGTCATTTAGCACGGCCGAGAAAGACTAGATACAACTTTTTATTCACTCAGCCCTCTTTTATTACAGTACAACACAAATCTCATATCACAGGAAAGTTATCACTCACCAGTAAAAGTTGTATTTTCATTTTGTGGCCGCAGCAGAGCTAAATCTGAGGAGTAATGCAATAGCAGTCATTTCTAGAAATGCGTAATGAATTAAAAGTCTGTCACTAGATTCCAGGAGGCGGCAAGTATCAAGACCACTTGTTTACCTCTCGGACGCCTGAGGGCATAGGCGAAAAGTCCGAGAGCACTGCGTGTCATGCAGCACGGCGATGAAACACTAGATACAACTTTTTAATTACTCAGCCCTCTTTTATTACAGTGCAACACAAATCTCATATTGCAGGAAAGTTATCACTCACCAGTAAATGTTGTATTTTCATTTTGTGGCCGCAGCAGAGCTAAATCTGCGGAGTAATGCAATAGCAGTCATTTCTAGAAATGCGTAATGAATTAAAAGTCTGTCACTAGATTCCAGGAGGCGGCAAGTAGCAAGACCACTTGTTTACCTCTCGGATGCCTGAGGGCATAGGCGAAAAGTCCGAGAGCACTGCGTGTCATGCAGCACGGCGATGAAAGACTAGATACAACTTTTTAATTACTCAGCCCTCTTTTATTACAGTGCAACACAAATCTCATATTGCAAGAAAGTTATCACTCACCAGTAAATGTTGTATTTTCATTTTGTGGCCGCAGCAGAGCTAAATCTGCGGAGTAAAGCAATAGCAGTCATTTCTAGAAATGCGTAATGAATTAAAAGTCTGTCGCTAGATTCCAGGAGGCGGCAAGTATCAAGACTACTTGACTACCTCTCGGACGCCTGAGGGCATAGGCGAAAAGTCCGAAAGCACTGCGTGTCATGCAGCACGGCGATGAAAGACTAGATACAACTTTTTATTCACTCAGCCCTCTTTTATTACAGTGCAACACAAATCTCATATCGCAGGAAAGTTATCAGTTACCAGTAAAAGTTGTATTTTCATTTTGTGGCCGCAGCAGAGCTAAATCTGAGGAGTAATGCAATAGCAGTCATTTCTAGAAATGCGTAATGAATTAAAAGTCTGTCGCTAGATTCCAGGAGGCGGCAAGTATCAAGACCACTTGTTTACCTCTCGGACGCCTGAGGGCATAGGCGAAAAGTCCGAAAGCACTGCATGTCATGCAGCACGGCGATGAAAGACTAGATACAACTTTTTATTCACTCAGCCCTCTTTTATTACAGTACAACACAAATCTCATATCGCAGGAAAGTTATCACTCACCAGTAAAAGTTGTATTTTCATTTTGTGGCCGCAGCAGAGCTAAATCTGAGGAGTAATGCAATAGCAGTCATTTCTAGAAATGCGTTATGAATTAAAAGTCTGTCGCTGGATTCCAGGAGGCGGCAAGTCTCAAGACTACTTGACTACCTCTCGGACGCCTGAGGGCATAGGCGAAAAGTCCGGAAGCAATGCATGTCTTTTAGCACGGCGATGAAAGACTAGATACAACTTTTTATTCACTCAGCCCACTTTTATTACAGTGCAACACAAATGTCATATCGCAGGATAGTTATCACTCACCAGTAAAAGTTGTATTTTCATTTTGTGGCCGCAGCAGAGCTAAATCTGAGGAGTAATGCAATAGCAGTCATTTCTAGAAATGCGTAATGAATTAAAAGTCTGTCGCTAGATTCCAGGAGGCGGCAAGTATCAAGACTACTTGACTACCTCTCGGACGCCTGAGGGGATAGGCGAAAAGTCCGGAAGCACTGCATGTCATTTAGCACGGCCATGAAAGACTAGATACAACTTTTTATTCACTCAGCCCTCTTTTATTACAGTACAACACAAATCTCATATCGCAGGAAAGTTATCACTCACCAGTAAAAGTTGTATTTTCATTTTGTGGCCGCAGCAGAGCTAAATCTGAGGAGTAATGCAATAGCAGTCATTTCTAGAAATGCGTAATGAATTAAAAGTCTGTCGCTAGATTCCAGGAGGCGGCAAGTATCAAGACTACTTGACTACCTCTCGGACGCCTGAGGGCATAGGCGAAAAGTCCGGAAGCACTGCATGTCTTTTAGCACGGCGATGAAAGACTAGATACAACTTTTTATTCACTCAGCCCACTTTTATTACAGTGCAACACAAATGTCATATCGCAGGATAGTTATCACTCACCAGTAAAAGTTGTATTTTCATTTTGTGGCCGCAGCAGAGCTAAATCTGAGGAGTAATGCAATAGCAGTCATTTCTAGAAATGCGTAATGAATTAAAAGTCTGTCGCTAGATTCCAGGAGGCGGCAAGTATCTAGACTACTTGACTACCTCTCGGACGCCTGAGGGCATAGGCGAAAAGTCCGGAAGCACTGCATGTCATTTAGCACGGCCATGAAAGACTAGATACAACTTTTTATTCACTCAGCCCTCTTTTATTACAGTACAACACAAATGTCATATCGCAGGAAAGTTATCACTCACCAGTAAAAGCTGTATTTTCATTTTGTGGCCGCAGCAGAGCTAAATCTGAGGAGTAATGCAATAGCAGTCATTTCTAGAAATGCGTAATGAATTAAAAGTCTGTCGCTAGATTCCAGGAGGCGGCAAGTATCAAGACTACTTGACTACCTCTCGGACGCCTGAGGGCATAGGCGAAAAGACAGGAAGCACTGCATGTCTTTTAGCACGGCGATGAAAGACTAGATACAACTTTTTATTCACTCAGCCCACTTTTATTACAGTGCAACACAAATGTCATATCGCAGGATAGTTATCACTCACCAGTAAAAGTTGTATTTTCGTTTTGTGGCCGCAGCAGAGCTAAATCTGAGGAGTAATGCAATAGCAGTCACTTCTAGAAATGCGTAATGAATTAAAAGTCTGTCGCTAGATTCCAGGAGGCGGCAAGTATCAAGACTACTTGACTACCTCTCGGACGCCTGAGGGCATAGGCGAAAAGTCCGGAAGCACTGCATGTCTTTTAGCACGGCGATGAAAGACTAGATACAACTTTTTATTCACTCAGCCCTCTTTTATTACAGTACAACGCAAATCTCATATCGCAGGAAAGTTATCACTCACCAGTAAAAGTTGTATTTTCATTTTGTTGCCGCAGCAGAGCTAAATCTGAGGAGTAATGCAATAGCAGTCATTTCTAGAAATGCGTAATGAATTAAAAGTCTGTCGCTAGATTCCAGGAGGCGGCAAGTATCAAGACTACTTGACTACCTCTCGGACGCCTGAGGGCATAGGCGAAAAGTCCGGAAGCACTGCATGTCTTTTAGCACGGCGATGAAAGACTAGATACAACTTTTTATTCACTCAGCCCACTTTTATTACAGTGCAACACAAATGTCATATCGCAGGATAGTTATCACTCACCAGTAAAAGTTGTATTTTCATTTTGTGGCCGCAGCAGAGCTAAATCTGAGGAGTAATGCAATAGCAGTCATTTCTAGAAATGCGTAATGAATTAAAAGTCTGTCGCTAGATTCCAGGAGGCGGCAAGTATCAAGAATACTTGACTACCTCTCGGACGCCTGAGGGCATAGGCGAAAAGTCCGGGAGCACTGCATGTCATTTAGCACGGCCATGAAAGACTAGATACAACTTTTTATTCACTCAGCCCTCTTTTATTACAGTACAACACAAATGTCATATCGCAGGAAAGTTATCACTCACCAGTAAAAGTTGTATTTTCATTTTGTGGCCGCAGCAGAGCTAAATCTGAGGAGTAATGCAATAGCAGTCATTTCTAGAAATGCGTAATGAATTAAAAGTCTGTCGCTAGATTCCAGGAGGCGGCAAGTATCAAGACTACTTGACTACCTCTCGGACGCCTGAGGGCATAGGCGAAAAGTCCGGAAGCACTGCATGTCTTTTAGCACGGCGATGAAAGACTAGATACAACTTTTTATTCACTCAGCCCTCTTTTATTACAGTACAACACAAATGTCATATCGCAGGATAGTTATCACTCACCAGTAAAAGTTGTATTTTCATTTTGTGGCCGCAGCAGAGCTAAATCTGAGGAGTAATGCAATAGCAGTCATTTCTAGAAATGCGTAATGAATTAAAAGTCTGTCGCTAGATTCCAGGAGGCGGCAAGTATCAAGACTACTTGACTACCTCTCGGACGCCTGAGGGCATAGGCGAAAAGTCCGGAAGCACTGCATGTCTTTTAGCACGGCGATGAAAGACTAGATACAACTTTTTATTCACTCAGCCCACTTTTATTACAGTGCAACACAAATGTCATATCGCAGGATAGTTATCACTCACCAGTAAAAGTTGTATTTTCATTTTGTGGCCGCAGCAGAGCTAAATCTGAGGAGTAATGCAATAGCAGTCATTTCTAGAAATGCGTAATGAATTAAAAGTCTGTCGCTAGATTCCAGGAGGCGGCTAGTATCAAGACTACTTGACTACCTCTCGGACGCCTGAAGGCATAGGCGAAAAGTCCGGAAGCACTGCGTGTCATTTAGCACGGCGATGAAAGACTAGATACAACTTTTTATTCACTCAGCCCACTTTTATTACAGTGCAACACAAATGTCATATCGCAGGATAGTTATCACTCACCAGTAAAAGTTGTATTTTCATTTTGTGGCCGCAGCTGAGCTAAATCTGAGGAGTAATGCAATAGCAGTCATTTCTAGAAATGCGTAATGAATTAAAAGTCTGTCGCTAGATTCCAGGAGGCGGCAAGTATCAAGACTACTTGACTACCTCTCGGACGCCTGAGGGCATAGTCGAAAAGTCTGAAAGCACTGCATGTCATGCAGCACGGCGATGAAAGACTAGATACAACTTTTTATTCACTCAGCCCTCTTTTATTACAGTGCAACACAAATCTCATATCGCAGGAAAGTTATCAGTTACCAGTAAAAGTTGTATTTTCATTTTGTGGCCGCAGCAGAGCTAAATCTGAGGAGTAATGCAATAGCAGTCATTTCTAGAAATGCGTAATGAATTAAAAGTCTGTCGCTAGATTCCAGGAGGCGGCAAGTATCAAGACTACTTGACTACCTCTCGGACGCCTGAGGGCATAGGCGAAAAGTCCGAAAGCACTGCGTGTCATGCAGCACGGCGATGAAAGACTAGATACAACTTTTTATTCACTCAGCCCTCTTTTATTACAGTGCAACACAAATCTCATATCGCAGGAAAGTTATCAGTTACCAGTAAAAGTTGTATTTTCATTTTGTGGCCGCAGCAGAGCTAAATCTGAGGAGTAATGCAATAGCAGTCATTTCTAGAAATGCGTAATGAATTAAAAGTCTGTCGCTAGATTCCAGGAGGCGGCAAGTATCAAGACTACTTGACTACCTCTCGGACGCCTGAGGGCATAGGCGAAAAGTCCGAAAGCACTGCGTGTCATGCAGCACGGCGATGAAAGACTAGATACAACTTATTATTCACTCAGCCCTCTTTTATTACAGTGCAACACAAATCTCATATCGCAGGAAAGTTATCAGTTACCAGTAAAAGTTGTATTTTCATTTTGTGGCCGCAGCAGAGCTAAATCTGAGGAGTAATGCAATAGCAGTCATTTCTAGAAATGCGTAATGAATTAAAAGTCTGTCGCTAGATTCCAGGAGGCGGCAAGTATCAAGACTACTTGACTACCTCTCGGACGCCTGAGGGCATAGGCGAAAAGTCCGAAAGCACTGCGTGTCATGCAGCACGGCGATGAAAGACTAGATACAACTTTTTTTTCACTCAGCCCTCTTTTATTACAGTGCAACACAAATCTCATATCGCAGGAAAGTTATCAGTTACCAGTAAAAGTTGTATTTTCATTTTGTGGCCGCAGCAGAGCTAAATCTGAGGAGTAATGCAATAGCAGTCATTTCTAGAAATGCGTAATGAATTAAAAGTCTGTCGCTAGATTCCAGGAGGCGGCAAGTATCAAGACTACTTGACTACCTCTCGGACGCCTGAGGGCATAGGCGAAAAGTCCGAAAGCACTGCGTGTCATGCAGCACGGCGATGAAAGACTAGATACAACTTTTTATTCACTCAGCCCTCTTTTATTACAGTGCAACACAAATCTCATATCGCAGGAAAGTTATCAGTTACCAGTAAAAGTTGTATTTTCATTTTGTGGCCGCAGCTGAGCTAAATCTGAGGAGTAATGCAATAGCAGTCATTTCTAGAAATGCGTAATGAATTAAAAGTCTGTCGCTAGATTCCAGGAGGCGGCAAGTATCAAGACTACTTGACTACCTCTCGGACGCCTGAGGGCATAGGCGAAAAGTCCGAAAGCACTGCGTGTCATGCAGCACGGCGATGAAAGACTAGATACAACTTTTTATTCACTCAGCCCTCTTTTATTACAGTGCAACACAAATCTCATATCGCAGGAAAGTTATCAGTTACCAGTAAAAGTTGTATTTTCATTTTGTGGCCGCAGCAGAGCTAAATCTGAGGAGTAATGCAATAGCAGTCATTTCTAGAAATGCGTAATGAATTAAAAGTCTGTCGCTAGATTCCAGGAGGCGGCAAGTATCAAGACTACTTGACTACCTCTCGGACGCCTGAGGGCATAGGCGAAAAGTCTGAAAGCACTGCATGTCATGCAGCACGGCGATGAAAGACTAGATACAACTTTTTATTCACTCAGCCCTCTTTTATTACAGTGCAACACAAATCTCATATCGCAGGATAGTTATCACTCACCAGTAAAAGTTGTATTTTCATTTTGTGGCCGCAGCAGAGCTAAATCTGAGGAGTAATGCAATAGCAGTCATTTCTAGAAATGCGTAATGAATTAAAAGTCTGTCGCTAGATTCCAGGAGGCGGCAAGTATCAAGACTACTTGACTACCTCTCGGACGCCTGAGGGCATAGGCGAAAAGTCCGAAAGCACTGCGTGTCATGCAGCACGGCGATGAAAGACTAGATACAACTTTTTATTCACTCAGCCCTCTTTTATTACAGTGCAACACAAATTTCATATCGCAGGATAGTTATCACTCACCAGTAAAAGTTGTATTTTCATTTTGTGGCCGCAGAAGAACTAAATCTGAGGAGTAATGCAATAGCAGTCATTTCTAGAAATGCGTAATGAATTAAAAGTCTGTCACTAGATTCCAGGAGGCGGCAAGTATCAAGACTACTTGACTACCTCTCGGACGCCTGAGGGCATAGGCGAAAAGTCCGAAAGCACTGCGTGTCATGCAGCACGGCGATGAAAGACTAGATACAACTTTTTATTCACTCAGCCCTCTTTTATTACAGTGCAACACAAATCTCATATCGCAGGAAAGTTATCAGTTACCAGTAAAAGTTGTATTTTCATTTTGTGGCCGCAGCTGAGCTAAATCTGAGGAGTAATGCAATAGCAGTCATTTCTAGAAATGCGTAATGAATTAAAAGTCTGTCGCTAGATTCCAGGAGGCGGCAAGTATCAAGACTACTTGACTACCTCTCGGACGCCTGAGGGCATAGGCGAAAAGTCCGAAAGCACTGCGTGTCATGCAGCACGGCGATGAAAGACTAGATACAACTTTTTATTCACTCAGCCCTCTTTTATTACAGTGCAACACAAATCTCATATCGCAGGAAAGTTATCAGTTACCAGTAAAAGTTGTATTTTCATTTTGTGGCCGCAGCTGAGCTAAATCTGAGGAGTAATGCAATAGCAGTCATTTCTAGAAATGCGTAATGAATTAAAAGTCTGTCGCTAGATTCCAGGAGGCGGCAAGTATCAAGACTACTTGACTACCTCTCGGACGCCTGAGGGCATAGGCGAAAAGTCCGAAAGCACTGCGTGTCATGCAGCACGGCAATGAAAGACTAGATACAACTTTTTATTCACTCAGCCCTCTTTTATTACAGTGCAACACAAATCTCATATCGCAGGAAAGTTATCAGTTACCAGTAAAAGTTGTATTTTCATTTTGTGGCCGCAGCTGAGCTAAATCTGAGGAGTAATGCAATAGCAGTCATTTCTAGAAATGCGTAATGAATTAAAAGTCTGTCGCTAGATTCCAGGAGGCGGCAAGTATCAAGACTACTTGACTACCTCTCGGACGCCTGAGGGCATAGGCGAAAAGTCCGAAAGCACTGCGTGTCATGCAGCACGGCGATGAAAGACTAGATACAACTTTTTATTCACTCAGCCCTCTTTTATTACAGTGCAACACAAATCTCATATCGCAGGAAAGTTATCAGTTACCAGTAAAAGTTGTATTTTCATTTTGTGGCCGCAGCAGAGCTAAATCTGAGGAGTAATGCAATAGCAGTCATTTCTAGAAATGCGTAATGAATTAAAATCTGTCGCTAGATTCCAGGAGGCGGCAAGTATCAAGACTACTTGACTACCTCTCGGACGCCTGAGGGCATAGGCGAAAAGTCTGAAAGCACTGCATGTCATGCAGCACGGCGATGAAAGACTAGATACAACTTTTTATTCACTCAGCCCTCTTTTATTACAGTGCAACACAAATCTCATATCGCAGGATAGTTATCACTCACCAGTAAAAGTTGTATCTTTATTTTGTGGCCGCAGCAGAGCTAAATCTGAGGAGTAATGCAATAGCAGTCATTTCTAGAAATGCGTAATGAATTAAAAGTCTGTCGCTAGATTCCAGGAGGCGGCAAGTATCAAGACTACTTGACTACCACTCGGACGCCTGAGGTCATAGGCGAAAAGTCCGAAAGCACTGCATGTCATGCAGCACGGCGATGAAAGATTAGATACAACTTTTTATTCACTCAGCCCTCTTTTATTACAGTGCAACACAAATCTCATATCGCAGGAAAGTTATCAGTTACCAGTAAAAGTTGTATTTTCATTTTGTGGCCGCAGCAGAGCTAAATCTGAGGAGTAATGCAATAGCAGTCATTTCTAGAAATGCGTAATGAATTAAAAGTCTGTCGCTAGATTCCAGGAGGCGGCAAGTATCAAGACTACTTGACTACCACTCGGACGCCTGAGGTCAAAGGCGAAAAGTCCGAAAGCACTGCATGTCATGCAGCACGGCGATGAAAGATTAGATACAACTTTTTATTCACTCAGCCCTCTTTTATTACAGTGCAACACAAATCTCATATCGCAGGAAAGTTATCAGTTACCAGTAAAAGTTGTATTTTCATTTTGTGGCCGCAGCAGAGCTAAATCTGAGGAGTAATGCAATAGCAGTCATTTCTAGAAATGCGTAATGAATTAAAAGTCTGTCGCTAGATTCCAGGAGGCGGCAAGTATCAAGACTACTTGACTACCACTCGGACGCCTGAGGTCATAGGCGAAAAGTCCGAAAGCACTGCATGTCATGCAGCACGGCGATGAAAGATTAGATACAACTTTTTATTCACTCAGCCCTCTTTTATTACAGTGCAACACAAATCTCATATCGCAGGAAAGTTATCAGTTACCAGTAAAAGTTGTATTTTCATTTTGTGGCCGCAGCAGAGCTAAATCTGAGGAGTAATGCAATAGCAGTCATTTCTAGAAATGCGTAATGAATTAAAAGTCTGTCGCTAGATTCCAGGAGGCGGCAAGTATCAAGACTACTTGACTACCACTCGGACGCCTGAGGTCATAGGCGAAAAGTCCGAAAGCACTGCATGTCATGCAGCACGGCGATGAAAGACTAGATACAACTTTTTATTCACTCAGCCCTCTTTTATTACAGTGCAACACAAATCTCATATCGCAGGAAAGTTATCAGTTACCAGTAAAAGTTGTATTTTCATTTTGTGGCCGCAGCAGAGCTAAATCTGAGGAGTAATGCAATAGCAGTCATTTCTAGAAATGCGTAATGAATTAAAAGTCTGTCGCTAGATTCCAGGAGGCGGCAAGTATCAAGACTACTTGACTACCACTCGGACGCCTGAGGTCATAGGCGAAAAGTCCGAAAGCACTGCATGTCATGCAGCACGGCGATGAAAGATTAGATACAACTTTTTATTCACTCAGCCTTCTTTTATTACAGTGCAACACAAATCTCATATCGCAGGAAAGTTATCAGTTACCAGTAAAAGTTGTATTTTTATTTTGTGGCCGCAGCAGAGCTAAATCTGAGGAGTAATGCAATAGCAGTCATTTCTAGAAATGCGTAATGAATTAAAAGTCTGTCGCTAGATTCCAGGAGGCGGCAAGTATCAAGACTACTTGACTACCACTCGGACGCCTGAGGTCATAGGCGAAAAGTCCGAAAGCACTGCATGTCATGCAGCACGGCGATGAAAGACTAGATACAACTTTTTATTCACTCAGCCCTCTTTTATTACAGTGCAACACAAATCTCATATCGCAGGAAAGTTATCAGTTACCAGTAAAAGTTGTATTTTCATTTTGTGGCCGCAGCAGAGCTAAATCTGAGGAGTAATGCAATAGCAGTCATTTCTAGAAATGCGTAATGAATTAAAAGTCTGTCGCTAGATTCCAGGAGGCGGCAAGTATCAAGACTACTTGACTACCTCTCGGACGCCTGAGGGCATAGGCGAAAAGTCCGAAAGCACGCATGTCATTTAGCACGGCCATGAAAGACTAGATACAACTTTTTATTCACTCAGCCCACTTTTATTACAGTGCAACACAAATGTCATATCGCAGGATAGTTATCACTCACCAGTAAAAGTTGTATTTTCATTTTGTGGCCGCAGCAGAGCTAAATCTGAGGAGTAATGCAATAGCAGTCATTTCTAGAAATGCGTAATGAATTAAAAGTCTGTCGCTAGATTCCAGGAGGCGGCAAGTATCAAGACTACTTGACTACCTCTCGGACGCCTGAGGGCATAGGCGAAAAGTCCGAAAGCACTGCATGTCATTTAGCACGGCGATGAAAGACTAGATACAACTTTTTATTCACTCAGCCCACTTTTATTACAGTGCAACACAAATGTCATATCGCAGGATAGTTATCACTCACCAGTAAAAGTTGTATTTTCATTTTGTGGCCGCAGCAGAGCTAAATCTGAGGAGTAATGCAATAGCAGTCATTTCTAGAAATGCGTAATGAATTAAAAGTCTGTCGCTAGATTCCAGGAGGCGGCAAGTATCAAGACTACTTGACTACCTCTCGGACGCCTGAGGGCATAAACGAAAAGTCCGGAAGCACTGCGTGTCATTTAGCACGGCGATGAAAGACTAGATACAACTTTTTATTCACTCAGCCCACTTTTATTACAGTGCAACACAAATGTCATATCGCAGGATAGTTATCACTCACCAGTAAAAGTTGTATTTTCATTTTGTGGCCGCAGTAGAGCTAAATCTGAGGAGTAATGCAATAGCAGTCATTTCTAGAAATGCGTAATGAATTAAAAGTCTGTCGCTAGATTCCAGGAGGCGGCAAGTATCAAGACTACTTGACTACCTCTCGGACGCCTGAGGGCATAGGCGAAAAGTCCGGAAGCACTGCGTGTCATTTAGCACGGCGATGAAAGACTAGATACAACTTTTTATTCACTCAGCCCACTTTTATTACAGTGCAACACAAATGTCATATCGCAGGATAGTTATCACTCACCAGTAAAAGTTGTATTTTCATTTTGTGGCCGCAGCAGAGCTAAATCTGAGGAGTAATGCAATAGCAGTCATTTCTAGAAATGCGTAATGAATTAAAAGTCTGTCGCTAGATTCCAGGAGGCGGCAAGTATCAAGACTACTTGACTACCTCTCGGACGCCTGAGGGCATAGGCGAAAAGTCCGAAAGCACTGTGTGTCATACAGCACGGCGATGAAAGACTAGATACAACTTTTTATTCACTCAGCCTACTTTTATTACAGTGCAACACAAATGTCATATCGCAGGATAGTTATCACTCACCAGTAAAAGTTGTATTTTCATTTTGTGGCCGCAGCAGAGCTAAATCTGAGGAGTAATGCAATAGCAGTCATTTCTAGAAATGCGTAATGAATTAAAAGTCTGTCGCTAGATTCCAGGAGGCGGCAAGTATCAAGACTACATAACTACCTCTCGGACGCCTGAGGGCATAGGCAAAAAGTCCGGAAGCACTGCATGTCTTTTAGCACGGCGATGAAAGACTAGATACAACTTTTTATTCACTCAGCCCACTTTTATTACAGTGCAACACAAATGTCATATCGCAGGATAGTTATCACTCACCAGTAAAAGTTGTATTTTCATTTTGTGGCCGCAGCAGAGCTAAATCTGAGGAGTAATGCAATAGCAGTCATTTCTAGAAATGCGTAATGAATTAAAAGTCTGTCGCTAGATTCCAGGAGGCGGCAAGTATCAAGACTACTTGACTACCTCTCGGACGCCTGAGGGCATAGGCGACAAGTCCGGAAGCACTGCATGTCTTTTAGCACGGCGATGAAAGACTAGATACAACTTTTTATTCACTCAGCCCACTTTTATTACAGTGCAACACAAATGTCATATCGCAGGATAGTTATCACTCACCAGTAAAAGTTGTATTTTCATTTTGTGGCCGCAGCAGAGCTAAATCTGGGGAGTAATGCAATAGCAGTCATTTCTAGAAATGCGTAATGAATTAAAAGTCTGTCGCTAGATTCCAGGAGGCGGCAAGTATCAAGACTACTTGACTACCTCTCGGACGCCTGAGGGCATAGGCGAAAAGTCCGGAAGCACTGCGTGTCATTTAGCACGGCGATGAAAGACTAGATACAACTTTTTATTCACTCAGCCCACTTTTATTACAGTGCAACACAAATGTCATATCGCAGGATAGTTATCACTCACCAGTAAAAGTTGTATTTTCATTTTGTGGCCGCAGCAGAGCTAAATCTGAGGAGTAATGCAATAGCAGTCATTTCTAGAAATGCGTAATGAATTAAAAGTCTGTCGCTAGATTCCAGGAGGCGGCAAGTATCAAGACTACTTGACTACCTCTCGGACGCCTGAGGGCATAGGCGAAAAGTCCGGAAGCACTGCGTGTCATTTAGCACGGCGATGAAAGACTAGATACAACTTTTTATTCACTCAGCCCACTTTTATTACAGTGCAACACAAATGTCATATCGCAGGATAGTTATCACTCACCAGTAAAAGTTGTATTTTCATTTTGTGACCGCAGCAGAGCTAAATCTGAGGAGTAATGCAATAGCAGTCATTTCTAGAAATGCGTAATGAATTAAAAGTCTGTCGCTAGATTCCAGGAGGCGGCAAGTATCAAGACTACTTGACTACCTCTCGGACGCCTGAGGGCATAGGCGAAAAGTCCGAAAGCACTGCATGTCTTTTAGCACGGCGATGAAAGACTAGATACAACTTTTTATTCACTCAGCCCACTTTTATTACAGTGCAACACAATTGTCATATCGCAGGATAGTTATCACTCACCAGTAAAAGTTGTATTTTCATTTTGTGGCCGCAGCAGAGCTAAATCTGAGGAGTAATGCAATAGCAGTCATTTCTAGAAATGCGTAATGAATTAAAAGTCTGTCGCTAGATTCCAGGAGGCGGCAAGTATCAAGACTACTTGACTACCTCTCGGACGCCTGAGGGCATAGGCGAAAAGTCCGAAAGCACTGCATGTCTTTTAGCACGGCGATGAAAGACTAGATACAACTTTTTATTCACTCAGCCCACTTTTATTACAGTGCAACACAAATGTCATATCGCAGGATAGTTATCACTCACCAGTAAAAGTTGTATTTTCATTTTGTGGCCGCAGCAGAGCTAAATCTGAGGAGTAATGCAATAGCAGTCATTTCTAGAAATGCGTAATGAATTAAAAGTCTGTCGCTAGATTCCAGGAGGCGGCAAGTATCAAGACTACTTGACTACCTCTCGGACGCCTGAGGGCATAGGCGAAAAGTCCGAAAGCACTGCATGTCTTTTAGCACGGCGATGAAAGACTAGATACAACTTTTTATTCACTCAGCCCACTTTTATTACAGTGCAACACAAATGTCATATCGCAGGATAGTTATCACTCACCAGTAAAAGTTGTATTTTCATTTTGTGGCCGCAGCAGAGCTAAATCTGAGGAGTAATGCAATAGCAGTCATTTCTAGAAATGCGTAATGAATTAAAAGTCTGTCGCTAGATTCCAGGAGGCGGCAAGTATCAAGACTACTTGACTACCTCTCGGACGCCTGAGGGCATAGGCGAAAAGTCCGAAAGCACTGCATGTCATTTAGCACGGCCATGAAAGTCTAGATACAACTTTTTATTCACTCAGCCCACTTTTATTACAGTGCAACACAAATGTCATATCGCAGGATAGTTATCACTCACCAGTAAAAGTTGTATTTTCATTTTGTGGCCGCAGCAGAGCTAAATCTGAGGAGTAATGCAATAGCAGTCATTTCTAGAAATGCGTAATGAATTAAAAGTCTGTCGCTAGATTCCAGGAGGCGGCAAGTATCAAGACTACTTGACTACCTCTCGGACGCCTGAGGGCATAGGCGAAAAGTCCGAAAGCACTGCATGTCATTTAGCACGGCGATGAAAGACTAGATACAACTTTTTATTCACTCAGCCCACTTTTATTACAGTGCAACACAAATGTCATATCGCAGGATAGTTATCACTCACCAGTAAAAGTTGTATTTTCATTTTGTGACCGCAGCAGAGCTAAATCTGAGGAGTAATGCAATAGCAGTCATTTCTAGAAATGCGTAATGAATTAAAAGTCTGTCGCTAGATTCCAGGAGGCGGCAAGTATCAAGACTACTTGACTACCTCTCGGACGCCTGAGGGCATAGGCGAAAAGTCCGAAAGCACTGCATGTCTTTTAGCACGGCGATGAAAGACTAGATACAACTTTTTATTCACTCAGCCCACTTTTATTACAGTGCAACACAAATGTCATATCGCAGGATAGTTATCACTCACCAGTAAAAGTTGTATTTTCATTTTGTGGCCGCAGCAGAGCTAAATCTGAGGAGTAATGCAATAGCAGTCATTTCTAGAAATGCGTAATGAATTAAAAGTCTGTCGCTAGATTCCAGGAGGCGGCAAGTATCAAGACTACTTGACTACCTCTCGGACGCCTGAGGGCATAGGCGAAAAGTCCGAAAGCACTGCATGTCTTTTAGCACGGCGATGAAAGACTAGATACAACTTTTTATTCACTCAGCCCACTTTTATTACAGTGCAACACAAATGTCATATCGCAGGATAGTTATCACTCACCAGTAAAAGTTGTATTTTCATTTTGTGACCGCAGCAGAGCTAAATCTGAGGAGTAATGCAATAGCAGTCATTTCTAGAAATGCGTAATGAATTAAAAGTCTGTCGCTAGATTCCAGGAGGCGGCAAGTATCAAGACTACTTGACTACCTCTCGGTCGCCTGAGGGCATAGGCGAAAAGTCCGAAAGCACTGCATGTCTTTTAGCACGGCGATGAAAGACTAGATACAACTTTTTATTCACTCAGCCCACTTTTATTACAGTGCAACACAAATGTCATATCGCAGGATAGTTATCACTCACCAGTAAAAGTTGTATTTTCAATTTGTGACCGCAGCAGAGCTAAATCTGAGGAGTAATGCAATAGCAGTCATTTCTAGAAATGCGTAATGAATTAAAAGTCTGTCGCTAGATTCCAGGACGCGGCAAGTATCAAGACTACTTGACTACCTCTCGGACGCCTGAGGGCATAGGCGAAAAGTCCGAAAGCACTGCATGTCTTTTAGCACGGCGATGAAAGACTAGATACAACTTTTTATTCACTCAGCCCACTTTTATTACAGTGCAACACAAATGTCATATCGCAGGATAGTTATCACTCACCAGTAAAAGTTGTATTTTCATTTTGTGGCCGCAGCAGAGCTAAATCTGAGGAGTAATGCAATAGCAGTCATCTCTAGAAATGCGTAATGAATTAAAAGTCTGTCGCTAGATTCCAGGAGGCGGCAAGTATCAAGACTACTTGACTACCTCTCGGACGCCTGAGGGCATAGGCGAAAAGTCCGGAAGCACTGCGTGTCATGCAGCACGGCGATGAAAGACTAGATACAACTTTTTATTCACTCAGCCCACTTTTATTACAGTGCAACACAAATGTCATATCGCAGGATAGTTATCACTCACCAGTAAAAGTTGTATTTTCATTTTGTGACCGCAGCAGAGCTAAATCTGAGGAGTAATGCAATAGCAGTCATTTCTAGAAATGCGTAATGAATTAAAAGTCTGTCGCTAGATTCCAGGAGGCGGCAAGTATCAAGACTACTTGACTACCTCTCGGACGCCTGAGGGCATAGGCGAAAAGTCCGAAAGCACTGCATGTCTTTTAGCACGGCGATGAAAGACTAGATACAACTTTTTATTCACTCAGCCCACTTTTATTACAGTGCAACACAAATGTCATATCGCAGGATAGTTATCACTCACCAGTAAAAGTTGTATTTTCATTTTGTGACCGCAGCAGAGCTAAATCTGAGGAGTAATGCAATAGCAGTCATTTCTAGAAATGCGTAATGAATTAAAAGTCTGTCGCTAGATTCCAGGAGGCGGCAAGTATCAAGACTACTTGACTACCTCTCGGACGCCTGAGGGCATAGGCGAAAAGTCCGAAAGCACTGCGTGTCATGCAGCACGGCGATGAAAGACTAGATACAACTTTTTATTCACTCAGCCCACTTTTATTACAGTGCAACACAAATGTCATATCGCAGGATAGTTATCACTCACCAGTAAAAGTTGTATTTTCATTTTGTGACCGCAGCAGAGCTAAATCTGAGGAGTAATGCAATAGCAGTCATTTCTAGAAATGCGTAATGAATTAAAAGTCTGTCGCTAGATTCCAGGAGGCGGCAAGTATCAAGACTACTTGACTACCTCTCGGACGCCTGAGGGCATAGGCGAAAAGTCCGAAAGCACTGCATGTCTTTTAGCACGGCGATGAAAGACTAGATACAACTTTTTATTCACTCAGCCCACTTTTATTACAGTGCAACACAAATGTCATATCGCAGGATAGTTATCACTCACCAGTAAAAGTTGTATTTTCATTTTGTGACCGCAGCAGAGCTAAATCTGAGGAGTAATGCAATAGCAGTCATTTCTAGAAATGCTTAATGAATTAAAAGTCTGTCGCTAGATTCCAGGAGGCGGCAAGTATCAAGACTACTTGACTACCTCTCGGACGCCTGAGGGCATAGGCGAAAAGTCCGAAAGCACTGCGTGTCATGCAGCACGGCGATGAAAGACTAGATACAACTTTTTATTCACTCAGCCCACTTTTATTACAGTGCAACACAAATGTCATATCGCAGGATAGTTATCACTCACCAGTAAAAGTTGTATTTTCATTTTGTGACCGCAGCAGAGCTAAATCTGAGGAGTAATGCAATAGCAGTCATTTCTAGAAATGCGTAATGAATTAAAAGTCTGTCGCTAGATTCCAGGAGGCGGCAAGTATCAAGACTACTTGACTACCTCTCGGACGCCTGAGGGCATAGGCGAAAAGTCCGAAAGCACTGCATGTCTTTTAGCACGGCGATGAAAGACTAGATACAACTTTTTATTCACTCAGCCCACTTTTATTACAGTGCAACACAAATGTCATATCGCAGGATAGTTATCACTCACCAGTAAAAGTTGTATTTTCATTTTGTGACCGCAGCAGAGCTAAATCTGAGGAGTAATGCAATAGCAGTCATTTCTAGAAATGCGTAATGAATTAAAAGTCTGTCGCTAGATTCCAGGAGGCGGCAAGTATCAAGACTACTTGACTACCTCTCGGACGCCTGAGGGCATAGGCGAAAAGTCCGAAAGCACTGCGTGTCATGCAGCACGGCGATGAAAGACTAGATACAACTTTTTATTCACTCAGCCCACTTTTATTACAGTGCAACACAAATGTCATATCGCAGGATAGTTATCACTCACCAGTAAAAGTTGTATTTTCATTTTGTGACCGCAGCAGAGCTAAATCTGAGGAGTAATGCAATAGCAGTCATTTCTAGAAATGCGTAATGAATTAAAAGTCTGTCGCTAGATTCCAGGAGGCGGCAAGTATCAAGACTACTTGACTACCTCTCGGACGCCTGAGGGCATAGGCGAAAAGTCCGAAAGCACTGCATGTCTTTTAGCACGGCGATGAAAGACTAGATACAACTTTTTATTCACTCAGCCCACTTTTATTACAGTGCAACACAAATGTCATATCGCAGGATAGTTATCACTCACCAGTAAAAGTTGTATTTTCATTTTGTGACCGCAGCAGAGCTAAATCTGAGGAGTAATGCAATAGCAGTCATTTCTAGAAATGCGTAATGAATTAAAAGTCTGTCGCTAGATTCCAGGAGGCGGCAAGTATCAAGACTACTTGACTACCTCTCGGACGCCTGAGGGCATAGGCGAAAAGTCCGAAAGCACTGCGTGTCATGCAGCACGGCGATGAAAGACTAGATACAACTTTTTATTCACTCAGCCCACTTTTATTACAGTGCAACACAAATGTCATATCGCAGGATAGTTATCACTCACCAGTAAAAGTTGTATTTTCATTTTGTGACCGCAGCAGAGCTAAATCTGAGGAGTAATGCAATAGCAGTCATTTCTAGAAATGCGTAATGAATTAAAAGTCTGTCGCTAGATTCCAGGAGGCGGCAAGTATCAAGACTACTTGACTACCTCTCGGACGCCTGAGGGCATAGGCGAAAAGTCCGAAAGCACTGCATGTCTTTTAGCACGGCGATGAAAGACTAGATACAACTTTTTATTCACTCAGCCCACTATTATTACAGTGCAACACAAATGTCATATCGCAGGATAGTTATCACTCACCAGTAAAAGTTGTATTTTCATTTTGTGACCGCAGCAGAGCTAAATCTGAGGAGTAATGCAATAGCAGTCATTTCTAGAAATGCGTAATGAATTAAAAGTCTGTCGCTAGATTCCAGGAGGCGGCAAGTATCAAGACTACTTGACTACCTCTCGGACGCCTGAGGGCATAGGCGAAAAGTCCGAAAGCACTGCGTGTCATGCAGCACGGCGATGAAAGGCTAGATACAACTTTTTATTCACTCAGCCCACTTTTATTACAGTGCAACACAAATGTCATATCGCAGGATAGTTATCACTCACCAGTAAAAGTTGTATTTTCATTTTGTGACCGCAGCAGAGCTAAATCTGAGGAGTAATGCAATAGCAGTCATTTCTAGAAATGCGTAATGAATTAAAAGTCTGTCGCTAGATTCCAGGAGGCGGCAAGTATCAAGACTACTTGACTACCTCTCGGACGCCTGAGGGCATAGGCGAAAAGTCCGAAAGCACTGCATGTCTTTTAGCACGGCGATGAAAGACTAGATACAACTTTTTATTCACTCAGCCCACTTTTATTACAGTGCAACACAAATGTCATATCGCAGGATAGTTATCACTCACCAGTAAAAGTTGTATTTTCATTTTGTGACCGCAGCAGAGCTAAATCTGAGGAGTAATGCAATAGCAGTCATTTCTAGAAATGCGTAATGAATTAAAAGTCTGTCGCTAGATTCCAGGAGGCGGCAAGTATCAAGACTACTTGACTATGTCTCGGACGCCTGAGGGCATAGGCGAAAAGTCCGAAAGCACTGCGTGTCATGCAGCACGGCGATGAAAGACTAGATACAACTTTTTATTCACTCAGCCCACTTTTATTACAGTGCAACACAAATGTCATATCGCAGGATAGTTATCACTCACCAGTAAAAGTTGTATTTTCATTTTGTGACCGCAGCAGAGCTAAATCTGAGGAGTAATGCAATAGCAGTCATTTCTAGAAATGCGTAATGAATTAAAAGTCTGTCGCTAGATTCCAGGAGGCGGCAAGTATCAAGACTACTTGACTACCTCTCGGACGCCTGAGGGCATAGGCGAAAAGTCCGAAAGCACTGCATGTCTTTTAGCACGGCGATGAAAGACTAGATACAACTTTTTATTCACTCAGCCCACTTTTATTACAGTGCAACACAAATGTCATATCGCAGGATAGTTATCACTCACCAGTAAAAGTTGTATTTTCATTTTGTGACCGCAGCAGAACTAAATCTGAGGAGTAATGCAATAGCAGTCATTTCTAGAAATGCGTAATGAATTAAAAGTCTGTCGCTAGATTCCAGGAGGCGGCAAGTATCAAGACTACTTGACTACCTCTCGGACGCCTGAGGGCATAGGCGAAAAGTCCGAAAGCACTGCGTGTCATGCAGCACGGCGATGAAAGACTAGATACAACTTTTTATTCACTCAGCCCACTTTTATTACAGTGCAACACAAATGTCATATCGCAGGATAGTTATCACTCACCAGTAAAAGTTGTATTTTCATTTTGTGACCGCAGCAGAGCTAAATCTGAGGAGTAATGCAATAGCAGTCATTTCTAGAAATGCGTAATGAATTAAAAGTCTGTCGCTAGATTCCAGGAGGCGGCAAGTATCAAGACTACTTGACTACCTCTCGGACGCCTGAGGGCATAGGCGAAAAGTCCGAAAGCACTGCGTGTCATGCAGCACGGCGATGAAAGACTAGATACAACTTTTTATTCACTCAGCCCACTTTTATTACAGTGCAACACAAATGTCATATCGCAGGATAGTTATCACTCACCAGTAAAAGTTGTATTTTCATTTTGTGGCCGCAGCAGAGCTAAATCTGAGGAGTAATGCAATAGCAGTCATTTCTAGAAATGCGTAATGAATTAAAAGTCTGTCGCTAGATTCCAGGAGGCGGCAAGTATCAAGACTACTTGACTACCTCTCGGACGCCTGAGGGCATAGGCGAAAAGTCCGAAAGCACTGCATGTCTTTTAGCACGGCGATGAAAGACTAGATACAACTTTTTATTCACTCAGCCCACTTTTATTACAGTGCAACACAAATGTCATATCGCAGGATAGTTATCACTCACCAGTAAAAGTTGTATTTTCATTTTGTGACCGCAGCAGAGCTAAATCTGAGGAGTAATGCAATAGCAGTCATTTCTAGAAATGCGTAATGAATTAAAAGTCTGTCGCTAGATTCCAGGAGGCGGCAAGTATCAAGACTACTTGACTACCTCTCGGACGCCTGAGGGCATAGGCGAAAAGTCCGAAAGCACTGCGTGTCATGCAGCACGGCGATGAAAGACTAGATACAACTTTTTATTCACTCAGCCCACTTTTATTACAGTGCAACACAAATGTCATATCGCAGGATAGTTATCACTCACCAGTAAAAGTTGTATTTTCATTTTGTGACCGCAGCAGAGCTAAATCTGAGGAGTAATGCAATAGCAGTCATTTCTAGAAATGCGTAATGAATTAAAAGTCTGTCGCTAGATTCCAGGAGGCGGCAAGTATCAAGACTACTTGACTACCTCTCGGACGCCTGAGGGCATAGGCGAAAAGTCCGAAAGCACTGCATGTCTTTTAGCACGGCGATGAAAGACTAGATACAACTTTTTATTCACTCAGCCCACTTTTATTACAGTGCAACACAAATGTCATATCGCAGGATAGTTATCACTCACCAGTAAAAGTTGTATTTTCATTTTGTGACCGCAGCAGAGCTAAATCTGAGGAGTAATGCAATAGCAGTCATTTCTAGAAATGCGTAATGAATTAAAAGTCTGTCGCTAGATTCCAGGAGGCGGCAAGTATCAAGACTACTTGACTATCTCTCGGACGCCTGAGGGCATAGGCGAAAAGTCCGAAAGCACTGCGTGTCATGCAGCACGGCGATGAAAGACTAGATACAACTTTTTATTCACTCAGCCCACTTTTATTACAGTGCAACACAAATGTCATATCGCAGGATAGTTATCACTCACCAGTAAAAGTTGTATTTTCATTTTGTGACCGCAGCAGAGCTAAATCTGAGGAGTAATGCAATAGCAGTCATTTCTAGAAATGCGTAATGAATTAAAAGTCTGTCGCTAGATTCCAGGAGGCGGCAAGTATCAAGACTACTTGACTACCTCTCGGACGCCTGAGGGCATAGGCGAAAAGTCCGAAAGCACTGCATGTCTTTTAGCACGGCGATGAAAGACTAGATACAACTTTTTATTCACTCAGCCCACTTTTATTACAGTGCAACACAAATGTCATATCGCAGGATAGTTATCACTCACCATTAAAAGTTGTATTTTCATTTTGTGACTGCAGCAGAGCTAAATCTGAGGAGTAATGCAATAGCAGTCATTTCTAGAAATGCGTAATGAATTAAAAGTCTGTCGCTAGATTCCAGGAGGCGGCAAGTATCAAGACTACTTGACTACCTCTCGGACGCCTGAGGGCATAGGCGAAAAGTCCGAAAGCACTGCGTGTCATGCAGCACGGCGATGAAAGACTAGATACAACTTTTTATTCACTCAGCCCACTTTTATTACAGTGCAACACAAATGTCATATCGCAGGATAGTTATCACTCACCAGTAAAAGTTGTATTTTCATTTTGTGACCGCAGCAGAGCTAAATCTGAGGAGTAATGCAATAGCAGTCATTTCTAGAAATGCGTAATGAATTAAAAGTCTGTCGCTAGATTCCAGGAGGCGGCAAGTATCAAGACTACTTGACTACCTCTCGGACGCCTGAGGGCATAGGCGAAAACTCCAAAAGCACTGCATGTCTTTTAGCACGGCGATGAAAGACTAGATACAACTTTTTATTCACTCAGCCCACTTTTATTACAGTGCAACACAAATGTCATATCGCAGGATAGTTATCACTCACCAGTAAAAGTTGTATTTTCATTTTGTGACCGCAGCAGAGCTAAATCTGAGGAGTAATGCAATAGCAGTCATTTCTAGAAATGCGTAATGAATTAAAAGTCTGTCGCTAGATTCCAGGAGGCGGCAAGTATCAAGACTACTTGACTACCTCTCGGACGCCTGAGGGCATAGGCGAAAAGTCCGAAAGCACTGCGTGTCATGCAGCACGGCGATGAAAGACTAGATACAACTTTTTATTCACTCAGCCCACTTTTATTACAGTGCAACACAAATGTCATATCGCAGGATAGTTATCACTCACCAGTAAAAGTTGTATTTTCATTTTGTGACCGCAGCAGAGCTAAATCTGAGGAGTAATGCAATAGCAGTCATTTCTAGAAATGCGTAATGAATTAAAAGTCTGTCGCTAGATTCCAGGAGGCGGCAAGTATCAAGACTACTTGACTACCTCTCGGACGCCTGAGGGCATAGGCGAAAAGTCCGAAAGCACTGCATGTCTTTTAGCACGGCGATGAAAGACTAGATACAACTTTTTATTCACTCAGCCCACTTTTATTACAGTGCAACACAAATGTCATATCGCAGGATAGTTATCACTCACCAGTAAAAGTTGTATTTTCATTTTGTGACCGCAGCAGAGCTAAATCTGAGGAGTAATGCAATAGCAGTCATTTCTAGAAATGCGTAATGAATTAAAAGTCTGTCGCTAGATTCCAGGAGGCGGCAAGTATCAAGACTACTTGACTACCTCTCGGACGCCTGAGGGCATAGGCGAAAAGTCCGAAAGCACTGCGTGTCATGCAGCACGGCGATGAAAGACTAGATACAACTTTTTATTCACTCAGCCCACTTTTATTACAGTGCAACACAAATGTCATATCGCAGGATAGTTATCACTCACCAGTAAAAGTTGTATTTTCATTTTGTGACCGCAGCAGAGCTAAATCTGAGGAGTAATGCAATAGCAGTCATTTCTAGAAATGCGTAATGAATTAAAAGTCTGTCGCTAGATTCCAGGAGGCGGCAAGTATCAAGACTACTTGACTACCTCTCGGACGCCTGAGGGCATAGGCGAAAAGTCCGAAAGCACTGCGTGTCATGCAGCACGGCGATGAAAGACTAGATACAACTTTTTATTCACTCAGCCCACTTTTATTACAGTGCAACACAAATGTCATATCGCAGGATAGTTATCACTCACCAGTAAAAGTTGTATTTTCATTTTGTGGCCGCAGCAGAGCTAAATCTGAGGAGTAATGCAATAGCAGTCATTTCTAGAAATGCGTAATGAATTAAAAGTCTGTCGCTAGATTCCAGGAGGCGGCAAGTATCAAGACTACTTGACTACCTCTCGGACGCCTGAGGGCATAGGCGAAAAGTCCGAAAGCACTGCATGTCTTTTAGCACGGCGATGAAAGACTAGATACAACTTTTTATTCACTCAGCCCACTTTTATTACAGTGCAACACAAATGTCATATCGCAGGATAGTTATCACTCACCAGTAAAAGTTGTATTTTCATTTTGTGGCCGCAGCAGAGCTAAATCTGAGGAGTAATGCAATAGCAGTCATTTCTAGAAATGCGTAATGAATTAAAAGTCTGTCGCTAGATTCCAGGAGGCGGCAAGTATCAAGACTACTTGACTACCTCTCGGACGCCTGAGGGCATAGGCAAAAAGTCCGAAAGCACTGCGTGTCATACAGCACGGCGATGAAAGACTAGATACAACTTTTTATTCACTCAGCCCACTTTTATTACAGTGCAACACAAATGTCATATCGCAGGATAGTTATCACTCACCAGTAAAAGTTGTATTTTCATTTTGTGGCCGCAGCAGAGCTAAATCTGAGGAGTAATGCAATAGCAGTCATTTCTAGAAATGCCAAATGAATTAAAAGTCTGTCGCTAGATTCCAGGAGGCGGCAAGTATCAAGACTACTTGACTACCTCTCGGACGCCTGAGGGCATAGGCGAAAAGTCCGAAAGCACTGCATGTCTTTTAGCACGGCGATGAAAGACTAGATACAACTTTTTATTCACTCAGCCCACTTTTATTACAGTGCAACACAAATGTCATATCGCAGGATAGTTATCACTCACCGGTAAAAGTTGTATTTTCATTTTGTGGCCGCAGCAGAGCTAAATCTGAGGAGTAATGCAATAGCAGTCATTTCTAGAAATGCGTAATGAATTAAAAGTCTGTCGCTAGATTCCAGGAGGCGGCAAGTATCAAGACTACTTGACTACCTCTCGGACGCCTGAGGGCATAGGCGAAAAGTCCGAAAGCACTGCATGTCCTTTAGCACGGCGATGAAAGACTAGATACAACTTTTTATTCACTCAGCCCACTTTTATTACAGTGCAACACAAATGTCATATCGCAGGATAGTTATCACTCACCAGTAAAAGTTGTATTTTCATTTTGTGGCCGCAGCAGAGCTAAATCTGAGGAGTAATGCAATAGCAGTCATTTCTAGAAATGCGTAATGAATTAAAAGTCTGTCGCTAGATTCCAGGAGGCGGCAAGTATCAAGACTACTTGACTACCTCTCGGACGCCTGAGGGCATAGGCGAAAAGTCCGAAAGCACTGCATGTCTTTTAGCACGGCGATGAAAGACTAGATACAACTTTTTATTCACTCAGCCCACTTTTATTACAGTGCAACACAAATGTCATATCGCAGGATAGTTATCACTCACCAGTAAAAGTTGTATTTTCATTTTGTGGCCGCAGCAGAGCTAAATCTGAGGAGTAATGCAATAGCAGTCATTTCTAGAAATGCGTAATGAATTAAAAGTCTGTCGCTAGATTCCAGGAGGCGGCAAGTATCAAGACTACTTGACTACCTCTCGGACGCCTGAGGGCATAGGCGAAAAGTCCGAAAGCACTGCATGTCTTTTAGCACGGCGATGAAAGACTAGATACAACTTTTTATTCACTCAGCCCACTTTTATTACAGTGCAACACAAATGTCATATCGCAGGATAGTTATCACTCACCAGTAAAAGTTGTATTTTCATTTTGTGACCGCAGCACAGCTAAATCTGAGGAGTAATGCAATAGCAGTCATTTCTAGAAATGCGTAATGAATTAAAAGTCTGTCGCTAGATTCCAGGAGGCGGCAAGTATCAAGACTACTTGACTACCTCTCGGACGCCTGAGGGCATAGGCGAAAAGTCCGAAAGCACTGCGTGTCATGCAGCACGGCGATGAAAGACTAGATACAACTTTTTATTCACTCAGCCCACTTTTATTACAGTGCAACACAAATGTCATATCGCAGGATAGTTATCACTCACCAGTAAAAGTTGTATTTTCATTTTGTGGCCGCAGCAGAGCTAAATCTGAGGAGTAATGCAATAGCAGTCATTTCTAGAAATGCGTAATGAATTAAAAGTCTGTCGCTAGATTCCAGGAGGCGGCAAGTATCAAGACTACTTGACTACCTCTCGGACGCCTGAGGGCATAGGCGAAAAGTCCGAAAGCACTGCATGTCTTTTAGCACGGCGATGAAAGACTAGATACAACTTTTTATTCACTCAGCCCACTTTTATTACAGTGCAACACAAATGTCATATCGCAGGATAGTTATCACTCACCAGTAAAAGTTGTATTTTCATTTTGTGGCCGCAGCAGAGCTAAATCTGAGGAGTAATGCAATAGCAGTCATTTCTAGAAATGCGTAATGAATTAAAAGTCTGTCGCTAGATTCCAGGAGGCGGCAAGTATCAAGACTACTTGACTACCTCTCGGACGCCTGAGGGCATAGGCGAAAAGTCCGAAAGCACTGCATGTCTTTTAGCACGGCGATGAAAGACTAGATACAACTTTTTATTCACTCAGCCCACTTTTATTACAGTGCAACACAAATGTCATATCGCAGGATAGTTATCACTCACCAGTAAAAGTTGTATTTTCATTTTGTGACCGCAGCAGAGCTAAATCTGAGGAGTAATGCAATAGCAGTCATTTCTAGAAATGCGTAATGAATTAAAAGTCTGTCGCTAGATTCCAGGAGGCGGCAAGTATCAAGACTACTTGACTACCTCTCGGACGCCTGAGGGCATAGGCGAAAAGTCCGAAAGCACTGCGTGTCATGCAGCACGGCGATGAAAGACTAGATACAACTTTTTATTCACTCAGCCCACTTTTATTACAGTGCAACACAAATGTCATATCGCAGGATAGTTATCACTCACCAGTAAAAGTTGTATTTTCATTTTGTGGCCGCAGCAGAGCTAAATCTGAGGAGTAATGCAATAGCAGTCATTTCTAGAAATGCGTAATGAATTAAAAGTCTGTCGCTAGATTCCAGGAGGCGGCAAGTATCAAGACTACTTGACTACCTCTCGGACGCCTGAGGGCATAGGCGAAAAGTCCGGAAGCACTGCATGTCTTTTAGCACGGCGATGAAAGACTAGATACAACTTTTTATTCACTCAGCCCACTTTTATTACAGTGCAACACAAATGTCATATCGCAGGATAGTTATCACTCACCAGTAAAAGTTGTATTTTCATTTTGTGGCCGCAGCAGAGCTAAATCTGAGGAGTAATGCAATAGCAGTCATTTCTAGAAATGCGTAATGAATTAAAAGTCTGTCGCTAGATTCCAGGAGGCGGCAAGTATCAAGACTACTTGACTACCTCTCGGACGCCTGAGGGCATAGGCGAAAAGTCCGAAAGCACTGCATGTCTTTTAGCACGGCGATGAAAGACTAGATACAACTTTTTATTCACTCAGCCCACTTTTATTACAGTGCAACACAAATGTCATATCGCAGGATAGTTATCACTCACCAGTAAAAGTTGTATTTTCATTTTGTGGCCGCAGCAGAGCTAAATCTGAGGAGTAATGCAATAGCAGTCATTTCTAGAAATGCGTAATGAATTAAAAGTCTGTCGCTAGATTCCAGGAGGCGGCAAGTATCAAGACTACTTGACTACCTCTCGGACGCCTGAGGGCATAGGCGAAAAGTCCGAAAGCACTGCATGTCTTTTAGCACGGCGATGAAAGACTAGATACAACTTTTTATTCACTCAGCCCACTTTTATTACAGTGCAACACAAATGTCATATCGCAGGATAGTTATCACTCACCAGTAAAAGTTGTATTTTCATTTTGTGGCCGCAGCAGAGCTAAATCTGAGGAGTAATGCAATAGCAGTCATTTCTAGAAATGCGTAATGAATTAAAAGTCTGTCGCTAGATTCCAGGAGGCGGCAAGTATCAAGACTACTTGACTACCTCTCGGACGCCTGAGGGCATAGGCGAAAAGTCCGAAAGCACTGCATGTCTTTTAGCACGGCGATGAAAGACTAGATACAACTTTTTATTCACTCAGCCCACTTTTATTACAGTGCAACACAAATGTCATATCGCAGGATAGTTATCACTCACCAGTAAAAGTTATATTTTCATTTTGTGGCCGCAGCAGAGCTAAATCTGAGGAGTAATGCAATAGCAGTCATTTCTAGAAATGCGTAATGAATTAAAAGTCTGTCGCTAGATTCCAGGAGGCGGCAAGTATCAAGACTACTTGACTACCTCTCGGACGCCTGAGGGCATAGGCGAAAAGTCCGAAAGCACTGCATGTCTTTTAGCACGGCGATGAAAGACTAGATACAACTTTTTATTCACTCAGCCCACTTTTATTACAGTGCAACACAAATGTCATATCGCAGGATAGTTATCACTCACCAGTAAAAGTTGTATTTTCATTTTGTGGCCGCAGCAGAGCTAAATCTGAGGAGTAATGCAATAGCAGTCATTTCTAGAAATGCGTAATGAATTAAAAGTCTGTCGCTAGATTCCAGGAGGCGGCAAGTATCAAGACTACTTGACTACCTCTCGGACGCCTGAGGGCATAGGCGAAAAGTCCGAAAGCACTGCATGTCTTTTAGCACGGCGATGAAAGACTAGATACAACTTTTTATTCACTCAGCCCACTTTTATTACAGTGCAACACAAATGTCATATCGCAGGATAGTTATCACTCACCAGTAAAAGTTGTATTTTCATTTTGTGGCCGCAGCAGAGCTAAATCTGAGGAGTAATGCAATAGCAGTCATTTCTAGAAATGCGTAATGAATTAAAAGTCTGTCGCTAGATTCCAGGAGGCGGCAAGTATCAAGACTACTTGACTACCTCTCGGACGCCTGAGGGCATAGGCGAAAAGTCCGAAAGCACTGCATGTCTTTTAGCACGGCGATGAAAGACTAGATACAACTTTTTATTCACTCAGCCCACTTTTATTACAGTGCAACACAAATGTCATATCGCAGGATAGTTATCACTCACCAGTAAAAGTTGTATTTTCATTTTGTGGCCGCAGCAGAGCTAAATCTGAGGAGTAATGCAATAGCAGTCATTTCTAGAAATGCGTAATGAATTAAAAGTCTGTCGCTAGATTCCAGGAGGCGGCAAGTATCAAGACTACTTGACTACCTCTCGGACGCCTGAGGGCATAGGCGAAAAGTCCGAAAGCACTGCATGTCTTTTAGCACGGCGATGAAAGACTAGATACAACTTTTTATTCACTCAGCCCACTTTTATTACAGTGCAACACAAATGTCATATCGCAGGATAGTTATCACTCACCAGTAAAAGTTGTATTTTCATTTTGTGGCCGCAGCAGAGCTAAATCTGAGGAGTAATGCAATAGCAGTCATTTCTAGAAATGCGTAATGAATTAAAAGTCTGTCGCTAGATTCCAGGAGGCGGCAAGTATCAAGACTACTTGACTACCTCTCGGACGCCTGAGGGCATAGGCGAAAAGTCCGGAAGCACTGCATGTCTTTCAGCACGGCAATGAAAGACTAGATACAACTTTTTATTCACTCAGCCCACTTTTATTACAGTGCAACACAAATGTCATATCGCAGGATAGTTATCACTCACCAGTAAAAGTTGTATTTTCATTTTGTGGCCGCAGCAGAGCTAAATCTGAGGAGTAATGCAATAGCAGTCATTTCTAGAAATGCGTAATGAATTAAAAGTCTGTCGCTAGATTCCAGGAGGCGGCAAGTATCAAGACTACTTGACTACCTCTCGGACGCCTGAGGGCATAGGCGAAAAGTCCGAAAGCACTGCATGTCTTTTAGCACGGCGATGAAAGACTAGATACAACTTTTTATTCACTCAGCCCACTTTTATTACAGTGCAACACAAATGTCATATCGCAGGATAGTTATCACTCACCAGTAAAAGTTGTATTTTCATTTTGTGGCCGCAGCAGAGCTAAATCTGAGGAGTAATGCAATAGCAGTCATTTCTAGAAATGCGTAATGAATTAAAAGTCTGTCGCTAGATTCCAGGAGGCGGCAAGTATCAAGACTACTTGACTACCTCTCGGACGCCTGAGGGCATAGGCGAAAAGTCCGGAAGCACTGCATGTCTTTTAGCACGGCGATGAAAGACTAGATACAACTTTTTATTCACTCAGCCCACTTTTATTACAGTGCAACACAAATGTCATATCGCAGGATAGTTATCACTCACCAGTAAAAGTTGTATTTTCATTTTGTGGCCGCAGCAGAGCTAAATCTGAGGAGTAATGCAATAGCAGTCATTTCTAGAAATGCGTAATGAATTAAAAGTCTGTCGCTAGATTCCAGGAGGCGGCAAGTATTAAGACTACTTGACTACCTCTCGGACGCCTGAGGGCATAGGCGAAAAGTCCGAAAGCACTGCATGTCTTTTAGCACGGCGATGAAAGACTAGATTCAACTTTTTATTCACTCAGCCCACTTTTATTACAGTGCAACACAAATGTCATATCGCAGGATAGTTATCACTCACCAGTAAAAGTTGTATTTTCATTTTGTGGCCGCAGCAGAGCTAAATCTGAGGAGTAATGCAATAGCAGTCATTTCTAGAAATGCGTAATGAATTAAAAGTCTGTCGCTAGATTCCAGGAGGCGGCAAGTATCAAGACTACTTGACTACCTCTCGGACGCCTGAGGGCATAGGCGAAAAGTCCGAAAGCACTGCGTGTCATGCAGCACGGCGATGAAAGACTAGATACAACTTTTTATTCACTCAGCCCTCTTTTATTACAGTGCAACACAAATGTCATATCGCAGGATAGTTATCACTCACCAGTAAAAGTTGTATTTTCATTTTGTGGCCGCAGCAGAGCTAAATCTGAGGAGTAATGCAATAGCAGTCATTTCTAGAAATGCGTAATGAATTAAAAGTCTGTCGCTAGATTCCAGGAGGCGGCAAGTATCAAGACTACTTGACTACCTCTCGGACGCCTGAGGGCATAGGCGAAAAGTCCGGAAGCACTGCATGTCTTTTAGCACGGCGATGAAAGACTAGATACAACTTTTTATTCACTCAGCCCACTTTTATTACAGTGCAACACAAATGTCATATCGCAGGATAGTTATCACTCACCAGTAAAAGTTGTATTTTCATTTTGTGGCCGCAGCAGAGCTAAATCTGAGGAGTAATGCAATAGCAGTCATTTCTAGAAATGCGTAATGAATTAAAAGTCTGTCGCTAGATTCCAGGAGGCGGCAAGTATCAAGACTACTTGACTACCTCTCGGACGCCTGAGGGCATAGGCGAAAAGTCCGAAAGCACTGCATGTCTTTTAGCACGGCGATGAAAGACTAGATACAACTTTTTATTCACTCAGCCCACTTTTATTACAGTGCAACACAAATGTCATATCGCAGGATAGTTATCACTCACCAGTAAAAGTTGTATTTTCATTTTGTGGCCGCAGCAGAGCTAAATCTGAGGAGTAATGCAATAGCAGTCATTTCTAGAAATGCGTAATGAATTAAAAGTCTGTCGCTAGATTCCAGGAGGCGGCAAGTATCAAGACTACTTGACTACCTCTCGGACGCCTGAGGGCATAGGCGAAAAGTCCGGAAGCACTGCATGTCTTTTAGCACGGCGATGAAAGACTAGATACAACTTTTTATTCACTCAGCCCACTTTTATTACAGTGCAACACAAATGTCATATCGCAGTATAGTTATCACTCACCAGTAAAAGTTGTATTTTCATTTTGTGGCCGCAGCAGAGCTAAATCTGAGGAGTAATGCAATAGCAGTCATTTCTAGAAATGCGTAATGAATTAAAAGTCTGTCGCTAGATTCCAGGAGGCGGCAAGTATCAAGACTACTTGACTACCTCTCGGACGCCTGAGGGCATAGGCGAAAAGTCCGAAAGCACTGCATGTCTTTTAGCACGGCGATGAAAGACTAGATACAACTTTTTATTCACTCAGCCCACTTTTATTACAGTGCAACACAAATGTCATATCGCAGGATAGTTATCACTCACCAGTAAAAGTTGTATTTTCATTTTGTGGCCGCAGCAGAGCTAAATCTGAGGAGTAATGCAATAGCAGTCATTTCTAGAAATGCGTAATGAATTAAAAGTCTGTCGCTAGATTCCAGGAGGCGGCAAGTATCAAGACTACTTGACTACCTCTCGGACGCCTGAGGGCATAGGCGAAAAGTCCGGAAGCACTGCATGTCTTTTAGCACGGCGATGAAAGACTAGATACAACTTTTTATTCACTCAGCCCACTTTTATTACAGTGCAACACAAATGTCATATCGCAGGATAGTTATCACTCACCAGTAAAAGTTGTATTTTCATTTTGTGGCCGCAGCAGAGCTAAATCTGAGGAGTAATGCAATAGCAGTCATTTCTAGAAATGCGTAATGAATTAAAAGTCTGTCGCTAGATTCCAGGAGGCGGCAAGTATCAAGACTACTTGACTACCTCTCGGACGCCTGAGGGCATAGGCGAAAAGTCCGAAAGCACTGCATGTCTTTTAGCACGGCGATGAAAGACTAGATACAACTTTTTATTCACTCAGCCCACT
This sequence comes from Schistocerca piceifrons, assembly GCF_021461385.2. Lineage (NCBI taxonomy): Eukaryota > Metazoa > Arthropoda > Insecta > Orthoptera > Acrididae > Schistocerca > Schistocerca piceifrons. Next base: position 470,131,290 of record NC_060141.1, on the reverse strand, counting down.
TTTATTACAGTGCAACACAAATGTCATATCGCAGGATAGTTATCACTCACCAGTAAAAGTTGTATTTTCATTTTGTGGCCGCAGCAGAGCTAAATCTGAGGAGTAATGCAATAGCAGTCATTTCTAGAAATGCGTAATGAATTAAAAGTCTGTCGCTAGATTCCAGGAGGCGGCAAGTATCAAGACTACTTGACTACCTCTCGGACGCCTGAGGGCATAGGCGAAAAGTCCGGAAGCACTGCATGTCTTTTAGCATGGCGATGAAAGACTAGATACAACTTTTTATTCACTCAGCCCACTTTTATTACAGTGCAACACAAATGTCATATCGCAGGATAGTTATCACTCACCAGTAAAAGTTGTATTTTCATTTTGTGGCCGCAGCAGAGCTAAATCTGAGGAGTAATGCAATAGCAGTCATTTCTAGAAATGCGTAATGAATTAAAAGTCTGTCGCTAGATTCCAGGAGGCGGCAAGTATCAAGACTACTTGACTACCTCTCGGACGCCTGAGGGCATAGGCGAAAAGTCCGAAAGCACTGCATGTCTTTTAGCACGGCGATCAAAGACTAGATACAACTTTTTATTCACTCAGCCCACTTTTATTACAGTGCAACACAAATGTCATATCGCAGGATAGTTATCACTCACCAGTAAAAGTTGTATTTTCATTTTGTGGCCGCAGCAGAGCTAAATCTGAGGAGTAATGCAATAGCAGTCATTTCTAGAAATGCGTAATGAATTAAAAGTCTGTCGCTAGATTCCAGGAGGCGGCAAGTATCAAGACTACTTGACTACATCTCGGACGCCTGAGGGCATAGGCGAAAAGTCCGAAAGCACTGCATGTCTTTTAGCACGGCGATGAAAGACTAGATACAACTTTTTATTCACTCAGCCCACTTTTATTACAGTGCAACACAAATGTCATATCGCAGGATAGTTATCACTCACCAGTAAAAGTTGTATTTTCATTTTGTGGCCGCAGCAGAGCTAAATCTGAGGAGTAATGCAATAGCAGTCATTTCTAGAAATGCGTAATGAATTAAAAGTCTGTCGCTAGATTCCAGGAGGCGGCAAGTATCAAGACTACTTGACTACCTCTCGGACGCCTGAGGGCATAGGCGAAAAGTCCGGAAGCACTGCATGTCTTTTAGCACGGCGATGAAAGACTAGATACAACTTTTTATTCACTCAGCCCACTTTTATTACAGTGCAACACAAATGTCATATCGCAGGATAGTTATCACTCACCAGTAAAAGTTGTATTTTCATTTTGTGGCCGCAGCAGAGCTAAATCTGAGGAGTAATGCAATAGCAGTCATTTCTAGAAATGCGTAATGAATTAAAAGTCTGTCGCTAGATTCCAGGAGGCGGCAAGTATCAAGACTACTTGACTACATCTCGGACGCCTGAGGGCATAGGCGAAAAGTCCGAAAGCACTGCATGTCTTTTAGCACGGCGATGAAAGACTAGATACAACTTTTTATTCACTCAGCCCACTTTTATTACAGTGCAACACAAATGTCATATCGCAGGATAGTTATCACTCACCAGTAAAAGTTGTATTTTCATTTTGTGGCCGCAGCAGAGCTAAATCTGAGGAGTAATGCAATAGCAGTCATTTCTAGAAATGCGTAATGAATTAAAAGTCTGTCGCTAGATTCCAGGAGGCGGCAAGTATCAAGACTACTTGACTACCTCTCGGACGCCTGAGGGCATAGGCGAAAAGTCCGGAAGCACTGCATGTCTTTTAGCACGGCGATGAAAGACTAGATACAACTTTTTATTCACTCAGCCCACTTTTATTACAGTGCAACACAAATGTCATATCGCAGGATAGTTATCACTCACCAGTAAAAGTTGTATTTTCATTTTGTGGCCGCAGCAGAGCTAAATCTGAGGAGTAATGCAATAGCAGTCATTTCTAGAAATGCGTAATGAATTAAAAGTCTGTCGCTAGATTCCAGGAGGCGGCAAGTATCAAGACTACTTGACTACATCTCGGACGCCTGAGGGCATAGGCGAAAAGTCCGAAAGCACTGCATGTCTTTTAGCACGGCGATGAAAGACTAGATACAACTTTTTATTCACTCAGCCCACTTTTATTACAGTGCAACACAAATGTCATATCGCAGGATAGTTATCACTCACCAGTAAAAGTTGTATTTTCATTTTGTGGCCGCAGCAGAGCTAAATCTGAGGAGTAATGCAATAGCAGTCATTTCTAGAAATGCGTAATGAATTAAAAGTCTGTCGCTAGATTCCAGGAGGCGGCAAGTATCAAGACTACTTGACTACATCTCGGACGCCTGAGGGCATAGGCGAAAAGTCCGAAAGCACTGCATGTCTTTTAGCACGGCGATGAAAGACTAGATACAACTTTTTATTCACTCAGCCCACTTTTATTACAGTGCAACACAAATGTCATATCGCAGGATAGTTATCACTCACCAGTAAAAGTTGTATTTTCATTTTGTGGCCGCAGCAGAGCTAAATCTGAGGAGTAATGCAATAGCAGTCATTTCTAGAAATGCGTAATGAATTAAAAGTCTGTCGCTAGATTCCAGGAGGCGGCAAGTATCAAGACTACTTGACTACTTCTCGGACGCCTGAGGGCATAGGCGAAACGTCCGGAAGCACTGCATGTCTTTTAGCACGGCGATGAAAGACTAGATACAACTTTTTATTCACTCAGCCCACTTTTATTGCAGTGCAACACAAATGTCATATCGCAGGATAGTTATCACTCACCAGTAAAAGTTGTATTTTCATTTTGTGGCCGCAGCAGAGCTAAATCTGAGGAGTAATGCAATAGCAGTCATTTCTAGAAATGCGTAATGAATTAAAAGTCTGTCGCTAGATTCCAGGAGGCGGCAAGTATCAAGACTACTTGACTACCTCTCGGACGCCTGAGGGCATAGGCGAAAAGTCCGAAAGCACTGCATGTCTTTTAGCACGGCGATGAAAGACTAGATACAACTTTTTATTCACTCAGCCCACTTTTATTACAGTGCAACACAAATGTCATATCGCAGGATAGTTATCACTCACCAGTAAAAGTTGTATTTTCATTTTGTGGCCGCAGCAGATCTAAATCTGAGGAGTAATGCAATAGCAGTCATTTCTAGAAATGCGTAATGAATTAAAAGTCTGTCGCTAGATTCCAGGAGGCGGCAAGTATCAAGACTACTTGACTACCTCTCGGACGCCTGAGGGCATAGGCGAAAAGTCCGGAAGCACTGCATGTCTTTTAGCACGGCGATGAAAGACTAGATACAACTTTTTATTCACTCAGCCCACTTTTATTACAGTGCAACACAAATGTCATATCGCAGGATAGTTATCACTCACCAGTAAAAGTTGTATTTTCATTTTGTGGCCGCAGCAGAGCTAAATCTGAGGAGTAATGCAATAGCAGTCATTTCTAGAAATGCGTAATGAATTAAAAGTCTGTCGCTAGATTCCAGGAGGCGGCAAGTATCAAGACTACTTGACTACCTCTCGGACGCCTGAGGGCATAGGCGAAAAGTCCGGAAGCACTGCATGTCTTTTAGCACGGCGATGAAAGACTAGATACAACTTTTTATTCACTCAGCCCACTTTTATTACAGTGCAACACAAATGTCATATCGCAGGATAGTTATCACTCACCAGTAAAAGTTGTATTTTCATTTTGTGGCCGCAGCAGAGCTAAATCTGAGGAGTAATGCAATAGCAGTCATTTCTAGAAATGCGTAATGAATTAAAAGTCTGTCGCTAGATTCCAGGAGGCGGCAAGTATCAAGACTACTTGACTACCTCTCGGACGCCTGAGGGCATAGGCGAAAAGTCCGGAAGCACTGCATGTCTTTTAGCACGGCGATGAAAGACTAGATACAACTTTTTATTCACTCAGCCCACTTTTATTACAGTGCAACACAAATGTCATATCGCAGGATAGTTATCACTCACCAGTAAAAAGTTGTATTTTCATTTTGTGGCCGCAGCAGAGCTAAATCTGAGGAGTAATGCAATAGCAGTCATTTCTAGAAATGCGTAATGAATTAAAAGTCTGTCGCTAGATTCCAGGAGGCGGCAAGTATCAAGACTACTTGACTACCTCTCGGACGCCTGAGGGCATAGGCGAAAAGTCCGAAAGCACTGCATGTCTTTTAGCACGGCGATGAAAGACTAGATACAACTTTTTATTCACTCAGCCCACTTTTATTACAGTGCAACACAAATGTCATATCGCAGGATAGTTATCACTCACCAGTAAAAGTTGTATTTTCATTTTGTGGCCGCAGCAGAGCTAAATCTGAGGAGTAATGCAATAGCAGTCATTTCTAGAAATGCGTAATGAATTAAAAGTCTGTCGCTAGATTCCAGGAGGCGGCAAGTATCAAGACTACTTGACTACCTCTCGGACGCCTGAGGGCATAGGCGAAAAGTCCGAAAGCACTGCATGTCTTTTAGCACGGCGATGAAAGACTAGATACAACTTTTTATTCACTCAGCCCACTTTTATTACAGTGCAACACAAATGTCATATCGCAGGATAGTTATCACTCACCAGTAAAAGTTGTATTTTCATTTTGTGGCCGCAGCAGAGCTAAATCTGAGGAGTAATGCAATAGCAGTCATTTCTAGAAATGCGTAATGAATTAAAAGTCTGTCGCTAGATTCCAGGAGGCGGCAAGTATCAAGACTACTTGACTACCTCTCGGACGCCTGAGGGCATAGGCGAAAAGTCCGAAAGCACTGCATGTCTTTTAGCACGGCGATGAAAGACTAGATACAACTTTTTATTCACTCAGCCCACTTTTATTACAGTGCAACACAAATGTCATATCGCAGGATAGTTATCACTCACCAGTAAAAGTTGTATTTTCATTTTGTGGCCGCAGCAGAGCTAAATCTGAGGAGTAATGCAATAGCAGTCATTTCTAGAAATGCGTAATGAATTAAAAGTCTGTCGCTAGATTCCAGGAGGCGGCAAGTATCAAGACTACTTGACTACCTCTCGGACGCCTGAGGGCATAGGCGAAAAGTCCGAAAGCACTGCATGTCTTTTAGCACGGCGATGAAAGACTAGATACAACTTTTTATTCACTCAGCCCACTTTTATTACAGTGCAACACAAATGTCATATCGCAGGATAGTTATCACTCACCAGTAAAAGTTGTATTTTCATTTTGTGGCCGCAGCAGAGCTAAATCTGAGGAGTAATGCAATAGCAGTCATTTCTAGAAATGCGTAATGAATTAAAAGTCTGTCGCTAGATTCCAGGAGGCGGCAAGTATCAAGACTACTTGACTACATCTCGGACGCCTGAGGGCATAGGCGAAAAGTCCGAAAGCACTGCATGTCTTTTAGCACGGCGATGAAAGACTAGATACAACTTTTTATTCACTCAGCCCACTTTTATTACAGTGCAACACAAATGTCATATCGCAGGATAGTTATCACTCACCAGTAAAAGTTGTATTTTCATTTTGTGGCCGCAGCAGAGCTAAATCTGAGGAGTAATGCAATAGCAGTCATTTCTAGAAATGCGTAATGAATTAAAAGTCTGTCGCTAGATTCCAGGAGGCGGCAAGTATCAAGACTACTTGACTACCTCTCGGACGCCTGAGGGCATAGGCGAAAAGTCCGAAAGCACTGCATGTCTTTTAGCACGGCGATGAAAGACTAGATACAACTTTTTATTCACTCAGCCCACTTTTATTACAGTGCAACACAAATGTCATATCGCAGGATAGTTATCACTCACCAGTAAAAGTTGTATTTTCATTTTGTGGCCGCAGCAGAGCTAAATCTGAGGAGTAATGCAATAGCAGTCATTTCTAGAAATGCGTAATGAATTAAAAGTCTGTCGCTAGATTCCAGGAGGCGGCAAGTATCAAGACTACTTGACTACCTCTCGGACGCCTGAGGGCATAGGCGAAAAGTCCGAAAGCACTGCATGTCTTTTAGCACGGCGATGAAAGACTAGATACAACTTTTTATTCACTCAGCCCACTTTTATTACAGTGCAACACAAATGTCATATCGCAGGATAGTTATCACTCACCAGTAAAAGTTGTATTTTCATTTTGTGGCCGCAGCAGAGCTAAATCTGAGGAGTAATGCAATAGCAGTCATTTCTAGAAATGCGTAATGAATTAAAAGTCTGTCGCTAGATTCCAGGAGGCGGCAAGTATCAAGACTACTTGACTACCTCTCGGACGCCTGAGGGCATAGGCGAAAAGTCCGAAAGCACTGCATGTCTTTTAGCACGGCGATGAAAGACTAGATACAACTTTTTATTCACTCAGCCCACTTTTATTACAGTGCAACACAAATGTCATATCGCAGGATAGTTATCACTCACCAGTAAAAGTTGTATTTTCATTTTGTGGCCGCAGCAGAGCTAAATCTGAGGAGTAATGCAATAGCAGTCATTTCTAGAAATGCGTAATGAATTAAAAGTCTGTCGCTAGATTCCAGGAGGCGGCAAGTATCAAGACTACTTGACTACCTCTCGGACGCCTGAGGGCATAGGCGAAAAGTCCGAAAGCACTGCATGTCTTTTAGCACGGCGATGAAAGACTAGATACAACTTTTTATTCACTCAGCCCACTTTTATTACAGTGCAACACAAATGTCATATCGCAGGATAGTTATCACTCACCAGTAAAAGTTGTATTTTCATTTTGTGGCCGCAGCAGAGCTAAATCTGAGGAGTAATGCAATAGCAGTCATTTCTAGAAATGCGTAATGAATTAAAAGTCTGTCGCTAGATTCCAGGAGGCGGCAAGTATCAAGACTACTTGACTACCTCTCGGACGCCTGAGGGCATAGGCGAAAAGTCCGAAAGCACTGCATGTATTTTAGCACGGCGATGAAAGACTAGATACAACTTTTTATTCACTCAGCCCACTTTTATTACAGTGCAACACAAATGTCATATCGCAGGATAGTTATCACTCACCAGTAAAAGTTGTATTTTCATTTTGTGGCCGCAGCAGAGCTAAATCTGAGGAGTAATGCAATAGCAGTCATTTCTAGAAATGCGTAATGAATTAAAAGTCTGTCGCTAGATTCCAGGAGGCGGCAAGTATCAAGACTACTTGACTACCTCTCGGACGCCTGAGGGCATAGGCGAAAAGTCCGGAAGCACTGCATGTCTTTTAGCACGGCGATGAAAGACTAGATACAACTTTTTATTCACTCAGCCCACTTTTATTACAGTGCAACACAAATGTCATATCGCAGGATAGTTATCACTCACCAGTAAAAGTTGTATTTTCATTTTGTGGCCGCAGCAGAGCTAAATCTGAGGAGTAATGCAATAGCAGTCATTTCTAGAAATGCGTAATGAATTAAAAGTCTGTCGCTAGATTCCAGGAGGCGGCAAGTATCAAGACTACTTGACTACCTCTCGGACGCCTGAGGGCATAGGCGAAAAGTCCGAAAGCACTGCATGTCTTTTAGCACGGCGATGAAAGTCTAGATACAACTTTTTATTCACTCAGCCCACTTTTATTACAGTGCAACACAAATGTCATATCGCAGGATAGTTATCACTCACCAGTAAAAGTTGTATTTTCATTTTGTGGCCGCAGCAGAGCTAAATCTGAGGAGTAATACAATAGCAGTCATTTCTAGAAATGCGTAATGAATTAAAAGTCTATCGCTAGATTCCAGGAGGCGGCAAGTATCAAGACTACTTGACTACCTCTCGGACGCCTGAGGGCATAGGCGAAAAGTCCGGAAGCACTGTATGTCTTTTAGCACGGCGATGAAAGACTAGATACAACTTTTTATTCACTCAGCCCACTTTTATTACAGTGCAACACAAATGTCATATCGCAGGATAGTTATCACTCACCAGTAAAAGTTGTATTTTCATTTTGTGGCCGCAGCAGAGCTAAATCTGAGGAGTAATGCAATAGCAGTCATTTCTAGAAATGCCTAATGAATTAAAAGTCTGTCGCTAGATTCCAGGAGGCGGCAAGTATCAAGACTACTTGACTACCTCTCGGACGCCTGAGGGCATAGGCGAAAAGTCCGGAAGCACTGCATGTCTTTTAGCACGGCGATGAAAGACTAGATACAACTTTTTATTCACTCAGCCCACTTTTATTACAGTGCAACACAAATGTCATATCGCAGGATAGTTATCACTCACCAGTAAAAGTTGTATTTTCATTTTGTGGCCGCAGCAGAGCTAAATCTGAGGAGTAATGCAATAGCAGTCATTTCTAGAAATGCGTAATGAATTAAAAGTCTGTCGCTAGGTTCCAGGAGGCGGCAAGTATCAAGACTACTTGACTACCTCTCGGACGCCTGAGGGCATAGGCGAAAAGTCCGGAAGCACTGCGTGTCATTTAGCACGGCGATGAAAGACTAGATACAACTTTTTATTCACTCAGCCCTCTTTTATTACAGTGCAACACAAATCTCATATCGCAGGAAAGTTATCACTCACCAGTAAAAGTTGTATTTTCATTTTGCTGCTCTTCTGCTTTCGCCATTTCATAGACAAATGCATCTATCAGATCTCTCCTTTTCCCTGGCGTATATGTTGCCTTATGGTCTTCGATAATTGTCTGAAAAAGAAAAAGGTTTTTGTTATAACACTGAGAAGAAATTGTAACCTAAAAGTATATCCAGACCAATAAGAACAAGAGAGATAATAAAAGAAAATGTTGTTTCAAATAAAGCAAACAGGCAATAACAGCCTAGTATTTTAGAGGCCACAAAAACTAAGCAGCCCATTATTTTATCACTCATTAAGATGGAAGAGCCAGTCATAGCCATTAAAACGGAACAGCCAACCAATATGTAGCCACTTGTTCAAAAGTATCCGAATGGCCTTAATTCTGCGCCGTATTCAGAAGTATCCGAATGACCTGTGTTATTTATAAAAAGATAATGCCTTATTGGTGTAATTTTCAGTATTTCCACGACAAAAATATGTAAACAAACTTGCACACTGAAACGCGAGCACACACACACACACACACACACACACACACACACACACACACACAAACACACACACATATATATATATATATATATATATATATATATATATATATATATATATATATATATATATATACAGGGTGAGTCACCTAACGTTGCCGCTGGATATATTTCGTAAACCACTGACGAACCGATTCCACAGACCGAACGTGAGGAGAGGGGCTAATGTAATTGTTTAATACAAACCATAAAATAATGCACGGAAGTATGTTTTTTAACACAAACCTACGTTTCTTTAAAATGGAACCACGTTAGTTTTGTTAGCACATCTGAACATGAAAACAAATACGTAATCAGTGCCGTTTGTTGCATTGTAAAATGTTAATTACATCCGGAGACATGGTAACCTAAAGTTGACGCTTGAAACCTCCGACTTTCAGTTGCGTGTTGTAACAAACACGGGCCACGGTCGACGAGCAGCATCTGCAGGGACATGTTTACGATGACGACCGTGTTTACGAGTGTGGCTGTAGTGCACTGTTGTGGTTTGGTCTAGGTGTCGCAGTGTCCGCATGTAGCGCTTGCTGCTATTGTTATTCTGCATTCGTCTCCGCACGCAGACCAATTGTAGTACACCTTGTTATCAGACGTCTGTGATAGTGTAGTGTTGTAGGAACTGTGACCATGGTGTATTCGAACTCTGAAAAGGCGGAGATGATACTCATCTACGGCGAGTGTCGGCGAAATGCAGCTGAAGCCTGCAGGGTGTATACAGAACGGTACCCGGACAGAGAGCATCCAACGTGCCACACATTGCAAAACATCTACCGCCAACTGTATGCAACAGGTATGGTCGTAGCACGCAAACGGGTCCGTAACAGGCCCGTCACAGGAGTAGCGGGTGCAGTTGGTGTGTTAGCTGCTGCTGCCATGAACCCACACATGAGTACACGGGACATTGCGAGAGCCGGTGGACTGAGTCAAAGTAGTGTCATGCGCATAACCGCTTTCACCCGTTTCATGTGTCGCTACATGAGCAATTACATGGTGATGACTTTAATCATCGAGTGCAATTCTGTCAATGGGCATTAACAGAGAATGCGTTGCAGTTCTACCTGTTTACCGATGAAGCGGGTTTCACAAACCACGGGGCAGTGAATCTACGGAACATGTATTACTGTTCCGTGGACAATCCTCGCTGGCTCAGACAGGTAGAGCGACAGCGACCGTGGACTGTAAATGTATGGTGCGGAATCATTGGCGACCACCTCATTGGTCCTCACTTCATTGCAGGGGCCCAAACAGCTGCAACATACATCGCGTTTCTACAGAATGATCTGCCAACGTTGCTCGAAAATGTCCCACTGGAAACGCTTCGACGTATGTGGTATCAGCATGATGGTGCACCTGCACATTCCGCAATTAACACTAGGCTGACTCTTTACAGGATGTTCGACGGGCGTTTCATAGGACGTGGAGGACGCATAAATTGGCCAGCCCGTTCTCCCGATCTTAAACCTCTGGACATCTTTCTGTGGGGTACGTTAAAGGACAATGAGTACCGTGATGTGCCTACAACCCCAGAGGATATGAAACAACGTATTGTGGCAGCCTGCGGCGACATTACACCAGATGTACTGCGGCGTGTACGACATTCATTACGCCACAGATTGCAATTGTGTGCAGCAAATGATGGCCACCACATCGAACATCTATCGGCCTGACATGTCGGGACACACTCTATTCCACTCCGTAATTGAAAACGGAAACCACGTGTGTACGTGTACCTCACCCCTCATGGTAATGTACATGTGCGTCAGTGAAAAAGACCAATAAAAAGGTGTTAGCATGTGGACGTAATGTGCTGATCCAGTCTCTTCTGTACCTAAGGTCCATCACCGTTCCCTTTGGATCCCTACGTAATTCGATGCTCTCCGATACACACGATCGAACAGCGGAGGAGTGGTACTCAAGCGTCAACTTTAGGTTACAATATCTCCGGATGTAATTAACATTTTACAATGCAACAAACTGCACTGATTACGCATTTGTTTATATGTTCAGATGTGCTAACAAAACTAACGGGGTTCCATTTAAAAAAAAGCTAGGTTCGTGTTAAAAAACATACTTCCGTGCATTTTTTATGGTCTGTATTAACCAATTACACCAGCCCCTCTCCTCACGTTCGGTCTGTGGAAACGATTCGTCAGTATTTGATGTGGTTTACGAAATATATCCAGCAGTAATGTTAGGTGACTCACCCTATATACAGGGTGTTTCAAAAATGACCGGTATATTTGAAACGGCAATAAAAACTAAACGAGCAGCGATAGGAATACACCGTTTGTTGCAATATGCTTGGGACAACAGTACATTTTCAGGCGGACAAACTTTCGAAATTACAGTAGTTACAATTTTCAACAACAGATGGCGCTGCAAGTGATGTGAAAGAGATAGAAGACAACGCAGTCTGTGGGTCCGCCATTCTGTACGTCGTCTTTCTGCTGTAAGCGTGTGCTGTTCACAACGTGCAAGTGTGCTGTAGACAACATGGTTTATTCCTTAGAACAGAGGATTTTTCTTGTGTTGGAATTCCACCACCTAGAACACAGTGTTGTTGCAACAAGACGAAGTTTTCAACGGAGGTTTAATGTAACCAAAGGACCGAAAAGCGATACAATAAAGGATCTGTTTGAAAAATTTTAACGGACTGGGAACGTGATGGATGAACGTGCTGGAAAGGTAGGGCGACCGCGTACGGCAACCACAGAGGGCAACGCGCAGCTAGTGCAGCAGGTGATCCAACAGCGGCCTCGGGTTTCCGTTCGCCGTGTTGCAGCTGTGGTCCAAATGACGCCAACGTCCACGTATCGTCTCATGCGCCAGAGTTTACACCTCTATCCATACAAAATTCAAACGCGGCAACCCCTCAGCGCCGCTACCATTGCTGCACGAGAGACATTCGCTTACGATATAGTGCACAGGATTGATGACGGCGATATGCATGTGGGCAGCATTTGGTTTACTGACGAAGCTTATTTTTACCTGGACGGCTTCGTCAATAAACAGAACTGGCGCATATGGGGAACCGAAAAGCCCCATGTTGCAGTCCCATCGTCCCTGCATCCTCAAAAAGTACTGGTCTGGGCCGCCATTTCTTCCAAAGGAATCATTGGCCCATTTTTCAGATCCGAAACGATTACTGCATCACGCTATCTGGACATTCTTCGTGAATTTGTGGCGGTACAAACTGCCTTAGACGACACTGCGAACACCTCGTGGTTTATGCAAGATGGTGCCCGGCCACATCGCACGGCCGACGTCTTTAATTTCCTGAATGAATATTTCGATGATCGTGTGATTGCTTTGGGCTATCCGAAACATACAGGAGGCGGCGTCGATTGGCCTCCCTATTCGCCAGACATGAACCCCTGTGACTTCTTTCTGTGGGGTCACTTGAAAGACCAGGTGTACCGCCAGAATCCAGAAACAATTGAACAGCTGAAGCAGTACATCTCATCTGCATGTGAAGCCATTCCGCCAGACACGTTGTCAAAGATTTCGGGTAATTTCATTCAGAGACTACGCCATATTATTGCTACGCATGGTGGACATTTGGAAAATATCATACTACAGAGTTTCCCAGACCGCAGCGCCATCTGTTGTTGAAAATTGTAACTACTGTAATTTCGAAAGTTTGTCTGCCTGAAAATGTACTGTTGTCCCAAGCATATTGCAACAAACGGTGTATTTCTATCGCTGCTCGTTTAGTTTTCATTTCCGTTTCAAATATACCGGTCATTTTTGAAACACCCTGTATATACAAACGGGCGCTTGCAATGGCTACATCAAGTGTCACAATGTTGCATAGAAAAATTCTAAATCGTTAGCAGTTAGTATTACTATTAATTAAGTCCATAAATATTTTTGTTATAGACAAATGCAGTAATTGCAATAAAGTTCTTAAAACCTAATGTGATTATGTGGGATATTAGGAAGACTATTTTAAATTATAAAACTGATTGTTTGGTTGCATAAAAATTATTATAGGCTGAGACCGAATGGGCACTGACAATTTATTCAAGATTCTTCGTAGATTTATTTTATGAGTTTCTCGTACTTTCTAACCTGTATTTTGGTATATCCAGATTTGCTTTATTTCTGGAATCAAAATGGCGAATTTATTCCCAGACTCCACGTTGTTATTGCCTTTGATGTAAACTCCGCAAACATATAGACACAGTAATCTCAACTTTGAAAAAAGAGGTGACAGTGCTCCATAGGACACTCCTCGCACATTACACAAATATCTTCTTCTACTTTTTAAAATGTAAGGTCTTCTGTCAACATTTCATTTGTAGGGTTCATGAATTCTGCTGTTACTAGCGACGCATATATAGATGTATACACTAAGTATAAGGTAGGAGCCGGCCGAGGTGGTCTCGCGGTTAAGGCGCTCAGTCCGGAACCGCGCGACTGCTACAGTCGCAGATTCGAATCCTGCCTCGGGCATGGATGTGTGTGATGTCCTTAGGTTAGTTAGGTTTAAGTAGTTCTAAGTTCTAGGGGACTGATGACCACAGAAGTTAAGTCCCATAGTGCTCAGAGCCATTTGCACCATTTGTAAGGTAGGTGTAAGGGTATAAGTGCAAATATTTTTACATGCGGTGCCTTAACATGTACACAAATCAGTCTGCTTATTGTTTCTTCTCTGTATCGAACAGTCATCCAAAAAAAAAAAAAATCACAAACTCTAGGGCCAGATGTTTTCTGCAGAGTCATTGCTAGACCACTATGCAGACTACGGCTGTCAGCATAGACTAACCGTTTTCCGTCAACGTGTCCACATTTCAACACATGACGTGCAGCCAGGAGAAAGTAAACATTAATGGCTTGATCTGCCACACATATTTGGAGGTACTAACCTACCTAAAAACATACAGCTTGTAATAGCTATAATTATAGCTTGTAATAGCTACCATTATTATTCTGTAAATCACGTAAATACTGATGTAATGTTGTTCCGTACACCGCACTCAGTCACCAGTAGAAATAGCTAAGTAATTGCACTTATACCGGTTACACCCTTGTATATTTGTGAAGCACTGCTAGCACATGAAAATTTTGTCAAAAAATAAGCAACTTTTGTACTGCTTCCTGTTGAAAGCTGGCAACAGAGGGTTTTCTCTCTTGGTACAAAATGTAGCAGGCTTACTGAAAAAAGTTCGACGTCAGTGAACTTTTATGCAAAGGTATTTCGACACTGGGAAAACTGACCGATCGTAAGTGCCAGTAGTTTCTTTCTCCTCAGATTACATTCCCTAGTGCCTCATACGAGGGTAATCCTAAAAGTAGGGTCTCCTATTTTTTATAAGTGCATAGACCTGTTTATTTCTACAATGGTTTACATCAGTTTACAGCTTGAACATTTAGCTATTTTAGACATAATAACCATTTCTGTCGATGCATTTTTGTAGACGCTGTGGCAGTTTTTGTACGTTCATGTCATACCAGCTCGCCGCCATGCTGTTCAGAAAGTTATGAATCGCTTTCCGGCCAAATGTTCTTTTAACCTAGGGAACAAGTGATAGTCACTGGGCGCCAAGTCAGGACTGTAGGGTGGGTGGGTGATTATGATCCGCTGAAACTGTTGCAGGAGAGCAACGGTTTGCCGAGCGATGTTTGGGCGAGCTTTGTCATGGAGAATGTGTACGCCCTTGCTCAACATTT